>NC_057923.1:62563439-63211964 GCF_018873765.1 Telopea speciosissima
ATCCAACCCTAATCTGGGTTTTTTAAGAAGACGATTGTCAGCTTACTACTCTTGCTACTGCTATCAAGTGTGATACTGCTGCTGCTACTGTTTTGGGTCTTGTGTTACCCTAATCTGGGTTTGTTTTCTTCTTTAAATCATGTACAAACCTCTTCTAATGTTATCCTTGGCTCCTTGCTGATGGGTCCTCTACTAAGGTCACTGGTCATGGAACTGTTTCTCCCACTTCTTCCTTAACTTTTTCTTTTGTACTTCATGTTCCTAAATTACCTTTGAATCTTTTATCCATCAGTCAGCTTACTAAATCTCTTAATTGTTCTGTGACCCTTTATCCTTCTTATTGTGTGTTTCAGGACCTTCGTACAAGGAAGACGATTGGTGGAGGGCTTGAGCATGATGGCCTGTTTTACTAGGATGGCACTGGCCCTTCTACTGCAGCTACATCTACTACCTTAACTACTCCAATGCAATGGCATTTACGCCTTGGTAACCCATCTCTTCCTAAACTACAGTTGATGGTTCCTAGTTGCAAGTCCGCCCCTCGCCTTGAGAGTGAAGCTTGTGAACTAGGCAAACATCACCATGCCTCTTTTCTTGCTCGTATTATACCTAGAAGTTCTTCATTATTTTTAAGTTAGGTTTTTCTTATTTTGTTAGTTTTGTGGATGATTATTCTCGTTCCACTTGGGTTTATTTGTTGAAAGACTGGACTCAGCTTCTTACTATATTTAAAATTTTTCATCAGAAAATAAAAACTCAGTTTGACGAGTCTATTAAAGTTTTTCGTTCTGACAATGCCTTTGAATACACTCAAACTGAGATTTCTGATTTTTGTCTCACTCATGGTATTGTTCACCAAACTCGTTGTTCGTACACCCCACAACAAAATGGAGCGGCCGAACGCAAAAATAGACATTTACTTGAGGTAGCCAGGTCCATTATACTTCACATGAATGTACCCAATTGTTTTTGGTGTGATGTTGTTCTCACTACTTGTAATCTTATTAATCGCATGCCATCATCCGTTTTACAAAATGAAATTCCTTTTTCTCTTTTGTACCCAAATCATCCCTTGTTCACCTCTCCACCACGTGTGTTTGGTTGTGTCTGCTTCGTTCACATTCTTCACCCTGTCGTTGACAAGTTGTCTCCTCGGTCTATTAAATGTATTTTTCTTGGTTACTCTAGGACCCAGAAAGGTTACAAATGTTTTGATCCTATTTCTCTAAACAGTTTCTTAGCTGACGTTACCTTTTTTGAAAATACTCCTTATTTTCCTTCACTTACACCGTCCCTTGTATCCAATGAAGAACTTCTAGGTCCCTCCCATACCTATGCCCATACCTATCTCTCCACCTGTTAAGGTTTATCAACGTCTCCGTTGTCTCCCACGCGTTTTACCCTCCACTAGCGCTGAGCCGCCCACCATTGACCCTGGTCCATTACATCCTGCTCCCAGTGTTTCGGAGCTGCCATCCACTACTGCAGACATCGCTTCTCTTGCCCCGCCATCTAATTCTGACGTTGAGGGTTCTCTTGACTTACCAATTGTCGTTCGTAAAGGTACTCGCTTGTGTACTCAATAATCTCATCAATCTCTCATTGTTTATCCCATTGAAAATTATGTATCCATTTCTCATCTTCCACCTCACTATCACCCACTTGCTTTTGATTTGTCTACTAACTTTGTCCCTACCACCTACCGTGAGGCTTTATCTCATCCTGGCTGGAACGTGGCAATGAACACCGAAATGTATGCTTTACATTCTCGCAATACTTGGACTCTGATTTCATTACCATTTGGGAAGGATCTTGTCTGTTGTCGTTGGGTTTATACTATCAAATACAATCTTGATGGTTCTATTGATCGTCTTAAGGCCCGCCTAGTTGCCAAGTGCTATACACAGACTTATGGTGTTGATTATTTTGAGACCTCACTTGTTGCTTGCTTGAACTCAGTTCGGATTCTGATCTCTTTGGCCGTCAATTTAGATTGGTTGTTGTATCAGATGGATATCAAGAATGCTTTTCAATATGGTGATCTTTATATGGAGCAACCTCCAAGGTGTGTTGCTCAGGGGGAGGATTCTACCAAAGTATGTCGACTTCGCAAGGCAATCTATAGGTTGAAATAATCTCCAAGAGCATGGTTTAATAAATTCAGCTCCATTGTTACTCAATTCGGGTTCTCATAGTGTTACTCTAACCATTCTGTTTTTGCTTGCCGCCAGGGCTCAAAGGTGGTTATAATGGTATTTATGTGGATGACATTATTATATCTGGTAATGATGCTTCTAGTATTGCTCAAGTGAAGGCCTATCTTCATCAACACTTCCAGATGAAAGACTTGGATATTCTTAAATATTTTCTTGGTATTGAAATTTTGCGTAGCAAGAAAGGTATCGGTTTATCACAAAGGAAATATGTTATTGATCTCCTATCTGAAACTGGAATGTTGGCTTCTAAACCAGCTGATACTCCCATGGATCCCCATCACAAACTTGGATCTAGTGAGAGTGAAGACTTTACAGCTGTACATCAGTATCGAAGACTTGTTAGCAAACTCATCAATTTGACTGTTACTGGACCAGATATTTCCTTTGTTATTGGAGTTATTAGTCAGTTTATGCAAGCTCCAAAGAAAGTTCACTGGGATGCTGTTTGTCATGCTCTTCGCTACCTTAAAGGTGCTCCTAGCGAGGGTCTTATTTATTGTCCCAATCGCAATATAAATCTGGTTGGGTTTTCTGATGTTGATTGGGCTGGTGCTGATGGTGATAGGTACTCCACAATCGATTAGTGCACTTTTGTGGGAGGTAACTTAGTCACCTGGAAAGGTAAGAAACAAACCATTGTTGCTAGATCTAGTGCTGAAGCTAAGTATTGCACTATGGCACATACGACTGCTGAGTTGATGTGGATAAAATCACTACTTCAGGATTTAGGATTTCCTATCACTCAGCCTTCGCAAATGTTTTGTAACAAGCAAGCAGCCATTTATATTGCCAGTAATCAAGTGTTTCATGAGAGGACGAAGCACATTGAAGTTGATTGTCACTTTGTTCGGGACGCTGTCATGAAGAAGTTGATTTCTACCCCATTTGTTTCCACTACTAATCAATTGGGTGATGTGTTTTACTAAGCCGTTGTTTGGTCCTGCTTTTCGTTGAAGTTGTTACAAAGTGGGTCTTGGTGATTTGTACACTCCAGATTGAGGGGGAGTGTTAAAGTATATCGAGTGACTAGGGTTTATGATATCTCGATTAGGATATTAGAATATCCTAATCGAGATTTCTCCCTTAATACTCCTGGTTCTATTAGGATTTCTCTCTAATTAGTTCTAGTTCTGTTAGGAGTTGTTTTATTTTATTTTCTGTGGATCCTATTATAATTAGGAATCCTTCTTGTAGTCTGAATATTTTGATTGCTATAATAAAATAGTATGGAGAGGGACTGAGTACTCGATTCTCACAGTCACACTCTTTTCCTTTTGATGCAGGTCCAAGTACCCGCAAGAAGAAGAAGCAGCCCTAGAAATAGGTCTGAAAGTTAGATTGTTGGAACCGAGTTTTAATTTTCAGTTTTCAGTTTCTATACTTTTTTTTTTTGTACTCAAATTGAACCATTGGTCTGACCAGTTCAATTTAAGTGACTCTTTCCTATTGGCTGATTTTCTTTTATTTCTATTGGTCCTTAGAGGATCTTTTCAGTATTTTCTTTTTTTTTTTAAGTTATTTAGTCCCCCTCCACGATTTCTAAAGAGGGCAGAATTATAGTTGTAATAGACATTCAGGCTCTAGGATTTCTATTCCTGAGCTGATTAGGTGTAAGGCCTTTGGCCATGAATTATACATAAGACAATCGTGGGAGGCTCCCCCACAGTTCAATTTTCAAAAATCTGATTCTCAATCTTAGCTGCTATTGTTGCTGCTGCTCTGCTCCTCAGTGGGTTGCCTTGTGGATCTCAAGGTGAAGGGATTAGTGGACTCCAATCGACTCCTTGCATCTGTTCAGATCGGGAGGCTCTTCTCTGCTACAAGTTATTTCAAGCTGCTGCCTTCGGATTCCTGCAAATCAAGTAAGTTGGTTTAATTTTCCTGCAACTACCCTTCTTCTCCTAATCTTCCAACCTAAGCCTACATTCCCACATTCGATCCCCATAACCCTAACTCCATCTAAACCCTGTCCAGCCTAATTCCCTCCATCAAACACAATCAAATTTCACCCACAGCAGCCTTACCATCTTCCTAACACTCGACAGCAACCTCTTCCCCATCCCTCCATTAAACCCTAGAATTCCCCAACAGACATTAAACCCAAAAACCCTAGAAATTCCCAGATCTACACTTTTACGCATCCATCCAGCCTGAAATTCTGATCGAATGTCCTTCCCCATCATTGGAAGAATCAACCAGAACCCTAGCCCTAAACTCCCATCCTAAACCTAAAAACCACCTCACTTACCTTATCCAAAACCCAAAAACTCGGAACCCTAGTTTTTCTGAATTTTAAAATCTCACTCAAACCTAGCTCATCAGCTTCCTCTAAACCTGCCTATTAATACCATATAAGACTCATCTCCATATTCATAAACCCAACCCTAGAATTGACCTAATTCCTCAATTCTGTCCAATCGGCCAGCTGATTAGGGAGGTCCTGGTTCACTTGAATCCTAGTAGACCTTTGTCTATCTAGGACTACATTACCTTCTCTCCATCTCTTCTTCTTCTTCTCTTCTCTTCTCACTCTCAGTTCTGGTGTTTTAGCTTTATATTCTGTTACATTCTCCATGTCAGGACTCAGTTCACCATAATCAATAACCAGAAAGAAAGAAAAAAAGTACACTTTAATCATACCTGCCAGAGCCCAACCAGACTTGAGATGCTCCACCTCCATTGTAACGGTAACGGTAAATGTAGTCACCCTCCTGTTTTTTCATTTCTTCCTCGGTAAGCTCATTTATTCTCCCATACATTAGACTGTCAAGATCAATTTCCTTGTTCCTAGGATCCATTCTGACCTGCAAAAAGTAGGGGGGGGGGGGGGGAGGAAGGTAAAGCAATAACAACCCAAAAGAAAATTAGTAAAATAGCCACATTATAATTAACAGAGTTTCACAATCAATGCAAGCATTCTGTTCCTAGGTGCTCTTTGATATCTTACTAGATGAAAGACAGACAGTACTCCATACAATAAATTGACTGCAGTGGGTATGAGGGAGGAGGATAAGCATAGTAGCAGATGGAGAATATTGGTAGTCTATACCTTATCAAAATTAACAACAAATATTACACTGGGCACAGGCTTGTCTACCATCTCAGCTTCAGAATATCCACCATGATCCATGTCAAATATGTAAGAATATAGTTTCTGAAATACTGGCTCCACAAGCATTGCATCTACCTCAAATAGAGGCACTTCCCTCCCATATTCACTCTAGAAAACATAGACAAGTTATTGCACTTCATTTAGATCAAATATACCTCTAACTTTCAAATAAAAATGGAAAAAAGAATATACTATCACTGCACCTCATTTAGACTAGATCCTAGTAACTTTCAAATATAAAATGGAAGAAATAATATACTAACACAACACAAAAACAAATTTAGAATGGGATCACCTCTCTTGCAGTTCCAGCTTGAACCATAGCCTCCTTCATTGCCTTCTCGAGTGCTATTAGTTCTGGTTGCCCAGCCTGCACTCAGAAATAAAATTTATAGCAATTGAATTAAAATAAACCATATAACAACATAAAAAGAGAAAGAAGAGGACAGTGATTTGGGAAGACATTGTTTTCTTAGACTTGGCACATCCATTGTAATAAATAAACAGAAAAGAAACCCTCTTCTTGAAGTGTTTATGGACACATACTGACTCTTTTAATAGAACAAAATTAAATTGAATCTATTTTGTTTTCTTTCACTCCCCTCCTCCCATGAATAGTGTGCACTTTCATTACAGCACAGAATCGGTAAGAGGGGGAGGTTCTAAATAAATAATAAAAAAGGACCCAAACACGTTGCATGAGGTAAATCCCAATGTATGCCAAATCCTTCTCAACTACTTCCATAGCCAGTTCATCCACCAAATAGTTCACCTAGTGCAGTATCCACTAGAAGGTAAGCACCTCACGGACCTCTCTGCAACCACACATTAACAATCTGATAACAACTGCTAAGTCTCCCGGACTCCATTGCTGTACTCCAATATGCATGCCTTAAAATTTGTATCCCCTGATATTTCTCCCCTGCCACTTCTCAGGACTACAGAATCTGACACCAAACCTCAATTTCCCTCTTCCATCAATTAACCCAAAAGAGTTCTGTCACAGAACTTTTCACTAGGGATCTAATACTTTCCATTCAACCATTCTAAGTCAACATTGAAGTGTCCAGCCTCCAGTCTCTAAACCATAAATCAATGCAAAAAGATTGTCAGAACTGCCCATTGGTTCCTAGTTTTTGTTGCCATCAGGGACATCAATGTCAAAAATAATTTCCTCTTTTCCCTCTCGATAAAAATTTTCTTCTTTGCCATCCAAAAAAAATGTGCACATTAAATTAAGCCAGGCACATCCAAGGCAACTAAAAAATTCATTAAAATGTTTTAGCATTTAGAACCCAATATAGTGTCACACCATCTTGGCAAGGTACAACAATGGTGCATACATGAATATGGCATGAAATGGCACATACTCAACAATCTCCTGGCATACTTGCGAAAAGAAAATCTAAAAGATAAACGCAGAGACTGGAGCCGTAAAACAATAATTTTGAATGCCCGGAACGAGCAGGATAAACAGATAAACAATATACTGGCAATTAAATCAGAAGCGTACCGGAAATGCATTATAGACAAGATGGTGTTCGATATCGAGTGGCTCGCCCGTCTCCAAGCACGCGGGCCTATGGGATGGGAAGCTGCTTCTCAGAAACTCCTCCAGCTTGTGCGAATCAACAACGTACCTATAACCCCCATCTCCATTGAGACCGAGGAGGACTATATTAACTTCAAGTGGGACCTGGAATGGAACCTGCAAGACAGCTACAGAATTGCATAAATCCATGAAATGTTTTTGTTCCAACTAAAACTCCCAGTCACGATCTGAATTATAGTGTGAAATTCAGAATTACTATATAAACCGATACCGATACACAAATCGATGAATAAGAAAAATGGAACGCAGTAAAGACTAAAGAGAAACAATTACCTCAGCGCGAGAGTGTAGCATTCGTCGAACATCGGAACGAACACTGTCTTTGACGTCGTGAAAAGCTCCGTGATGCCACTGTGGATGTCCCGGATCTCTACGAAAAGCTTGAGGAGCTGATTCCGTGTGCCAGAGAAAAACACCGAGACAGACTAATAACGAGCAAAATCGAGAGAAAGGTTTCATTGCTCTCCCAATTGTTCTAGTCTCGAACTTCTAACGCTTTTTGTTTCCTATGGTTTTCGACTTTTTGGCTGTTACGAAATTGAGAGGAGAGAACCAAAACCCTAGTTTGGAGTCCTCTACTGAGTACCCGCCATAGCTGCAGAGCACAGAGTTGACGTCTTTACTTTGACGATTGATCGAAGTCCGAAGAGGGAGCGGTCAGGAAGCCACCACCGGTCCGAGTAATGGACCAAGCACCGCAGGGGGTTGCCGAAAAAACGACTTAAGAAAGTTTGTGTTGTGTGCGTGTCTGTGTGACCGTGCGCGTGCATGTGTGCCTGCCTGTGACTCGGAATCTGGTTCCAGACCGATCCCAGTCGATTCCAGGCATCAAGGCCTTGCATGATTAAAGGTGTTAAACGATCCGGTTTCGGTTAAATGGTTTGATTCGGTTCGATTTTGACTGCTTGAGGCCTTGAGGGTAGAAACCGTAATCGGACCATTTAACTAAACAATCTCATAATCAAAACCTGAACCGTTTGACAAACAATTTTAGTTTAATGGTTCTATACGGTTTTTTACATGGTTTCGATTAGACATTTACTAAGTCTAATTTACACCGGTTACTTACTGTATTTTTTAATAGAAAATGAATTTTCTATTAATCTTTCCAATCAGAAATTCCACCTAGTGCATCTCTTTTAATCTCCCTATTTTCTGATAGCGATAGCTTCTTTAAAATCCACAACTTTCCTAGAACCTGTAATATTTATACATTATAACACCTGAGATAAAATTTATGGTTCTAATTTCTGGACGAAAAAAAAAAAAACAAATTGAATATTAAAACTTAGTTTAGAGATTAACTAAGATATCAGCAAAAAACGAAGTTGTTTGAAAGAACATCCACCAAGTCTCTACAAATTGGGGGTAAGAAGAAGATAAAAATTAAGAATGGTTGGATCCCCATCGATATCGACAGCTGCAACTCTACCGATGACAGAATCAAATGTAAAGACCACACCAACATTCACAATTGGGGGCCTTTAGCAGTGCACATGACCATTAAGGAAGACGCATATAAAAATTAAGAATGAAATAGGAACAAAGGAAGCCATGGTTATAGCTTCAAAATATAGAGATCCAGAAGCACATAACAGTACGAGTCAATAGCTCCCCTAAAACTGAGGTTTTTAAACGGTTAGACGGTTTGGTTATAATCGGTTTTAATTGGATTACACGATTTGAAACCATTGGATTAATCGATCTAAATTGAACCGAACCAATTATATAAACGGTTAAACGATCTGTTGTTTCGATTTAACTGGTTCGATTCAATTTTGATAACCGGTTTGATTTGGCTTTGACACCCTTATGCATGATAACGCTTCTGTTTGAGGCTTTGAGCCATGTTTTTATTCTAGAAATAATTTTTTGTATTTCTATTTCCCGACCTAATTTCTGAATGAACAAAAGAAAACGTGTTTGGTAATACATATATTAGTTGAATAATATCCTATATACTGACGCTGACAAGAAGATATATTGAGAAGATCACTCACCAAGGCTGATTGCTTTCTATGTTCCTAATTTTTCTTTTTAGGATGTTTGGCTCTTTCTCCGGATTGCTCAAACAACAAGCGAACTGTAGGATCGGTCTACCGTCATCAAATAGTATTGATGGAGAGTGCATGCATGCCACAGTCAAGTTTGAACTTCTGACTTCTATCAAGCTATTTGGATCACCCTCTTGCCTCGATTGCTCCAATGACTTTAAATTAAAGACCAATTCGCAATGTATGAAGGAAGGATAATCACAGAACTCATGAGAAGAAGAAGAAGAACAAAAAAAAAAGGGGGGGAATGTGCACACGCAAAAACTCACTTTTCAATTCATTATTCAAAAAATCTCCAATATGTTGGTTACAACCATGTAAATAAAATAAAAAAAGAGTAAATTACTCCCCCCTCCCCTGCATTAACAAGATTCTATCAACCGTACCCATTCCGTTAAAAATGACTGTTAAGTGATGACATCACCCTAAATATTTTTATTTAAACCCACAAATACCCTTATGATTGTGATATCCCAAGATTACCCTCCCTAATGCCCTTCTTCTTCCTATTTACCAAAAAAAAAAAAATGCCCTTCTTCTTCTTCTTCTTCTACCTGCAACACCATTTGCCAACAACCCAGATGAACTATACGAATAAGAAACCAGAAAACAAAATGATTTGAACAATCAAAACAGCACCAACTGGTTTCCAGCTTATGAACATGGTAAATCAGCTTCCACGAGCACAACGGCGGTCGTTTCAACCGGAACGAGGCTTACACCTCCATCGAAACCTACCTCAACACCCATTCCTCCACACAAGCCAAGCGACTCAAAGCCAATATTACCACCAACTCTGCAAAACTAGTTCTCAACCTCGATAACCACGAAGAAGTAACCGGTCATTTTGAAGGGGTCAAGTTATGGTGGAAAGCCCATGTCTCCACCACCAACCGTCAAAACCCTTTCTATGGCGATAATTACTCCGAGGAAAAGCGTTCTTTCAGGCTCTCCTTTCACAAGCGCCACCGAGATCTCGCCATTAATTTCTGCCAAAATCTAGTGGTCAATTTTGAAGAACATCCAAGAGATGATGGAGCAACAAAAGTGAAAGTTTCTTCATTGGAAGAAAACTCTTTGGGGCAAGGGTTTGATGGTGGCAGAGCAGAAGACTTGGGAATATCATTAGATAATTTTCGCAAAACTTTCTTTGAGAAGTGCTTCTGGAAAGACTTTGACAGGTGAGATGCAACTGCTATCGGCTAGGGAAGAGCATTAGACGATGTCTCATTGGACAATGAAAGTTTGCAGGCAGTGATTGTGCTTGAGAGTACTTTCTGTTTTGCTTGGTTGAAGGGCTCTGGCAATGTTTCCCCCGGAATTTCATTCCCCTAAAGAAGATTGTAATATCATTAACTCAACATAAGATGATGTGTTCTAAAAGAATGAAAGCTAAAACAGTAAACCAACTCACCCGCATTCATCTGCAAACATGAAAAAAAAACAGAAGGAAGCTAACTTTTTTATTCAGAGAGAATTATATGCGATTAACACTCCCAGTTGTTGGATTTTGTGTTTTTCAAAAAATAATTTCAAAACTTTCCTTTATGAAATGTTATTTTTGAAATATAAATTTCAAATATGAAAAACCCTTTCCCTCTACTTTGTTTTTATTTTGTTGGAAACACTTGTATATGTGTGTGCATGGTGGTTTGAACCAACGACCTCTGGAGTAACTTTGTAAAGAAACTTGAAAAGGCTTGAGTGCCTCTTCAAATTTAGTCCCACATTGCTTAGGAACAAGTAGAAAAAGTGAGCTAATATGAGCTTATGTTCCTTACAAGGGACAAAGGGTTCTAAGGGAAGTCTCTCTTATCCCATGTGTGAGGTTGGGGTTCGGGGTGCTTTTCACTCGCGCACCGAGTTGGGGCGGGGCGGGGCGGGTGTGGGTTCATTTGATGTATTCTTTTTTGGTGACATACATGCACATACACCCCTTATCCGAGATGGCATCATGCTCATGCATCGTAGTACGTATAGGCACATGCATATACATGCACCCATATGTAGGGACCTGGTATGTATACATACCTATACGTAGAGGGGTCTGTATATGGGGGTTTACAAGTCTGTAGGGACACATCCTATACGTACAGGTACTAGTGGGCCTATAAAAGCAAATGGGCTTTGGGCTTCAAAGCACATAATTTGTCCAAGTGTTTCCTGTGCTCTGTAAACAGTGTGGTTTGCTTCTTTTCCTTCTTCTTCCTTTCTGATTACTGAGTAATTACCTTCGGGTACTCCGTATTGTAATCACTCTTGGATGCTGCCAATTGTGATTGAAGTGGTTTTATCTTGGAGGTAGAACGCCAAGGTCAACCCAGATCTGCACGTATAGGGGGCGTTCAACACCTTAAGGAAAGTACTCTCTGTACGACTCCACTTGTGTTGCTATTTGCTGCTTAGGAAGAAACAAGGAGATAGTCGTTGTGGTACTGTAAGTTGTTTTATTTCTGTATTTATTTTGATATTTCATTCGGATATATATATTATTATATACAAGCAGATTCTGTCAAGTCTTATACCGATTGCCTAGAATCCTATTTCTAACACCACTAAACCTACATAAAACTAACTTACTATCTTCTCATTAAAAAATCTCATAAAATTGGAGCGTTACTATGCCAAGATCGGCAAAGCTTGGAAGAGGGGTTACTTACTGTACGACCCTCCAGGTACCGGAAAGACCACCATGATCGCCGCCATGGCAAATCTCTTGAACCACGACATCTATGACCTCGAACTCACCGCCGTGAAGAACAATATAGAGCTGCGAAAGCTCTTAATTGAGACCTCCGGCAAGTCCGTCATCGTCATTGAAGACATCGATGGTTCGCTCGATCTCACCGGCAAGAGGAAGAAGGAGAAGGAACAGGAGAAGAAGATGACATAGGGAACAAAAGCATATTATTGGACATTGTCCTCTGATTGTTCTCCTTGCTTTCACACATTCGAGTTTCTCTTTTCCAATGGTTGAAAACGATAGGGAAAGGAGAAAGAGTAGAATGTTTTAAGACACTAGGGTAATATGGTATTTTTGTAAGACTTAACTCTCAGAGGGTAATATGGTCTCTTACTAACACTTAACTTTCAAAGGGTAATATGGTATTTTTCTAACACTTAACACTTAACAACCATTTTTAACGGAATGGGTACGGTTGATAGAATCTTGTTAATGCAGGGAGGGGAGAGTCATTATGCAATACCCGGGGGAGGGGTTTGTCATTAGAGCATAATCGAGGGGAGGGGGCAGTAATTTACTTTTTTAAAAAAAAACTTAAAAAAAAGAGTAAATTACTCCCCCCCTCCCCTCGATTATGCTCTAATGACAAACCCCTCCCCTGGGTATTGAGTAATGACTCGACTCTCCCCTCCCCTATATTAACAAGATTCTATCAACGGTACCCATTCTGTTAAAAATGGCTGTTAAGTGATGACATCACCTTAAAAAAAATTCATTTAAACCCCAAAATGCCCTTATTTTTATGATATTCCAATAATACCCCTAACCATATCAAAACCCTAAAAACATCTCTAGACCGTTTCTCCAGTGTGAGTAATGGTCACCACCACCACCGCTGCCCTCACAACGTCCATAACCATTGTCGCATCCACCGCTGAGCAAGAAAGCCATCCAATATTAGAGAACGGTTGGTATTTTTTTTTTTTTTTGGTTGAACAGTTGGTGCTTTCAAGGTTGGGTACTGGAGGTGATGGCAACCTTTCAGATAAGGTGGTGATTCCTGGTCATATCATTTTTTTCACAGCTTTCTCGTTCTTCTTATCTTTTCTTTTTAGTACTCAGGTCAGATCATAATCTCTCTATCCTGCGCATAACTTCCTAATTTGTTCTTCACAGTTATTAATCTATTGGTTGTGTTTCTTGTTCTATAATTTTAGATTTCAACCCTGTTTTCAAAATCAATCATCAAAACCCAATCTTTTCACTGTTTTTCTAGAATGCTTCCTCAAGTAGGAATTCTAAATTTCTCAATCTTAGAATCTAATGTTTTAATTATGTTTTCAAATCTAGGTATCAGTTTGGAATCTTAATTTATCGTTGTTTTCAAAACCAGATCATTCTCTCGATTTCATGGAATCCTAATTCCAACTGTTTTCTTAAATCTCTCTGTTTTGAATTGAATATTGAGTTTTGAGTTAAACCTCGGAGAGTTGAGTGTTGCCTGGTTGAAGCAGTGTGGATCTGTGGGACTATTGGTATCTTCCTAGCTTCCTCCTTTCCCCCAGTAAGCCTTCTAATCTCCCTTTTCTCTTTCTGTTCCTTCTTCCTTTTCTTTCTTTTCCTCCTCCTTCCATTACCTCGTATCATCTCTATTCTATCTCAGGCGCTAGTTTGCACAAGAAGAGAGGCATCGATCTCCCTACTGATTCCTTCTTTTAGTCTCAAGTTTTGGGACTTTATTATCTAGCAAGGCGATCCCTTTCTTCGAGGCTCTATTCGAGATCCTTGGTGGGAAGTTTCATTCGAATTTAGTCTGGTTCTTCATTCTACCGCAGATCTAGTTTCGGTCTCCTCCGGTTCCTTTGTTGTTGGTTGTTCCGACATTAAAACTGCATTCTATTTGGGAGGACTAGTAGTGGGGATCTCTCACCTGGAATTTCATATTCAACCTTGACCATATGACAGTTTGAACATCTCGAATTCTTCTTTGGACTTGGTCCGAAATTATTTTGCGTGGTGATATGTTGTGTGTGTCTGAAGTCATCATTTCCTCACCTTGGAGACCCTTTGCGTCAGTGCGGCAGGGAAAGGGCAAGGAGAGAGCATGAGTGGGGACGGTGAGAGGGGTTGCGTTGGCAGCAGGGTGGGGGCAGAGTTGCAGGAAAGGGATTGTAGGAGGAGGAGGAAGAAGAAGAAGAAGAATCATCAGCAGAAGGAGGGGGGTAATATAGTCTTTTCCTATCACTTAATAGTCCTTTTTAACGGAATGGGTACGATTAATAGAATCTTATTAATACAGGGGAGGGGAGAGTCATTACTCAATACTCAGGGGAGGGGTTTGTCATTAGAGCATAATCGAGGGGAGGGGGGAGTAACTTGCTCAAAAAAAAAAAAAAAAAAGGCGGTAGAAGACGGAGAGACATTGGTTCACAGTGAAGCCTTATAACCTGTGCTGCCTCTAAACTTTAGATTTGGCAATCTTCGAATTGATTTTGGATCTTCAGGAAAACTGTTGTCAAATAATTTCTATAAGATCCTCTATACGTTGATCTGTTAGAAGGGAAGGACAGATAGGACTGCGGAAACTGAAACGAAATTTGATTATTAAACCAACAAGTGAACAAAGGCAGAAAAGCAAAGTGATAATAAATAACAATTTATACACTGCCTTGGTCCTATCTCAATCGAGTATCAAACAATCTCAATCTCTAAGAGGGCCAACAATGCCTTAGATACTTGCTGAGATCAAAATACCAGATGAAAGGTGCAATTCTGCCAAGCAAAACAGAGTACCGCCTGCACTCTGTGGATACCTCAATTTCAGCAACTCAAGGGCAAAGACCAGGCACAAATTTGGGCCAGAGGACCTCTTCAAGCAGCTTTATAAAATCCCCAAACAATCATCCAAAACTAGATATCAGATCCGGAGTAATTGAAGAAACGATATTAGCAGAAGTTGCAAGTATTGATGATCAGCACAAGCAAAGGGAAAATTGCAATTGTTCTTCAGCCAGGCATAGGATCAGCACAATTCTCAAATCAATGGACAGAAATAGGGAGGACTTCAATGTCCCAAATTCTGGTACTGGGTTTCATTGCAGAATTAAGAAATGTTTTTCGAGTGAAAAAAGCAAAATCCAAATGCAGAAGCAACCTGATCTGCTAGGTAATTAAAGAAAAAAATTGGAAGATAGATCTGGGCTGCAACAAATACTACAAGAAAATGGGGAACCTGCGCGGGTACGTGTAGGTCGTCGGTTAAGCTTTCATCACCGGCGAATGGAAGTTAGGTGGAAGAAGATGAAGTTCAACATGTATTTATCCCAAGACAAGCTGTTGGGGAGGCACTTAAGAAGTCTAGCCAATCACCAGTCTCCGTTTCGTTTTCAGGTGGCGGAAAGTGTTTCCCTGTTCTCTCGGCGAAGTGTCTCCCTTCTCAGTCAATGGAAATGGGTTTCATCGCCGGCGATATCCAGGTATAGAGGAGGAAGACGAAGTTGGGAAGAAGAAGAGAAAGGAACTTGTTCTCTTCGTTCTTCTCAGGGTTAGTTTTGGTATTAAAAAAATTACAAATACGCCGCATCATGACTTAACAGACGGGGAACTAACGGCAGAGGAGGTCTTAATAATTTTGTGAAAATTATGGGGGAATTGTATGTAATTGGATAAAATCAAGGAGAGTAATGTATAATTAGGGCAAAGTAACTTTGATTCAGAAATCATAAATTTTGTAACCTTTTATATCATGGGGGTATCCCACAAGGACGTCGGGGAGGACACATTGATCAAATTTGTGCTTCATGGTATGATTGTGACCAAAACAAAGACAATCAATTACCCTTAGATTTGAAAAAGTGGGGTGTTTTTGGAAGAGTATTTCATGCGGGGTTTTACCTTTGAGCACTAGGATGGGCAAGCAGTTTATCAAATGACAGGGAGTAAGTACCTCATACATGATAAGATTTGTCTACATCGGGGATTTCACAACTTACCCCGTCTTCCTTCCCAAATGAAGCAAATATTTTCTAATTACAAGAGAATAAAATAATTAAATAATCAACCAAACTAGCTTTAACAACAAGAACTGCCGCTACTAGCGAAGAAAAGAGAAAGACAAAAGCTTCACCTCCGAAGAACACCGTATGCCCCCAATTCTTGGTTTTCTAGCGTCCTCCAGCCCCAAAGAAGAACCCTGGCCCCTCCATGCGGCTCACGCAATCGATCTCGTTTTTTCCTTATGAGTTATGACTATGTCAACGTGTGAGTGAGTGACCATGTATGTTTACTGGATCCGACTCCTCTCCAAGGAGCTCAGCGCCCAGGGAGTGCCCCGGGGGCATCCAAGGGTTGGGTTATGTGTGGTCTTTGTCACAAATACATGTACCATCTAGGAGATTCAAATTTTTTTTATTTTTTTTTTAATGTAAAATATATTCAATTTAAAAAAATAAAAAGGAAGTTCGATGATTTGTGTTTTTAACTCCAAGTCCTCCTAGTCAAGTATGAGAAATTAAATCAAAATTGACTACATTCTAGTTAATGAATACAAGATTCTTGGATGAGGGAGATATCATCATTTGAAATATCGTGCAATTCTGGGTTCGGACGGCGAAGTTACAACGATTTTTGTTTGGCACCTCGAAATTAAGGGCATTTTGTGTATGCTCGTGCACGAGTGCACCATCTTCTGAGATTCTAATTTCAAATGATGATATCTCCCTCATCCGACCTCCATTTGAGACGATTCAACTTGCAGAATTTTCGTCTTGGAGAGCTCTACGTACAAGGCACAAGAAAAGAGGTGGGTTGTTGCCTTCAACTTTGTTGAAATCGCAAAAATCATGGTGATCGAACCATTTGTCAAACAGGGGAGGGGGTTTTGATCATTTTGACTCCCCTATTGTCATCATCTGACGTTTTGTGTGTGGCCATGCCTTAGACGAAGGAGAATATTAAAAAAAGGGGGGGGGGTAAATGATCCAAATCGAAAGAACCCAGCAGTTGTCTTGGGTTTTCACAGGGAGGGCGAAGGGGGGGCCACTATGAACGGAGAAGAAGAAGAAGTCGGCTAACCCAATTTCATTTGTTTAGGATGTGAAGACAAGCATGTCATGGAGCTTGCAGAAACAGTTAGGCAAAAGCTTTCAGAGAGGGAGTTGACAAATTCATTAGAATAGAAAAGAGTGGGTTTTTTGAGTTTCAGAAGTTGGGTAATCTTCAACATTGAGGTGCTGTGGCAACATTACATGCTAGCTGGGTGATAATTCATTTTTCAGCAGCTCAAGAAAATCGAAGCTCAAAGCCTCGAATTCTTCAAACGGAGGTCGGATGAGGGAGATATCATCATTTAAAATTAGAATCTCAGATGATGGTGCACTCGTGCACGAGCATACACAAAATGCCATTAATTTCAAGGTGCCAAACAAGAATCGTTGTAACTTCGCCGTCCAAACTCAGAATTGCATGATTCCGGTTGTATTTCGAAAAGGACTCGACGAACTACAATTCTCATGTACAGTACGAAACCCAGATCAGCTCATAGGCCCATTACCATTTGATATGGATCATAGTTGTCATTTGTCAAGGTATCCAAGGGCCTTGATCGCCTAGGCGATTACCTTGTTGGTGTCACCTTGCGTCTAAGCCCCCTCCAATGCCTTGGGTCGTTTAGATGCCATGACAACTATGATGTGGATAGTTTGTCATTCAAGTGATGATCCACCAAAAATGTTGTAGATGGAATAGGCAGTGTCACATTGTTCATTCCATGTAGTGCTCTAATAGAAATATTTCCATATTAATTGCACTTTATCAATTCAAACTGTTGTCTACTAGTCAGAATGTGAGATAAGGTGTGGGAAGGAAATCCTATACTCATGTTGTGTGAAATTTTTTCCCCATCAAGGGAAAAGGAAATACATGTTGTCAAGGGTGTACTTAAAGGGTGCCAATTCTAAACTAGAATAAAAAAACCAAACCATTGAAGATCGGAGCGGTTAAATTTTGGTTTTAAAATCCAATATTAGGTTCAGTTTTACGGCAGAGGAGATCTTAGTAATTTTGCGGAAACTATAGGGGAATCATATGTAATTGGGCAAAATCAAGGGGAGGAATGTATAATTAAGGCAAAATACAGGGGAGGGGTCAGTAATTTTCCCATTTATATTTAAAGGTTATCATGTAGATATATTGGGCTAGACAATCTGCTTGTAAATCATTATTAATTGTTGTTTAGTGCAAGCTTTCTGTGACTTGTCATTTTTTATGTGGTAAAAATTCTGAAAACATGACCTAAATAAAATTTTGAAACCAAACTGTCAACTTTACCACAGTAGTGTATATATTCCGAGTCCTGAATGACAAACTCAAGCTTTCATAGTGAGAGAGTGACTCTGGAAAGAGGAGGTCCCAGCCTAATCACATTTATCTTGATTGGTTGGTCACATCTCATGGCCATCTGTTTATTGGCTTCATGTGGACTAGCAGAAAAGGTTTGATTTAATGGTTTGGATTTTTCTCTATTTTCTCATTGATGATGCTCTTTTTCACTCAATTCAAGTCATGGTAGCTGTTTTGCTCAAAGTGACTACACTGTTCTTCTTCCCTGGTCAAGCTGTTGGAGCGCAATCTACGTCATGATTTTTTCATTTCAATCCAGGTAAGGAATTTGGACTGGACAGCTTAGGAGCTTCTCCAAATTACTTTACATCTATAGTGAATACAGTGAGCAATGAAGGGGCACTATCAATACAATGAAGAGAAGACTAAGACCCCATTCCATGTAGAATTGAAGGGAAATTGTAGAACCAATTAGTGGATTCATTCTTCCCACAACATCAATTTGTCACTAGGGTTTTCTATAGAAAAGCAGTTTTTTCCAAGGGCCACCACTGGCTTAATTGTTCTATCACCAACCCATGAAGTCTAACTTCTATGCTTTTTCCAAGTCAATCAGGTCTTAATTTCCTTTGTATTGCTAAGTACTTTTCTCAACCTAAAAGGAAATTAAAGGCCCCAAAGACTTATCAACTTGAATAAGAAAAAATTGATTGGCATAGAATCTTCCAGGTGTCTTCATAGTTTGCCGTTAAAGTCATTCTCAAGTTACTATTTGCTTCTTCTCTTCTTCCTAGATAAGAGGCCTAAATGATGGTGATGAGATGCATCTGACAAATCTAAGGTTCTCTTCTTCACCACTATCATGGCTACCTTCTCTGCAAAAAGAAAAAATAGCCCTCCTGTTGCTGCCACAACACTGTTGCTTCACTTTGGGCTTCTAATGGGTAGCCTAGACATTACAGGTCTGTGTGGAAAAATTAAGCTGGGTCTATTAGATTAGACCCAAACAAGGCTTAGACTTGGTCTCTTAATTGTGTTTAATTGTAAACCTCATTTTCTAAGCTTTTCTCAATCTAATTCAGGTGCACAAATAGGCGTTTGCTATGGAACACTAGGCAACAATTTACCATCTCCAAAGGAAGTTGTGGATCTTTACAAATCATCAAACATCCGAAGAATGAGGCTTTATGCTCCAAACGATGGAGCTCTCCAAGCCCTTAGAGACTCCAACATTGAACTCATCTTGGGTGTTCCAAACGATCAACTTCAAGGTATAGCAAATAGTACTAACACTGCAAATGATTGGGTACAAAAGAACATAAAAGCCTACTTACCTAGTGTTAAATTCAAGTACATCGCCGTCGGCAATGAAATACTTCCCGGCGATGACGACAGCAAAGCTCAGTTTGTTCTCCCTGCAATGCGAAATATACAAAGTGTAATTACATCAGCTGGTCTACAAAACCAAATCAAAGTCTCAACAGCAACTTATTCTCCAATCCTTGGAAACACTTACCCTCCATCCGTAGGTGACTTTAGAGACGATGTGAAGTCCTTTATAGACCCAATTATAAGCTTCCTTGCTAGCAATGGTGCACCACTTCTTGCTAATGTGTATCCTTACTTCAGTTACAAATACAACCAACGTGATATCCAGCTTTCCTATGCCATGTTTACTTCTCCATCAGTTGTGGTTCAAGATGGTGGAAAAGGGTACCAAAACCTTTTTTATGCTATGGTGGATGCTTTCCACTCTGCTCTTGAGAAGAAGGATGGTGGGGATTCTGTTGAGATAGTTGTATCAGAGACTGGTTGGCCAACTGAAGGAGGTGTTAAGACTACGGTGCAAAATGCACAAACTTACAATTCAAAATTGATTCAACATGTGAAGAATGGCACTCCTAAAAGGCCTGGAAAACCTATAGAGACTTATATTTTTGCCATGTTTGACGAGAACCAAAAGACTTCTTCAGAGCTGGAGAAACACTGGGGTCTTTTCTTTCCCAACAAACAACCCAAATATCCAATCAGCTTCTCATCTAAAGGTCCGATTGATAATGGGTGCTCAGAGGGAGTCCTTCTTTCTATAGTTTTGCATGTTTAAATAAGAGTTAATTACTCATGTCTGTTTCTATCTTTTTTTTCCAATACGGACGATGGAAACACAAGCAGCAGAGGACTCGAGCCTTTCCTCCTCTTTAACCCCCATCACCCATCACTGAGAAGTTGTAAGTAGAATGAAATTTTCGGGCTTTTGCTTATGAGTATCTGGCAAATATTTCTTGCACTTTGTACGACAGTACAAGGCCAAACGAAAAACTTCCCCCCTCCCCAGTTTCAGACGATCCAGTTGAAAGAACGAAATAAACGCTGAAGCTCAATCATGAACATCAATGGGTATGCAATGAACAATAACAATGAAGGTTGGGAGCTATACCTGAATCCATATTTGATGTAGAGTAGCTCCCTTCTCTTTTGGTTCCTTTCATAGCTCCATGTTAGTCTTGTCTACCCTCTTCTCACTTACACCTTGGTGTTCCTTATGCTCTAGACTTAATAGACCAATATGAGCTATTTATATGATTGAGGGTGGGGACCAATCCTATAACACAAATTGAGTTCTTTTTTTTCTATTAAAGAAATCATAATTTAGTTCCACACATAATATTGAATCAGATCATTAAGTTGCGCTTAGTATTATCCAATACTACACTAATGATCACTTACAAGTATTGGATCTAGAAACCAAATAGTGGACCATGCTAACCCACCTAAGAGGAAATCTTACACCAATATCATCTTCAAAGGACTAAACAAGACCCATGAGATCGATTATAAATAAAATTTTAAAAAAAAAAAAAAAAAAAAAAAAAAAAAAAAAAATTCAACTTTTTTTTAAAAAAAAAAAATTTATTTTAAAACCCCCTCCCCCTCTTTTTTTTTTTTTTTTAAAAAAAAAAAAAAACACCCAAAAAACTCCCTACCAAAACAAAAAACCCCCCCCCCCTAAAAAAAAAAAAAAAAAAAAAAAAAAAAAAAAAACCCCCCCCCCCCCCTCCCCAACAAAAAACAACCCCCCCCCCCCCCCCCCCCCCCACAAACCAAACCCCCCCCCAAACCCCCCCAAAACCCAAAACCCCCCCCCCCCCCCCCCCCCCCCCCCCCCCCCCCCCCCCCCCCCCCCCCCCCAACACTTGGCAGTTGAATGCCCCAATCACACCTCCAAACTGCAGAAGAACCTTCCATAAGCATACTTAAATAAAGAATCCAAGCAATATGATTAGAAAAACCCAAGTCTGAAAAAACTAGTAAATTTTATTAGGTAAGTAAATCAGCGAATGTAAAGGTTGATGAACTCTGCATAAACCATTCAGAAACATAGAAGTAGAATTAGTTAGGAAAGAAAAAAAAAGAAACAAAAAATGATGTTTATGATTCAGTAGATTGCGTAAGCAGACTAACATGATCTTTGTAATCAAAGTTCAGACTCAACCAAAACTTGAAATTTCCCTCTCTGACAAATTAGTTATTGAACTATATGACTTAGAGCTTCGAAAACATATTTACAATTGGATTCAACTGATGAACAATTCCAAATATAACATAAACAAGGTTTGGACTGAAAAGGGGATACCTTGTTTAAATTCCAAATCTTGAGAATTGTCTTGCTGTCAAACAGAGGATTCATGAAGAGGCAGTCTCTTGTAGGGAGCGCAAAATGCTGGCACTTGGGAATGGTTCCATCAGGAAATACGAGCTTCTTTATTAGATCTAAATCATGGTCACCCACAGAGTCACTCACATAAACAGGTCCCCCACAAATGGCCCTAGAACCTGCATGAAACTTAGCACATTGGTGGTCAGATTGAAACATATCCCAATCAGGATGTATGATCTGACCCATCCACATGCTGTTGTAAGCACAATGGATCATATGGACACCTTGCAACCAGTAGACACCCATTGGATCTCCATTGGGATCTTGAAACCAGAAGTCATCACCTGTAGCATAAGAAGCACAATTAATCCCTAGTAGCTTAATTGTTCAAAGAATGCTGTCAAATTTAGATTGTTTCATTTCAATACAAAATGACAAATTATTTGAATCACAGAAGTAGGAAATTCTCACCAACTCTTCCTAGTGCTATCTGCCATGTGCCAAGAAAGAAGAAATCATTGCACTGCTGCATGCTTGAAATCAGACCTGAGCCATTGAAGTTCTTCACTACGGACTCTGTCAGCCCTTTGTAATAAGCCTTTGCAAGCTTGACCCGGCCTCCATATTCTTCACATATGTACTCCAGTGTCTGCATGCCAACAGAACCATTCTTAGGTTTTGGCTACATAAATAGATATCAACTTGCATAAATTCAGGGGAGTATGCATCAATACATGCATCTAAAAGGAATGATAGACGAAACCTAGTTTCGGTGATATGAGTTTAGAGTCTCACCTGAAAAACATCAACCTTGACTCCAGTTATTCCGACTTTGGAGAGATAAGAATGAATTGACTCATAAAAATTAACTGCTTGGTCAGGATGAACAAGCCCAATACCACCTTCAACAATCTTCACTACAGCAAGATCAGTCATCGCCCCATTGAGTCCAGGAGAGAGCCTAACAGGGATTACCTTTGAATTTAAATGGGTTGCTCCAGACCTAATACCTCCCCAAGCACCACAGAGAGCTTGCCACACATAAACATCATCTAGCCCGTTAAATTTTGTTCTCAAGTCCCTAGTGAAAGCCTGAATCCCATATTCTCCTGCTCTACAGGAACAGCTCCCACAACCTCCACCTGAAACATTACCACTCTCTTGTTTACCACCGAACATCTCATCTAGTTCATGTTTCAATGCTTTGATCTTTGATTCAAACTCTGACAAGTCAGTGACCCCAGATTGAATCTCCTTGTCTCTGGGTCTCCATTTGTATGTCTGATCCACTAACCCCAACCCACATGGTAGACCACCAGTTGTTGAATCTGAAAATGCTCAAGAAATTTCTATCGCTGAATCTACCCAAGGAGTTCATCAACCTATCAGATGGTTCTTCTTTGCTGAACCCAAGAAACCCACCCTTTGATATGGACTGAACCCGCTGGAATAGATTGGGTGGAGCATCAGAAGACTGACAGAGAGAAGGAAAACTTCTTAAAGAGACATTAGTGGGGATTTCAGAGAGCAACGTCACTCCTTTAACACAGAGTTTCCCATCCAACAACTCAAAACATATATTTTTATTTCTGATGTCAACCAGAACTGAGTTGGAAGGTTCATTTGGTGGCGCCATGAACAGGGGAAAACAGAGGAAGGATAGTCAAATTAGTAATCACACCAAGAAGTTTTTTCGTTTCTCAATTTGAATATGCAATATAATCTGTAAAAGCCTGAAAACGAAACAGGTTCAAGTACATGTGGGTATGATCAGCAGTACAGGTTGAGAGTAAAAAGAAATATTGCAAACCAGAAATTGGTTTATAACAGAGTTAACCGATATGGGTTAGCCGCAACAAGAAGCAATTGCAAGCACAAATTTATAGGGAATTTACAGAGAGACTGTGAGTGGGAATTGAGCAAAGAGTAATCAAGTAAGCTATCACTCCAAGTGCTTGAAAGAACCCAAAAATGAAAACCACGGCTAGTTGCTTCCATGGACAACAACTAGAAGGTATTATAAACAAGGTTTTAAAACAAGACAAATTATAATTTTGCTATTGGGGCTTCGGTTCTTTTCTTCTAAAAGGATTAAAGCCTAAACATACTTCGATATTATATTATTGGGAAAATTACATGCCCCTCCCTGTATTATGGCCTAATTATACTTTACTCCCCTTTATTTTCCCCAATTACACCCAGACTCCCTCTGACTGAGGGTGTTAACCTGCTGTTAGTTTTAGTTTTGAAAAGACTATTTTACCCTTATATGAAAACATTAGAAATAAAATTACACTGCTACCCTTATCTTCGTCTTCAACCTTAAACACACATGACAGAGGAAATGAAGGTCTGGCCTTTATCTCCAGCAAGCTCTAAGTTTGTTAGGGTTTAATGATGTTGTTATCTAATGATTTCCCACTTTGTTTTATTAAGCGATTTTTAGGGTTTTGATTCAATGTGTTTCTAGTTTGTTAATTCCCCCAATCTTTCTTTCGATTTTTCTTCGTTCCATTAGTGGAGTTCAAAGATGGCTCTTGCTTTGCGGTTGAGGATTTTCAGGTGAGTTTGTTGAAGTTTTAGGAAGATTTGTATACTGGCTTAATCAATTAAATTGAAACATAGTTCCAAAGAAACTACAAACCGGAACAAAACAATCATGGAAGAAGAGTCTGAGAGTGCCAGGGGTTGTCACAAAAGTTTCATTGAACTTCTTTTCAACAATACTATGAACATATTTTTCAACATTGAGGAAGATGTTTTGGTAGAAATTTTGCTAAGTTGAGCAGAAGCTGGGACAACAACCCGCCGGAATCGACATCGTCACTGGAACTGTTGCTGGCGCTGGAATCATTTTCTCAGGAACCCGTTGGATGTAGTATTCACCATTTCACCGGCATATGCCCTAGGAAGGTTCTCATCACTTTTTCTCTAGAACACGGGTTGTTGCTCTTGGTTAGCTAACTGTAGTCTTTGCAGCTCCTGAATCTGCCTCTAATCTCTGCGTGGGACAAAATCTGTTCCCCTCCTCCCAACATTCTTGAACCCCTAGTTCCATCTATAAATACCTTTTGCTCTCCTCCCTTAGAATCAATCAACTTTGAAGCTGTAAATAGAGAGGAAACAGAGATAAGGAGAGGTAGGGAGATGGGGTTTTTTCAGTTTATGCAACTTCTGGGATTAGCCATGGCAGCCGTTCTCATGTTCATATGCTGGATTTCGCCCATCCAAGCGTATAAAAGGCTTGAAAGAATGGTTTTGGAGGTCCAAAATCAAATTTCCCTTTGAGGAATATTGAAGATATGTGAAAAAGGATAAAGATTCTCTTTTTTGAATCTGTAAATGAAACCCATAACGTCCATTCAACTGTCTTACCTTACTTTGCTCAGTGGAGAAAATTATATGGTAATTAGTAAAGCTTCATAGTAAAAGAATGGATTATCTTTGTGTATATATTGCTAAGAGGAACAAAGTGAAGGAGAGGAGGCAAAAGGGTTTTGCAATAAAACCCATCTGCAGGTGGCCTTGCTCAAATCATTGCTGGTTTCTTGAGAGGTTTGGAGAGTAGGGTTTTTATTAGAAATGAAAAAAGTTAGATGAGTTTGTGAGTTTTGGTTTTTTGCAGAGGGATCTCAGCTTTGTGCTTGGTTTTCTTTCTTTTTGGTTGGTCTATCTCCGGCGAACTTCGAAGATGTAGAGCTATGGGGTATTTTGATCACCGAGGGAAGTGGCAACAAAGTCAGTGATATTGTCGACAATGGGATCGACCATGGGACAGGATTGCAGAGGGGTGAGGGTGGGTGGGGTTACATGAAGAAGAAGAAGAAGAGAAGATGAAGAAGATGAAGAAGAGAAGAAGGAGAAGAATCGTTTTTAATCAAAAGGGTAAATGGGTCATCTCGTAAGGACTCAGGGTTAGTTTGGGGATTATGAAAAATCTTACTATACCACGTTATCACTTAATAGACGGACGTTAACGATAGGGATGTAATAGTAATATTTTTCAAAATAGAATAGAGGGGTTTGTAATTAGAGAAAATGCAGAAAAGGAATATATAATTAGGTCAAAATACAAGGGAGGGATATGTAATTTTCCCATATTAATAAACCAAAGTTGGGGGGGCCAACCCCAGCTGCATGGGTCATAGGGCAATACTTACTGTCTACTGGATACAATGCGAATCCAAGGATGGGCTAGGCAACACTGGCCTAGGTGATGGAGAACTAGGTGAATGCCTAGGCTATCATTTTGGTTGGTGAATGCCCAACCAACCAATAAGATGTTTGTATGTGCTCTTTAATTTATTGTGTTTTACTCGAAGTGAAATATATTTATTGTAACTATGTCTTCCAGGGTCATTTTCCATTTAGAACAAATTATATGCACCTTTTGGTGTTTGAAACAATAACAAAGCACCTCCCTAGTTTCACTTTTTACGTGCACCCCTAGATGATTGGGAAACTTACAAATAAGCTTTTATCGTTAAGTTTAAATTGTTAGGTGTAGTTAAACATTTGAAAATGATTATATTACCTTTCAATTTTTGCCATAGACAATTTTACACTTATATAACATAACCATATCCCAAACCTTATCCCTTTCTTCTTCGGCAAACTGTGAAGTATCCTTATCATCTTCAGTGCTGCTGCTGTTACTATAAATCATCGCCTAGGTTAGATCGCCCTTAGGTAAGGAATGTGTACACAAAATTTAAGAATGAAAGAAAAGGATTTGATAGGGATCGAACAAACCTATTTAGATTATTGATACCACCAGAAACAAAAACGGTAAGTAATTTCTGAAGAAGTAAATAGAAAGAGAAGGAATAACAGAAAATAAGGTACCGTTTGGTAACATTACGTGTGTTTCTGTACCGTTTCTGTACAAAAATATTATTTGGTATTTTTGTTTATAAAATAACGTTTCTGGGTTGCAAAATGGTGTTTGATAACTTTGATAAACCTGTTACAGGAACGTATCTAGAACATTTTTGTATTGTAAAGATGTTTGATAAAAACTGTTTCTGCAACAGTTTTGTAATGATTACTATAAATTAAAAAAATATCATTAATACTATAATCCATATAAAGTCAATAATGTTAGACATTTTTTATCAAAAATAAAATAAAATGATTTTAAGACATTAAAAATTCAGATTTGATAATGAAAGAGAGAAGAGGAAAGAATAAGAAGAAGAATTTTCTGATTTGATAATGGAATAAAATTGAGTTGTGTTTTCTCACGAGTTATGAGTCTGGTGGGAGGCCGGTGACCTTCTTCAAATTGGGAACTGAAATCAACTAGGAAACTACTATCTCCCTAATTTCTGAAGAACTAAATAGAAAGGAAAGGAATTTTTGGACAAAATGGGTCTTGATCCTAAAGTTTTTCTGTTCTTTCTCACCTTCTTACCTTCCAGTAGAAGAAGCTGTTATGAAATGATTCCTAGTTTTTCTTTTCCTGTCTTTTAAGAAAAATTCTAAACCATTAAGGGGTTTTTTTTTTTTCCCCATTTCCCCCCCCCCTCTCTCTCTCTCTCTCTCGTCTGTGCCTTTGGTGTTATTGTGATGAAGCTTTCCCGACGAATTTGATCTTCTATTTCAACGGTGATACAATTGTTCTGCGGGGAATCAAGAGGCAATCAACTGAACCCCCTTCATCGTTCTCTCTTCCCCTCGGCCTCGCATCGCATGGTTCTTCTTCCTATTCACAGATCGAAGCCACACGGGTTTCCAATGACCCGCTAAAGAAAAAGGAAGAAAAACTAGATGGGTGTTTATCAAAATCCAGTCGATCTGGGGCCGTTTAGTGGGGAACCATGGAGGTGCAGAGGCTTAGGCAGTTGATGCTCCTCTCGTCAAGAATCCGAAGCACTCGTGTAGCCCTCGTGGGTGGAAACCATACCGCTACCAGGTTTTGCACTCGCTAGAAGAAGAAGAAATGGGGTTGTTGGCTCCAGGATTTCGATCCCCCAAGAACCAGAGCAGGTTCAAACAATTGCACAAAAGTGGAATCACAATTAAGCTACCCAATTTAAGGGTTCTCAATATTATCGTTCGATCGGTGCTTCTGGCCTTGGTTATTATCTTTACCTCCTAGCTTGGATCTCTTGTCATTGGTGATCTGTCCTTCTCTTACACTGCTGCTGCATCTGAGGCCCGCATTCATGGTGAACCATTGTTGCCTGTGCTACTTCGGGACTTAACCGACGAGGGCCTCTTCAAATCGGGTGACAAAGCCCTCTTTCTGAGTCGCCGTGGCGATGTCTTTCTTCGTTTATTTTAGTAAGATTCTGCAACTATTGTTTTCTTTGAGTTTTGAATCTCATGGGTTTGGAGAAGGAGCGCTGGAGGTGGTAAAGAGAGGGAGCGGGAGCGGGAGCGGGAGCCGGAGTCGGAGAGGGAGGAGAAGGGGAGAAGGTGAGGAAGAGGGAGATGGAAAGAGGTGGAAGTACAAAAAAACCAAAAACTAACTAAAATTACAAACCCTTTAGATTTTATTAGTTTAAGATATAATAAGGGTAAAATGGTTTTTTCATTTTAAAAACTAATAACTCACTAACACCATGACCCATCAGGGACTTATACGTAAACTGTGAAACTAGGGGTGCTCTGTTATTGTTTCAAACACCAAGGATGCATGTAATTTGCTCTTCTATTTATCTTCATATGTGTAAAAAAAAAAAAAAGATCAAATTACATGCACCCCTGTGGCCCTGTAGTTTGAAACAATAACAAAACCCTCCTAGTTTCATTTTTACAAAAAAACCCCTAATGGCTCATGGTGTTGATAAATTGTTAGTTTTTTAAATGAAAAGACCATTTTACCCTTTTAGTTTAGTGACTTATTTTTAGGACTATTTTACCCATTATTACCCTTTTTCTCCAAACTTGAAAACCCCTTCAAGGAGTTAGGGTTTTATTACACCCAAAAGCTCCGTGAAGGTGTAGAAGCTGTTGTCCATTTCCGGTGAAGTTCCCCTAGCCCAAGTACTCTCCGGCTTCGTTAGGATTTCTTTCCGTTTTATTGAAAGATTTATTAAGGGGAGTTGTGGGGCAGGTTTGCAAAGGAGGGAGGAGGTAGTGATGGTGGTGGTGCAAGGTGGGTTTGCAAGGAGGACGGTAGGGAGAACTTGTAGGGGGAAGAGAGGGGGAGGGAGGAGGGAGTGGTTGCCGTTGTGTTTCTTCGTCGGAGGAAGAAGAAGAAGGAGAAGAATGAAGGAGGATGGAGAGAAACATGTTAGGGGTATTTTAGGTTGTTCATTTAACATTTTTCACTCAATTGGGGATTTGTTAAATCTTTTTAACATCCTATCTTGTAATTGTAAAATATAATTTATAATTACCAATTTTGTAAATCATTATGTTGTCTAGTAGATCTAGGCAATTCCGCCCCCCCCCCCCTCAAAAAAAAAAGAGAGGGTAATTTACACATGCCACCCTGAGGTTTGACGAAAGGATGATCTTATCCTCCAATTTTGGAAATTCTACGTACCCCCAAGGTTTACAAATGGTAACAAATAAACCTAGTTTATGACTAACATTGTTAAAATCAAAAGGTAAAGTGACAAAAATGCCCCTTCAAGAAAAAAAAAAAAAAAAACCTGCAACTCATCTTCCCCAAATCGATTGGGAAAGATGAGTTACAGGTATCCCATCGATTGCTCCATCCATGGCTTCTAGCGAATTGACGAATGCGAGAGACTGCTAACCCTAATTGTTTCTTTGATCCAATATTGAGTGCTCGCTTCATCTTCCATACTACTGGAAACATGGTAGGAAATCGTCCGGTGATTAATTTCACTGCTTCGTTGAACGCGACGGTAAATTAGGCTTGTGGCTGTGGGAAAGACGGCGAGAGAGATTTGGGATCTAAACCAAAAGCAATTTTGCAGATGTTTTCGAATGCAAACCTTTGGAGGATATCTTGTAGATCGAGCACAGAATTCTTGGTGTTGGCGGTGGAGAGGAGAGGGAGGAGGCATTCGAAGAGCTCTGTCTCGACGACGGTGCCGACGAATTTGCGGAGGGACTTGGTGTTGAATTCGGGGTTGGAGATCTATCTCTCAAACTTCCAGCGGTCACCGTTAGTATTGAAGATGCTAGAACGAAGTAAGTCGTAGAGATTATTGCAAAAGAAGGGGCCTTTGGAGTATTTTTAGAATTGCGTCTTAAGAATGTGTTGGACGATGGCGGGATTAGCAGTTATGATGTTTCGACGGCTAAAACGCTTGAAAGTGAAGGTTGCATTTGGGGAGTTTTGGAGAACCTCAGCTATCCATGGCATCATTAGGTCTCGATTATTGGGAGCAGCAAAGATGTGACTGATCAATGGGTTAGCAGGTGGAACTTTTTTTGATATATTTGCAGGAGATGAAGACCCAGATGAAATTTTGTTCTTTCTTATTAAGAAGTAAAAGAAAAAGACGAAAGGAATCAAGATGTTCCATTAGAAGCCATGGATGGGGCAATCGATGGGATACCTGTAACTCATCTTTCCCAATCGATTTGGATTGAAGAAAATTAGTTGCATGGCTTTTATTTTCTTGAGGGGCATTTTTATCACTTTACCTTTTGATTTTAATAGTGTTAATCATAAACTGACGGAATAGGTTTATTTATTACCGTTTATAAACCTCAGGGGTACGCAAAATTTTCCAAAACTAAAAGATAAAATCATCTTTTCCTCAAACCTCAGGAGTGGTATGTATAAATTATCCAAACGAAAAAGAAGATAATTACAGTCTTTTCGAACGTGGCATAAGTAGAACAAGATGCATGCCTCCATTAAATTATGTGGTGGTTGACCTTTTAAACCCCAAAAATCTTGGGAGAGAGAGTACGTTGTCGAGCAAGATAACTAAGATGGTGCGAGCCACACATGATCGAGTTGTTAGATTGGGTATTATCGATCCCAATCTAATGGTCCACCTCTCTTCTCTCGTGCTGCCCTAATTTCCAACTCCGATTCAGACTCTTAATTTCTTTTTCTGTTTTATGTTTTCCTAGAATAGAACCACTTTGAGTCGAGTCGGATCGACTGGTAGGGTAAGAGTGTAAGACATATAAAGAGCTAATTAGTAGTAGCTCTTGTTAGATCGATCAAATATTATTTGATTGAGGCGATGGAGGAGGAGAAGATGATGATTAAGAGACATCGACCAAAGCTAATGAGCAGCCATGATGATGATCATGGTCGGAGGCTGTTTGAGGCAGAAGATGTTTTGATTAACACAGCTATCGAAGCTACCCGTGAAGAGCCTCTTGAGATTCAGGTTCGTATGTAATCGATGGCGTTATCTGATCTCTGATGATTCTTATTTCTTTCAACTCCACCAATCCAAATCCAAATCCAGACATTCTCTTCTCTTCTACTTATCAGATCCTACTCCAGCCGATCCAAGAGGAAACAATTTCCTAAAATGCAAGGACAGAGAAGGGAATCCAATAAGCAGATTTAAGATCGAATTTAAGCAATCTATACCCAAGGTATTACCTACTCGTTTCGATCTTGTTTGCATTCATGACTGCCATGGTGACTATGAGCGGATTCATATTTGTAATCCTAGTACACATGAATTCGTAACATTAATGCCAAAACCTCCTCTTTTCCGCAACGATAGATCTTCTGTTGGTTTTGGATATCTCGAGTCAATTGACGTGTATAAAGTAGTTCTGATTCTCTCTAATTTTCGGCCTTCGAAAAAATGTCAAGTCTTTACCTTTACCTTGGGGATGGAAAGAAGGGGCTCCTCTATTTCTAGGCCTTCTTCTTCGTCTAGGGTTTCTTCTTCTAGTGGTTGGAGGTACTTGATGGATTCTCCACCATACTGTGTTGCTCATACAAGTGATCCAGCTTTTGTTAACGGAGCCATCCACTGGTTGGTCTTCTATAATCGTAAGATTGACACTAAGATGTACCATGGGCATATGATTGACCCTAACAATACCATCATTGCGAGTTTGACCTCGAGAGCGAAAAATTCAGATTAGTCTCACATCCCAAAGGTTGTCCCGATCTTAGGTTTTTAAAAAATCAAAGTTGTTTACAATTGGTGGAGTTGAGAGGGATGCTATGCCTTTCATGTGCTATAGATTCTAAAATGGACATATGGATGTTTAATGGTGGTGGTGGTGGTGCATGGGTGAAAGAATACTGTATTGATTTGAAGGTAGTGGAACGTGGCTACCGAAGGGTAAGCCATTACATAGAGGATAACTGCTGCTATGTACCTAGAGACATAGACGACGACAGAAAGGTGCTAATTGAGACACAGTCAAGAGGTTTATGGTATTACCATCTCCAAACCACAAGTTTCGAGGGATTCATACATTATAAACAAGTGCCACATCTACGCTTCAGTTTCTACGTGGAGAGTTTGCGGTCACTAAAACAATACTATGCTTTTGATTAGTAGTGTACGTATACATACTATGCTTCTGATTAGTTTTACACTGGATTAATTGTATGTAATTGGATTTATTGAATTAAGGATTGCAATAGCCTCAAATTTCTCAATTATCCTGTTCCTAGCTCCCTTTGCAGAATTTGGATTTCATGATATCCGATGAGAAGAGAAGGATGATTATTAGTGAGTCATCTTAATTCTTTCCTTGTGAATTTAGACGGGCTGTAATTAATAGTCCATGGACGATTATTAGTGAGTCATCTTAATTCTTTCCTTGTGAATTTAGATGGGGTGTAATTAATAGTCCAGGGATGTTCCAAGCTAGAATGCATATCCAACTTCTTCATATATAGGTCCATACTCCTATGAATGTTATAATGGCTTTTATTTTTTATGGATTATTTATTTATGAATTTTTTTTCACTCAATATTATGTTAGTAGGGAGGACTACTTGCATTGGATAAAGGTTACATGTCTTCTCCATCCCTTTTTTTGGGGGGTAACAGGAAAATTTAAATTAGTAATTTGCATTAACTTCTCCTACCTAGCCCAACTCGCTCATTTAGCTGGATTTTTATCCTCTCCATTTCCCAATATGTTATTTCTTGTAATTTCCCCTATGAATGTGACACGTGGCATTCTTGAATCTAACGGTCATAATTAAACCCTATTTTTAACTAAGAGTTAACCCTAGTTACGCCAACCCAGGGACTAACCCGGGTTACTGTAACCAAACCTACCCACTAAACCATGATTAACACAAATTCAAACTCACAACCCTAGCTCGTTTGCCCCCATTTTTCTCTCTCCTATTTGCCCCCATCTCGCCGTGTGAAGTTGCCGCTAGAAAAGTGAGGGTAAGTGGAGTTGCAGTCAAATGAAACCGATCCCCATCTCGCCATGTGAAGCCGCTACTGGAGAAGTGAGGGTAAGCTGAGTTGCAGTCGAACGAAACCGATTCATGCCTCTGCAACTTCAGGCGACGACGCACCAGTGAAGGTACCGGTTCTTATTCCCTCATTTCTTTTAGGGTTCTGGTTCTTAAAACCTGGATCTTATTTCTCTGGTTCATCTGAATCCTTTCCCCTGAAATTTTTTTTCCCCTTTGTGCTTTTCATCTCTGGCAAGATGGGGGCGACCGAGTTGAATATTTTTTTTCTTTGAGAAAGGGAGAGGCACCTTTAAAGTGATGCTACAGAATCCTTTCAATTTCAAAAGAGGAGAATTTCATAGTTTCATGCCAATAATGTGATGCTACACAAGTGAAACGGGTTCTGGTTTAACAGTAGAAAAGCATGTTCTTTCTCGGAGACAGGAGGGACATGGTTCTTATTTTCTTCTTTTCCTTTGCTCAATATATTTGCTGTTTGATCTCTACCACCTCCAGTGGCTTGTCCATGAAATGGAGTTGTTGTTTTGATTTCCCCATGGGTTATCTCGTCTCTTGTATTTGCTGCTCCCTGTATTTTTTTTCTTTGCAATAAAGTGATATTATTTATAAAAAAAAGTAGTTCAGAAAAGATCACTCAAAAATGAACTTGTTGGAAAAACATTTGAATGGTGCAGATACAACAGGAAAACTACAATAAATAGGGACCCATATGTTGAAATTTTGAGTTTAGATTTTTGGTTCTTCTTCTTCAGGCTTCAGCCTTATGCTGTTGCTGCTATCTTCGCTTCCAATTGCTGCTGTTACAATTTTCAGCTTCTGGGTTCTATTTTTCAATTTTAGCTTTATTCCTTAAAAAGTTCTCAGATCTGGTAGTTTTGTCCACTTTGGTTTGGTCTGGATATAAGTCTCTTATAGGTTCGGTTGTAAAAATTCAATGATTTGTTTAAATTTGCCTGGAACTTCAAATTTGGAGGTGATTATGTTTAGACTTCATGAACCCTACTAAGTCCAAATGGTTTGAGTTGAGGTTTTTGTATGGGTATAACCCCCACTAACACTGATAAGGTTAGTCATATCAAGTCCAAATGGTTTGCTTGAAAATCTTGGAGTTGTAATAAATGGTGTGATGTACTCATTTAGTATTGTAAAGAGAAGGTGCTGTAAGAATAGGGATTTACCATTTTATCAACCAAAGACATTTCTGTAAAGAGAAACTTTATGCAGGGAGTGATAAATTAGGAGGTTGATATGGAAACAGCTAAGCCTGGCTCTTGAGATGCATCTTAACATGTTCAGAAGACTCATTATGATGTAGGATGCAACCAAGTAGGGTCTTATGATGAGATTCCATTAGGTCTAATCCAAGGCCACAAAATGAATGAACAGGGAAGGGGTGGGGACAGAAGGTTACCTAAGGCTCTCTTGATTTAAGAATTCTCCATGACCTATGGAGCAGAACTATTTTTTCGTAATTTCCCTTTGGTAAAATCAGCAGCAGGACAATTTAAGAGCTCAAATTTAACCTTGTAACAGTTGGTAAAATCAGCAGCAGGACAACTTAAGAGCACCAATTTAACCTTGTAACAATATCGGATTAATATAATTGCTGGCAACCATTTATCTAAAGATTAGTACGAGAAATTAATCTGGATACACAGGATAGCCCAAAACCCATAGTATTGATGTTTTGACCATAAAGTCAGGGTGAGAATTTGCTAAGGTGACCCTTTCAAAGCCTTGAGAACCTTATTGAAAGAACATGGGAAAAATGAATCAAAAATAGATATTTCTCTAGTGAGAGGTATGTGAGTCTTTAGCTCAAAACGGAAGACCAATTGGGGTTATACCTAGTAGATGGTGGTTTGACTCCCCCAAGACTCCTAATTTCTTTACGAGGGGATACAATATGTTTTTTCATCATGTCAAATACTCTACATATCCTTAGTGATTAGTTCATGTAATGTTTGGTTTTTGTTCCCATTTTATTTGCCTTGTTAAGAGAGTTCTGTCAGATTTGTTCACTTAAAGTATCAACATTTTTAAAGCTTGCTTGATGACTGACAAAGCATTTGACGCCTCACAAGTACCTTTATCAAAGGCTCTACATGTCCCTTGAGCATCACCAAAGCTAGCAAACCTTATCTCAGAGATGGTTCTACCACCTTGGCAAGACAGCTCCAATGTCTTTCCTTCATGAACATTCCCACAAGCTGACCCAACAGTTATGGTTTGGAAATTTACCAATGAAGGGTTCCCTCCCATCTCCACAAACAAGACCAATGTGTCATCATGTAGGAAGGAGCATGGTACGTGGTATAATACCTTTGAGAAGGTTGCCCACAATTTGTCACACACTTGCTGTCACTGTAAGGGGACCACGGTAGTCACACACACAGTTAATGTTGCAACCATCTTCATCAGCAAGGAAGCTTGGCTAGTATCTACCAATGCTCTGACCATTCACCCAAGCATGGACTTTACCCAAAACCTTGTAAAAAGTAGACATGAAAACAAATAGTTTGAATGATGATAGTAAACAAAAAAAAGAGTTATTTACAACATTGTACCAAGTCATCATCCTCTTGATGGGAAGATCCTCTGTGTACCAACTCTCATGTGATTGGACATCATAGAGCTGCCTCTCCTATCTTACTGATCCCCTAGACAAAAAGTTCCAGTAAAACAGGCTAGTCTGACTATCCTCGGGAGGATTCCATCATGGCTCCATTGCCAAAATCTTTCAAAATTAAAACAAGAAAAAATAGAGCTCAAGTATATTAAAACAAGAAAAGACAGCTCAAGATAGCCACAATCTCAGTTACAATGTATATTAAATATAAAGGCATTCACATGCACCTCCAAAGCAAAAAATTGCTTCTATTTTTTTTTTTATTGAAACCTTTTTTTCACAATCGTGTTAAATGTATGAATCCTGATGGATTCGAACCATCATGGTCATGTCTTTGGGAGAGAGAGGTGCTACAGTTGTTTTTTATGAACAATCCTTCTTTTACATCAAGGGTTTTTGAAGTGAAAGAAGGTTGTTTCATTCAGAGACATCAAGAAACAGGTTTGAACAACCAAATAACTTCTTCAAAAAAACCTTGAACGAAAGGCATAAAAAAATGACAAAAACTCGGCATTTGGAGATCTGTAAGTTCCCTATCAGTACCCCACTGGGAATTTGAATCTCCTCTATCTTAATTTCTAACTGAAACAAAAACATTATCTTCTAAACCAATTAAACAACATCAAGGGATTTACATACACTCATCTGGTTCTCCGCTCTCCCTGAAACAGATTTACATTATCACAACTCACAAGCGATGATAACCATAGCATAATGAAAACCAGATTTCCTCTTCGAATCGCAACATAATGAAAGCAAAAGGAAAAATCAATAGTTTTTGGCCATTCAAACAGTTGGAAGGCACCATTGTACACGTACACAACTATGCATAAAAAGTGGGTTAAGAAAAGTCAAAATAATGGCCATGATTTGAAAGGTGTGTTATGTACAATAGTCCCACAACGGTCCTATAAGGGATTGGATGTGAGCATGTATGATATTGGGTTCCCTCCTCTTGTAGACTGGTTTATGAGGGTAAGTTCTTCCAATCATATCAATTGATGCTTTCATTGACCCATTATTTTGTGGTTGACTACTTGGGAGGGGCGATGTGGTGCCAGAGAGGACATTGAAGTTTTGGTTATGAGGGTGAGTTCTTCCAATTGTATCAGTTTAACTGCTTGACCTTTGTGGGGGTGGATTTCATATGGGTGGTGAGATTAAGCTCTGCCTCGATGGTTCCTAGACAGAGTGGTTGGTGGTGGAGGGTTTTGTGCCCCACAGGCAAAGATATTGCAACATTCTAGTGTTGGTGGGTTTGTGAGTCATTGTGGATGGAGCTCTGTAATGGAGGCCATGAAATTTGGGGTTCCAATTGTAGCCATGCCCATGCACCTTGATCAACCGATGAATGCTAGGTTGGTGATGGAGCTCGGTGTAGGAGTGGAGGTGAAAAGATCAAGTTGTGGAGATGGAAAGTTTTAAGGAGAGGAGGTGGCGAAGGGGATTGGAGAGGGGTGGTGGATGGGAAGAAAAGGGAAGAGGTGAAGAGGAGAGACTTGAGGAAATGAGGGAGAAGATGACAAATATGGGAGAGATGGAACTGGATGCAACGGCAGAGAGGTTGGTGCAGCTTTCCAATCCTGAGGACGTTGAAGTTTTGGTTATGAGGGTGAGTTCTTCTAATCGTATCAGTTTAACTGCTTGACCATAGTGGGGGTGGATTTCATATGGGTGGTGAGATTAAGCTCTGCCTCAATGGTTCCTAGACAGAGTGGTTGGTGTTGGAGGGTTTTGTGCGCCACAGGCAAAGATATTGCAACATTCTAGCGTTGGTGGGTTTGTGAGTCAGTGGATGGAGCTCTGTAATGGAGGCCATGAAATTTGGGGTTCCAATTGTAGCCATGCCCATGCACCTTGATCAACCGATGAATGCTAGGTTGGTGATGGAGCTTGGTGTAGGAGTGGAGGTGAAAAGATCAAGTTGTGGAGATGGAAAGTTTCAGGGAGAGGAGGTGGCGAAGGGGATTAGAGAGGGGTGGTGGATGGGAAGAAAAGGGAAGAAGTGAAGAGGAGAGACTTGAGGAAATGAGGGAGAAGATGACAAATATGGGAGAGAAGGAACCGGATGCAGCGGCAGAGAGGTTGGTGCAGCTTTCCAATCCTAACCCGCCCTCAGGGCCAAATATCTCAGCCCAGCCCTGTTCAGGCTTAGGGCGGGCCAGGGCGGGTTCAAGCCGACAGGGCCAAACTTGCACCCCTAGGACGGATTGTTGTTATCTTAGTTAATCAATTGCCTTGCCAGCCTTGAAGAGAGATTTTTTTTTTGGATGAAATGAAATCAAAACAAACAAATTCCAGAGAAGTGAATGAAATATATAAAGTGTTTCCTACCAAGAGAGAGAGAGAGAAGAGAGAGAGAGAGAGAGAGAGAGAAATAAGTTGCAAGCGGGTGAGATCCACTATAAAAACCATCAAACTCCCTTAGGTGGTAGAGATCAAACAGCAATTATGTTGAGAAAAGGAAAAGAGGAAAAGAAGAAAATAAGAACCATGTCCCTCCCTCCCTCCCTCCCTCCCGTCTCCGAGAAAGAACATGTATTTCAACTGTTAAACCAGAACCCGTTTCACTTGAATTTTTATCCTCTGAGGTTCTGCTGACTGATAGGGTTGTGCGGTTCCTACCAATGGATTGAGTTGAAAACATCCCTTTCACCTTATGTTGGACATTTACAAATAACTGAAAGAACAACCCACAAGCCTCACTTCAAATAACCTTAATCCCCCTCTCTTTCCAAAAAAAAAAGGGGGGGGGGGGGGGGGGAAGGAAAAAGACACTAAAAACTCAATAGAGAATACAAACATTTGATATGCCTCCACATTCATTTTTCCAAGGAAGGTCCAGGTTCAGCTTACCATCAACAGACCACTCAAAACCCACTTTAATACCATTCAAGCAGCACTTCTTAGGGGACTCACTTGAGTAAGCCAAGAACTTCCCTTCACCTTTAACCTTAACCTTCACACTACTCCCCATTGGAGGTTCACAGTAGTAGTCCAATTCTTGAATTGTTCCTCCACTGTTAAACATATTTGTCAATCCAATTGGAGCAAATTTAGTAGTAGGACCAAGCTTCTTGATTGGAACAAAGCTGAAAATCTCAAAGGATGATGGTTGGATGGTCATGTGGATGGCATCTGATTTAGGGGTCATGATGCGTAGTTCCTCAGCCTGGTTAAGGTAGATAGCATACTCTTCAGCTACACCCATCTCATATGCTTCTTCCCTTTGGTCCCATTCAACATAATTTGCATGCACCAAGCCAGACATTGGCTTGTAACACTCTGAGTATCCCTTAATCCTTTGCTCCTTGGGATCCCAACCAGCTCCTTGGCAGTTGAATGCCCCAATCACACCTCCAAACTGCAGAAGAACCTTCCATAAGCATACTTAAATAAAGAATCCAAGCAATATGATTAGAAAAACCCAAGTCTAAAAAAACTAGTAAATTTTATTAGGTAAGTAAATCAGCAAATGTAAAGGTTGATGAACTCTGCATAAACCATTCAGAAACATAGAAGTAGAATTAGTTAGGAAAGAAAAAAAAAGAAACAAAAAATGATGTTTATGATTCAGTAGACTGCGTAAGCAGACTAACACGATCTTTGTAATCAAAGTTCAGACTCAACCAAAACTTGAAATTTCCCTCTCTGACAAATTAGTTATTGAACTATATGACTTAGAGCTTCGAAAACATATTTACAATTGGATTCAACTGATGAACAATTCCAAATATAACATAAACAAGGTTTGGACTGAAAAGGGGATACCTTGTTTAAATTCCAAATCTTGAGAATTGTCTTGCTGTCAAACAGAGGATTCATGAAGAGGCAGTCTCTTGTAGGGAGCGCAAAATGCTGGCACTTGGGAATGGTTCCATCAGGAAATACGAGCTTCTTTATTAGATCTAAATCATGGCCACCCACAGAGTCACTCACATAAACAGGTCCCCCACAAATGGCCCTAGAACCTGCATGAAACTTAGCACATTGGTGGTCAGATTGAAACATATCCCAATCAGGATGTATGATCTGACCCATCCACATACTGTTGTAAGCACAATGGATCATATGGACACCTTGCAACCAGTAGACACCCATTGGATCTCCATTGGGATCTTGAAACCAGAAGTCATCACCTGTACCATAAGAAGCACAATTAATCCCTAGTAGCTTAATTGTTCAAAGAATGCTGTCAAATTTAGATTGTTTCATTTCAATACAAAATGACAAATTATTTGAATCAAGTAGGAAATTCTCACCAACTCTTCCTAGTGCTATCTGCCATGTGCCAAGAAAGAAGAAATCATTGCACTGCTGCATGCTTGAAATCAGACCTGTGCCATTGAAGTTCTTCACAAGGGACTCTGTCAGCCCTTTGTAATAAGCCTTTGCAAGCTCGACCCGGCCTCCATATTCTTCACATATGTACTCCAGTGTCTGCATTCCAACAGAACCATTCTTAGGTTTTTGCTTACATAAATAGATATCAACTTGCATAAATTCAGGGGTGTATGCATCAATATATGCATCTAAAAGGAATGATAGACGAAACTAGGTTTGGTGATATGAGTTTAGAGTCTCACCTGAAAAACATCAACCTTGACTCCAGTTATTCCGACTTTGGAGAGATAAGAATGCATTGACTCATAAAAATTTACTGCTTGGTCAGGATGAACAAGCCCAATACCACCTTCAACAATCTTCACTACAGCAAGATCGGTCATCGTCCCATTGAGTCCAGGAGAGATCTTAACAGGGATTATCTTTGAATTTAAATGGGTTGCCCCAGGTTTAATACCTCCCCAAGCACCACAGAGAGCTTGCCACACATAAACATCATCTAGCCCGTTAAATTTTGTTCTCAAGTCCCTAGTGAAAGCCTTCATCCCATATTCTCCTGCTCTACAGGAGCAGCTCCCACAACCTCCACCTGAAACATTACCACTCTCTTGTTCACCACCGAACATCTCATCTAGTTCATGTTTCAATGCTTTGATCTTTGATTCAAACTCTGACAAGTCAGTGACCCCGGATTGAATCTCCTTGTCTCGGGCCTTCTCTACATGCTCGATCTCAATTGCCTTAGAGATCAACATCTTTGGTCTCTTGGGATCAAATAATGGAGCATCGGAGGCCAGCATTGTACCAGCCTTATACCTCCTGAAATTTTCACTCTCTTCAAACTTGTAAAGCCTGGCAGTCATCTGCGTACCACCCAACACAAGGTTCTTTGCATCTTCATATGGGTTCTCCCCATCTAAGTTGACACTCTGCCAGCCATCATCAATTATGAGGAATCTTGGGGAGACGCCTCCCTCCATGAAGTCCTTGACGCCATGCCATACACCGACGGGATCTACAGTCAAGTAGAATGCATCCCAAGTGCACCAACCAAACTTGTCTACTAAAGGTGGGACTGACTTCTCTTCTAAAAGGCGAAACGTATTGAGATAGACCCTAAGAGCACTATAGGCCTCTTTCATCAAGTTGTAAGGGTTGTCAGATATGTGAACATAACTAATTGCATGGAAAGATGAGGTTTTTGCCTGAGAAGAACCACTCTCAGCACAGAGCATGACATGCCCATCAACACCTGGATGAAGTGCAGACCTAAATTTCCCTTCAATTAAGGGTAGGATCAGGACATAGGACCTTAGTTCAGGGACATCCAGGAGCACCCACTGGGTCTCCATTTGTATGTCTGATCCACTATCCCCAACCCACATGGTAGACCACCAGGTCTTGAATCTGAAAATGCTCAAGAAATTTCTATCGCTGAATCTACCCAAGGAGTTCATCAACCTATCAGATGTTTCTTCTTTGCTGAACCCAAGAAACCCACCCTTGTATGATATGGACTGAACCCGCTGGAATAGATTGGGTGGAGCATCAGAAGACTGACAAATAGAAGAAAAACTTCTCAAAGAGACATTAGTGGGAACTTCAGAGAGCAAAGTCACTCCTTTAACACACAGTTTCCCATCCAACAACTCAAAACATATATTCTTATTTCTAATGTCAACCAGAACTGAGTTGGAAGGTTCATTTGGGGGCGCCATTAACAGGGGAAAACAGAGGAAGGATAGTCAAATTAGTAATCACAAGAAGCCCAAGAATTTTTTTTCGGTTCTCAATTTGAATTAGCCATATAATCTGCAAAAGCCTGCAAACGAAACAGGTTCAAGTACATGTGGGTATGATCAGCAGTACAGGTTGAGAGTAAAAAGAAATATTGCAAACCAGAAATTGGTTTATCAGAGTTAACAGATATGGGTTGTTAGCAACAAGAAGCAATTGCAAGCACAGATTTATAGGGAATTTACAGAGAGACTGTAAGTGGCAATTGAGCAAAGAGGAGTCAAGTAAGCTATTAAGATAAGAAAGTGACAATTACTTTAGGATCACTTTATACCTTCAACTCCAAGTGCCTGAAAGAACCCAAAATGAAAACAACGGCTAGTTGCTTCCATGGACAACAACTAGAAGGTATCCTCAGATCACAAAGATCACAAAGACCACCACAGACTGAGTAAATATGTAGAACAAGGTTTTAAAACAAGACAAATTATAATTTTGCTACTGGGGCTTCTGTTTCTTCTCTTCTAAAAGGATTAAAGCCTAAACATACTTCGATTACAAATTATTTCGTCACTGTGTTGTGTAGTGAATAGTGACCACGGCAGTGAGAGCATTCCAGTTTTTGTTTTGTCTTTTCAGGTACGTGTTCAGAAATGCCTGTAAGGTGGTGGTCTCTCAGTTATGACAGGAAAGAAACCTTTTAATAGTGTGGGGTGGAAAGGGAAGGGAGGGGAGAGGGTTTCTTACGCCGCCATTGACAACGGTTTCATTAACAAGGAATCTAAAGGTGAGAGAGGAGACAAAGTGTCGGTAAAATATGAGATGGCTTGGGAAAAGATCTCAATACTGTCGGCATGAAATCTTTTTTCCCTTTCATTTTAACACACAAGCGGAGCATTGGGTTGCGTGTTCAAGCACTATGGGCCGTTGAATGCACGCTATATTTCATATCGCGTCTCAAAGTAGTCCAACGGTGATTAACTACAGCCAAGACCATGCCTCTATCCCATATATAATATGCCCCATTCTCTTGTCATTTTGAGTGGTGATTGCCTTCCTTAGCCGCCTGGCAGAACTCTTCTTTGCTCACTCTCTCTCACTTTGGAGAGAATGTGATCCAAACTCTTCTTATATTATTCGTTCTTTTGTTGAAGGTCCGAAATATCTTTTATTTCTTTTTTTGTTACTCCATTCAAGACAAATGATGATCATAATAAAGGAATTATTTCTCCACCATGGATGAAGGAGAATTCGATCCCTATTCGGTTGTTTGGCTGCAAAGGAAATTAAAAGATGATTACATGAAAACTTCCCTTCAATGAACGGTTGACACGTGACAGATCATTCAAAGAAATTACCTGGGCCAAACCTGATAAGTCCCAGGTGAAAAGAGATTCACTGGCATTAGAGCCACAATAGGACTTGAACTCTCCACTAGAAGAGTCACAATGGGATTCAGACTCTCCACCACCTAAGAGAAGATAGGGTGTTCTTTCCAATTCAAGCGGGACACGAACAACACTTCATGCATAAGGGAACTAACCGCATTCCCTAGAGGGGAAGGTGTTATGATCATAGGTAGATAGGTTATTATGTTGGGTTAGTTTGTTAGGGGTAGATGGGTAATTTGTGTTGAATTAGTCTATTAGGAGTAGATGGGTAATTTGTTAGAGATAGGTTATATAATGTATAACAAAAACTGTAAAGGGGAATCAAGAAATATATCAGTTCTCTCTTTTCTGTCTATCTTCTTCTCCCCTGTTCTCTTCTTCTCTAAGGAGGTAGCTACTCTCAAAGTAGCAGTACTTCTCCTCAAACCCCAGTTCACCTTAATTTCTGTTTACCTGCAACAAAGGTCGTTATAGAAGGACTCTTCTTCCAGGTAGGACTCTACAACCATCTATCCTTCATATAGGAAAGGCAGGTACGAGGTAAGACACTCAACAATTTTCGAAGCTATTGCTCTTTCCATACCTCCTCTTCAAATTGTTGTTGCACGGATCTGACTTAAGCATCGGACAATCCACCCCTTGGAGTCCTTTCAGGATCTCTCTTGTGTAGCTTACCTTTTTGCAGGTCATGTACGTCACCATTTCAGATTCCGACGGAAACGTAGGGGAAGGGAAGTCAAAATTTTCAAACACAAGGAGGTGAAAATTTGTAAATCTAAAAAAGAAACTTTGATAATCATTATTCGATTTGAATGTATAAACCACATAAGTTTTTTTTACCTTATTTAGTAACCATGCTTTTTAGATCTAATTTTTACTTTTCAAATCCAAGGGATTTGCCCCAAGGGGTTGGCTTAGTGGTCAGAGTTGGGGTGAGTCATCAACTCGGACGTTCTAAGTTTGAAACCCACTGCCTTCACCTTGGGCCAGCCATCATTTAGTCTCAAGCCAGTTGGCCTCTGTGACAGGGTAAAGTGTTGTAGTTAGTGTAGTGGCCGCCTGCAACAAGGTGATTAGTCGGCCCAATGTGTTTGGATACCCTACATTTCAATATAAAAAAAAAAATCCATGGAATTTAGATATAAAGTGAATTTGAAAACAAAATAGGGAGGGGGTTGGGCACACCGCTGGCTTTCCTGGAGCTAGCAGCTGCGCCCAATGAAGACGATGGGTTAAGGAGGGCAAGGGGGTCATTTTTATAGGGGTTGGGAGAGAGACAAGAGTCATGTTGGGAACATCGCCGGTATGCCTAACCTTTAGCCATAAAATCAATACAAAAGTGATTTGTTGTTTTGAAAAATAAAATAACTTTTACATCTAAAAATATATTTATTAAGATCTGGTAAGAGTTTTAATTAAGTTACACAACCAAAGCCTAACAGCAATTAGAGTGTGGGAATTGGGAGTATGCAATTTTATAGATGGCCAAGTAATCAGTTGGTTTTTTTTTTTCTGGGGCAGCCCATCATGGGTCATGGCCAACCAAAGCAGGCGAATGGAGTGAAACAAATGAATTTGTTGGACCAAGGACCTTTAATTTTTTGCCTGAAAAAAAAATGCCTGATATCATCATACAACCCTGCCATTGAAGGTTGTTAGGTATGAAACAACAATTTTTATCCTCTCAAATGCAGTGCACTGCCCAATGTACTTTTAGAGTGCATCAGACTATGTACCTCACTTGTGCATTGGATTTTTAACCTCACAAGTGCAGTGGCCACTGTCCAATGCAGTGTAAAGTGCACCGCACGTAAGGTTGCTCCAATGTAACTTGACGATTGTCACAGGTTCAAATCAAGAAATAATCTCTCTGCAAACAAAAGTAAAGGTAAGGCTGCATACATATCTGCCTCCTAGAGCCTACAGTGGTGAGAGCCTTGTGCACGGTACATTCCCAAATCAATAAACATCCATTTCACCGTTTTGAGACTCGACCTTAGAACAGTCTCTCTAGTTCTTCCCCCCTTCCTCCCCCCCCTCCCCCTCCCCCTCCCCCCCTCCCCCTCTTCTTTCCAGCAGAGGCAACAGCACTTCTTGGACCACATCCGAATTCCCTACACTACAAGAAAAAGGGTTTTTCGCGATATTTTTTGACGGGCCTTAGCGGCGTTTTCTAATAAACGCAGTCAAATAGGAACATTCGACGGTGTTTATTAACAAACGCCGGTATATAAAGTATAATAAATAGATATCGTGGCGTTTATATGTAAGTGTCGCTATAAGTACATCTTTGGGGCGTTTGGTTTGAACGCCAGGGTATGTAACGATACAACGGCGTACATTTGTAATCGCCACAATAGCATACATCTTTAGGAGCGTTAGTTTTGAAATGTTGGGATATGTAAAAATACAACGGCGTTTATTTGTAAACGCCGTAGTATCATACATCGTGGGCGTTACTTGTAAACGTCGTAGTATCATGCTATGTTCATCCCCGCCATATGTATTTTAAGGCTTTAGGAAAAATGCCGTTGTATGCGGAGTTTCACGAAAAATCTCCAAGCTCAATTCATTTCCCGCCTCTTGCCGCGCCCTAACGATATCCTCTCTAAACTCTCAAATCACAATCCCTCACGTTTCTCTCTCAATCTATCACGATCCCTCAAATCTCTCTCAATCTGTCACCGTCCCTCTTCTCTCACAGTCCCACTTCTTCTACTTTTCTTGTGCTTTTTGGTTACCCTCTGTTCTTCGGGGGTTACCCTCTTTCTTCGGTTTCCTTCTTCTTAATCGGGTCTCTTTTTCCCCAACCTGATCAATCGATTTCTTCTTAACTGGGTTTCCTTCTTCTTCTTAGTCTGCGTCATCGGCCTAATCGAGAGTTGGGTTTTTAACCATGCTCGCGATTGCGTTTTTCTCATGTTTATGCCTCTCTCCTTTTCTAGATTTCTAGATTTCTAGATTTTTATCTTGTCTTCTCTGCTTGAGGTTACTTTTCTCCTGGTGGTCGGAAGACAAAGGTGCCTCTTCCCTACAATATTTTGGTTTCGTCTTCTTTGCGTTAGGGTTCGAATAAATTTGGTAGGGGCTTGTTGAGAAATGGGGTTTTCTATTGACTGTTTACATGAGCAGATCTATAGTTGAAACGAGACGGCGGGAGAGAAGACAGAATATTGGTCATCATCGGAGAAGATCTACCGCTCGAGGCGTATGAGAGAGAGAGCCCAAGGAAGAAAAGAAGGTAGTTTTTGGAAAAGCGAGAATGTTGAGGAAGAAGATCGATCTAATAATCTTCTTCTAAGATGGCTTCTCTTTCTTCTTATGAAAGATGGCTAGCTCTCAAGACGGGCACATATTTGGTTTGTTATAAACATCTCCCTCTCTGTCTAAGTTATTGATTATATAATTAGGTTTCATTGTTGAGTGATGAATTTCGGGTGATAGGCATGAAATTCTCGGATTGAATTGGATGGTTTGCTCAACTATTCCATTGATTTCGTTTGAATCATTGCTTGTTGGAAACATACCGTACGATGCGACTATAGAATAGCTAATACAAATCAGTATATAGGTTGGACCTATCTTATGGTACAGAGCTGTCTCTCTCTCCCCCCCCTACTACCTTTTCCTTTTTGTATTTGTTTTGGTAAAAAAGAGGGAATATTTCGTATATCCATATTGGAAGTAAACTCCTTTTGGGGGTGTTAAGATTTGGCCTTACATTTAACTTGGAGGCCTGGATTGGTTATAAATGCCAATTGTGCAGTAGAGGTACTATGCCAATATTAAAACAAACTCATATATATCCGAAAGCCCTCTATGTTCAATCACCACATGTATCTCCATATATAAGAAAACAGTTCACTTTCAAGCAAAATAGTGGGCACCCACTTCAACTTCAAGATTGTTGCTTTGGAAACTGTTGTGAACCCTTATAATTAAGCATGAGAGAAATATTCTGATGAAACTATTTGTACTGGTTTTATGCACAAGATATTAACTCTAAACTGAATGAATCAATGTTCTCTTTCCTGAAACTGTGTGTTAGCCATCTGTATTCAATTCCTATTTTAGCTTACTTTAGGGAGTATTCTAATTGATTGTTGAATGTAAATTGATTTGATTGATGTGACACGAATTCTCTTTTGTAAGAAAACAATGGTATGCCATCATATATTATATGAGCAGTTGCATCACTTTCTACTTTCTAATGAAACTATAAACGCTCGACTTTCCACTCGCCATGAACTGGATGAATTTCAAGTTTGCAGTCCTCTATGTCCATAGGATATATTTTACATTGTTATAAATGTTTGCATGGCCCTCCTTTCAGTTCCTCATTTGCTTTGTTTATTCCAGATTAGTTATTGATAGAGAAACGAGAAAATCAAAAGGTTATGGGTTCTTTGAGTATAAATCTGAAGAGATAGCTCTTAGTGCTCGTCGCAATCTTCAAGGCTATGAGATCAATGGCCGCTAGATATGGGTTGATTTTTTTGGAAAATGATAAAAGTGCTAACAGAAACCATAATCGGATCATTAAACTAAATAGAAGCATGTTGAGGAAATTATCTATTTTCCTTATTGTTGTTTAATGATGGCACTTTACCTAATGAGCTTTAAAAACTTGTGTCCATGAAATGTTGAACTTCCTGCATGCCCATTTTGAAAATCATCTGCCAACTTGGCAGCCTATTCTGTTATTAGGTTTATAACATGGAAAAAGAGCACTTGTGAACTTCTAATTTAATTATGTATTTATGTATTCATGTGAGAAAGCTTTTACTCATTGTAATATATGTATAGGTGTTATTTTTTTCTACAGCTCAATAGTAGATGAACATTTCATTTAATTTAATGTTAATCTCTCTCTCTCTCTCTCTCTCTCTCTCTCTCTCTCTAGAAGGATTAAATTATTTACAACCCTTTGCTGCTTCTATGAGGTAATGCGCTTCTACTAATTTCTCATTAATGACAAAAAAGCGTTCCCTCACCCAACAGATTCAAACCTTCCTCTCTCTCCCCTCCACCTCTAAACCATCGTCCATCCACAGTGCTGACCTCTGGGAATGGACACCTCCCATCGACACACCTGCATGCAACATGTGTATATCTTCCATCTCCCATCCCTCTCTCCTACATACTGCCCTTTCTTGCTGCTCCAGGAATGAGGCGGGGATTGCAAAAGCGATTCAAGTTTGGTACGAATAGGATTGAGGCTACATACTTCCCTTTCTTCCTCTCTGCAATTTTTGTTTGTTTGATGAATTTATAATTACTACTTATTCCTTTGTTTCTGTTGTTCCTTTCCCTTTCTCGAATGTCCTTCTCTCATTTCCCTGGTTTGAGATACATCCCTCCATTGGCTTCTTACATTGTAGAACAGAGAAGAATACACAGTTATCTCTTCTTGGAATCGGTGTTGTTCTACATCCCTAATTATCTAACTAATTTTTTTTTAACATTTTTTGTGTGTGCTATCGTTTCTATGCGTGGAACTATTATCTCCTATATTTGAATTAATGGAGATGTAATCGTCTGTGAACCGTTAAATTATTATTTTTTTCCTTCTTTTATCCGTTTTTTTCCTGCATCTTTTTTGAGGTTGGATAGGGTTTTGTTGGCTATATGTGGATAAGTGTCCGCCCATTGAACATATGCTTTTGATTTTCAATGGAACTCATACCAATCAATAGTTTCTATTTATGAGATCGACAAATTTCTTCAATAAATAATCTTTATCATCTATTTTTCATTTGGATCTCATGTGGTTGAATTTCATTGAAAGAATCATAGACTGCTATTTGTGTTAAATCATTGTTACTTAGGTTTATACATTTGTTAGGGTCTCATAAGATATTATTTTCTTTCCTCTCCTAGAGCCATTGTAGTTGCATGATGTGTGTATTTAGAGCAAGTTAACATTCATGTAGAGAAGACACCATGTGGACATTAAAAATCATGGATAACTCGCTACTAATTAGGTATTGACAGAAGATTGAGAGACCACTAAGAAAAGATCCTACATCTCAAGCATAAACGTTATTAGATTGCAAGTGAAAGTATTAGATGACTATCATAGGATGTTGAACATGGTTTGCATCTGTCTCATTCCAATATATGTTCATTGTGCTTCGCAGATTTGTGGTTTGAATTTCCCGCGTTGAAGGTGCACATAGCCCCACCTTCCCTCTATCTTTTGGATTTGATGTTGGCTCGGTTAGGTCTCTCTCTCTTTCTCTCTCTTATGTTTCATTTGATTCGGATGGTTATTAATCAATTTTGGATTGGATATGATTTCGTTTGACAGTTATGTTCTTTAAATTATTTGTTGTTAATTTGTTTCTGTTACATTCTCGAAGGCATTGGTAATTTTTCCTTCTCTTTTCGTTGTTTTATTTGATATTTTGGATTTTAATGATTCTACGTTTTCGAACTGCTTCAAACCTATGATGGCTAATTTTACATCTATTAATTTACTTGATTACTATATAGAGGCACTTTTCTTCTACCTATGTTTCTCGACTCTTTGCTCCAAGTACTCTTTCATCTCTTCCTGTGGGTGGTCATTTTGTATTTCTCTTAGTATTCCTATTTAATCGTCTAAGATTTTCCTCTACTACTATGAATACATTAGTGCATATTTATTTTTGTAGTGATATTAGCTTGAATGGCATGAACATGAATGCTCTTGTTCCGTTTTGTTTGATCGAGAAGCGTTGTTTCGTCTACTATGTTGGGTTTTCATGGCTTCTCAACATGTGTACACTTTGGGAACCTTCTTCATTCTTTTGAGATCCTATTCTTTTTATTTGTTCTAATTATTTTTATGTTGTTTTCCTTTTAAGCTTGACATATTTGTTCACCAATTTTTCTCTCTTTTTTGTTCTTTTAATTAAGTTTTGGGTCCCCCGCCCACTTCTCATGAGCTTACTTCAACATTTTTATGTATTTATGGATTTTTTTTATACTTCCTTTTTGTTAATAGCTAGGAATGCGTCATAAGCTGTACGATTAGGTGTAAGTCCCATAACTATGAGCTCTTAATGCTTCTGAAATACTGATGTAAGTGGAATCTTTTTTTTTTTTTTGGAGCTTAAGCAAATAAAGTTTTAAAAGTTAAAACTTAAAAAGCAACTCATTCTCTAACTTCTTCTTTTCCCAATTTCCCATTTTATTCGAACCCTAGCACATGCCGCACCTTCCCCCAAACCCCAATCGTCTTCTTATTCTTCTCCTTCTTCTCCATTTCCATCTCTGGTTAGAGCGATTAATCGGTTCGCCCCTCTTCTTCTCCATCTCCATTCGGTTGCAACGCGACTCGGTTCCTCCTCTTCTTCTCCATTTCTGCTTGATTGCGGCGGTTTGCTTAAGGATCCCTCCTCGCCAACTTTCTCTTGCAACAATTACATTTCTGTAAGAATCTCTTTCATTTCATTCTATTTTGCATTTAATTTATATCTGGTTCTCTAAGATGGGAAACGTGGTCCGTGAATCGAAGTTTCGTTTCTTCTCCCCTCTTTTTTTTTTTTTTGGTAAAGCCCTGTTGACTTTCATATAAAAATCTCTTTATTTATTTATTTTTTTGGCAGTGTAGATTTGCCGCTACTACTCTAACAGCTTGGTTCTCTCGACTTCTCGGTTGCTAATACAAGACGGTATAGCCGAAACCCCTTGTATATCTTCTCTTTTCAGCTCTTGTGTTGCTTGTGAGTTGTGACAGTTAATAGATTAGAACACTACGGTTATTTTATTTTCTTGTTGTTCTGAATTTAATTGTTGCAGTGTTGCACTATTGTATTGTCTCTTCCCGAGGTATCGTTTTATTGTGCTTTGGTGAGTCTTTCATGTTGGGATTCGTTGACAATAGTATGGCATTGATGGCTCTGCCACAACTTCTCTCTCTAAGGAGGTACCGCCGGATTTCATGGGTTCTACATACTCTAACGAAACCGTAAGGCAGTTCTATTTAGATAAGAGGCGGCACTAAACTTTTTTTGGGTAACGCACTTAACTAACATTGGCTATTAAAGTGTACATAATAGCCACATATTGACCCACTTGGATGGGTGGTCCATTGTTTGGACTTTTTTCTTTTTTATACCCAGCTGTCTAATGTAGTCAATGATTGGAAAATTATTCACTTAATTCAGTCTAGACATTGAGAGTGACTGGAGTAGTTAGAACTGATAATGGTGTAATCCCAAACAATCTCTTCTGTTCAGCCCTAGCATATTCTTAATCTTCTTAATCCCAGATGATCAGTAGCATTATAACTACGTACTTCTCCTGAGAATCCTCATCTTTCTCACCCACACCACCTTCAACTACCCATTTGAGATCTCTAGCATAGATGATTGCTCCCCCACCTCCTGTTACAAGAGTAATGATTGGACACCATCTATGTAGTTTCTTGGGGATCAAAACATGATGTCCTATGCTCCAACATCTACGGTAATCTGAATTTGACTTCATACTTTTCTCTTGGCCTACTAACTTATTATTCTTATAATGACAATGGAGATGTTGATGAGGTAATGATAGTCTTTTCTTCTTTTGTAAATTGGTCTAGATGTTTTTAAATGAGTAGCTTTCCGTGTAGCAAACTTCACTTGATGGCATAGAGTTGTTCATGGTTCTTTCTCAATAATTACTCTTCCTTTCATTCTAATTCCCATTTTGTATACTACACTCCCCATTGCTATTGGCTCCCTAATGCAACTCTAGGGTACATGGAAATTTGTTTGATTCATACATGCTGTTTTTTTTTTTTTCTTTATTTTTTTTTATTTTATAATGTTCTAGAAACTCCGGAAATAAGCAAAGATAGGTGTTGTGGTGTGGTGTGGAACTTTGCATGGCAGTTCAGTCGTGAAGAAGTTGTTTCATGGAACAAATTTTGTAAAAAACATGGCTTCCTTCTCCACATTATTTATTTTTAATTGTTGCTTTGTATTTATTTTCTTTTACTTTCGAATAAATGTGTCTATATGTTTCCCTTGTTAGGTCAATGTACATTACTGTAGAGTTATATGAGACAAGAGAGAGGAAGGTCCGAGAAGGAGAATAGAAAAACAACGAGCATTTTTAGCCAAGGGAGTAGTAGTTTTGGGTTCTTTGACTTTATTATCTTTTTCTAACTCAAGTAGGGAACCTACTCCATTTGGTTTAGGATTTCCTTTGTTCTCTTTTCAAACTTGGATATTTTTGGAACTCTATTTTCAACCTTAAAGATATAACTGTTAGCATTATTTTTTTCATGGTAGTTTAGGCATGTTCTTTAGTTGAAATTGGATATAGATGATGTACTGAAAATCTGGCCATGTTTCTTAACTGAAAGTTAGCAAAAATGTGTCTGCAGTAGTTCTTTCTTAGTTTGTTCTTTTGGGGATATCATTAGAAGATATGATTGAATTATACAGTGACATAGAGATGATGTATCGATCATTGTAGATTCTTCTTTTTGTTCTCTATGATACTTCATGCTACATGTACTGCCTATTGCGAGTTTGATTTCAAACCAGACACTTTTTCGACATGATCAAGCTAATAAAGATTGGTACATGGTTATATGGCTGCAGGTAACGTCCATTTGAATACTAATGTCAATGAGTTATTGCTAAATTTTGTGTGTTTACATGGCGTTGCTTGGTGATTTAAAGCACTCTGGTCTAAGGTGTTCATTCATTGAAGACATCGAGCAAAGTACATACATTGTTTATTTGGTTTTTGAATTTTAATAATTTGTCATAGGTTGTAAGTGTCCTTTGGGGTAAGGTAGATTAAATGTAATTAAGTTTCAAACGGTCATTTGTACAGGTAAACTTAAATTATTTTGAATCCACAAAAATAACAGGTTAAAGGATTAGGTAAATAAATTTTTTTTTTAAAAATACTATATGTAGCGGCGTTTCTTACTAAATGCCGCTAAGTGTGTATATTTTACCGGCGTTTAAGAAATACCGTTATAGGATATTTTACCGGCGTTTATGTAAACATGTCGCAAATAAATCATAATTATACCAACGCTTACCAATATATAGCGACATTTCAAAAAACGCCGTTATAAAGTATATATGGCGACATTTGTTAACAAACGCCTGTGAAAGTATACTTACACGGGCATATGGCATAAACGCCGTGATACATTTCCGGCGGTACATATGACGACATATGTGCGGCGTTTATTACAAACGCCGCTGAATCATATAGCAGCGTTTTTTTTAGCTACGCCGACACTTAAAAAACACCGTAAAAGACGCCTTTTCTTGTAGTGCTATTTGGCAACTTAACATCTTTTTCTGTACATCAAGAATTAGTGCTTCAATGACCTTATAGTTAAGGTTCAGAAAATGTAGTTGCGATTCTTTAGTTATAAAGGAAAATCTTTTGTTTGGAACTTGGGAATTGAATCGAATGGCCTATCATTTTGAGAGAAGTGAATCGACTTCACTCTTCAATTCCTTCTATTCCTTTTCTGCACTCTTAACTTCTTTCTTCTTTTCATTTTCTAAAAATAAAGACAATCCAATCCCGGTATCAAATATCTCCCTCTTCTCTTTCATGGTCCCCATTGCTCTATATGTCTATATGGTATATTCAATTTTCCACTTGGTTCCATGCAACAACAAAAGAAAGCCAATTTCAATTTCAAAAGGGAAAGGCATAAAATCAATGTACAACAACTACCTTTGGGAAAGTTCCATTAAAAAAAAAAAAACTACCTTTGGGAAAGACTACCCTCTCAGATGGGAAATCAACAATTAAATCCCTAGACAATTAAACCCAAATCATAATTTTTATAGACATGTGGTTGAAACAAAACTTTATACTTTATATTACTTCTTACATATATCCCCTTGTGAGGTTCAACAAATTTATTTGTACAGCATTAATACAACAGAAAAAATTGTTAGGCCTACATTTTAGAAGGTGGTTTGTTTGAGCTACGACCTGCTATGAACTTCTGCATTTTCTCAAACTGTTCCTTCGTCATTGCATCATAATAGTTGTGAGCCCTCTCCTGGAATCAATATTGACATTAAATTTTCATATTAATAGCTCATCAAAGAATTATAGAAGTTCCATGAGATCAGAGCTATTACGAATGACAAACAAGCACAAAAACGATAATCCGTGTAATCATTATCAACCTCAATTATTTTCATCTTGTTACTTTTCAAATTTAAATCCAAGACACACATTGGTTGGACTGTCTAGATCAGAGAACACCAATCCAAATTTAACATTTCAAACATATGTTGACACATAACGAAGTTGCATATACAGAATTAGTATATAGACCAGGAAAATGAGGGACCATCTCTTAAACCCAAACCACCCCCCCCCCCCCCAAAAAAAAAAAAAAAAACACACACACACACACACAAGCACTGCCATTGTTCCAACAGAGTAAATGATAATTAGACATGGCCTAAAAATCCTTCCACCTTTTCCTCATTCAAATCACGAGCTACTATAGGTGGTAAAAGTCAGGAAAGCTAGCTGTCTTGGAAATCTGAACCTCTATGTTCTGTCAATAAGGCAAGCATTTGGCCTCCTATTTGAGTACCCCCCATAGGATCTCTTAATCTTTACTTACGTATATATAGCTACATAAACACACACATATTTAAGGAAAGAGACATTGATAAGATGATCAAAACCTATCAGATCAACAAACTTTATTAACCCCTGATGTAGAACCAAATGAACTAAAGGTTCGATTTCTTTCTAGAACTTCACACACTTTAATGCAAAGATCTGGACCCTAACCTTAAGTTGAGGGGATTGAGTTCTACTAGGTTTAGGACAGAAGTTAGGGTAGAAACGGAGAAGCAGAATTGAGATAAATAGATACAGATTGACTTACAAGACTAAGCTTTTAAACTGTCCTACTTCTATTAGGAAACAAAGAAATGAAAACTAAGGGAAAACAGAAACTACGTTTAACTCAATAAAATAGAACTTGGCTTCCTGCATACTATCTCTAATATAAACCCATTAGAAAATATCTCTCTCTCAGAGATCCTATATTGATCAATACCGTAATCCCCATTTGGAAATTCAGTCTGTGTGTACTATTTCAACTGTTTCCGTGTGACAAAACAGAATTCAAATGTACCATTATTGAACCATCTAAATGTCCATCTGTTCTGTTCCTAATCCTCACACACAACCAAAACTTTGAAGAGTTTAATTTGATCTCTAAATCTAAAAGTATTATCCTCTTCTACAAATTCATAATGGTACACAGTCTCGAATCATCAAGATCACTCTTTGCTCTCCTCCATCACTTCTGTAATATTTTCCTCAAACATCCAAGTCCATTTTTTTACAGAGTTATGGGAACATAAAATGCTTAGCTAAATTAATAAAAGCAAAGGGAATACCTTCTCTAGCGCAAGAGCATGATGTAAGTCCAGCTTAAAGCCATCATTAATGACTGATTTGTACCTCAATACTAAGTCTCCATTATTTCTTATTATGGCTTCTGCAACTTCTCGGGCTTTCTTCAACAACTCATTCTCTTCAACAACATGGTTCACCAAGCCCCATCTCTCTGCAGCTTCCGCCGTTAGAGGCACGGCCGCCAAAGAAACTTCGCGAGCTTTGTTTGGTCCGATAATGCGTGACAGCTTCTGAGAAAGGCCCCATGAAGGAAATATCCCAAACCTGTCAGACCAGTTTTGGACAGTTCATTCATTAGAGAACAATTGTACGAAAGAATATATGAAATATCTCCTCAATGGAAGCTTGGAAAGCATCAATTAATTATGTGTTCATAACTAAAACATGCAGATGGCCGCACATATAAAATTTACACATTGTAAAAGCTACTAGACAATGCAACAAAATTGACATATTTAGATGGCAGCACAAATAAAATTTCTTGGACGATGTATCCTACTATCTTGTAGACTTCTTCCTTTTGATTGGTAATGACAAATAAGAGAGCATCCTAATTCCTGAGAACTGAGACATGCTCCTCTCACTGTAAAAGATGAAGCATTTAGTAGGACCATTTGTAAATGATTGGCTGGATGGATTCCACCCAAGTGAACTGTAAGAGACTCTGCAGAAGGACCTTGGCTGTTCCATTCTCTCACTGATTAACAAGGTACAGTTGTTCTATGATTACTGGAACATCTAGACAGACGATGCTACGGTAGCAATGGTTTGGCTATGTCAGTTTCAAATAATGTCAGATTATGTCAGGTTGAATTTGCCTCAACTGAACACAACCTGCTTAGTGGAATGGGTTAGGAAACCTGAACAGAAGCAAACCTGTTAATTGGCCCACCAACACAAAACCAATTTCACTAACCCGTTCAATAAAGGGGTTGTGTACATGTTAAGACAAATTCAACCACTTTCAGGTTACAATTAGTAACAACCAAATCCAAGCTTTGGATTGCATGTTCAAGTTTCAGGTTGCACTAAACTTCAGAAAATGGAATCCAAGGTCTGCGTTTGTTTTGACACAAACAGAACCTGATCGGCTGATCCAATACAAAACCCCTAGTCCTATATAAGTGTAAATTTAATTGCACATGTAAGAAAATCTTGTAACAAATTCATAAGTCTAGCCATAATATGAAAAGGATTTTCTGGATTATGTAGTTGTAAGTCGTTACATTAATTCATTAGGTGTATTAAGTGCTGAATATTGCATTAGCTTTTAACTATGAATGCCTGTTTTTTTGTTGGGGGGTGGGGGTTGGCGGGGTGGACAGGGAGATGGGCGGAGGTGCCTTCACTCGTAGTTGTCAAGGCGTCGCCTAGGCGTTTAGGTGCCTTTTTTTCGCCTTATTTTCTGGTGTCGAGTACTTGGTTGCCTAGACGACGCCTTGCCGCCTTTGTTTTTTACCCCTCCCCCTCGATCGCCTTGGTTCACCTAGGCGCCTTGACAACTATGCCTTCACTATGGAGTAATTCTGGGGTGTGTGGTGTTGGTGTTTCACAAAGACGGAAAAAATAGTCTCACACCAGATATGAATAGAAATGTGGGGGGTTTATAGGTACTTGGACACCCTATCTAGCTTTTGAGGATGAGTTCTACCAAGTCCCTAACAAGTGGGTGGGTGAGGGTTGTTATGCCCTATGGGAAAAGGGAAAGGGAAAGGGAAAGGGAAAGGGAAAGGACCTTTATCCCCTGAAGTTCGCTGATCAATACGGTTGTGCGGTTCCTCTCATAGGAGGATTGAAATGACCATTCCACCCCTGATTGAACACACTGCCCGGGGTGGGATCCACCCCCTTTTATTAGAGGCACTAGGGAATCGTACCGGGCAGGGAACCGCAGGTGATAAAAATTCGGGAGGAGGGTGTGGGGGTGTAGGCAACCAGAAAGAGATGTGCTACATCGGGTTGACCCGATCAAACTAGTATCGAACACGATTGGTGGTTCGGTTCAGTATGGTTTTAAAAGACAGAACTACCCACAGCACTCTGAGGGTTCTTTAAGGCATTTTATTCATAATCTTCAAAATGGACTTCTACCCCGGACGAAATTTTGCTGCTTCCTGTGGCACCTGGGGTAGCAGGAACATTCCAGGTAGCAGCAAATTTTTTTCCTTCTAAACCACCCCCCCCCCCCCCCCCCCCAAAAAAAAAAAACAAGGGACTTTGGGGCTTTCCATTTCGACAGCGACCGTGTCCAACCGCACAAGTCACTACCCGCAGTCCCACAAACAAATTTGGAGACGATTACAATTTACAAAAACGAAAACACAAAATCGGATTGAGAAAAAGAGAGAGACCTGGCATGAGTATCAATGAATTTGGCTCCCTTTGTAGCTATCAAGATATCGCAGGCGAGGGCGATCTCGAACCCCGCCGTGACTGCGAAACCCTGGATCGCACCGATGATAGGTTTCCGACAAAACTCCATCTGACAAACAGGATCAGTTTCCACATCCTTCACGTCTCCCTTAAACACGTCCTCCGCAGAGGTCAGATCCACACCGGAACAGAATGCCCTCCCTGTTCCTGATAACACAACCACCCGCACTGAATCGTCCCCGTCTAACCTCTTGAAAGCCCTCGCCAGATCTGTCATCATCGATTTTGTCAGAGAGTTCAACGATTTCGGACGATTGATTGTTACGAAAGAGATTCCGCTCGGTTCTTGTTGCACTTTTATCAGCTTCTCCATCGACGATGATGAATCCATCGTTCTATCTTCCTTCCGATGTATCTTCTGAGTAAGGTTCAATTTTCGTTTTTGGATAGATTGCTTCTTTCTGCCTGTATAGTGTAAGGGATTTGACAGCTGACGAGGATTACAATGCACCGTACAATTATTTTCTAGATTTCCAGCAGTTGGATTGGAATCCAAAGTACGGGTAAATATTAATGAAAATTAGATTCCGATCTGGCGATACTATACGCTCTTTCCCTCCTTTTCGTTATCATCGGCTGCGTCGTCTTGGAGTGCGTAAGAACGTTATCCATTCTGATACGTTTCAATATAGAGAATGAGGAAGTCAATGGGTCGGTTCGGTCCGGTTTTAGTTCGGGTTTTTTTGATTTCGATGTGATTTTTAAAGAAATCGAAACCGAATCATTAAGAAATGTTCGATTTAGGTGCGATTTGATTTCGTATTGATTTCGATTTATAATAACGGGTTGATATCGATTTGAATTCGGTTCGATACCGATTTTATATAACTAATTAACTAATAAGGTCCGGTTAGTATTATTATATTCCAAATGCAACAACTAGGTATAGAGATTCCCAATTCATATCTAACTAGTAAATGAATTTAAACACAAGTTTTTACAGGGGTTGGTTCAATATTAAACCATAAATGAATATAGGAAACTAGTGCAATGGATGCTCTATAGTAATTATTACAAAAGCAAGTTTCCTGGCATTAAACCATGATCGCATATAGGATGAGAGCACATCCATAAAATTTATTTGATCTCAACAGGTCTAAACGTTTTTAAAATTGATATAGATAGGTACATAAATCCATAAAATTTATTTGTTATCAGGTTGGGTCGATTCGGTTTGGGTTCGGGTCACCGGTGCACCGTTGGGCTAGCCCGAACCGAACCAAAACTGACTGCTCTCTGGATCCACAAACCGAACCTGAACCAATAAGAGATCGGTCCGGTGTGGTCCAGGCTCGTTCGGGCCGGTTTTATCGGTTCGGGTTGGGTATTGACACCCCTAAGGAAGATTGAGAGTTTGATATTTGTCCCATGGGATGACATGATACTGCCTGGTCGCATAGCCCCTGCACCAGCGTGGGCCAATGAAAGTAGGGATGTAAATAAATAGTCGAAATCTGTTTCCGTATCTGTGTCTGTATCTCGTTTAGCACTATCCAAATCCGTTCGAAAACTAAACGGATACAGATACGGATAAGCTATAGCTATTCGAAAAGCTATATTTACATGTAAACAGATAAAATATCTAATATGTATCAGTGTTCGTATCTGTTTAGCACTATCCGAATCCGTCCGGAAGCTAATCAGATGCGGATGTGGATATAGCACTATCCGAGTCGAATATGATCCGTTTACATCCCTAAATGAAAGTATGCTCAGATGGAATTTTTTTTTTCTTATTTCACATGTGGCATAATGGTAATTTTGCACATTTATGTGTTTGGGCATAGGAACTACACAACCAGATAGCGATGCTTTTTTTCGTGGGGTTCCGGTTGATCTGAATCGGTGGATCCCATATTGGATTTCTAGGGTTGATGCACATTTTGGCCCATTTTGATCAGCGCCAATCTAATCTGATTTGGATTTAAATTGAACAGGAATGTGATTCCATTCTTTTAAATCTTGTTTCTTGTTCTCATCTCCTTTTCCAATCTAATAAAGGGTCGTATCTCATAGATGAAGAGATTCTCTCTTCACCATGGATTACGAGAAAATTGGGTTAGGACTTGGACCACATTTATGGACTACAAAAGTACAATTATTTTAGTGGATTGGTCCAACAAAAATTTAAATAAAGGAAAAAACGCTACTTGGTCGTGTGGCTTCTACATCCAAACACAGGAATATGCAAAAATACCATTATGCCACGCATGAAATAAAAATCGCATCTACGTTGATGCGTCTAATTGCTCTCTCATGTCCCTGTGTTGGTTCAAGTGATGCACAATTAGACATTGATCTCTTGCTCATAAATAAATAAAGACAAAGAGAACGCCACCCGATTGTGCATCACATGCCGCCCCTTCTCCCTGACACAAGGGCGCATCAAATGACCGTTGCACCCCTCGCAACCCCGGAAATGACCAAGGAGTGGCAATCAATTCGCATGCCCTTGTGTCAGGGCTCAAGGACAACATGTTTGGTGTTTTTTCTCCCATAACTAAATAAGCTTTTCACACACCCTTCTGAGAAGGCATAGGGCCTGACCAAGCAACGTTCTTTGTCCCAATAAATAAAGATCCAAGAGCTTACCAGGGTAGGAGGATTGGTTTGTTAGCACATGGTCTCACAATGTGATCGTGTGATAGTGATAAATGATCATGTGATAGAATGGTAAATGCAAGGTAGTGGAACATGAACAGACAGAAAACACATATCATTGGATTGTATTATTAAATACACGTGGATAAAGGACAACAAATAGATATTGCTCTAATATAATGTTAAATAAAATAAATAAAAAACCACAAAATACAATTTGCGGGTTCAATCCAAAACCTTAAAGTTATATCAATATCCATCTAAGATCCAACATAACCAATGTAAAATTATACTTCTGTAATTCATCAATCACTCAATCCCTCATTGGTTCGAAACTACTCTGGTAGGTTGTTTTTTATGGATTAAAATCCTCTATAGTACGGGCATTTGATGGTGCACTGTAGTGTGGCCCTGAGAGCTCGACATGTGAAAAAAGTTTCATCCAACGGTGTGAGCTCGATGCAAGGCAATTTTTTTTCTTTCTTCTCAAGTTTAGCACCGTTGGATTTTGCATCTTCCATTTGTCAAGTTCTCAAGTCCGCACCGCCAGATTAGAGCTCAACGGAAGATAGTTTTTCCATTTTCAATCCCAATAATTTATTATGATTATACTTTGTATATAGTTCATAGTAATAAAGAGACGATGATAAATCAAGTAGAGGGTTGGGCGGCGAGCCGTCGAATATTGATAGGAAAAACATCAGCATCATCACCGTCCATCAAGCGCTTGGCCATGATAACATTGGCAGCATCCGAAGGATGGTATGGGTCCCAGAATATGTACTTAGAGCGGTCCCCACACAATTTGGATGGGGGGCCGCACGGAATTAATCCTCCGTATTTCCCCGACAAGTAGCAGCAAGCCGAGGTCGCTACCTCAAAACCGTAGGCTGCGGGGTTCTGAATCAAATCCGAGACGATGTTGTAGGCATCCGCATACACAAACTGAGAACCCACAAGGGTGGTGCTTAGCTCCTCCACCACCAGGCTCCTCAACCGCAAATTGTACATCTCCGTTATCTCGTTCGGGAAGGCCACGCACTCATCCCCAGCCGTCGGATTCGTATCCCTTTCGTATGGGATGCACCCTATCGGTCCCACGTTTGTCACTATAATCTTCCTTGCCCCAAAATTAAACAATCGCTGTGACAAAGTCAAACACCCAGAAAAAGAGGAAAACCAGTCAGTCGTGTGTTAATAAGGAAAATTATCCTCTCCAATTCCCTATAGCTCGCCAATGCAATAGTGCTAGTGTGGATGTTTGACACGTGGTAGCTTAGACATCCAACGGTTTGAGCTCATTGACTATCTCAGACCGTTAGATGTCTGAGTTGCCACATGTGGAACATCCACACTAGCACTACCGCACTGCCGAACTATAAGAAATTGGAGAGAATCATGCTATTAGTCATGTTGATTGATACGTATCGGTATCAACCGTGATCGATACAATAATGACACCTATACAAAAATGCTGACATGATACCAAAATGTATCGATCGATACAGTTAAAAGTAATTTTGTTTTTTTTTTTTTTTTTTGAATCACCTTGATATTGAAATTGGCAAGTGCACTTTTTTTCGATCAAAAGGTGATTTTTCTTATAGGAAGCAGTCTGATATTACGATGATTGATATCAATGTCGATACAATAGACTAAAACCTTACTTGCCCGGTGTGTGGTGCACATCTAGAGGCCATGTATGCCATGTGTGCCACGTGACCCCTACTGTGCCCGCAGAATGTGCACTGCACACCCACCAGTACTGCAGAGGATCCTGATCCAATAGTATATATCATGCACATTGGGCCCACAAAGTTAAAACAGCAATAAGAAAACAGTATCATCCGCGGGGAAAAAAGTGTAATTACCATCATGTTTGCCACATTCACATTAATAAACATCACAATTAATTGTGATCTTTAGAACAACAGTTGAAGGGACCAGTGAGTTTTAATGTGATGGTTAAGAAGGCATTCTAAATCGATAAAAAGTAAAATAAAATAAAGATCAAGTTTTTCTTAATCTATGGGGAACATGGTTTTCGCGGGACCAGATAGCCAGAATCACTCGGATCAGATCAATATCAATTATGGACGACCCCATTCTAGGGCAATCCCTTATTGATGGATTGATCCATGGTTAGGAGATCTTTGTTCATCTCAGCCATGAGTTCTCACGTTATCCGTAATAAAATTTCTCTTACCAAAAAAAAATTATTGATGGATCGATTCGGACAAGAGTAAAATTTAAAAAAAAAAAAAAAAAAAAAAAAAAAAAAACTCATTTTTAAAAATGAAAATCAATGGTAAATGTGTACTATCCAAACCGATAAGGGATGAACCGATTGGCATTGAATCGGTATTGGCCAAGATCGATCCCATATCTGATACCAATGCCTAAAACCTTTGAGGGGAAGGAAGAATTCCTTCACAATGGGCAATAGTACCATCGTTTGCTCAAAGGAGGGATTGTTTGTGATACCACAAACATGGTCACATCATCCTTTGTTTGTTAAGGGGATTCTTCCTCCTTCCACCAAGTGATGGAAAACTTTCTTAAAAAAGGAAAGGGGAAGTGTTTCATGTGGGGTTGCATGACCCCTATGTGCGCATTGGGTCAATGGAAGTGTTCGTGGAAACATCAACATGGGTGACATTTTCTTGGGAGATGACTAGTATTCCGCCTCCCTTTGTGTAAAAAAGTGATTTAATTTTGGATTTGTGCTTGATACTGGCCCGACACAGGCTGATACCAATCAATCGATCCATATAGGTAGCATATCAGGTGACCGATATTGAAACGTAAGACTATGTTTGGTTGCCAAGATAAGACAAAAAACAAAAGGCATGTTGACATATTTTCATTATGTGTTTATCTCTCTTTTCAAATTCGTGTTTTTTTTCTTGACTTCCAAACATAGCCTAAAGCAAAGGAGGGGACGGATATAGACTTTTTCTTTTCTTTTTAGATGAAAGAGAGAGACTAGTAAGGCTTGTGTAAGAGTTTCTTACTGTTAATTGCAATCTATATCTGGAAATCAAGGTGTCGACGAAAGTTTCAGGGGAGATCAACTTCTGCTCCGGCACCGAGACGAGTGGAGTGAGGTAATTGTTGATGAAGTCATTGGAGCCGATCGTAACCGAGAAGATTGCTCTGCTGAACAGATCCATTGTTTCTGCACTACCAATGCTCGATAAAATGTCTTGCCTTGTATTCGCAAAATTATCCAGCTGAGCATCCAGGTTGATTCTTCCACCCTGTGGGGATAAAAAAAGGTTAAATTTTGGAACAGAATAAACAGTTAAAGGTAACCCATTTGCAGGGGGTGAAGTGTTCATAGTTTCAGAAGAAGCTTACAAAGATCTTGCCGGTTTGGTTCAGAATTCCACCTCCCCCAGAAGCATAATTCACTCCCTTCAGAACCACTGAACCTCTTGTCGTTGGTGCCAAGTAAGGAGGCGTGAACTCTGCTAAACCCAATTCCTGACCTGTCCATTCACATTTTAAAAAAGTTTTTAGATTAAAGCTTCCAAAACCAAAACTTGCTCTAGATTCAGCACAGAATCGAAGAACGAGAAGAAAAGAAGAAACGAGGAGGAGGGGGAGGAGCCGTGCCTATAATGTCGACTATTGTTCTTCCATTGGTGTAACGACCCGTAGGCTGCCCAAAATCAATCCCATTGGGGACGTAATTTGCCTTTGACAGAGTTACGATGTAGTTATTGTTTCCAGCATCAACCAGGGAATCCCCAAAGATAAACGAAGCTGGAACTTCCTGTGCCCAGCAGCTCCCCATCAGGAAGTGAATCAACATTAATGGAGCCCAAATCCCAAGCATGAATTCACTAATTGATGAAATACCCATTACCAAAAGCTTGCAGAATAATAATGAAGTCTCTCCGGCAACTTCCACTTGGAGAGAGAGAGAAGGGAAGATATTTTTTTTTTCTAATAAATAATGAAATGGGTCACTCAATCAGTGACATTGGATGATAAAGAACACAATACCAATGGCAGAACAGGGGAGAAGGGAAACTAACTGTCCCAAAAAATGAAAAAAAATGAAATCGATCACTCAATCAGTGATGTTGGATGATAAAGCCTGGGTTTTTTTTCCAATGGCAGAACAGGGGAGACAAGAAATGGACTGGAAAAAATGTAAAATGTTCAAATTCAAGACTTTTGAGCTAAATACAGACCAGACAAATCGAAGGACAGGAAAAGGGAGTCGAGGACAAAATATTATTCTTCCTATGTTGTAAGCAAATGGAAGAAAAGAACTCGACCCAGATAGTTAATCTGCTACTACTCACAGACAACCCAAATGTACAGAAATTCTGGGTTACAAGAGCCACAGAAAGAACACGAATGGACGATAAGGGGGTGATGATACCCTTTTTATAGATGAAGTTTGTGTGATGAGGTGAGGAAGGAGTGAGGGTAGAAGAAGACATTGAATGACCTGAAAAGTCAGAAACCTACCCATGAGAGGGTACTGTTTGATTGATTGCCAAATGGGACTGGAATTAACTCTGCCATTAGGGTCTGAATTATAAACTCTTTGAACACTGAGGTGTGATAGGTGAAATGCTATGCAAAGGACACTGAACAGAGCTGTTTCACTCAGTAGTACTGTAAATACTTTGCAGATTCACAGAGCCGAAATGGTGGAATTCCAGAATGAGTTGGCTGTTGGCATCTACTTGACTTGAATTCACTATGGAAGTAAGGAAATTTAATTTTCAACGACCTACCAATCTACTCAAATGAAGAATAGAAGGGTTGTGATTTCTTTGTTATGAATGCTATTTTACTGTTAAAGGGAAAATTCTCACTAATAGGCAGTTGGATGTCAATTGTCAAGCAATATGAAAAGCTACCAATTATAACTGTAAATTAAGCCTCTGTAACTCTGTCTCAATGCTCTGCAAGTCCAGTAAGGTTTGTGCTTTCAGATACACTCACAAATACAAATCAGAGGATCTGACCATTGTATGTGATGAGTCATAGTTCGAATCGATCAATCTAGGGTTAACACGTGGAAAATCGGGCCATGACCGATCTGACTAGGTCAACCAAAGCAAACTATGTAGAATGTAAAAGAGCACGAATCGGTCGCTGAGTCGACTCAGGTCGGTCTCAGGACTCTAAATGTCTAAGACGGTTAACTAACCTAACCACGGACCCTGGCCGGGTCAAGGTCATGCTTCCTTCATGACTACTAACTTGGCAGGTGTCGAGCCTAGAAAGCGATACCTAGGACTACATGAAGTCGAGATTATCGTCCATAAACAGATAGTTCACACAACGATCTAGTAAATCAAAGCTATAAATAGACATACCTAACCCAGGTAAGGGGGACTCTCTCGGCTTATTTCAAGCTCTTAGATTTAGAGAGTTATCTGTTGCAGAGGTCTGACTTAGACATCGGAGTATACTAACTGCCTCGGGTCGACACTCTCTTGTCTGGTGTTGTTTACCTATGCAGGTTAGCTCGGCCAAGTGGACAACGGCTCGGATTTCGCCGCAACAATATGTTAAAGGTGGTCGGACCTAATATTTGTCAGGTGCATGGTTTAAGTAATTGGTATCGTTACTGGTATTGTTTTTAGCCGATATTGATACTATATCGATATGGACTTCAGACAGTTTTGCTCCGTTTATCTTTAAAAATTCGGGTTTTTGATAATTTTCCCTTTGCTCGAACCATTACATCAATACGGTAGCCGATGCCAATATGGTAGATTTGTAAGGGGCAAATTTTGTGTCCATGGCTATGGATCAATGTATCGGTATTGCATTTTCTGATACGTATCGAGAGTATAGATCAAAGAGTGGTTTGTTTTTTATTTTACGCTTGCTACAAGCTTGCTAGGTTTGATTCATATCATATCGATATCTGTAGTGATCGGTACGTATACCAATACTGATACCTATAATCCCTGGTCCAGGTATGTTCCATGGTACTTTGACTACGTGTTTTGTGTTTTTGTGTGTGTTGGGGGGAGGGGTTAGTAAAGCAAAACAGAAACACTAAGGAGTTTGGTATGCATTCTAACTTCTAAGTTGATTTCAAATTATCGAATTATTAAAATAGTTACTTTTATCGTCTGGAAATGCAAAATTGACCTAAAATGCATTCCAAGAATGCATATCAAACACAGCCTAAAAATGAAAAGATGTACAATGTTCATAGGACTACTAGTAGTCCAGAGATTCGACATTTCCAATATTGTCCACAGATTACGAGTCAATTTTGAATCCAATCAAAATTGGAATGTGGTTGACTGGCAGTATCAGAGTTTGAAAAATTAGATCAGATTGGAATCTATTGAGACCGATCTTGATCCGAATCAATTTGAATCAAATCGATCTTCTGTGGAAACTATGGTTATGGTGTTTTTTCTGGTCGATTTCCACCGATTTTGGACTGTTCTGATCATACCCAAAATCGGTCAGAACCAATCCCGATTCCAATCAATCCGAATCGGATCGGACCTATATAGAAACTAGGATTAGGGTTTTTTTTTTAGCCAATTTCTACCAATTCCGATCTGAACCAAATCTGTCGAGATCGATCTGCATCTTGAAGATTCATTATATTTTGAAAAAGGGGAATTATTAGTGTAACAAGGGTCTGTTATTTATCCAAACATAACAAGACATCAACTGCCCTCTTAAAACAACAGTTAGGGACATGATTGAACATAAATTTGCAAGGATAATTATGTAAATTCACATACAATACTAGAAATTAAAGAAAACCAAGAAGTTTTAACTAGATTTTTTAAGAAAGGGTTAAAATGTAATTCAACACAACCCATCTTCCCATCTTCCCCAAAATCTCTCTCTATCTCCAACCATGATCCAATGCAACCTCTTTCTCTTGTCTTCGGCAGAGCTTCAAGTTACCGGCGAATTCTGCAAAAAATGTCACAACAACATTCTAGGTCATTGACCGGCAAATCATCTCTTTCCTTGATACTTGAAACTTGGGGACTGAGTCACTAAGCGAGCAGAAAGAGAGAGACCGGGACTGAAAGAGAGACGGAGAAGCAAAGGAACCAGATGAGGTTTTTTCTGTCACCATTTCTGTCCACGAGCCATCAATGGTCGTTGCTCACAGATAATCTCTACCTATTTTCCCTTCTCTTTGCCATTAGTTCTCAATTTTCCATTTTCCCTCTATACTTTTTTTTTTTTAATTTTATTTTATTTAATCTCAAACTCCCTAAATTTGTAATTTGTTTTTTACTGTCTTTTGATCTGAATTTTGGCTATGATTGTTCACGCCTATTATGCAAATAGGAGGGCTTTTCTTTAGTTAGATGTATGGTTATTTGATGGTATGCTATATATATTTGAATGGAAAATCTCCAAGCTTCTCGGTTGAGAATGTCAAAAAATTGAGAGTTGCTTTAATCCTAAATAAATAAACGGATTTGCAACTCTCAATTTTTTGACATTCTCAGCCGAGAAGCTTGGAGATTATCCATTCAAATATATATAGCATACCATCAAATAACCATACATCTAACTAAAGAAAAGCCCTCCTATTTGCATAATAGGCGTGAACAATCATAGCCAAAATTCAGATCAGAAGACAGCAAAAAACAAATTTAGGGAGTTTGAGATTAAATAAAATAAATAAAAAGTATAGAGGGAAAATGGAAAATCGAGAACTAATGGCAAAGAGAAGGGAAAATAGGTAGAGATTACCTGCGAGCAACGACCATTGATGGCTCGTGGACAGAAATGGTGACAGAAAAAATCTCATCTGGTTCCTTTGCTTCTCTGTCTCTCTTTCAGTCCCGGTCTCTCTCTTTCTGCTAGCTCAGTGACTCAGTCCCCAAGTTTCAAGTATCAAGGAAAGAGAATATTTGCCAGTCAATGACCTAGAATGTTGTTGTGACGTTTTTTACAGAATTCACCGGTAACTTGAAGCTCTGCCGAAAACAAGAGAAAGAGGTTGCGTTGGATCATGGTTGGAGATAGAGAGCGATTTTGGGGAAGATGGGAAGATGGGTTGTGTTGAATTACATTTTAACCTTTTCTTAAAAAATCTAGTTAAAACTTCTTGGTTTTCTTTAATTTTTTTTAATTTCTAGTATTGTATGTGAATTTACATAATTATCCTTGTAAATTTATGTTCAATCATGTCCCTAACTGTTGTTTTAAGAGGGCAGTTGATGTCTTGTTATGTTTGGATAAATAACAGACCCTTGTTATACTAATAATTTCTCTATTTTTAAACATATAAATAATTAAACATTAATTTTTATTTTTTCTGGATAATTATGACATAACTCTTTTAGGTTATAACTATTAAGCATTAATTAAGATTAAATATGCATCTTAAATGGAGCTGTTGGGAAACTTGTTTCAGAACCATCTCGTCCCATTTAGTAATCGATCCCAAGATCAACTCTATTGTACCATTGACAGTTCCAAGTTTTAGTGGGTCCATTCTTAGGCATCCAAAAGGAGGCATGGGGTGGTCATTTCACTGTCCGTGTGAGAGGGTGTAGGGACATTGTGGAGGAGTGTTATTTTTCAAAAGTTTAAATGTGGTCAATCTACATCATGCCCTAAACGTCTGACGATCAAAATTATCACACCCACCGAATCCTTCGAACTAAAAACCTTGTTAAATAAGGATATAAAAAATAACCATTTTTTATTGAATTTGTGACTTGCTGGAAAACTAATTTTTTTGGTGCGAAGGAACTCATTCATTATTATTACATGAAGTACTCAAGGTGTCTCAGTTACATAACTCCGACAATAAATTAAAGGGGGGTGGATTGGAGTCATTTAGTCCTACACGTACAGGACAGTGCCCTCGGGGCCAGGGAGTCGGCAATGCTGTTAATCTCCTTAGGTACATAGGAAAATGAATAAGAGTCCAATAGAGAGCAGAGGTAACGAATGTCCTGGACACCACTGATGATCTCGATGTTTGAGGTTTGATGTTCCTAGTTCAAGTTTGATGCCAAGATGCTATTATCAACCTCCATCTCGACGTGGTAGAAGCCTTCTAAGATACACTGCAAGATTCCCTCCCTTAATGCAAGAGCCTCTCCTTCCAACAAACATTGTTTTAGACTAGCCCCTCTTAGGGTTTTAGTATGTTCTAAAATACCCTCCCCATACCTTTTCCTGTTTTCTCCCGCGCCCCATAATCCGAATCCGGATAAGCCACCCACATGGGGACGGGTGGGGACTGATCTGACCCCTCCATGGGGCATGAGTCCCACACCTTAGAGGTGGATCCCGCACCCCCATGGGGGGTTCAGATCTGTCCCCACCCGTCCCCATGTGGGTAGCAGATCTGAACTCTAGTCACCGTGGGTGGAGGGAAACTTGGTCCCATTGTTTTTATAGCTTTAAGCAACAAATTCATTCCTTACTACGTGCTTCATTACCATCCACACTTTGTGAATAATTTAGATATACATGTTTGTACTTACAAAGGCTCCTTTATTATGCATTTTTCAGCTTTGTGATTGGAGCTGTGGAGACATATCTAATGTTTTTTTTTTGGCAACAAACAATAGATTGGAGACATGCATCCTTAGCATTTAATGTTTGTTTTTCTATCACTGATGTTGGTTATAAGTTATAACCATATCACTATTCCCAGTTGGGGACGTAGACAGTATAGTAATGCACTTAATGTGTTCGTTTACCAAACAAAAAATAATAGCACTTAATGTGTTGAGTAGTAATAAATGTAAAGAAGAGGTTCTATCAACAAGCCATATTGAGAAGCGCAACAATCAGATGTGATAGAATGATTCCGTATATTGATTATTGAGAAGTGTCCTTATGTTAGAGTATAGGGGTGGCGTCTTTGGTGTGATAGGGTTTGATGGTAATTTCGTGTGTCCCTGTGTCAGGCTACATGGACGGTTTGTGATTGGGTGACGTTCTCTTTCCCAAGAAAGGATAAAGAACACCACCAGTCATTGTGACAGACATGCCACCCTTGTGCCTTGGAAGGCTAGGGTGCAGGGGTGGCGTGCATTACACGACCAAGTGACGTTTGCTTTTCCAAGAGAGAATTTGGGTTTCAATTTACAGTATCGGTACTGGTCACCACCAATACTGATATGATATTCATACGAATCAAATACCAATACCTTAATCCATGAGGAGGGCACCAAGATAATTTTATGTGCGGAGAGAGAGAAAGAGAGAGAGAGAGCCAATGTACGTTCCTTTGGCAGCTTAGTTTTTTTTTTTTTTTTTGATGAAAAGAAAATTAAGGTTATCCTTAATTTGGATGAGGGCAGCTTAGTTGCCCCAGTTGTAAAGCTAGGGTAACACTTTGTTATGGATGAAAGAAAAACAAGACAAGAAATATAGACAACAATAGAAAGTACTGGGGAAAACAAAAAAAAGGCTGAGAGCACAGAATGTGCGTAAACACATGGGGGTGGGCGAACTGACCACCTGAATGACTGAAATGCTCGTCTCATCTGTTTGGGCATAGCCTGCATTCCCAATCAGAGAACAATCGCCCAAAAAAGAAGAAGATAAGTTAGGTGTACTATACAGAAGTCATTAACAAGCATATGCATGAATTTTAATGCAATGTGCAACTATCACCATGAGTCACATCCAGCTCTATCATTAATTCATTGTCATTAAAGCATGGATTTTTAAATGTTTACTTTATAAAACATTAATGTGACGAATCACTTTTTTAAGATAGGGATATCCATGGAGGATTGGATCGAGATGGGTTTGGTGTTTCTATTTTTGCTTATGTTAGTGGTGGAACAGATAAATCCGTTTTGCACATGGAGTTCTTTGTCATTTATAGAATCCTGATTTCATCTGTTCGAGGAGAATCGTCGAAAAAATTCCATCAGATCCAACTTTAAGGGTTTTTTTTTTTTAAATATTTATTAAGGTTGATTACAGACTTTTGTATTCCGTTTCTTGGATTTGTGGGTTGATTTTGAAGGATCGTTAAGAAGTTGTTAATTGAGGCCGGCTCAGGTTCTGTTGCGTGTGAAAACCTCCGGAGCTTGGTTCGTCTGCGGATGAGCCTGCAAAAACCCAGCAATGAGCACAAGAGGGCCGGTGTGGCTCCGGCCTAGGACTCTTCGATGCTCAAGTCAGGTCTCTAATGCAACAGCGTAACTGCTAGTAAAAGTGAGATGAGGAATAGTGCTCCATAACTGGGTATTTATAGAGTGAGGAGGAGATGAGACGGTTGGAAGAGTCCTAGTATGGTAGGAGTTCTTCTTTCGGAAGGTTCTCTCGCGTAGAGCGGAGTGGAGAGTTATTTTCGGGGTCGGACTCTTATTAAGGTAAGAGTCCATGTAGAGTACGATTCCGTGTTGTGCTAGGATCGTGGTTCGATCCTTATCCCGTGATTCTCGGGATGTGCTGACGTGGCCCGGAGATCCCCGGCGGGGTGCTATGGCAGCTTCAGTGGAGGAGGGCTCGGCCTTAGAGGTCGGCCCAAGGGGTCGGCTGAGGAGGTCGGCCCGAGAGGTTGTTCTCCGCCGTAAGCTCGGCTAGGAGTCTGGTTGACCTGTATGAGCTCGGCCTCAACCACCGGCCAGCTCGCTCGAGTCTGGCTCTGTCAGATGACTTATCGAAGATGGGGTCGGCCCATTCTCCTGCTCGGCTCAACTCGGTTCTCGGACTGAGGTCGGATCAGCCACGTGGCAGCCTCTGATAGGTAGGGTGTTTTATGCCTCATCAGGTTCATATAAGAGAACATTCTCGTACACCCCTGAGTCGAACACAGTGGTTGTACAGGGTTTCACAGTGAGGGTTCTTTTCCTGTAATTCAATCTAAGAGAGGTATGATGATAAGCGGTTGTAACCCTATTCTCCATTAAAAGTAAAACATATCTCATCTTACCGTAGCTGTAAGCAATCTTATCGAACAACATAAATCTTTGTGTGCACTGTGTGATTGTTTGTTTACGATTTTCATTCTGTTCTGTATTGTTATAGGTTTCTTTTATCTTACAATCGATGCCCCGCTCCCTATGAAAATTGTAAATCCTACCCCCATGATGCTTCCATTTATACTCTCATTGCCCTCCCATGCACGTTGGGGTCCACGCTCCCCCCAAAAAATATCATTTTTTGCTTGTATTAGCTGACCATAGGTGCTATATCACACTATCAGACTCCGACGATAGCTACACTGACATCTGATTCTTATAATATTTTTTAAGGACAACCAATAAAGCTTGTGCTCTTCACTGCTTCATCTTTTACGCGTTTAAAAATCCATCACCAAATCTTGTTTTCATGAGAATCTTACCCAAGAAAGCTGTGAGTTGCGAAAGAGAAAAAAGAAAGGCAATGGGGTTAATTAAGAGTCTATTATGGTAACTCAGTTGGCATTGTCGACCCTATCTGCATTAAAGACTACACTGACACCATGTAATAACTGTCTGGGAAACTATATCACCTACCTTTGACCTAACCTTCTTAGATTTGCATTTAAGTATGTATCCAACTAACAAGTGAATAGTGTGCCAGTGCACCAATATTGCAACCACATCATTTGGGAAGAAATAAGGGGAAGATCTCTATGCATGGTGGGCTGCCGTGTTAGGATTAGGGATGTTAATGGATAATTGAAATTCAAATTCGAATTCAAATAACCATCCGCCGTTTAGAGACATTCGTATTCATTTAGAGATATCTGGAAAATAATCTGAATAATCCAATTAAAATCCGTTCAAAAAAAAATCTGAATACTTAATAACAAAAAATTAAGTAAATAATGATTTTAACGATTTTTGAAGACTCAACAGGTTGAATCTGATGAAAAGAGAATCATGATCTAAGAGATATGGATTGAGAGTGAATTGTATCCGTTAGGGGGAGGAAGGTCCGGGTTACACAAGGCAAATATGTAAACGGATGGTCAAAAATCCAAATCTGATCTACATCCGAATCCATTTAAAGGTATCCATATTCGGCCAGATAATATCCGGCTCGGATCACATCCGATCCGTATCTAATCCATTTACATCCCTAGCTAGGACTTATATCCATGGTATAAAATCTCGCGAAATATCGGCGATATATCGCCATATTTCGTGAATCTCGATATGTTCGAGATACGAAACACTTTCGAAACATAAAAATACAATATCTCGTCACGATATATCGTGGATCTCACGATGTATCGCGAGATATTGTAAAAGTGACAAATAGTGTCACACTAAGGGCCTTATAATTCCATATTTCGCAGCTCTTGGTCGATATTTCGACCGAGAGACCGAAAATCAAATTTTCTCTCTTCTTCCTCCCTTCCAAGCCTCATCCAAGCATTGTTGAAGCTCCTTGTCGCGGGAAGACTTCGGAGGGTCATCTAAGCTCATCATCCAAGCCTATTTTCATTATTTAAGGTAAATTCTATTTCTCTAAAACTATTTTTTTTAAAAATATTTTGTACAAATGTTGTTGGATGTTGATGATATTAATATATATTAGACACCGGAGGCCGATCTACAGCCTCACGGTGTCGAAATTTTTTTCCCATATGTATTTTTTTTATTTTTTTTCTGGTTTTAAAAATTCATTTTCCTACAACTAAAATATGAAATAATTAGGGGTAATATGACTTAGATGGTAATGAATTAAATATATGTTAGACACCAATGGCCGATCTACGGCTTCACAGTGTCGGATTTATTTTTCTGCTCTTAAATAATTCTTTTAATTTTTAAAATTAAGAAAAATATATAAAAAATTAAAAAAATAGAAATAAATAAGAAAAAATATGAGTTTTAAGTTTAAAAAATAATGAAAAAATATGAAAGTTATTTCTATATGTTTTGAGATGCATTACATGTATATTATGTTTACTAATTTTTGGTTTTGTTGTGTTAGGTCAATACTAATATTAACATTATATATAAAAAATTGGTTTTAATTATGTGAAAAATATAAGGGTTAGGGGAAAAATATTAAATAACTATACAAGTATATTAGTAATCTAAAAGTGTCAATTGAAGTGCATCTACATTAAGTTTTTTAATTATTTGTGTTACTTACATTGCAGTAAACAAGTATCATTATGGCGGATCGTGATAGACAACGTGCGAAGGACAAGCAAAAGGTGGGGGAAAGTAGTCAACAAAGGGGCGGAGGGAACAAAGAGAACAGAGGGAACAAGAGAGACCAATACCAAAGATAGGGGTGACATTGCATGGTTACATGGTACTCCCATTGATGGGGATAAGAGAAAATCTATATGTAACTATTGTCACATGCAATTTATGGGAGGTGGGTCCAGTAGACTTAAACAACATTTGACTGAAGGATCTAAAGATGTTGTAGGTTGTCATATGGTCCCTACTGAAGTAGCCAGGGAGATTGGTGATAGTTTGAGGGGAAGAAAGAAGAGGAAGGCTGACAAGCAAAGGATAAGAGAACAACTTGAGGATACAGTGAGGAATTCGATGGGAGGAGGAAGACGATACAATGATGATGATGATGATGATGATGATGACTCCTCTGATGATGATGACATTGCAGTACCTGATGACATACAAACAGCAGAGGAGGCTAGGGATTTTAGGCGGACTGTTTCAAGGAGTAGAGTAAGTTTTCAAGATGATCAGCAGAGACAAAGAGTAGGGGGTAGTGGAGGAGCTGGCAGTTCTGGAGGTCCTAGAACTTTGAATCCTTTTAAAAGATCACAAAGTGTGAGGGGAACCCCAACACCTCTACCAGTACCAGTACCACCATCAACATCTGATCCTAAATTGCATAAGAAGAAAGGAAGCAGTCAACCCAGAATTAAAGGAGCATGGAAGAGGATGAAGGGATTGGTTAAAGAATCAATAGCTAAGTGGATGCTATACCATACCATCCCAGCAAACACTGCACAAGGCCCCCATTATGATACCATGATAGATACCATTGCAGAGGCTGGCCCAGGATTCAAGGGCCCACCCAATATGAGGTAATGAATGTTTATCTACCTCAACAAAAGAGTGAGATTGATGAGTACATTAGTGAGATGAGGAATATGTGGGAGACATATGGGGTGACTATAATGGCAGATGGATGGACTGGGCCTACAAGAAAGTCCATCATCAATTTCATGGTTTATTGTGATGGGAGGACAGTGTTCCTCAAATCTGTGGATGCATCCAAAGAGATAAAGGATGCAAAATATATTTACAGATTGTTAAAGGAAGTAGTGGAAAAAGATGTGGGTATTGAGAATGTTGTCCAGATTGTAACGGACAATGGAAGTAACTTCAAACTGGCCCATGAGAAGATGATGAATAATAGTAAGTACCGGCTCTTCTGGACTCCTTGTGCAGCCCATTGCATTGACTTAATGCTAAAAGATATGGGAAAGTTAAAGTTGGTGAAGACTGTGGTTGAAAGTGCAAGACAAGTCACCAACTTTGTATACAACCACTCATATGCACTCAATCTATTGAGGAAAAAATGTGGGGGTGACTTGGTTAGGCCTGGCATCACAAGATTTGCCACCAACTACATTGCTCTCAAAAGCATTGAGATAAAGAAGGCCGGGCTGAGAAGCATGTTTGCTTCTGAGGAGTGGTTTGAATGGAAGGGTTCCAAGACTGCAAATGGGAGGGAAGCACAAACAACGATGTCATCTGAGGACTTCTAGACCAAACTAAGCAAAGTGGTGAAAGTTTTAGAGCCAGTAGTTAAAGTTCTACATGTTGCTAACTCCGCTCTGAAGGGCCCAACCATGCCAGTCCTATATGCTGCAATAGACTTGATGAAAGATAGTGTCTATAGTGTGGCTCCTCGCAGTAGCAAACACTTCTTAGATATCATAAATGCTCGCTAGGAGAATCAACTTATGCATCCACTGCATAAGGCTGGTGAGTAAATTTGTTTTATGTTTACTAATTCATAGTATTATTATTTACTAATTACCTATGCATTTGACAATACCTCTATTCTATATGTCATATTTCAGCATACTACTTGAACCCTAAGTATCAATATAACAATAGGCTTGGGTTGGAAACTCAACTTATTGATGCTGTGAAACAAGTAGTGAAGAAGTTGGAGCCAGATGGTGCACTACAAGCAATTTGCAACAATGAAGTGAGTTCATTTGGAAACTCAACTTATTCATGCTTTCAAATAAGTAGTGAAGAAGTACTTACTAATTTTCCACATGGGTGTAGATCAAGGTATTTAGGGATGCATTGGGAAGTTTTGGAACTGAGGCTGCGATACAAGGCAGAGCACGTGGTGATGCTGGTAATTCTTTTAAGTTTTAAATTACATATGTATTGAAATTTGAAAGTTGAAAGTTGAAACAGCATTTGACACATGTCTTTTTTGTTGTAAACTTGTAATGCAGCTGAATGGTGGGTGTTGTATGGGGAATCGGCTGAAAACTTAAGAAGAATAGCAATTAAAGTCCTTGCCCAAACATGTTCTGCATCTGGTTGTGAGAGGAACTGGAGTACCTTTGCACTCATCCACTCCAAGAGGCGCAACAGATTGGGGTCTCAACGTTTATCTGATATGGTGTATGTGCACTACAACTTGAGGCTGAAACTGCAACACATACGCATGGGACATGTGGGACAGAGAGGCACCATTGATCTAGCTGACATCTTTCAAGTTGACTCAGACGATGAGGACCCTATTGTGGATTGGGTGAGGGATAGAGGTGAGCCAGTGTTGGATGAGGAGGGAGGTAAGCCCGACCCCATGATAGCTTCCGAGATTGGTGCCGATGTGGACGAGTATATGGGCCGACGAGGGTCGATACATGCAAGGGAAGCCTCACCCATACCATTCCAGCCCACTGGTGGCAATGTTGCTGATGATGAAGACTGGTCCAAGTCCTCAAATGATGATGATGGTGATGCTAGTGGTGGTGATGGTGATGCTGGTGGTGGTAATGCTGGTGGTGGTGATGTTGGTGGTGGTGATGCTGGTGAAGAATTTGACGGCATGCGAGAGCGTTATGTGGTAGGCCAGGAGGCCCAGGATACGGCACCTGTAGAGCCACTCCGATTCACTGGAGAGACACAGTTTGATCATGCCACACAAGATACGGACCACGGAGCCCGTGCCCCCGCACCCCCACCCTCGAGAGACCCCCTACATACATACAGTAGGAAGCGTAGGGGTCGACAAACACAGTTGCAACCTGATCACATGGACATTGATAACCTATCTAGCTCTGTTGGTGGTTTGAGTATAGGTGATAGGGAGGGAGGACCGACTGGACATTGGCGTGCCCCATCTTTTGACGCACATGCCACTCCATTGGCATCGGATTATGGTGCATCACAACCTTACGGTGGATATGGATATGGATCATCATCATATGGGCAGTTTAGTGGGGTAGGGGACTATGACTACATCCCGATCCCTAGGGACATCTGGATCATCTTTTGTAGATAACATCTTTGCATACCCTAGCGGACCTAGTTACCAACCTCACCAGCCATACATGCAGCCAATGCCATCGCCTCTTGCGCCGGCGCCAACATCATATCACAGTGGATCATCTTCTTCACGGACTGGATCGATTGGTAACCCTAGTTTATATCCTAGGATAGGTTACCTACAGTATGTTGATGATTCCATTTACGTGACACTTGTGGATGACTACACTCGTTTCTTCTCCGATTCTATACCGTGGTCCACATATGTCCTTCAAACAGAGAGCAATGGACGTTGACTCCAGCGAGGCATGAGTGGGATTGATCCAGGGAGGCACAGCAACTACTATTAGCAGTTTAGCACTTGTAATTTGTAACTTAAGTTGTGATTTTATTAATCTATGTGTATTTAACTATTTATACATTAGGATCGGCGACCGTATGTCAATCAAGGGTGCAAGTCCAAAACACCAATTTGAATTCACATTTTTATAATTTTATGGTTTAAATGTGTTTATTAAGCTTAAATAAGGTTGTCCATGAAGTTTCAGGCCTAGATATGGCCAAATACCCCCCGAGATGGACCCCCGAAATATTGCAGAAAAAATACAATATTTCAGGCATATTTCGCGATATCTCGGATATTTCGGATATCTCGGTAGGCCCGAGATACCGATATATCGCGAGATATAGTACTATGCTTATATCACGAGTCTCATGTTGAGTTTCCTCCTCACAAGGATCCACTTAGGTTGAGGCGGTTACAGTTCAAGTCATTGTTGAGTCCTCTTCAAGTAAGAGACATTACACATATACTTCATGGTGGTACGGCTCCTATGTAATGTGAGAGAGATGTAACATATGAGGAATGTAATATGGTTGGCCACGAATTTCAGAGAATCATAAATTTTTCATTAAATAAAAAAACCAAAAAATCTCTACCCCACTCTGTATCTGAGAAAGTGATCTTTCATAAAAAATAATAAGGTCAAATGTTCTCTGTATCGGGGGCGCTGGCTGCGCCCTAACACATGGGGGTGGGCAAAGTGACCACCCTGCTCCCCTAATTGCAGGCTCATGTGTCTGGGTGCAAATTGAACTGCTACGACACATAAAACATCTGTTCAAAAAATAGGGAACTCACAAACCCTAATTCTCACATAATTTCAATTCTACCCCTTACATGTAATGAATCCAAACTTGACCTAATTACTAATACAAGTCTAATAATGATTATGTACAGTGTGGACCTGTAGAATACTAGACACACCCAAACCCCAACATCTCATACTTGGGTAGTGGCAAAATCCTCGAATATTAAGGTGAGTTGTTTTGTTATTCAAGAGGGATCATTGTTCTTGATGTTTAATAACATACACCAATGGCTAGAGAAAATTGCAAGTTCATTAGTTCTCATGATGGAAGATTTACAAGGACTAGGTCCTTTGGTTTTCCTTTTCATCTTGAAAGGACCCACTTTGATTGAGAGGTGGTTACGGCTCAAGTGGGTGGTGCGGTTCCTATGTAATTTTTGGCACACGTCACTTTTTCAAAGGTGGTTTCTCTTATTGTTACGAGATAGCGAGAGAATGGTTGGACCACAAAAAGGGTGTTATGTTAACAAATGAAGAATTTAATATGGTTAGCACAAATTTCAAGAGTATCAAAAAAATGTCATGAAGTCAGTAAAATTTTCTACCCCACTCTCTATCCATCTCAGAAAGTGATCTCCTTTTGCCTGTGTTTAGATTTTTCTATAGAAATAATATATAAGGAACCCACCAAGCCTAATTCTCACATAATTTATAATTATGATTCTACCCCTTACATCTATTGGACCCAAAATCTGACCTAATTACAAATACAAGTCCTAATAATAATTATGTAGATTTATAGAATACAAGACACACCCAAACCCCAACATCTCATACATGGGTAGTAGTGGCATGATAATATTCCCTTGGTCATGGAAAAAAAGAAAGTTACTACAATTTTTCCTATTTTCGTCAAGTCAAGTATTAAGGTGAGGTATAGTATTCTTATATATCCACTTATTTTAGTGAGTTATTTTGTTATTCAAGAGGAATCATCGTTCTTGATGTTTAATAACATATACCAATATGACTAGAGAAAATTTAAGTCCATTATTTCACATAGTGGAAGATTTACAATGACTAGATCCTGTGATTTTTTCTTTTTACCTGAAATTTTTTTTCAAATCATCTACAATAGAAAATGAAGTACTCAACTCAGAAATTTTCTGCATGTGTTACTGACCATTCTTGTGCATAATTCAAGTTACACATCTCACCCCAAATCTACACTCTTGTCACAGTAGAGACAGAATTTCATCACAAGTGGAACTGAGCTACCCCTCCCCCCCCCCCCCCCTTGGGTTTTGAGAGAGAGTTCCTTGCCATAGAGAGATGAAGATTTGCTTCATCTTCATGCAAATTTTTCCATATACATATACTTGCAGTCGTATGGACAAAGTTTTCCTTCACCCATAGAGTATAGTTCACCCACCATCATAGGGAGGTAAGGCGGTCATTTATTGTCTTGCGGTGTCTTGGTAGTAGGGTCCTGCCGGGCAACTCGGCAGTAGAGGATCCAAATTGATCATAGGGTTAACAAACCCCTCCTAGGGTTTTGGTATGTTCCAAAATACCCTCCCGATACCCATTCCCACCCTCTCTAGCCCCTCAGTGAATGGGATCGTGGGTAGAGGAAAACTCAAATCCAACAAAGAACAAAGTTTTCCTCCATCCATAGAGGACGACGGTTCACCCACCATCCTAGGGTTCACAAACCCCTACTAGGGTTTTACTATGTTCCAAATATGAAATCACTAAGAAGCAATTGAGATATATAATGAAAATTAAATCAAACTTTCAAGTAAAATAACAATACTATCTCTTTCATGAGAATCATAAATATTCTTAAACCTTTTAACATCTAGGGTTACTCAAACAGAAAGTTCAATAAAGACTCACCCTCTAGAAGAATCAAAAAAAGAGATCAAACCCCAATATTTTTCAAGGATCATACTTCCATGCATTCAGATTCTTCCCAATCTCAAACGAAAGATAAGCATCCACACAAGCATACTGAATCTGAGCTTCTGAAAGCCACCAATAATCCCATTCACTCATACCAATCCTCTGATCCTTCTTAATATCATGAAACCCAAGAATTCCACTTGCCAACATCTCCATTGAAGCACCTCTAAGGTTAGCAATCGATCCAAGTTCCAAAATACGATTCACAAACAAGTTGTAATTCCTAATTAGAAGACGAGAATCGTTTTGATTCCTAACCCCAACAAAAGTAGTAGAATCATCAGAAAGAAACCTCTTCAGAGCTCGAGGAATGGAATTTGCGTGTATGATTTGGAAGATGAGACATTGACGACCAACACATAGTTGAAGAGTTGAAACAGGATTAGGTATTGGTGGACGCCATTGGACACCAAGACCAACCACTAGACGATCTCTTCTATAGCGATGATCATAACGGATTTTGTAAACCCATTTTCTCACAACAGAAGGCTTACGGGTTACAGTGGTTAAGACTCTAATTCCAAATATGGTGACAGTGAAGGTTTGACGGAGATGGGTTTCTCCATTTTCATGCTCGTAGATGGTGATGTTGTCGTCGTTCATGTTTCAATTAGGGTTCATTAAGAAGAAGACAATGAAGAAAAAGAGTTATTTTTCCTTCCCCAACTTTACTGGTTAATGCAGATTTTGAAGGAAAGGATTGATAATATCTTGGGTTTGGATATTCTTAAAAAGGAAGGAAATAAAGATTGATATGAAGTTCCATATATATATATAATTTTTTTGGGTAGAATTTTAAGTTCCATATCAGACTTTGATATGCATGTGAAGTTGCAGGGTTATAGCTTCTTTTTCCTTGCTCCAAAATTTAAGAGAAATTTTCACGTACCTCCCCTGAAATATAAAAACATTCATCAATTTTGAAAAACTACACAAGCTCCAAAAAATGCACGTTAAAATTAAAGGGTAAATTGACCATATTGCCCTTGAGAGTTGCAGGTTTGTAGAAGTAAAAGCTTTGATAAGCATGGTTAAGGAGGTTGCTGGCTTGTAGCTTCTTTTTCCTCCCTCCAAAATTTAAGAGCCTTTTTGGTGTTATCTGGGCGGATCCGGATCCTCTACTTCCGAGCTGCCCCTACTGTCGTGTGTACCAGACACAACAAGGCTGTAAAGTCCGCCTTACCCCCGTTCAGGCAAGGCGCTCGGGCAGGGGTAGGGTGGTCTTTTTGCCGCCTTGCTGCGTCTGGGGCGCACACGACAGTAGTGGCAGCTCGACAGTAGAGGACCCCGACGCTAAGGGTGTCAAACGGTGCGATTTTGCTTATACGGTGCAGTTCCGATTCAGCGCATATTTTGCAAGGTAGAAATCAAAACCGCATCATTTTATATGCAGTGCGGTTTTAACGGTTTCTATTTGGTTTTCACTATCCGGTTTATATGCGGTTTGTAATACCCGTTTCACCTTTGTATCCTTAAATTTTTTTTTTCCATATCCTTATCATGTGGGAAAAATGTTATTGTTTCATACACATCTAACTCTAGGCAAAGTTCACTTAGACATTCTAGTTGCAATGATAATTTTACCGCAAGGGAAATCAACCTGAGGACATCACCAATCCATACCCCACTCAATTCATTAACAAAGTCCACTAAGACATGCTCGTACTAAAACCTTCCGTCCCTTCATGAATTTGGCACTCAAATTGAAATTCAATAAAATCTCAGCAAGGAGTCCTAATATTTTTGAATGCTTAACCCCATTCTTAAACAAATAAGAATATTCCTAATCTCGATTTTCTACCCAATTTCTATTCGGTTAACCGACAGTTTTCTGATTTTGAATCGAACCTAACCGGTAATAAAACCTATGAAATAAGAATCGCGTCATTTTTATATGATGCGGTTCGGTTCGATCAGAAACGGTCGGTTCCGGTTCCGACAATCGATTTCGGTTCCATTTTGACACCCTTACCCGACGCTATCTGGGCCTGGGTCGCCTACTACAACTAAAATGTAAGTCTGACTAGTAATATTATAATCGGCACTCAAATTAAACAAATATATATTAATATTAAGGGAGAAAGAATGCCACCCGATCATGTAGCACACGCCGCCCCTGCGCCATACACAAGGCATGCATAATGATCACCTCACCCTTGGAAAGATGGACATGATCTGGCATGCAGTGGTCATTTCGTGCATCTCTGTGTCTAGTTGTAGGGACAATGTGCACTACGCAACTGGGTGACATTCTCTTTCCCCAATATTAATTAATAATTTAAGGAAAGTGAATCTAAGAAACTTCTCCTACACGCCCACTTTAAATATAACCATATGGTGGTTGATGTGGCTATTTTAACCGTTCGATATAGAGATCATACTATGGATTAGCAACATGTCAAATTTTAGAGCTTATTCCAGTTCGAAGGCTTGTTCAATGGCTTCTTAGGCTTTAGTCCTTGAAAATATGGCATTTAGGTTTAGGATTTCTTCTGTCAAAAAGGGTTTCGACTATCGATTCTCTGTAATCTTCTTCGAAAATGGGCGGGTTATTGTTCAATCCAGTAAAGAAAACAGGTTCATTCACTGATTTGGGGCAAACAAAGGAGAGCCACATGATCTTCATTGTCTATACATGTCGCTCACTAAAGGTAGCACTGCCAGGTACTGCCAAATTAAAGAATTGGAGAGGATTTTTATCCGTTTGAAACATGGTTGGAGGACCAGGTTTTTCAAACTTTGGGTTGCCTCACGTTTGAAATATTAAGATTGGGGTTCCTTGTTAGTCACTTCTGTTTAGGATTCTAAATATATCCAACTTCACCCATACCTAGAACTCTCAACCCAACTCCAAACTCCGTCCCTATCTTTCATCCTTGGCTCACCTCTGTAGCCTCTCCATCTTCATCTCCGTCTTTGTAAGGCCCGGACAAGTACAGTTTACCCCCGCCTCCCCACACCCATGATTACCTCTGCCACCCATCGGCAGTACATCCCTGCTACTCATTGCCTCTACCCATCCACACTCGCAGCTCTCAGTCCTTTCCAACCTGCCTTCCTCCCCACCCCTCCCCTCCCCTCCCCTCCCCCGCACCCAACCGTACTTGATCTGGCTTCCCCTGCCCCCGCTTGTAGACCCTCAAACACCCCACCCACATCCCATGAGCTCCCTAGCAGTCTCGATATCTATCTCCCTTACCTGTCCCGCTATCTTCCCTACTCCCTACTGCAACCCATCTACACCCACCCATGATCTCTGCCCTCTTCGATCCTAATTAATTCTTTCATACCTCTTTTGTTTGTCCAATTCCAAAGGACTCGTTTTTTAGGAGCTGATTAGTCGACCCAGTAGCAGGGGTTTAGAACGTTCTTGTCATCTCGGAAGGAGAGGACCTGCTCTAGTGTAAGCTCCCCAGCTTGCCTAATAGGACCGGACTATGTTCGGGAAGGAGTCTCATTTCAATGGGTTTTGGGTCACCCACCTCTAAGAGGAGGCCCCATCTTGAGATCAAATGCCCTTGCTCTACTAGTGTATCGCCTTCCCAGCATCTTTCTACCCGCAACCCAAAGTATTACCCTTCCTCCTTGCCATCTGCTTCCCATCTCCGAGCTAGCATAGGAGAGAGACTGAGTGAAAGAAGCTGCTGGCGTAGCCTTCAACAGCAGCTTCTAGATACTTTTCTAGCATCATGCCTGCGTAACTTACACCAAAACTACAAAACACACACACACTCCCTCTCTCTCCACCCTGTGAGCTCAGAGAACCCTCTCGGTAGAAATTCAAAAACACAGACCAATTTTATTTTTAAGTCGAATTTGCTTGTGTCTGCTCTCACTTCTTTTAGTCCTTCCTGTCGAAGCCAGATTTGCTTCACCTTTCAAACAAATATATATTTCACATTTCAGTTGAACAGATGACGTTCCCAGAAAGTTCAAGTGAGAAGAGGAACCCGTGTGTCACGGAGAGCCTGGACACACATGGGAATTCACATCTAATGAGATGCTAAGGTAATACTTGGATCAAGTTCACCAACCATTTCCGGTGACTAATAATTCATGTAAAGTGGTTGGATTAGCCGAACACCCAAAGGGGAAATAGGTTGGGGGACACCAGAGATTGACCAGCATGTATCAGATGACTAAGCAGGAAGGTTGCATTTTCTTCCCTCAGCATTTTAACCTCAACCTTCCAGTGAGTCCAAAACGAAAAGGGTACATCACTTTTAATTTATAATCCAAAACCACATCTCACTTTTTGTTTACAAGGAAAAAGTCTCCGGTAAAGCAGCACTAGCTAAAAATAAAGTCACAAGCTAAAAAACATAAACCATTGTCACCTTCTAAAGTACCATGAAGTAAGGATCCATGTTACCAAAAATAAGAACCAGGGTACTTACCTAGAGTCCAAAAATCCAGCAGACCCCGTAGCCGACCAACATTTGAGCCCTGAAAATTTCGGAATAAAAATTTAGGCTGAAAGCAGAATAAGAACGAACTCTGCAATATCCAGGATGTTGCCTCACTTCATATGCAACGTTCCCCATTAAAAATGGGACATTACCCAGTGCTGGTCCTGCCCATGCAGGGTCCTGGGAGCCGGGAGGGATGAGTTTGGAGACAGTCCTAAGCTTTGGCATTTTTTGCGCAAAGTGGCCCTCAAGATTCGAACCCGGGTATATCACCTGCAGCCCGAACCTTGTACCATTTTAAAAAAAAAAATCCACAGAAAATGCTCCAGAACCACAATGGTCCACTACCATTAGTAATCGTTGTTCTAGAATTGCCAAGCAATAATTTGCCTCGTCCACTGGACCACTAAATCAATTACCAAGAAAGAAGGGGACTATTATTGGACACCAGATGCCTACTAAGGTTAGACAGATTTTTTTACAAATTCAGATTTTACAACTGGCTAGAGAAGTGCATAAATACTCACCAAATTCCATCCCTCCCATTCAGATTAATATCAGTTGAATGCTTTCCCAAAATCCTCATGCCTCTGCCGTTGGAACTCACCATAGGCATCATGAGGCTTTGAAGTAGGATAATTTTCAACTGGATATGGGTACCTGCCCCTTGAATCCATAGGTAAATTAGCCCCTGCAAAGGAAGGATTGCCTGACGAGCGGCTATAGTCAGAGTAACTGGGGTGGTTGTAACCACCAAAGCCCGAAGCGGACATATGCTGCCGTGCCCTTTGCCGTTGGATATCAAGTTGAAGAAACTCTTCCCACTGCTTTGCATGCATGCCCCTTAAGATAGCCAGTTTCTTCATGTAGTTCTCTCGCATTTCCCTGATTGCCTGTGAACAAAAAGTCAATGAGTTGCAATTTTGAAGGACCACAGCCGAATTAGTGCAAAAATAAGCTATACTTGCAGTGGAAAACAGAACATCAAGTGCAATGACAAACACACGTTATGCAGGAAAACAGCTCCCTATGATTAACAAATAACGGAGTTTGATAACCCCTCCTGAGGGGGAATGGGTGGGGGGAGACTTTGATAACAATTGACTACTACAGACCCGAGTCAGTAGAAGACCACAGTTAAAAACCAATGATTCCAAGTGTCCAGTGAAAACCACTGTCAAAATAAAACCTAATGTTCAATATCATGTGAAAAACTCAGTCAAATAGAGAGGCGAAATAAATCACAATGTTCAAAATCATATGAAAACCATAGTCGAAATTTTAAACCAAGTTCTTTCTTTTGGTTCTGATAGCCCATTACAGAATAAAAAAGGCGTACCCAGTGCACCAGGCTCCCGCCACTGTGAGGTATAGGGAGGGTCTTAATATACGCAGCCTTACCCCTGCTTTCACAGAGAGGCTGTTTCCAGAATGTAAGCGCATAATGTTTATGTCAAGTGAACCATGCACCAATTCAAAATTTTATTTCAAGTTAACCACGCCAGCAAGCACATAATATTTACATCTGTGTCAAGATCATGACAATTGATTACAGAAAAATTGCATGTTCTAGAACCTTATAAATTGCACAAATATAAAAATGGACTGTTTTTTCCACATAGGGTGAAGAAATAAAATGATCACAACCCAGAGGAAATACACCACATGCCACCATGCAACCAAAAAAAGGCTGGGGATACAATATTTAGAGTGCATTTTCCAATAAGCCACTTCATATTTGAACCATAAGTGGGATAACATAACAACTATAATACCTCACGATGCTTGTAATTCTCTTCATCTTCTTCCTTGTCACGAATTCTTCCAAGTTCCATTGCCTCTCTCTTATATTCCAATTCTAATTCTTCCAATGTCTGAGGATGGGTAGGATATTCAAACTTATGGCCAGAGTGCATGTCAGGTCGTCTCTGAGAATCCCATCCATCGTTTTTATGGACCCCTGTGCTCTGAGTATGACCATCATATGAATTTAATGCATCAATGGCAAATGTGGAGCGCCTCGGCGATTTCGAATGGCTTGAACGGCTTCTAGCTCCATCATTGCCATTAGCTTCAGGAAACGAAGAGTATGTTAAGCGATATCCCACTTTATTTCCAGATGTCTAACATAGATGGCAGCTTAACTACACATTCTATCTTATATTCAAACTGTGAACCCATCCAACGCAAACAAGTCCGGAAAGCTTTTTCAGTAAATAATTTCAATTTGGAGACAATCCGAGCAATTCACCCCATGACCCACACCCCAAAACTACTTTCACAATCGAACACATAATGCCTGAACTTACGAACTTACCTCTTGCTGCAAAACAAAGTGATAGGAAACAAGCAACATTACTAAACAGTCAAACGGGTAAAAAAAAGCAGATACGCAACATTTATAAATTCCTAACAAGCTCCGAGCATGGGTTTACCAGCTTGATACGGACGTCGTAAACATACTGTATGCTGTCCCTACCTTGTGGTGAGCCCCTTGACAACATTTTCAGATCCTCACGAACACGGTCTTCCACAACCTTTTCCTGTCTACCAAACTTCTGTTGGAATTGTGATGCATTACGCGGACTAGGAAAAGACCTTTGTGACTCCGAACGACCCGTCCGCAAGGGAACAGGGCTTTCCTCAGGTGACCTGGATCTAATTCTTTGAGAACTAGAAGAACCCCTTTTCTTGCCCTCTTCCTTAATCACTTTGTGCACAGCATCCACACCTTTTGCCAAGCATAGCCTATCTTTACCACTAACAATGATAAACTTCTCCTCCATTTTAATTTTGCATCCAATATCCTTTTCAATCTTCTGGATCACTTTCTCTGTGAAAAGTGCTTTTACATGTTTTTCTCTAGCAGGGACCCTTTCAAAGAAATCTTGAGACTTGCGATTGGCTCCAAGAGTGGTAGGGCAACCCTAAACATTGACCCATGCCACAAAAGGGGGTAAAACAACACGTCTTTTCAATGGTGTAAACTAAAAAAAAATAGAGAGAATCAGCCAACACGAAATTAAAAAAGAGAAAAAAAATGAATTTCTCATAGATGTCCAGTCTGTAGAATTACTTGAAACTATTCCAGAGTTTCTACAAAGAACCAAAATTCCAAGCATTATATTCCTCTAGGTGTTCAAAAGAACAGCTCTTCCAAAACAAAGAAGAGCAGGTTATTCCAAGCAACTAGGGGAGGAAGGACCACCAAAAATCAAAAAGTAGTAACAAATTCTCTTTCTATTTTGGAGTTGAAGATGGGGGTGGAAGAAACTACAAAAGAAACTTTAAATCACAAAATATGTACTAATATTTGGAGAGAAGAAAGTTAAGATCTTGGAGGTTTATTATGGTCTTCTCTGAGATGTGTATGAAACTGAATCAGAGCTCTCTTTTATTTGCATAATCATAAACATTAAACACAGTTTTTTTTGTTTTTTTTTTTTTTTTTTTTTTTGGGGGGGGGGAGGTTGTTCAGAGATATTTAAATCTCTCTCCTGAGATATGCTTGAAGCAGAAAGCAATTACTCCAGTACTATACTGCAGGAGACGAGGACCCAGAAAGAGATTTCAAATTAGATAGTATGAAAATTCTCATAAAAAAAATTAGATAGTATGAAAACATAAAAGGTATACAATAATTGCTATGGGAATGCTGATGAAAGCAGCATACCTCATAAATCAATCATACCTGAGTAAAGTGACCTGATTCTCCACATATTTTGCAGATCATTTCTTCTTCCTTCCGTTTCTTCCAGTTCCTCTCTGTTGCTTTTGATTTAGCTTCCCATACCTTTGCCTCTCGGCTAGTAAAATCAGTTGGGACAGCATTTGGGTCACGATGCTCCTCTTCATCATCAGAACTTGCATGGGACCTTTTGTTTCCTTTTGCTTTATCTTGTGCAGTGGTGCCAGCTAATACAGGTGGACCAGTATATTCTTTATAAATTTCATTAAAATCATCATCCATGTCAGGTGTTGATACTTTTGCCATTTGAGCAATGTAGAATTCAAACCTGCATCACCATCAACCAATAACCAATACTTTTATTGAAATATGGTGAGTGGAGATGAAATATGCAGATATACAGTGGAGAACAAGTCAAAATCTTAACAAGAAGCTTCTTGAACAGGGGCACACTTTCGGTCATTGGTTACCCAATAAGTGAATATATAAAACCAGAAGCTCCTTCACCTTCCACCGAACAATGAAAGATCCATTAGTCAATGGTTAATGCTCATTTGAAACATGGAGTCACCAGTTCGAGGAAGTCAGTATTCACAATTACAAATTACAACCTAGCTTCAAATTGCCACTGTTAAAGAGTATTTAGTAATTAGTACAACTTGTCACTGTAACGTCCCAAATTATTAAAAACTATATTCTTTCCTAAATCTCTGAACACACCAGAAACTAGAGATTTACTCCGTGATTGAAATTTTGGCGAATGGACAACTTTCAGAAGTGCCAATTACATCACCACAATCATATAATTAAATACCAATAACGAATTACTCACCCTAATAACATTAATCGATTCAGGCCTAGCAACACTGAAAGAAAGCATTGCACCAAATCTTCCTCGCTCAAAACCCCACCAAAAAAACACTAAATCGGGGGAGGTAGAGTCTAATAACAAAAAAAGGACAACAATGGAGAGTCAAAGATATAAATCGAACGAACCTTTACAGTTCTCTGCTAAGGGAGGTTGAAACTCTTGAGTCTTAACGCAATAAGATCTCAGTTGATTTCGAATCTCAAATCTACTTAGCGACCTGCTTTACGCTTCTTTCTCTGTGGAGAGTTCTCTCCTAAGAGCCGTAACTTAGCCCGCCGCCCGCGCGGAGGGTTCGCTATCGCATTTGAGAGCTGGTTTTCAGCTTTTCGCCGAAAGGATCTTCCCCTCTCTTAAGCGTGAGAGAACAGGGAAAAGAACAAGCCCTAGCCTTCAATCCGAGTTACTCTCTAGTCTATAATTTTTTTTTTTTTTTGGGGTAAATTACATATCACCCCCTGATTTTTGAAAAAACTCAAATCACACCCTCTACGGTACCGGTGTTAGCCTGCTATTAGTTATTGGTGTGAAAGGACTATTATACCCTTGTACTAAAATATTAGGATTAAATTTACAATACTACCCTTCCTTCATCTTCAACATTGATCAAGGGTAGTTTAGGAATTTAAATTTATTTAACTGGCTGACATAGGATCGACCGTGTGAAATGATCATCATGCCCTCAGATATTTTTACATTTCCATGGGAATATGGTGGTCATTTTGCGTGGCCTTGTGTTTAAGCACAGGGGTTGCACGCTACATGCGACCAAGTAGCGTTCTTTCTCACAAAAAATATTATCAAATAATATGCAATTTTGAAAAGCTTCGTAAACAATTTATGAAAATACTACTAGATCCGGATTTGTGTCCAATCAACTACAAACATTCCCACATTCCCTCTCTTCGATAGTCTCTCATAAGGCAGTGGATTCCATTTCGTGCATCTCTTTCGACTGGTCGTATTTGTGAATCCAATAAATCGATATACAGTTAGAGTGACATCAATTGTTGATGCGCTCAAATTCACAATACTTCGCATTTAAGGACCCCTGGATCATTATTGTTTTATTGACTTTTTAGGCCAAGGTTATGTTAAACAAGGCCTTTGTTTTCACCCTCTACTTTTAGTATCTTTGATGAATCAATCCAATAACTCAACAGATTATACAAGGACCAAACACAAAATGGTTCCTAGTTTTAATGTTTTTTCCAGGGTCAAAATTAGAGTATTCGTCGAAAATTAAACAGCAAAAAAGGGGAGGGGGTTGAAATAAAAAATGTACTTGTGTAGTTATGTTTCCTCCTCCCTTTCATGTGCTATATGCATCATCTATGGACTATGGAAATGCAGGAATAGCATAGGAAATCGAGGTCAAGGGACTCAAAGCAGGGCTCCAAAAAACACTTCTATTATTGGACTATAAGAAAGTGACAATCTGGACGAACTCGGAGGAGATCAAGAATTGGACTACATGCCAAGAAGAATACCCTTGGCCATGGGTACTCTATCACTTTTTGTTAGATGTTAAAAGCTTCGTGAATTTCTTTGTCTGTAAATATTCTTAAACAACCCAGACATTTAATACAGCCAACTCATAATCTGGCCAACTATGCTAGGACTGAACATATTTCATCATCATGTATGTCATTTGTTACTCCTAAAATGTTTTAATTCAGGCATTTTATTTCATCAAAAAAAATAAAAGTAAAAGGAAATGAAGGAAAGTGAAACTCAATATTTTTTTTTTTGGGAAATTTATGAAACACCCCCTGAAAATGGGTGAAACTCGGATCACCCCCTCTACACTAACGGTGTTAGCCTGCTGTTAGTTATTGGTGTAAAAGGACTAATTTACCCTTATAATAAATCATTAGAATTAAATTTACAATACTACCCTTTTCTATTTTTCTCATCTTGTGTTTCTTCGAACCCTAACCGCCGCCCGACGGTGATACCCCTGCCCCGATGCTCAACGGGAAAAAGCCATGAAGATTGTCTTCAACCTTCAGCCAGGAACAAAGCCAGCGGAAGGAGAAGAATTCCAATCGCATAAAACTCCTTCAGCAAGGCACAGTTGGATCTGAGATTTTGAGACAATTGTCGAAATTTCAAGCTCTCTTGAATGCAACCATCAATCAACTCAATTAATATGTGAAAAGGGACATTCAACTCCTGCAACCCTAACCTGACGGTGAATACAGTTTCAAGCTTGGTTATGGTGCAAAATCTCACAGCAGAGAATGATTCTGGGGAAAAAAAACTCCCAGGGCTTGGGTCTCCGTCTCCGTTCATGGTGGCGGCCATCGGGTGGCCAGGGGTGATTGCAGGTCCAAACCTTCGCCCTTCACAGCTTCACCCCTACCCTAACTGCTGCGTCTGCCACCCCTTCTTCTTCTCGGCTGTAGATTTTTGTTTGTTTTCGGATATATGCACTGGAAGAGAAGAAACTGATAAGACGTCAAATAAGGCAACACATTGCTGTAAGAAATATCTTCGTTTGCAAAAGAGAGAAGCTCTTCGAGTACTTTTAGTGGAATCGAACCCAACCCCTAAAGCAAACTTTTAGAAACTCTTCGAGTATTGTTCCGATTGCAAGAAAAACATAGAGATGGTCGTCAACCACTCTGCCAGCGACTCTCTCTAGCCCTAAATCGACCAATTTGAAAATACTACATGTTGGGTTTTAAGATTTGAAAATACTTAATGGGTCGTCGACCAATTTGGTTTTGAGATTCTTAATGGGTCGTTGATCAATTTGAAAATACTAAGATTTCTCACCTTCTCTGATTTTTCTCACTCTCTTTCCCTGATTTTTTTTCTTCTGAAATCTCTCCCTCGAAATCTCTCTTTCTGTTTGGGGTTCTCGGTTAGTGGAATCGAACCCAACCCCTAAAACGAACTTTTAGAAACTCTTCGAGTACTGTTCCGGTTGCAAGAAAAACACAGAGGTGGTCGTCAACCACTCTGTCGATGACTCGAACTCCATTAGGTTTAGCAATTTGGGGAAGAAGGAGAGGGAATATTCCCTCTCCGATTCCTTAGACCCATTAAGAAGAAAAAAAAAAGACTACATGTTGGGTTTTAAGATTTAAGGGTATAATAGTAATTATATTCTTCTCAAGGGTAGTTTAGGGTTTTCAAAAAATTTAACTAGCTGACTTCATCAATTAACTAACGGTAGGGTCTAAGTTGAGTATAGGGCTCTAATGCAGGGGGTGATCTGAGTATTTTCAAATTTTAGGGGGTGATCCGAGTTTCGACCCATTTTCACGGGGTGTTTTGTAAATTTTCCTTTTTTTTTGGAAAAAAAAGTAGTAAAATGGCAGAATGGTAAGTCATACTTACATTATATTGAAAATTCATTTTCATCCCAAACTTAAAGAATTTTTTAGAAATAAAAAAGAACAGGATGATCAACAGAATGTTACAACTTCTTGGTTCACCACTATGGTTAATACAAAGATGTACCTGATACAAGGTTGCTTGTCCTCTATTTTTATTTTCAAAAGCTATTTAAATCTAATAAACCAAAATTATACTGGCCAATCATGGGCCGCCATGTGTTCTGGCAGGTCCAAGACCAAGTACTACACATAAGCTACTAACATCACCGACGAGATATACATCACCTCATCAGTTGAAGGTACTACCTACCAGAGGCACAATTCCAAACAGACTCATGCACCAAGGACCTTATCCAGTATAGAAGGGTGCATGCATGTCTATCTACCGAGAACATCTTCCCTACTGGGACTCTACTTCCCATGGGAGAGCAACCAACCAAGAGATGAATCCTACCAACTAGGAACGTCTATCTACTACGAAGACTACCTGTTACCAACTGGGACTCTCCACACTGCTTCACTCCACTATAAATTCCAAGGTACTCTACCCCATTAACTCATCTTGAATTCTGACTATTCATCTGTTTACTCAGAGAGATCTAACTTAGGCATCGGAGAGTCTTAGGCCGGAACCACACCGGTTCTCTCTTGTCACCAAGGTCCTTTTGCAAGTTGCGGCACTCGAAGGGACCACCAGGTGATTTCCTGATGCAACAAAATCAAAGATAAAAAATTACAAAATCATATTCTTTTTTTGTTGTTTTTCATTTTCAGTATATTGGAACTAAAGTACACATAAATGGATGATAATTCTGTGCAAAATGATGGATGTGGGGGCCTGTGTCTGGGCATAGGAGCCACACTATTGGATATGCACCTGTTTCTTCATTATTTAAATTTCTTATAATATTTAGTAATAATATTTTGGGAAGCAGTTTTTTGTACGGGAGTGTGACCTACGCCAACACTCCCATGTGTCTATCTCTCTCCTCCTTAAAATAAGGGGGCAGATGTGTCTTTTTACATGGAGAGGAAAGAGATAGACTCATGGGAGTGCTGGCATAGGCCACACTCCCGGACAGAGAACTTTTTCCCTAATATTTTTTAGATGTGATTTTTATTTTACTTTTTAAATTAAAAGAATGTGGATGCAAAATAAAGTGAAATTTAAGGAAAAGATCTATACTTGGTGGTGTTTTTTGTGCCCTCTCACAAGACATCGTGAGATGACGCCTCTGTCCCCTGGATAGATACCTATATGTATGCTCACCCATTGGCCCAGACGCTTGTGTAGAGACCATGTGACCAAGTAGAGATCTCTTGCCCTGAAATTTAATAAACATGTGGGACAGTAATTACAAAGTTTTTCTTTTTTTGGGCACGAGAATGCTAACCGGCCGTGTAGCCCAGGCACCAATGTGATAGCCAATGAAAATGCGTGCAAAGGCATTGGTTTGGATGCGGTTTTCGATTTCACTGGAGGTTGAACGATCTTTTTGTGCACAAAGACATTGATTTATGTTTAGGCACAAGAACCACTCTAACCACGCAACCGGTTAACGTTCTTTTTCTCTGTTTTTTTATCAGGTCTGAAATTTTCAACTTCCTTTCCTTTTAATTCCTCTCGCAACCAAACAGAGCCAAATGTCAATATCTTATGAAAGGGGAATGCACCATGCGTGTGTAATGAGAATATGGATAAGGTCAAGATTATCCATTGTGAAGTTGTGTGTTGATTATAGAGGGTGGACCTGACTATGGGTGTCAAAACTCAAAATCTCTCCATCGGAACCGATTGGTTAAAGTCAAAACACCAGATCGATTGATTAGGATGGATTAGTTAGAATCGACCTTTGACACTAGGATTTGGATCCTCAGTGGCCTGAGGTTGAGCGGCCATTATGCTACGCTCAATTCACTGGTCGTTACGTGGATTTCATGTCAATTCAATGGTAGGTAGACGAGCTCAATTCAAAATTCAAAATTCAAAATTGCCGTTCAAAATTCAAAAATTGAGGACCTTGTCTACCAACCATTGGATCGGCATAAAATCCAATGTATCGGCCTGTGAGTTGAGCACAACACGATGGCCGCTCAACCCCAGGCCACAGAGGGTCCAAAATAATTGGCAATAACGGAGAGTTTCCAACGAGACTGGTAAACTGACTATTTATAGCCCAATCAGTCCCTTTATAGATCTACCATACAGTTAATGGCCCAATTAGCATGTTCATGGCATGTATATACCTTGACTAGCCCGTATATGGCCTTACGGTCATTACACGCGCCCCTATGTCTTGGTGCAAGGGGCAGCGAGTGCTGTGCGGCTGGATGGCGTTCTTTCTCCCATTAATTATTTATTTATTCATTTAACAAAATATTGCAATGATTCTGAAAATCAGAAGACAAATATGAACCATTCACTTCTACAACTTTTTTCTCACTTAGAGTTGGGAGAGTGCATGATATTGGTAGTTGGTACACATGCATGAACGTATCCGGGATGCATGCTCTAATACAAGGGAGTATTTGACTGAATTCAAACTTGTGACTAATCTATACTATGTCCTCCCGATCCAACAGTTGGAATGGATACAATATTTGTCTATGTGGCAAAATACATGTCTTGTGATGTATAGAAAGATAACAAATCCTTATGACAATAATAATAATACACGTACTTATTATGATTTATGAATTTTTGTCAAAGTTGGAGGTTTCACTTCAACGTGACAATGTGAAGCATGCTATACTTACGTTCTACGTTCTACTTGGGATGGCTAAGTCCCTAAGTTTCATTATTCTAACCACCAATGTACAACAGCTCACAAGGATGATAAAATGATACAAGTGATAGAAAACATGATACTTACCCAATAGAACATATATACCAAACAAATCAAAAGTGAAACAATCTCTAGCGGAGTCACCACTGTAAGAACTGCATGACAGGGGGTTACTACTTTGCCTCAACTTTGCAATCCTCTCGCCAAGAGAGGTGGATAGGTGAAGGAAGAGTTAGAGTCATCACCTAGATTAGGGTCTAGTACCCATAGAAGTAAAGTAAACTCCTTAAGGGTCTTCTCACCATTGCTGCTTAATGGTTACTTAAGATTCAATATGGTATGGATGTGAATGTTACTTCTTGAAAACTATGGAATTTTCGTGGCATTTGAAAATCAATCCTAAATTTTGACGATTCCTATGGAGAGTCCTAGTGGGTGTGTTAAATACTAAAGCAAATTATCATATTTTCTTCCTGATACATCCAATATTCACCGGGCCAATCAACGACCGCCACGTGTCACAGACGACCCGCTCCATAGCTAAGGGGAACGAACCGGGGTCCCAGCACCACTCGGGGGCACGGCCACCACTCGGGCGCGGCCCCGCATCAGGGCGTGGCCTCCTCACCAGGGCGCGGCCTCACCCAGGCGCGGCCTCCTCACCCAGGAGCGGCCTCCTCACCAGGGAGCGGCCTCACCCAAGCCGCCCGGCCTCCTCACCCAGGCGCGTCCTCCTCACCAGGCGCGTCCTCACCCAGGCGTGGCCTCCTCACCAGGGCGCGACCTCACCCAGGCGCGGCCTCCTCACCCAGGCGCGGCCTCCTCACCAGGGCGCGGCCTCCTCACCCAGGCGCGGCCTCCTCACCAGGGCGCGGCCTCACCCAGGCACGGCCTCCTCACCCAGGCGCGGCCTCCTCACCCAGGTGCGGCCTCACCCCGGCCTCCTCACTCAAGCGCGGCCACCACTTGGGCCCGGCCTCACCTAGGCGCAACCACACATCCAGGCGCAGCCTCACCCAGGCGCGGCCTGCACCCAGGCACAACATCGTGGGCACGTGAGGTGGGGGCCACCCATCTACGATCCGATCGTATCGCTAAGACTCATGTCACTACCAGGACTCTAGACCGCCGCTTAGAGGTCACGTCATCCAGACGAATTCAAGCACCAAGGACGTTATCACCACACGCAGGTATCTATCCACCAAGGATCCTGATGCCACCAGGACACTCCCTCCCACGGGGAGATGGCCAATCAGGATAGAGCCCCGTTACCCAGGGCCTCTATCCACTCAATGGCACAATCGCCATCAAACGGGGACTCTCCACACCACCATATGCTACTATAAAAGGTAAGGTACGCAACCCCATCAAGGGACATCAAAACTCATACTGAATAATCACTATTCATCTATTTGCGCCAGGAGATCTAACTTTGGCATCAGAGAGCCCTAGGCCGGGACCACACCGGTTCTCTCTGTTGACCCCTTTGGTCCACTTGCAGGTGACGGCACTCGCAGGACCACTCGACAATTTCTTGACGCAACAGATTGGCGCCGTCTGTGGGAACGACGCTAGCCATTACAGCTACTAGCTCGCTTCCATACTCATTAAATGGCATGAAGGAAGACTACCACCACCAACAACGGAGCAAGGAATGGATCACCACCCCCAGAGTGCTCTCGCCGCAGAGCCAACAACCAGGACCATGATCCCCCTTAATGACCAGTTCGTGATCGCCGAGCCCAACAATGACGAGGCCGACGATGTGGTGGTGGAGGTGACACCTGACCCCAATGCTCCAGCCATTGTGGGTCAGATCAACGACTTGCAACGGCAGATCCTCGATGAACAACGACTCTTTCGAGAATATACGACGCGGCGTGCGACATCTCACCGTCGGAGGACTTCACCATCGGCAAGGGTGGAGTCCATACCTCAACAAGAGCCAAACCCTAGGAGATCATCTCCCGGGCGCGAGATCGAGAGACTTGCGCGATAGAAACCCCCACTCCGCAGCGGGAGCCTTCCCAGCATCCCAGGAGAACAAGAGACCTCTCGCCACGTCGGCGAACGTGGGAGGACGCCAACACCCGGGCGAGGGTGTCTAGCCCGCAGAGATCGGTCCGGAGGTCGTGTTCGACGGACGACGGAAGAAGGTCACATACCACGACGAAGCCGGACTGCAGAGAAGAAAGCCTCTCACCTTCACGACAGGGTTCATCACAGCATGACCATTCACCATCCCGCCAACACTCAAGGCGGGAGGGGACATCCAGGAGAGAGTGTGAACGGGGTCACAGCGAACGTCCAGCTAGGCGTGGGGGGCAGACACGGGACGAGGAGCTCGATCAAAGACTCCGCGACCTGGATGAGAAGCTGGAAGGGTTGAAGAAGCAGACCAAAGGCGAGACACATTCCATACCTGGACAACACCCCTTCTCGGCAGAGATCATGTCAGCCACACTACCTTCCAGGTTTCGACTACCCACCTTTGAACTCTACAGTGGTACCACTGACCCTAATGACCACATCAACTACTTTAATGGCATGATGACGCTGTATGGGGGGTCGGACGTGGTATCCTGTCGGGCATTCCCTGCATCCCTCAAGGGAGCAGCCACATCATGGTTCTCCAGGCTACGACCGAGATCTATATGCTCGTTCGCAGAGCTATGCGAACAGTTCGTCACCTGTTTCCAAAGCAGCGTCAACCAGAAGAAGACCACCTTCAATCTACTAAACGTGGTACAGAACCCTGGGGAATCTCTCAGGGAATACGTTACCAGGTTCACCAAGGAGTCCCTGGAGGTTCGAGACTTGGATGACCAGACACAGCATGCAGCCCTAGCAGGAGGTATTAGGGACCTGGACTTGATCAAGGACCTGGTACGTCATGAGACCAGGACTATGAAAGAGCTCCTGGAGCGGTGCAACGAGTTTGCAAATATGGCCGAGGTGCTACAAGCTAGAATAAAAATAATCGAGGCCAAGCCACAGGACAACAAGAGGTCAGCACCTGATGACCGCAAAGAGGGTAAGAGGTCTAGGACAGAGCGCCGACAAGAGAAGAGCGACCGCCCATCTAGGAGGACAGATCGCCGCCCAGAGAGAAGTGAGAGGGCAAGCACCCCTGAGTTCACACCACTGAACACCACCAGGTCCCAGATACCCATGCAGATCTAGGACCGTGACCTACTCCATTGGCCACGACCCATGCTAGCAGCGCCAGAGAAGCGAAACCCTAACAAATATTGTCTCTTCCACAAAGAGAATGGGCACGACACAGAGGAGTGCTATCAATTGAAGAGAGAGATAGAACAACTGGTAAGAGCAGGAAGCTTGAACAAGTATGTGAAGGGGAGACGTGACAACCGCTCAGGCCAAGGAGATAGAGGTCGCGACGGAGAGAGTGGAACCTAGACGAGAAGAAAGAAGAACAGATCGAGAGAGAGACCGCCCCGAAGAGCGGAGAGATGCCACAGAACCTAGTGGCACCAAGGGACCTCCTATCCTCACCATACTTGGAGGACCAGGGCAAGAGTCCACCGAAAAGCTAAAGCTCATGCCAGGTTCGTGGGAGTTGCGAGAGAAGCCCAGACAAGATAGCCAAGACGAGGCGGTGATCTCCTTCTCGGATGAAGACACTGGAAGGACTAAACTTCCCACATGAAGATGCCTTGGTAGTACAGGTGGAGGTAGCCAATCGACATGCACGAGTGCGATGAGACACGGGCGTCTGTTGACGTACTCTCCTTGGATGCCTATCGGACGAGTTCGGGTTCGGGGACGACCAGCTCAAACCAGAGCCCACTTATCTCCATGGATTCTCAGGTGCCGCCGCCTCCATCAGAGGTACCATAGAGCTACCCGTCACCTTCGGGGTACACCCTCAACAAGTAACCATCATGGTAACTTTCATGGTAGTCAAGTCCGTGGTGTCCTTCAACGGCCTCTTAGGGCAACCATCACTGACAGCCCTTAGAGGAGTCATATCACCACTTCACCTGAAGATGAAGTTCCCCACCGAGAATGGGGTAGGCGAAGTCCGAGGAGATCGAGAAGAAAGCAAGGGAGTGCTACGCCACCTTCATGAAAAAGAATAATGGCAACACCAGTGGAATGGCACTCTGCCTAGAGAGCATGATCGGTGACCGAGAGATGATGGCGACGAGAGAGAAGGGGAAGGCCGGTGGAAGACCTCATCCCATGGCCCCTCAGCCAGGATGACCCCTCCAAGGTCGTTCAGGTTGGCTCGCTGCTAAGCAAGGAACAGAAAGAAGGGCTTGGACACCTCCTCCAAGCGAACATGGATGTCTACGCATGGTCGACCTCCGACATGCCAGGAATACCATGTTCCATAGCGGAACACCGACTACATGTCGACCCAACCAGGAAACCCATTCAACAGAAGCGGCGTAACTTCGCCCTCGACCGACAAGCAGTAATCAAGGAGGAGGTCGAGAAGTTAAGCCGATCAGGGTTCATCAGAAAGGAGAAGTTCCCAACCTGGCTCGCCAACGTGGTCATGGTACCAAAGCCAAGTGGGAAGTGGAGGATGTGTGTCGACTACACCGACTTGAACAAGGCATGCCCAAAAGATGAGTACCCACTGCCCCGGATCGACCTACTGATCGATGCCACCGCCGGCCATGAGATGCTGAGTTTCATGGACGCCTACTCCGGATACAACCCGATCCTCATGTATGAGGATGATGAGTCTTACACCGCATTCCGGACGGACAAAGAGAACTACTGCTACAACGTCATGCCGTTCGGGTTAAAGAATGCAGGGGCCACCTACCAGAGAATGGTCAATAAGATGTTCGAGGAGCAGATCGGGCGCAACATGGAGGTATATGTGGATGACATGCTCGTGAAAAGCGTCCACACCAACCAACACCTGACCGACCTAGAGGAAGCATTCACAGTACTGAGGAGGAACCAGATGAAGCTAAACCCTGTAAAGTGCGCCTTTGGTGTAACGTCAGGAAAATTCCTGGGGTTCATGGTCTCAGTCCGTGGAATAGAAGCCAACCCATCCAAGATCAAGGCCATCCAAGAGATGGCACCTCCTCGAACGGTCAGGGAAGTGCAGAGGTTGAATGGAAGGGTCGCCGCCCTTTCCAGGTTCGTGTCACGATCAGGTGATAAGTGCTTACCATTCTTCAAAACATTGAAGAACCTCCGAAGCCCTAAAGATTTCACATGGACGGAAGAGTGCCAGAAGGCGTTCGGAGAATTGAAGGAGTACCTAGAGAGCCTACCACTGCTTGGGCGACCGGAACCTAACGAAGAGTTGCAGCTCTACCTGGCCGCCACCCCTGTCGCGGTCAGCGCAGTACTGCTGAAGGAAGAAGACAAAGTCCAGAGGCCCATCTACTACGTCAGCCATGTCCTGATCGATGCAGAGACCAGGTACACTAGGATCGAGAAGGTAGCCAATGCATTGGTAATGGCAGCCAGGAAGCTACGACCATACTTCCAAGCCCATACCATCACAGTCCTCACAGACCTCCCCTTGAAGAAGATATTGCACAAGCCGGACGTCTCCGGACGATTGATAGCATGGGCGGTGGAGTGAAGTGAGCATGACATCAGGTTCCAACCAAGGACAGCCATCAAAGGCCAGGCTCTTGCAGATTTCATTGCAGAGTGTACCCAGTCTGAGATCGAGTCACAAACAGGGGAGCCCGAAGAGAAGGATCACGGATCATGGGACATGTTCGTGGACGGGTCGAGCAATGCGGCAGGAAGCGGCGCTGGGCTCATATTAACCAGCCCCGAGGGATTTCGTATCCAATATGCTCTCCGGTTCACCTTCCAAGCATCCAATAATGAAGCACAGTACGAGGCATTACTAGCTAGACTCCGGGTGGCCAAAGCCATCCAAGTCACACACCTATCCACCCGGAGCGACTCCCAGCTCATGGTGAATCAGGTGAATGGAGAGTATGAGGCAAAAGATGAGAGGATGGCATCATACCTAGCACGCGCTCAAGCATTGATCGAGGGTTTCGAGAAGTTTGAGATGGTTCGAGTTCCCAGGGAGGAGAACACCACCGCTGACGCCCTATCCAGGCTCGCTAATGAGGAACTCCAAAATTTGGCTAGCGCAGTCTATGTTGAGATCCTGCATGAGCCAACGTATAAGGAAAAGCAGGTTAACGAGATCACGGAGGGACCTAGCTGGATGGACCCTCTACTCAACTACCTCCGAACGATGTCTTACCGGAAGGCAAGGCCGAAGCAAGGAAGATCGGGATGAGAGCTGCAAAGTACACCGTCCTAGACGGGTCTCGTACAGCGGGGCAACAGCACCACTACTCCGGTGCCTAGGACCCAAGGGGGCGAGTACGCCCTAGCCGAAGTCCATGAGGGGATATGTGGAAGCCACATGGGGGACGAGCCCTAGCCTACAAAATCCTCCGCGGGGACTATCGGCCACGAATGTAAGAGGAGGCCATCCAATATGCCAAGAAGTGCGAGCAATGTCGGTTGTTCGCCCCAGTACCATCTACCCGCCACCAAGCCGACATCAATCCTCAACCCCATACCTTTTGCCATGTGGGGACTAGACATCTTAGGCAACTTCACCGCAGCACCAGGAAAGCAGAAAGTACCGGTCGTCGCGATCGACTACTTCACCAAGTGGGTTGAAGCTAAACCCTTGGCCAAGATAACAGAGACGAGAGATGGAGAAGTTCGTCGCGACGCGTCATCTACAGTTCGGGTACCACGGATCCTCGTCTCGGACAATGGAAAACAATTCAACAACCCTAAATTCCAAGCATTTCATCACGGCTACAACATCGACTATCGGCTGTGTCGGTAGCATACCCACGAGCCAATGGTCGGGTGGAGGTCACCTGAACGCTACTAGAAGGAGTCAAGAAAAGGCTAGAAGGAGCCAAAGGCAAGTGGGTAGAAGAGCTGCAAGCGTCCCTGTGGGCATACCGAACTACGATACGGACGTCCACAGGAGAGAGCCCATTCCGCCTAGCATAGGCTATGGCACAAGCATTGGCGCCGGTAGAGGTCTGCGCTATGTCCCATAGGGTTCTGCACTTCAATGAACGCACCTATGTCGACGGACTGCAGGCAAACCTAGACTTTATAGATGAGGTCCGCGAAAGAGCACTACTAAGGAACGTCGCCTACTAGCAACGTACTGCCAGGTACTATAACGCCAGGGTCAAGGAAAGGCTATTCCACCAGGGAGATTTAGTACTACGGAGGGCAAGTGCATCGCGACCACAGAGCGGGAAGTCGTCACCCAGCGGGAAGGACCCTACATAGTCTCAAAGCAGATACGCCCAGGGACTTACCGCTTGAAGACTCCAGGGGGCAAGAAGGTAGACCGTACCTGGAACATGCCAACATCGAGGCTTCATGCCTAAGGCGAGATGCCAACACTGAGGCTTCGTGCCTAAGGCGATATGCCAACATCGAGGCTTCGTACCTAAGGCGATATGCCAACACTGAGGCTTCGTGCCTAAGGCAACATGCCAACATTGAGGCTTCATGCCTAAGGCGATATGCCAACACTGAGGCTTCATGCCTAAGGCGATATGCCAACACTGAGGCTTCGTGCCTAAGGCGATATGCCAACACTGAGGCTTCGTGCCTAAGGCGATATGCCAACACTGAGGCTTCGTGCCTAAGGCGACATGCCAATAATCGAGGCTTCGTGCCTAAGACGATATGCCAACACTGAGGCTTCGTGCCTAAGGCAACATGCCAACATTGAGGCTTCAGGCCTAAGGCGATATGCCAACACTGAGGCTTCATGCCTAAGGCGATATGCCAACACTAAGGCTTCGTGCCTAAGGTGATATGCCAACATCGAGGCTTCGTGCCTAAGGCGATATGCCAACACTGAGGCTTCGTGCCTAAGGCAACATGCCAACACTGAGGCTTCGTGCCTAAGGCGATATGCCAACACTGAGGCTTCTGGCCTAAAGCGATATGCCAACATCGAGGCTTCGTGCCTAAGGCGATATGCCAACACTGAGGCTTCGTGCCTAAGGCAACATGCCAACATTGAGGCTTCATGCCTAAGGCGACATGCCAACACCGAGGCTTCAAGCCTAAGGCAACATGCCAACACTGAGGCTTCATGCCTAAGGCGCCATGCCACCATTGAGGCTCTACGCCTAAGGCGTTAACTATCAAGGGTCAGAGAGCATCAACACGCAAATAATCACCAAGAGACAAGGCAATCAAAGAAAAGCAAAAGCGATCACATACAAAAGTCATAGTAGTTACAACTCAAGTTCAAAAAAAAAAGGAAAAAGGTTGAGACGTCTACAGGATCGGGACGACCGTAAGGTCAAGGGATCACGAGTGGTGGGTCACCTCAGACCCAGTGGAGACATCATGTCCGCCTCGGGAGGACGCGCAGAGCACCCCCCCTCAGGCAGGGCAACCTCCACCTCTGACACCGGAGCGCTCTCCACCACAGCTACACCCGAAAGCACCGCAGCAAACTCAGAAAACCCCAAGACAGAGAAGTCATAGTCAGGGGTCACCTCCAGGACATAAGCGGCTAAGTCCCGGACCCCTCCCTCATAGGCGGGCTGAAGCTGCGCTTGATACAGAGTCGAGAACGCAGAGGATGCCTGGAACTCAGCCATAGTTCGCTCACCTGCAGATGCCAGCTCCACCTCATGCCTTCCCCTCAATGAATGAAGCTCCTCCTCCAAAGCAAGAACCCTAGCCGAGCTCTAGGCCGCACCAGCAGAGGTCACACGCAGCTCCTCAGACACCTCTAGGAGCTTCCCGGACGCCACAACGAGCTCCCCCGACATCCTCTGCGCGTCAGCCTCGGCCCTCTCACGGGCATCGACCTGACCCTGGAGCTCCCTCTCCACGTCACGCATGGTGCATGGTATCTGCACCTCACGAGAAGCGTGACCCTCCAGTCGAAGCACCGCCTCAGCAATACGATGATGGACCTACAATCAACATGGCAAACGATAAAATAATGTAAAAATAAATGGAGCAATGGACATGATGAGACAGAAAAGGAATAACTCACCGAAGCCATGTCATGGTAGAGGGTCTGAGCCAGACAAGCATCGCTAAGCCTCTGCAAGGCCATCCTCGCGGTAGGGAGCCTGCCCCTATCCACCCACTCCCGCGACACGCCGGCTTCGGCCAAGGGCGAGCCCTCCGGCACTCCCAAGGTGGTCACCAGGGACTCACCCAGCGCGGGAAGATCAGTGGCAGTACTGCCAGAGGAACTCACACCTTTCTCCTTGGAAAGGGGCAATACAGAAGATCCAGAAGGAACAACAGAGGGAGGCAGAGGCACAGAGCCTGGAACGCCATCGTCACCAGGAGAAGTACGGGGAAGGAGGACCCGCCGAGAGCTCGTCAGCGGGCATGTCTCGGTCCACCCTTCCGCTCGCTCCAACAACCACAAAGCGCGAAGCACCACTAACATCGGTCACTCCGCGAGATGGACCACCACGAGAAGCGGCCTTCCTCAGTAGATTGCCGCGGAGCAAACTGAAGTCCGGACGCGTATCCACTGCATAGATCGACCAACCAATCAGATGACACATACATTCAAATACCAACATGCCAATCAAGTACAAAAGACAATGCTCTTACCAGGACTCAGCTTCTAGAGAGACAGGAAGGCCTCCGAGTCCAACTCCTGGACGTGGAACGGATCGCGACCCAGGCACAGCTTGAGGGAGTCACCCTCAAAATCACTCAGCTCAAGCCCCTGATTGACCCTCTTGAGGTCAATAACTTCCCTAACAGTCCGTAATGGGCATCGGGGGACCGTGGCAAAAAAGAAGCGATCCCTCCAATACTTCACGTGACTAGTGATCCCCGTGAGAAGCTCCACAGAGGCATAGGGCCCCTTGAGTACGCGGCGAGCAAAGTGATAGCATCCATGGTTCCCCTTCTTCAACAGATAAAAGTGGGAGAAAAGGGGAACAGTGGCGGCACGCCCTAGGCGGGCGAAGAAGACATAGAAACCCAAGATCACCCTCCAAGAGTTGGGCAACACCTGCCCAGGGGTGAGGTGCCAATGCTCTAACACTAACTCGACGAAGCGAGGGATAGGAAGGCGAAGGCCCTGGAGGAAAAATGAACGGTAGAGACAGATCTCCCCCGCACGATGAGAGAAGGCATACTCGCTAGGCCCTGGAGCACGCAACATGACCTCGGCGGGAATATGGAACTCCTCACGGAGGGAAACCAAGTCAGAAGGTGACAAGATGCTAGCAACAGGGCCTAACCTATCAGCAGGACCGGCGGCTGAGGATGCCGCCCCAGAGGGCTGACGATCCCTACGGGGACCGGAGACACTAGAAGGTCCCACTCCTCCATCAGTATCACTAGGGGAGGGTATAGAGGAGGGAGTACCCATAGAAGAAGGCGATCCGGGGGAACGCTCCTCTGAAGATCCAACCCCGATTGAAGCAGGGCCAAGGTCACCCGGGAACGACATGAAGAACAATAGGGGAACGAACTACTTACTCGAGAAAGCAATCTCCCCGAAGCTGGCAAGAAAAATGAAAGGAATGTCACCTGCAAAATATAAACAGCAGATCCATCACATACAAGAGGAAGAACAGGGAAGAAGAGCGAGGGTCCATCACGCCCACGCCACGGCCACCATAGGCGTGGCATCATCGGCAAGGCGCGGGCCACACCCAGGCGCGGCCAGCCAGGCGGCCACCCTCACAAGGCGCAGCCACACCCACAGGCTCGGCCACACCCGCAGGCGTGGCCTCACCGGGCCACATCCGCAGGACACAGCCTCACCGCGGCGCAGCCCACAGGCGCGGCCTCACCAGCAGGCGCGGCCTCACCGCGGCTACACCCGTAGGGCGCGGCCTCACTGCGGCCACACCAGCAGGCGCGGCCTCACCACGGCTACATCCGCAGGGAGCGGCCTCACCGCGGCCACACTCGCAGGCGCGGCCTCACCTAGGCACCGCCTTACAAAAAAAAAAAAAAAGAGAGCAAAAGGAAGAAAGGGGACCGATTTACCTCAAACAAAAGGTGACCGCGCGGAAAGACAGGCACACGGCAAAGACGTGGCCACACCACGAGGCACAATCAAGGGATAGAGGTCACAAGAGGCAAGGCACTCAAGCCAAGCACCACTCAAGCCTTCCAAGCAAACCAAGGCACCAAGATAACACAACCCCAACACAAGGACCCAAAATCAAGCAAAATGGATACTAGTGGAGGTGACCCAAAAACAAGCACATGGTGGGCACCAAAGAGAAGACAAAAGACAAAAAGGGGGAATTAAAGGAGAGCAAAAGGGGAGACAAAAAGTAAGAAAGAGAAATGAGAAGTGAAAGAAGAAGGGAGAGGAAGGAACATATACCTACAAAAAACAAAAAGAAAGAGTGTAGGAGGTAAGGTTTGAACCCCCAACCTCTCCTACCTCATTAGTGGATTTACAGGCAAACCCCACAGGAAAGTCTATTCGCAGCGGACCCCTCACTATGCAAAGACACCTACTCTCTTGGACATCCTATCCCAAGAGAGTGGGGGGCAAATGATACATCCAATATTCACCGGGCCAATCAACGACCGCCACGTGTCACAGACGACCCGCTCCATAGCTAAGGGGAACGAACCGGGGTCCCAGCACCACTCGGGGGCGCGGCCACCACTCGGGCGCGGCCTCCTCACCCAGGCGCGGCCTCCTCACTCAGGCGCGGCCACCACTTGGGCGCGGCCTCACCTAGGCGCAGCCACACATCCAGGCGCAGCCTCACCCAGGCGCGGCCTGCACCCAGGCACAACATCGTGGGCACGTGAGGTGGGGGCCACCCATCTACGATCCGATCGTATCGCTAAGACTCATGTCACTACCAGGACTCTAGACCGCCGCTTAGAGGTCATGTCATCCAGACGGATTCAAGCACCAAGGACGTTATCACCACACGCGGGTATCTATCCACCAAGGATCCTGATGCCACCAGGACACTCCCTCCCACGGGGAGATGGCCAATTAGGATAGAGCCCCGTTACCCAGGGCCTCTATCCACTCAACGGCACAATCGCCATCAAACGGGGACTCTCCACACCGTCATACACCGCTATATGCTACTATAAAAGGCAAGGTACGCAACCCCATCAAGGGACATCAAAACTCATACTGAATAATCACTATTCATCTATTTGCGCCAGGAGATCTAACTTTGGCATTGGAGAGCCCTAGGCCGGGACCACACCGGTTCTCTCTGTTGACCCCTTTGGTCCACTTGCAGGTGACGGCACTCGCAGGACCGCTCGACGATTTCTTGACGCAACACTTCCTATTAATCCCTATTGTAGATTTTGTAATAGAGAATAGGAAACTGCGTGGCATATATTTTATCTTGTGAGTTTTCTAAAAGAATTATGTTTGTTGGACTTTAGGCCTAAGGACTAAATATCTGATTTCGTCCTCTCTGTGTGATTTGTTTAAATCTTTTGCTTATAACCCTTCTTTCCTACACTAATGATTCCTTCTCCTACCAGGATATATGAAGGAGAAGAGGCTTAAAACTTCCATACTCACCTTCTTACTAGTAAAAGGCAAGCGATCCCATTTTTGCAGAACTGATGATAGGTTTGTCTCTACTCCTATTGGGAAAACAAAGGATAAGTTGCTGCCAAACCATGTGTCTTTGGCAAACTAGCACTGGAAGAGGAAATGATCACTTGATTCCATCTCACATCCACATAACGAATAACTTGGATTGATTTGGAAATGGACTTTTGAATAATGTGATTCCCTCTTTTCTTTTCCTATCTATTTTTCATTTTTACAGTTTTTGAATTGAAGTGGATTTTCATTTTTTTATTTTTTACAGGTTGAAGATTTAAGTGTTTGATTTGTAAATTGAGAACTTGCATAGAATTAGAGACAGAAAAAAAGATAAAGTTTACGAAACTGGCTGAGTGGAGTTAAGGCGGTCATTTCTCCGGCGTTGTTGTGTCTCGACGGTAGGGTCCTGCCGGGCAGCTCGGCAGTATAGGATCCAAATTGCCCACCATCAACCTCACGTGGCTTCGTCCCATACTTTACGCCTACGGTGATCAAGCAAATTCCCCTATTGGTATTCGCAAACTCTCATAATTTCAAGTTTCTCTTTTTCACCGCTTACTTGCCCAGTTGGATGGCTTGGGATTGCCTCTAAGGAGGAGTCCTGAATTGACTCTGCTCTCATCTTCTTGGGTTGGTAACCATTTTTGAATCCTTCGAACTCTTGCCTCGCTTAATGCTATTTCACAGTTCTACGGGAGCTATCTCAGAAGGAAGAACCCAAGACATTATATATAGTTTTATAATCTGTTATTGGTTGTCCCATGCTTCTCCTTCATGGACACGACGAACCAGGGATTCAGATCGAGATATAGGATATGATGGGTCTTTTCTCTGTTTTCGGGAGTCGCAGCGTGGTTTGAATTCGCTTCCCTCTCCAATGCTGCTGAAACTGTTATAGTTTCACGAAGCAAGCGAAGTTGATCATCTATGCGAAGTGGGTTTCTGTTCTGGTTGGGTCTGGAAGTCTCAAGGTTAGACCTCTGCTTCTTTGCTGTTCTGGGTGAAAATGATGTTATTTCATCATTAAATGATTTATGCATGATACCCTTAAGTAGTGGGTTTTCTAGTTCCCGTTATTTCTTTCATGGAGTATTGAATTGAAAGCTTACAGCTCATTTCTGTGCGTTCTTCGATCAACCTTCTTCTTCCTTTTCTGTTTCCTGGTCGGTTCGTTTTGTCGCTCGTCTTCCTCTTCTTTCCTCTAGTGAAACTAGGAACCAGTGCCTTTGCTGTTGATAAATAACGTTCATTTGTAGGGCACCTTTCGGGGGATTCGGTGAAATATCTTGTTGTTGAACTGTGATTCTGCCTTTCTTCGTTTTCTATCTTTCGTAAGAGCCTTATTGTGATTCTGAACAGTACTAAATAATTTTGGATCGATCAGAAGCTCTAGGAGTTTTCCTTTTAAGCTGTTTTGGATGCTAAATGTGATATTTCCGTGATAGACTAGACTACCTGATCTGAAAGATAGTTGAAGCTTACTGAGTTAACTTCAGTTCAGTTCAGTTGTTGTATAAGTACAACTGAGGAACTAAACGAGGTTTCTGCCCCTTCTTACGAAAGATATCTTCCCCTTGAAAAAGAATTTGGGATAGATAGATTCATTTTAGCTTTTCATTATTTAGATTTAGTGTGACAATGTCTTCTTCCAGACCCGACCAGTCCACCAGCAGTTCTAGCAGATCTAGACACAGTGCTAGGATTATTGCTCAGACCACTGTCGATGCAAAGCTTCATGCAGACTTTGAGGAATTGGGTAATTCATTTGACTACTCAACTTCTGTGCGCATAACCAACAAGGTATCCGGTGATCAGCAACCCAGGTCTGATAGAGTAACCACAGCTTACCTCCATCACATACAGAAAGGGAAGCTGATCCAACCTTTTGGTTGCTTGTTAGCCCTAGATGAGAAGACTCTTAAGGTTATTGCTTATAGCGAGAATGCCTCAGAGATGCTAACCATGGTCTCCCATGCTGGGGCAGCATGGGAGACTACCCCGTGCTTGGCATTGGCACGGATGTGAGGTCCATTTTTACTTCCCCTAGTGCATCTGCATTGCACAAGGCCCTTGGGTTTGGGGAGGTTTCTTTGTTGAATCCTGTCTTAGTGCATTGTAAAACTTCTGGGAAGCCCTTCTGTGCAATTGTCCACAGAGTTACAGGTAGTTTCATCATTGACTTTGAGCCTGTGAAGCCATATGAGGTACCTATGACCGCTGCTGGGACCCTCCAATCGTACAAACCTGCTACCAAGGCGATTGTACGCTTACAGTCATTGCCCAGTGGGTGCATGGATAGGCTGTGTGATACGGTGGTCCAGGAGGTCTATGAACTTACAGGTTATGACAGGGTCATGGCCTACAAATTTCATGAGGATGATCATGGTGAGGTGGTGTCTGAGATCATCAAACCAGGCCTTGAACCATATCTGGGTCTACATTATCCAGCCACAGATATCCCTCAGGCAGCAAGGTTCCTCTTCATGAAGTGCAAGGTTCGTATGATCTGCGATTGTCGTGCAAAGCATGTAAAGGTGCTGCAAGATGAGAAGCTATCATTTGATTTGACATTGTGTGGGTCGATGCTGAGGGCCCCACACAGCTGCCACTTACAGTATATGGAGAACATGAGTTCCATTGCTTCTTTGGTTATGGCTGTGGTTATTAACAAAGGAAATGAAGAAAGTGAGAGCTCTGGTTCCTTGCAGCCACAGAAGAGGAAAAGACTTTGGGGCCTTGTGGTCTGCCATAACACAACTCCAAGGTTTATTCCTTTCCCTCTACGCTATGCCTGTGAGTTTCTAATCCAGGTATTTGCCATCCATGTCAATAAGGAGATAGAATTAGAAAACCAGATTCTTGAGAAGAACATTCTACGTACACAAACACTCTTATGTGACATGCTGATGCGGGATGCACCTCTAGGAATTGTTTCACAGAGTCCTAATATAGTGGATCTGGTAAAGTGCGATGGGGCTGCACTTTTGTACAGAAATAAGATGTGGTTACTCGGATTGACTCCAACTGAATCCCAGATACATGAGATATCCACATGGCTCTCTAACTCTCACATGGATTCCACGGGGTTGAGTACAGATAGCCTGTATGACGCAGGGTTTTCGGGGTCTCTTTCTCTTGCTGATGTAGTATGTGGGATGGCAGCAGTTAGGATAAATTCTAAAGATATGCTTTTCTGGTTCCGGTCCTCCACTGCTGCTCAGGTTCAATGGGGAGGAGCAAAGCATGATCCAAATGATAAGGATGATGCAAGAAGGATGCACCCAAGATCATCATTCAAGGCTTTCCTTGAAGTTGTTAAGGCAAGGAGTTTACCTTGGAAGGATTATGAGATGGATGCCATTCATTCTCTGCAGCTTATTCTCAGGAATGCTTTCAATGAGACTGAATCCACAGATATGAGCACTAGCATGATCTACTCACGGCTTAACAATCTTAAGATTGAAGGGATGGAGGAGCTAGAAGCAGTGACAAATGAGATGGTGCGTTTGATTGACACAGCAACAGTGCCAATATTGGCAGTCGGGTTTGATGGGCTCATTAATGGGTGGAATATCAAAATTGCTGAGCTAACTGGGCTGCCTGTTGATCAGGCAATCGGGAAACATTTGCTCACTTTAGTTGAAGATTCTTCAATTAATACAGTCAAGAGGATCCTGCATTTGGCACTTCAGGGTATGTCCTAACTTGCTTTTTGGTTCATTTTTCAAACTCCATATGTTTTGTTTTGCATTATTTCATCTTCATTATTTAATGGCCATATACCCTATGAATAAAATGGATGCAAAATGAATAAGTATGGAATTTCATGCTGCTTAATTGTTTATTTAAGAACTCCGGAGGAGGGTGGTTGTTTGCAGACTCTGTTTCCCTGGTTCATTTTACTATTCTAAGAGTAAAGAAATCAGTTACACTTCTGCCATTGTTTCTGTTGAATTGATGTGATTTCCTGTTTCTAAGTTATTGTTTCTGGTCAGGGAAAGAGGAGCAAAACATCCAATTTGAGATGAAAACTCATGGTTCTAGGGCCGACAGTGATCCTGTCAGCTTGGTTGTTAATGCTTGTGCAAGCAGGGACCTTCAAGAAAATGTTGTGGGTGTGTGTTTTGTGGCTCAAGATATGACTGGTCAGAAGGCAGTCATGGACAAGTTTACTCGGATTGAAGGAGATTACAAAGCGATTGTACAGAACCCAAACCCACTGATTCCTCCAATATTTGGAATGGATGACTTTGGCTGGTGCTCAGAGTGGAACCCAGCAATGATCAGCTTGTCTGGATGGGATCGGGGAGAAGTGATTGATAAGATGCTGCTAGGTGAGGTTTTTGGGACTCACAAGGCATGTTGTCGACTCAAAAATCCCGAAGCTTTTGTAAATCTTGGGATTGTATTCAATAATGCAATAATGGGTCAGGAAACTGAGCAGATTTCATTCAGTTTCTTTGGGCGGAATGGAAGATATGTGGATTGCCTGCTTTGTGTGAGCAAGAAATTGGACGGAGAGGATAGGGTAACCGGGGTCTTTGGCTTCTTGCAGCTTGCTAGTCAAGAGCTACAACAGGCGTTACATGTGCAGCGACTATCAGAACAAACCGCTTTGAAGAAACTAAAGGAATTGACATAAATAAAACAGCAGATCGGGAATCCTCTCTCTGGGATCCTATTCTCTCCGAAGATGATGGAGGGTTCCAATTTGGGTGAAGAACAAAAACAGCTTTTGCGTACCAGTGTAAGATGTCAACACCAACTGAATAAGGTTCTTGATGACAATGATCTTGGAAGCATCATGGATGGGTACGTTGCTCATTGAGTTTTTTGTTTCCATCAAATTATTGAATAATATACAACCAGAAAAAGCAATAAGAATTAATAAGTCTTGTTATCCTGTTTGCCTGTGAAACCTATTCATAGGCTGTCATTTCAATCATAGTAAGCAAATGCAAAACTGAGAAAAGGAATTGGAGAGTTTAAAACAAGTCTGTTGAAAAGAGAAAATATTCTCACAAGAAAGCCAAGAAAAGGAAAAAAGGGTAGGTCAAGAAAACAACAACAAAAAGTACACTCAATAATTAAACTCCAAGATATCCAAGTTTTGGGCTGTGACCAATTGAACCAAAATTCTAACACCTTGCATCCCAAAGTAGTAATTATACTGATGTTGATCAACATTATAATGATAAAGATAACACAACCTGCAGTGATTATTGGCAAGTTTTTTGGTAGAAAATTTTGATATTTTTTAATTATGTTTTAAACTTATTTAGACTGTTCTGGATAAGAAGTTTTTTGCTTGTCTAGCCTTCTGAACAAAGTTGAACCTTCCAACCCCATCCCTCTAAAGACATTTCAAATTCTGCTCTGCTAACAGTTTCCAATGCAAGTAAAGGATGGGATTCCTCAATGAAGAACTTTACCATGAATCACTTTGATTCACTAATGCTGATGCTAAACAACTCTTCTGTTCTTCCTATAATTTCTTTTCCTTTGGGGTGGTCAATTTTGTGCAGTTTCTAGCACTGATGGAATTGATTAAGTTTTGAAGCTACACACCATTCAAGTGGTGAGTGACTGTTGGGGATGAACTCATGCTATTTGATATTTTAATGGCTAATAGAAGAATTCGCTACTGACTATATGGCCTTTCTCTTATCCAAACTTCCATTGGCTCCCTAGAAGCCATGTGTGTGTCTGGAACAATCTTGGAGAGAAACCAGTTTCTCTATCAAGTCTTAGATAGGGCTGCCTACAGGTCAGACTCAGGATGGATCCTAGGAGATCCAAATTTAAAAGCCAACTATTGATCCATTGGCTCTAGACAACCTGATCAAGGATTCAAATCCGATTAGTAATCAGATAATTAGAGAAGTAACTGGATAAGAAACAGTTGCTGAAACAAAAGCAGAAGCTGAGGTGAGGTAGCCCTTGCCCCAACGAATCGCATGTAGAGATATTGATCCGGATGCGGATTGGATATCCGGTATAATTTACACATACCACCCCTGAGGTTTGATGAAAGGATAATTTTACCCCCCAGTTTTGAAAAATTCTGCGTACCCCCCTGTGGTTTGCAAACAGTAACAAATAAGCCCATTCCGTCAGTTCATGATTAACAGTGTTAAAAATAAGAGGTGAACTGACAAAATTACCCTTGCAAAAAAAGAAAAATAAAAAATAAAAAACCTGCAATTCATCTTCCCTAAATCGATTGGGGAAGATGAGTTGCAGGTTTCAAAACCCTCTCAACCCTTAAGGAATTTAGGGTTTCAAATTGGGAAAAAATCCCAAATCAGGGTAGTCTTCTTTGCAGAAGGGAACGGCAGGAATCACACACACTCTCTCTCTCTCTCCCTCTGCATTTGCGTTGTTTTATCTCTGTTTCTTTTGGATTTGTGTGTTGAGAATGAACTTGAAAGTGGTGCACTCACCTAGACGGAAGGGAGATCAGGGAGGTTACCATGCGCCCTCTTATTCCCATAATCAGGGTAGTCTTCTTTGCAGAAGGGAACGGCTTCCTGTAGAAAGAGACCCCTCTTCTGTGCTTTCTTGACCAAATCCCATTTGTTGTAGGGTTCTCCCATTTTGTGAGACACATGAATTTCTCCTTTCTCCTTCAATAGCACCTGGGCATTCTCCAGAAACCCCTGCAATTTTTTCCGAATTATAATTTTTTCTTTCTCAATCTGTTGCAGAGTTCACAGTTTAGAAAAAGGGCTTCACACCTATGGAGACAGTGACCACCATGGAAGAGGAAGAGGACGAAGAAGTGGAAGAGGAAGAGGAAGAGGAAGAAGAAGAAGAGGAGGATATACCCAAAGTAAAATGGATTACTCAAGCTACCACAGAATCTTGTTGGTAGGAGAAGGAGACATCTCCTTCTCTCTTTCTCTGGCTAGGGTTTTCAGTTCTGCAACCAACATGGTTGCTACATCCCTTGACACCCAAGGTAAAGTGCCACACCAAAAAGAATATTCTGAAAAATATTGTAGATCTCCATCTTCCATTTCTGATGATGTTTGAAATTCTTAGTGATTTGATTTATTTCCTTTACAATCTTGTTGATTTAACTGAGTAAATGATGATTGTGAGAACAAAGATGATCTGGCCAGAAAGTATAACTATGGAATTGGGAATGTGAGAGAGCTAGAAGAGAGGGGTTGTTAGTCCTGCATGGAATCGATGCAACCAAGATGAGCCAACACTATTTTCTCAGGACTCAGAGGTTCAATCGCATCGTTTACAACTTCCCTCATGTGGGTTTCCTCTATCGTGAAGCTAGTTACTGCCAGATCCAGTTAATTATCTTTTCTCCCCCTTTCTCCCTTTCTTCTTTCTGTTTAGTGAAATGGTAAAGAAGGCTTCAAAATGTTTGATCATGGTGGTTGAACAGGTTGAACAAAAATTTGGTGAATGGGTTTCTGGAGAATGCCCAGGTGCTATTGAAGGAGAAAGAGAGAGTGTGTGATTCCTGTCGTTCCCTTCTGCACAGAAGACTACCCTGATTTGGGATTTTTTCCCAATTTGAAACCCTAAATTCCTTAAGGGTTGAAAGGGTTTTGAAACCTGCAACTCATCTTCCCCAATCGATTTGGGGAAGATGAGTTGCAGGTTTTTTTTTTTAATCTTTTTTTGCAAGGGTAATTTTGTCAGTTCACCTCTTATTTTTAACACTGTTAGTCATGAACTGACGGAATGGGCTTATTTGTTACTGTTTGCAAACCTCAGGGGGGTACGCAGAATTTTTCAAAACTGGGGGGTAAAATTATCCTTTCGTCAAACTTCAGGGGTGGTATGTGTAAATTACCCTATTAATAAACTTATCAAATTATTTTCTGATATAAATCATACCCTAAGATACCATCTTTGATGGGGTTTAAATCCACCTAACACTAGGTCAGAAAATCTTTTACAAGCCAGAATTGTAGACTAAGGAAATAGAACAGATTTGAAGAAAATCCAATAAAACAGAATCAAGTACTTAGATTTGAATAAAATTTTGACCAAACACTAATCAGATATAGGAGAATAGTATATAAAAAAACCAGACCAATCTGAAGGTCAGATTTTAAGATCTGACAGAGTTCCTGTTCGGCAAGTAATCTCAAAACAGAAATAACAGCAGCAATATTGGAGAAATTAAACATCCGCAGATCAGAGAATCTGATCTGGCCCAAAGTTTGGTCCATGCTTATTGTGGGATGAGAGAACAGAACTCCAAAATCTCAGATTAATCCAAGGGTTGGAATCTGAGATCAGGTAGTCCCCCACTGCAACAGGGAATTCCAAAATAGAAGAACGACAGCAGATATTGACCTCAGAAATTATATATTGGCAAAGCAATGATCAAGCAATGAGCCTAGTGATAAGAAACAACTGAAGATCAACTGAGATCGTAAGGCATGCTGAAAATCAAATCAATAGTTGAATATAACACAAAATACTTACTTGAAGTTAATTAAAGCAATAAAGAAGAAGATACAATGAGAGAGATATGAACTATGGATTCACCACCATAGAACTAGGTTACAGTCACCACTAACCAACTGTTGCATCACCACAACCACCTAGCTGAATCACCACAGCACCATCACTGCATCACCACAGGATTTTATGAAGCAAAACTCATAATGAAGTCAACATGGGTTCCTGTCCAGCAGCTTCTTTATTTATAAAAACATCATAACATCATAATGGTATTCCCAATAGGAATCGACCACAATAAAGAAATCAAAGTCGACAAAGGATAGGCCCTCTAGGTTGATATACCTAGTGAAGTGGCCCATCAGTTAAAAACACTACTAGATAATGTAGAGTTCCAACTAATTAAAATTTAAAACAACGGTGTCCACTAATTAAAACACATAAGTAGATAGGATAGTGTTCTAATAAGGTGGGACTCTAGTTCAACTAGGAATAAAGATTTAACTAAATAAAAGCAAACAAATAAAGAACCAAAACAACTACCCACGATGGAGAAGGCTGAGCTGGTTCACTGCTGTCCCAAATAGGTGCACCGAGTTCAGAACTGAGTCAACTTGGCTGAGTTACTGAATTGATTTTTTTTCTCCTTCGGTATTTCTTCGAATAACATTGATCATCATCAATCTTTTACAAAAAGTTATATATTTTTATATTATTAAATAAATATGTTATAAGTGGTACCAAAAAAAATGTATGAAGTATATGTTCCATATGAGAATAGCATATAGGTATTATGTATGGATGTTATATCTATATTTAATATAATATGATATAACATGATTTAAATATATTTCTATGTATTATCTACCTAAATGGAATGGATACAACTTGATCTACCAAATGGATTCTAACTTGTTCAAATCCAATATAAATGGGCTGGGGTTTGGATTGGATCTGGGTTAAGATCAATCCGTTGGCAACCATAGTCTTAGTCTTAGGGTGTTGTCTGACTGTGGAGTCAATGAAAAGATGTTGCATCCTTTACTATAATACCACCATGTGTTCCAAGTTCTTCATGACTTAATTCATGAAATGACATAGGTGGATAGAGGGATCCAAGTTGGCTACCATTGGGATTTAATTGGAACCAATGATATTAGAAAGTTGTATTTGAATACAGTAACAAATGTAAATTCAATACTCCTTAAATATGAATTAATACATTAGTTACTACTGTTAGCCATTCCAGTGGACCTTAAGACTAACACTGAAAGCTATATTTCTGCCAGAATGCCCTCAATGAATACTGTTCTTTTCCCTTTTCTCCTTCTCCTCTTTCCTTTTATATTCTTCTTTTCATCTATTTTTTTTTTCTATCCTCTCCATTTCTTCAGCATCTTTTATGGATTTCTGGCCATGCATCTGATATATTGATGTTAACAGCTATTTGGATTTTGAAATAGTTGAGTTTACTGTGCAAGAAGTGCTGGCTGCTTCAATTAGTCAAATCATGATTAAGAGCAATGATAAAGGTGTTCAGATCATCAATGATACGGCAGAGGAAATTATGGCCGAAATCCTCTATGGAAACAGTCTGAGGCTTCAACAGATATTTGCTGATTTTTTGTCGATATCTATGAATTTTACACCAACTGGAGGTCAGCTTGAAATTTCTGCCTGTCTGACAAAAGATAAGTTGGGAGAATGTGTTCATATTGTATGTCTGGAGCTCAGGTATTGTCCATTCACCGGTTCATAAATTTATGTTTTGGCATCTTGTAAATAGTTTTGAAATCCTGTTCCTAGTATTTGGGAAGAGTCTCTAGAATTTATTTATTTATAATCTCAAGATCTATATACTAGTTTTGTGTGCTACTTCCTGTTTTCCTCGGTTCCTACTGTTATTGTGATGGGTTGATTTGAATCCAAACAAGCCTTCTGAATAATGGTTGTTATGGCTGGTTGGTACTTTATAGGATTGTTGTAGCTGAGCTTTGGAAGCTGTCTCCTGTTGAACCCCTTGGTTCAAAAGTTAATATAGCATGATATAGCAATATTAAACCAAAGTTGGGGGACCAACCCCAGCTGCATAGGTCACAGGGCAATATCTACCATCTACTGGATACAATGTCTTCTTGTGCTACAATGCGCATATTGCAAAAACTCTATATTTAGAGTCATAATTTTAAGCTGAAGTCACTGTCATTGAGGTTACTCGGCAATCCAAGGGTGGGCTAGGCAACACTGGCCTAGGTGATGGAGAACTAGGTGAGTGCCTAGATGGCTGGGTGTATATGCCTAGGCTGTCATTTTGGTTGGTGAATGCCCGATCAATAAAAGGTCTTTATGTGCTCTTTTGTTGTGTTTTACTTGATGTGATGTATATGTATCACAAGTATGTCTTACAGTGTCATTTTCTATTTGTCATCATGTGCATAAAAACAAAATTAAGCTAGATGCTCTTTCTCAAGTTTTTGCATCCTTTGCAAACACATCTTTATGTGCTTGTGTTGTAACACCAAGTGACATGGGCTTCATGGTTGGGAATCATAGAACTTGAGAACCTGCAGGTTGAATAGAACATTTCACATCAGCCAATTTCTGGTTCTTGCCAGACTGTTTCTGGTTTAATAAGTGTTGATATATACATTGATACTGCCCTTCCCTAACAGTTCGAGCTTTTAGGTGAAACGGTAGCGAACATGGTATCAGAGCAGGGAGGTCAAGTGTTCGAATCCTGGGAAGTTCATCGGAAGAGTTTTCTCGACATTTCTTCTCTCTAGGTGCCATGCGAAGGAAATGCCGAGTGAGCTCCACGTGCAAGGACCATGGGATCTTGGTCTGCACACGCGGGGGAGTGTTGATGTATACATTGATGCTGTCTTTTCCTAACAGTTTGAGCTTTTAGATGACGGTAGCGAACAATAAGTAATGTTCAATAGTGCATTTTCTGTCAAGTTGTTTTGCATGACTAACTGGAAAACGTTAACTGACACATAGAGGCTTCTATGTTTATGACACTTGATAGCAACTACGTTACCTGTACACTTCAAAATAGATGTGGAGTCTGTCTCTGACATGGGTACTCAGATTCAGACATGTGCATGGAACCTATGTGGTTCTGATGGGAGAATCAGTTGGAAGGAGCTTTTATTTCTTCTAGAGTTTCAGGATAACACATGGGGTAATTGTTATAAAGTTGTTTATTGGTTCAAGTAATGTCCTGCAGTTCAGGTTGACATTGGGATTGCCTTTGTACATGAGAAACGTGAGAATCCTCTCATTATGTTCAAACTAGAGTCAGCCTCAGTTGTTATTTATCTCTTTAAGCATTTGGGTCTTTTAGTTTTGTGTGACATTTAGGCCTTGTAGTTTTGATTCTAATAAAAAACGCATTGACCTGAAATTTTCTTATTTTTTGGCAGACAATACTCTAGGGCCTTCAATATGCTATATATTTTTTTAATATTTATGAAAAGAAAGGAAGCTGGATTTATTTATGTAGTAGATAACAGTTGGGCCCAACAAGCAGGGATTGGGCTTGACAGGTTATTTATGTAGTAGATATGGGGAGAAAAACTTTCTATTACATGCATGCGGTTGTTTAAGTGTATGTACGGCATTCTATCATGTAGTTAACGAGTGTAGTTATTTATTTAGTAGTTACCTTAGTAGTGATGTTCGTGGTTAACCAGTTATATGTAACTACTTGTAACTATTCGAAAGCCATATAAATAGGCCTAAAGAGCAAGGGAAGGTAGGCTTTGAATGGTGAAAGGATTCCTATAACTATTTTATCTCATATCTATATATCCCTATATTTTCTCTCTTCCCACCACCACCCGTGCACGCAGCACTTATTTTAAAATGATATTCTGATCCTTGTTCAAATGGCTTATATGGTCAAATTGGATAATTGGATACACTTGTGGATGGAATCCTCTCTCAGGGTGCTATTGCTCCAAACTGCTCCTCTTCTTAACTATCATATGTACAATATCTTGTGTCATTTTGATTGAATGTGTGAGTATCCAATTCCCCCCCTGGTGCATTCAGTTGCCTTTTTTCCATGTTTCAGGATAACACATACGGGAGGTGAGATACCAGAAGAATTGTTGGGCCAGATGTTCGAAAGCTATGGGGAGACATCAGAAGATGGAATAAGTCTTCTGGTCAGTAGGAAACTGTTGAGGCTAATGAATGGAGACATTCAGTATTTGAGGGAAGCAGGCAAGTCATCTTTCCTGATATCTGCTGAACTTGCCTCATCCCAGAAATCCCCAACCTTAAACAGATCTAAGAGGGGAATAGCATCTTGAACGAATCTGCACAGAAAAGGAGAGGCATGATTGTGATGGTTTGATTTGAATCCAAACAAGCTTTCCGAATAATGGGTTGTTATGGCTGGTTGGGACTTTATAGGATTGTTGTGGTTGAGCTTTGGAAGTCATCTCCTGTTGATCCCCTTGGCTCAAAAGTTGATATAGCAATATTAATAAACCAAAGTTGGGGGCCAACCCCAGCTGCATGGTCCTTGTTCGCTTTCATTCAATCTCTTTATTTTACTTTATTTTTGGCGATGTACTCTTCAATCATTGGTTTACCTGTCTCTTAGTGATGGTATGATCTAGTGTTTATTTGTCTTTATTTAAATTGTTCTATTAGTTTATCTTTCTGCATTCATCTTTGTTGGATACCTTTGTTTCCCTTTTTGGTATTACTTGTTGCTATCGTGCTCAGTTGTTAGGGCTGTAAATGAATAGCTGAAATCCGTTTCCATATCCCTGTCCATATCCGTTTAGCACTATCCGAATCCGCTCGAAAACTAAACGGTTGCGGATACGGATAGGCTATAACTATCCGAAAAGCTATATTTACATGTAAACGGATAAAATATCCGATCCGTATCCATTTAGCACTATCCGAATCTGTCCGAAAGCTAATCAGATGCGGATACGGATATAGCTAAGGGTGTAAATGAATAGCCGAAATCTGTTTCCGTATCCGTGTCCGTATCCATTTAGCACTATCCAAATCCGTCCGAAAGCTAAACGGATGCGGATACGGATAGGCTATAGCTATCCGAAAAGCTATATGCCTATATTTACATGTAAACGGATAAAATATTCGATCCGTATCCGTTTAGCATTATCCGAATCCGTCCGACAGCTAATCGGATGCAGATGCGGATGCGGATATAGCACTATCCGAGCCGAATCCGATCCATTTACAGCCCTAGATATAGCATTATCTGAGCCGAATCTGATCCGTTTACATCCCTATTGGTTGTGATTCGGGGTGCAAGTTTGGCCATGTCAGTCCGTACCCGCCCTGACCCGCCCTGAGCCCGAACAGGGCCTGGGCTGAGATATTTGGCCCTGAGGGCGGGTTAGGGTTGGAAATTTCTAGCCCTGAGTCAGGATCGGGTCGGGCCAGGGTTGAGGTCTTAGGCTAAGCTCGGCCTGGCCTGCCCCGGCCCAGTTTTAAGTTAATACTATAAAATATATATTGATATAATATATATATTATACACTTTAAATGTCATCCACATTTTGTTATATAATATATTATATATGAAGACAATGAGTGATATAATACATTTTATTACAGTGTTATTTTATGTAAAATTGATAATTTTCTCATTGGTCTATTCCAGCCCATGCATTTCCTTCCCCCTCCCCATGATTAGGCCAATAAGGGTCAACCTGACCCGACCTTGAGAGCGGGTCAGGGTTGCATTTTTCTAGCCCTAAGTCAAGGTCGGGTCAGGCCTGGCCCCAACTAAGGAGATTTAGGGTTGGGCTAAGGTTCTATAAAGCCCAGCCCAACCCGACCCTGTTGCAGCCCTAGTTGTGATACATGTCCTTAGTCTAACCCAAAGGTCCTTAGAGTTACTCAGGCACAAGGGAACCTTAGTCCGCTGGTTGAAAGTCAGATAAGGTTTATTAGCCTCGTTTGAGCCTGCATCAAAGGTTCTGGTACGCCCGCACCTACACCACTCCTGTGCCATCTTGTGAGGGTGTTGGTAAAAGTCACCAATACATTTTGGCACATCCGGTGGGATCCTCACACATAGGCACTATGGTACTCTATGTTGTAAAAGTCTTCATCACTTATCCATTGGGCTTCAGTTAGGTCTATGCAATCAGAAAATTTATTTCCTACAGTGTAGAAAATATTGAGGTACTTCAGTCCAAACTGAGTCCTCCTTTTCCAAGAACTGAACTCAGAGCCACTAAAGCTTTCCAATTTGATCATCTCAATTGGAACAACATGTTTCTCCATTGTTATGTGATTTGTTTATATACCCAAGTAAAAATTCAAATAAAAATAAATACTTCAAGGAACAATCACACCTGAGATGGAGAACCCTGGATTCAGACGACAGAGGAAAAGATGGTGGCGGTGCAGCGGCATCGACAGTCGTGATGTGCACCCTAGTGCTGGCAGGCACGGATCACTGGCTGCTGTTCGATGACGGCTGGCACTGGTCGCAATCCGTAGGTAGTGACCGATCTCAAAAACGAATCAAAAGCTAAAGCCTTTTGTTTTTGTTTTGTTTTTGTTTTTTTTTTTTGTTCAAAACAACCAAAGCTTTGCTTTTCCAACGTACTCTAATATGCCTCTCTTTTTTTTTTTTTTTTTTTAATAATGCAAATCAGAATCAAAGAAACGTTTGACTTTTCCTTTAATCAATAAAAGCTTTCTGAGTACACAGTTACAAACGTGACGATTTGCACCAAAGCTTTGAATAAAGATAAAAATTCAAAAAGCTGATTTCTCAACTTTCTTTTATCTTTCAAACAATCAATAGTGTCAGGAAATTTCCTTTTGTCTTCTTTGAAAAACAATCAAAGCTTTCTACTTTTGTAAACAAACAATCAATGCTTTCACTTTTGCAAAGTTTTCTGACAGGTCTACCAAGAGCGTAGAAGGCAAAGCTGTGTTGCGATCATAAAAAATAAAGTGTAATGAACATATCAGAACTTTGAACGGTGAGCGGCGCCAAATCCGATCTCCAAAGTCGATCGTACAAGAACCGCCACTGTGATTCCAAACTCCAAGGTCGATCGTACAAGAACCGCAACCGTGAAGCCGATTCCGTGAATTCGATCACCAAAAGTCGATCACACAAACTCTAAAGCTGATCAAAGAGGGAAACAAAATTAATCTAATGCTTTAAGATTGTTAGGGTTTAGGGTTTAGGGTTTAAGCACAAGGTTGCTTAAAGCATTACACCCTGAGTATCTAGTTTGGAATACCTAGACTGCTGCCTCCAGCTAGTATTTATAAGAAACTAGGGTTTACGTCAGATGGACTAATTACTAGATTGTCCCTCACAGCCTGAGTATTAATACAAGTAGGATTATTTAGAACATATAAAGTGATATTACATAAATACCCTTACAGCCTGCTGGTTTGATGGGTAACAACTACATATGAATATAAGCAAGAACAAGCAAGTGGTCTCCTCCAGAAATGTAGTGGTTCAAATTGAACTGTGATGCATCATAATATCAATATAAAGATACTTATGGTAAGGATCTTGAACTGTTCTGGACTTCACCCTTCTTCTTCTTCTTCTAATCCTCCAATCACACACATTGTATGTATTTGGACTTCAAAATCACCTACAACTCATAACTCTTGGACAGCATTACTTCCCCTCCCCTTTTTTCCTTTCAAGCACAGAGGGTAATGAAATTTATCCTTTAGATTTCACACCAACAATGGGTATATCATAAAGAAAATCAAGAAGAAGCAAGGATCACACCCAATGAACTAACCCATTGGAAGGTTTGTGTCATTTATGTGTGCCTAGACAGGTAACTATACCTCTTTTGTTCTTTGGAATGAATGGTACAATTAGATGTAGAGTACAAACAGTGCTCAATATAGAGGTTTCTTCCATATTCCATTGGCCACTCCTCGCGGCTTTGGCAATTAACACAAGCAACAACTTAAGGGAACAATAAAGTTCTCTGCTAACATCTATGTAGATGGTAAGAAGTGTTTGGAGCCTAATACTCAAGTTTGTAAATCTTGTGGTCTATTATGCAATCAAGAACTTAACATTTACAACTAGAAATGGTCCATTGAAATATGAATAAATCTGCAAGTACTTATGAGGGAAGTTCTCATAAACAAAAGAATTTAATTGCTGTTTCATACATCTCATCTCAATACAAAACTTTATTATGTACAGATGAACAGATGAAGAGAAAAGCGAAAACTAAAGAGATGGGTAGATTAGCTACCTAAATTGAAGAACACACAAACTCTGTTGGGCCCACATACACCTCTACAGCAGATGAGGCAATGAGGCATAAAGAGATGGGTAGATTAGCTACCCTTCTCTCTCTCTCTCTCTCCCCCTCTTCCACTCATTCCTTCTCTCTGCCTCTCTTAGAAACTCATTACTAATTCTCAATTTCACAGATATTGTGCAAATGCTCTGGAGATGGAGATTTGTAGGAAAGGTTGCTGGCTGTGTTCGAGTTATTGGGGAGTTTTGGCCTATTATGCAGCTCTGCCCACTCAATCCCCTGGCTGTAGCTGTTGCAATGCTTAAGCAACTGCCTAGTGATTTAGGTGCCTTCAAGCGACGGTTTAACACTCTGCAGGCACTCAACATCAACCACAATTGCAACATGGGAACTTTCAAGTTTGGTCTGTTGGGTAAGCCGCATCCATGATAATCTTAGAAGGCAGGTGGGTAAGCCACATCAAAGATCTAAATCAGAGAAAAAAAAAATGAAAATGGCTCGGACATATGTAAATCAGAAGATCTATATCACATCAAAGATCTAAATCAGAGAATAAAAAAAAAGAAAATGGCTCGGACATATGTAAATAAGAAGATCTATAGCACATCAAAGATCTAAATCATTTCCTGTTTTTTTGTGTTTTTTTTGGCCGGTTTGTTTCACTAGCACAGAAAAACAGACTGGTGCATTCAGACGGTAGATTTCGTTTTTCTGTGCCAGTAGCACAAAAAAACACGAAAAACATAAAACAGAAGTGTTACCAAACAGGCTCTAAATTCCAATTCCCATAACACTACCATTGAAGTTAAAATGGAAATATAGATAAGGGACTTAGTGGATTCGAACCACCATCCTCTTGAAGTATGAAATTATTTTCCACACCCCAAGTACTCTACCAATTGAGCTAAAGACCCATAATTAATACTTGTGAAATCAGGAAATGAAAAATGCTATTAAGCAGTAAGATTAATTTGCCAACGAAAATCCCTACTTGTTTATTTTGCTGGTATCCATGTCGCTACACCTAATCGAATAGAGTTCAAGAATTTTAACCTATATCTTCTGAAGTCCACATATAGTGAAAAATTCAAGACTAAATTGAAAGAAAAGCAAAAGTATCAAAAGTAAAATTGGAAACAAAGAATTTGAACCTACAATTAGAAAATGGACAACCAAAGTATTCTTTTTGTACATAGTAAAAATAGTACTTGCTTGTGCAAAGTGTATGTACGAGGGATAAAAGTTGACAAAGTTGACAAAAACAAATTATTGATAAAAGTTGACAAATTATTAATCGCCATGCAACAAATTATTGATAAAAGTTGGCAAATACCCCTAAGACATGATACTTGAATCATTGTGTTCAATAGGAGGCTCATGCAACTTTGAGAAGGTCTCCATTGGTAAATCTATCTTAATTCTCTAAGACATGTCTGTTCAAAACCATAATGCTGATTATAGGTAACAAAGTTATAGCAAATTATATTAAAAAACAAAGAAAGAATAGAAAGGGCTTGGATTCAAAACCAAGCAATGGATCTAAATCATAATCGAATAGACCTTTAGAGAGCATGTACAAAATTCCCAAAAGTAGTAAAGATATCATTGAAAAACAATTGCAGTCTTCCTTTCACAAGACAATTCAAAGCACCAAATGTAGCGGATCAGATTTGATCAATGACCTAAATCCCTATGTTGGAATCTAATGTACTCATTTCCAAATATAAAAGTTAATCTAAAGAGAGAGAGAGAGATGTGGAGATGCATGCACTCGGATCCACATTTGATAAGAGGAGAATGAAGAAAAATATATGTCCAGACCTATTTGCATTATATATTTTTCCATTTGAAACAATTGGTTGTATATACAGAGCTCTAGCCTGAATCCAAAGCACTCAAAACATTCTCATTAACTGCACAGTAAGGAAAAGGACAGCCATCAATGGCTGGCAATGTCTACCCCTCTATTTACAAATGGTCAAAACTACCACCCTTATGTTGCGCAATACCCCTATGGACACCATTCGAACCCCTCGGTCAAGGGATTCTCCCACGGGTCCATGACATTGGGTGTAGGAAAGCTCAGTCCATATCTTAATACAAGTCCTATGACAAACTTTTTGAGACTTACGAGTCCCCATTTCCCAACCTTAGAAGATGACAACCTTTTTCCCACACCTCTTATCAGCAGAATCGGGGAAGTTTTGATACACAAAATTTCCAAGACAAAATTATCGGATAAAGAAACAAATGTATAATCCATCATATAAGAGATCCTGAAAATGTTTAATTTATTGAACTTACTTAAATGGACCACTATATGAACTTTTAAATAGGTGGTAGCTATATGTCACTTTTTAACTTGAACTCCTGCCTATCACCACAGAAATCAGTCCATCCTGACTGTCCCGAACTTTCCAGACCACTGTCAAGAATGCTTATTGGAATTCCTTGTCACGTTAACTTACGGCCATTCCCAACAGCTTCTAGATTGTAACTGTATTTCTTTGCGTTATCTTCATCACCCAAGAACCTAAGGAAGGCTATATATACAAGTGCCATTCCCAATAGGAAAGCCTCAAAGTGCAAGCAGAACTGTTAATCAAAACAATTGAACACCTGCAGCCAATCAGGATTTTAAGCAATGATGCCAAAAAGCTTTACATGGATCACATTGGGGCAGGGGATCAGAACAGAGGAATTTTAGATTACCTTTTTTTTTTTATCCTCCAAAAAATACAACAGTGCTTAATTGTAGAAGTTAGCCATCAACAACATGTATGTTTGGGAAACAACTTATAATGAGATTCATTCATTATTCTAACTGATTAAGGAGGAATAACACATGATCTAGCAGGCAGTCTGTAGTCAGCCACTAGTTATTGGAATGAGAAAATGCATGCATCAAGCCAATCGTTAATTCAACAGGACACCTCTTAGATGGGGCATAACCCATAACCATCTTTTACATTAATTGTCCTTCAAGCTGAGCTTTTCTGTATAGTTATCCATGTTTTTACAGCTACTCAAACTCAAGCAGCTCCTAGGATTGCTAGAATAATCCACATTGTATTAATATTTTGGATTACCACATCCAAGAGCTAGATTATAGGGTAATCTGAACTAAAAACATAATTTGGCAGCTGCGAGGTTAGTAGTAAGTAACCATATAACACGGGGTACAAGACTAATCTAAGCTTCATCTCATATTACATTCAAAAGAGTTTAGGACTTATTATAGTCAACATCCCTATAGCATTTCAACCTCATGAGTATTGGATTTGAAAGACAGCAAGCACGCAAACTTGAAGGCCAAAATGCAGCAGGAATTTGTCTACACTGTCAAAACAGTGGAACCCATATTCAAAATGCCAAAAAAGAAAGCTACTTAATTGGACTTCTAAATTCATGGAAGTCCAGCCAAATGAAAGTGATCGATTCTGCACTGACTGTAATGCCAAAAGCAAAATAGCAAGGACTATTTAACTGATGAAGAACCAAAGCGTCTAGCCCCCCCCAAAAAAAGTATAATTCTAGGAAATCAGATAAAATGGGAACAGGAGAATATTCAAAAGAAAAAAAAAAAAAGAGTTTTCTCTTGTGGGGAGGATTAATGTATTACTGTCTTAAAATCCTAGATTTATAAACCAAGAAGTACAAAGAAGGAATGTATCTTATGGACAGTTATTAAAAAATGACTGGGTAAGTAACTGAATAACGACCTTGCATTCTTGCTACCTCCGCCTTCTCCTTATCTTTAAGAACCTTCACATGAATAATAACATGGAGAGGTTTCAAACTATCAGATCACAAGAATGGCATTATTTAATAAGGGGTGGGAGTGAGATGAGGATAGGTAATTTGCCATTGTTTAATCCACATCTCAGCCCATGGTGTGCAGTAATTTGCCATCATTTAATCCACATCTCACAAAGTAATAGTTCTTAAAAGAATCGCATACCCATGAAGCAAACTCAGAATTGAAAGATGAGCAAGGTTTACCAATTTCATACGGGTGGGAGTGAAAGATATCACTTATCTATTTCCATGTCCAAAACATCCTAAGAGAAAACTCACCTTCTTCCTCTAAAATGACCAAGAAGACACCACCAAATGGAAAAAGGCTATACGAGTCTTGATAGACTCAAACCACCATCTTCTGGGAACAAACCCAGGTGCTCTTCCTTTTTTGAGCTAAAGACTCACCTACTAACAAACAAATGATCATATGACAATGTTACAGAGCTCATAAATTACAAGTGCATATTCATATCTTTTGCTCAACAAGAGATGTCTTGATTTTCTATTAAAGCAATTAAAGAAATTTGCAAGAAAACAGCAGAACCAGTTTAAAGTTTTTCAAAATTATTGAATAAATTCTGAGAACAAGTCCTGATCTATTAAAAGTCATTCATGGGCAGCACATAAGGAAGTGAAGATGAAGGAAGTAAAGATATTTCTGTGTGTTTACAGCATTAAGGAAGTAAAGAACAAAGATTATTGAGGAATAATATGTAATCATATCTTTCAATTTTGTTGCTTAATCTAACTATTCTAGCATGTTTAGAGGACAAGTAACAGGGGGGGTTAGAAGAAATCAAAATATTACATGCAAACCAAATGGTAGATTGAAGGTTAGGTTCAATCACTGAACAGTTCCTCAACTTTGCTGACTCATCATCTATAATAGATGTTTATCTACTTGATGTATAGGATTCATCAATGTGACCAATTTATTGTATGAGTGGATGCCCTTCAACAACGATCATCCCTGCTCCATTGAAGCTATTTCCTATTTATGCAATCCGGGATATTCGAAGAAGCTAACTTCATATTACCAACTTACTGTCCTTTTTAAAAAATATACAAGGGGTTGAATAGGAGATGAACAGGGTAACCAGAGACCTGCAATCGTTGTTGAAACTATCATCCTTTTCAGCCTCTAATGAATGCAGCTCTCATCTGTTTCCTTCATTCCAAGCTTCCTAACTGTTTTCTGAACTCCCCGCAGCTCAGTTACCAATGCTTCAACAGCTGCTTCTCTAATGGACAAATTATAAGAGAGAATGCAAAACCATACCGACGGCATGGCCATTGGCTCAAGTACCCCCTGAGAGCAAAACCGAAATTGCAGCAGCACAAGTGAAGACTTCCATAGCAAATCCTCCGGCATATTAAAGCAAAGAGGAGGGGAGAAGATGACCCAAGAACTCTTCTATGCAGAATATGCCTCTATCCATTGGAGGCAGTGGAATCGGTGTCCGCCTTCGAGTTTCAGACGACTGGAAGACTCCATAGGAGGACTTGGTTGTACAGACTCGAGGGCTCAGTGTCAGAAAATTGGGGAAGAAGGTTTCTGCTAATCCTAATAAAGCTCCTTAGTTAGAGATTAAGCCTAAATATGCTTGTGGATCACAAAGATGTGAAACAAACATCAGCAAACTTGCTAATGGAAAAAGAAATGTTGTAGCATAATAGCTAAGCCATTACTCAAAAGGTCAGCCTCTTCATAAGGGGGATAGGAGAAAACTTGCAGCAAAGGTGATGCCCCAAGAACAATGTTGTATCATAATAGTTAAGCCATTTAGCTCCATAGAATGGCATAAAAAAGAAGAAGCAAGACATGGGAGCTGAAAATTGGTACAGCCAGATCAATCTCCATCATTGAAAAAAAAAATGGATAAAATGGACTTGAACAATGCTCATCACCATTTTGCAGCATTAACAAGAAACATGAGTAGGCCAACTCAAAAACTATAGTACACCTAATATCACATAAAGAAGTCACAAATTAGATGGTAGTCTGCAACTGTTCTATTTGAAAAGAATAAGAAGTTGTTGTTGCCTCTACAAGTCAATAGAATCTGACTGTCCTGTCAAAAAGAAAAACATATGGCTAAGACAGGTATAATAAGAGATAAACTGAAATTCATCATACAGTTAGTGTGAATAAAATAAATGGAAAAAGTCCTTTCTCATGGTAACTGATGAAACTGATATAACATGAGTGTTTTCCACCATTGTTTCCATATCCAACAGTTGACTCTGAAGTGGTAATATATCAACTAATGACTCGGGATACAATAAAATTTTCCAAAATGGATATAGCATATATGAGTATTCACTATTACCACCAAAAAAAGCAAAGAGACAAATAAAAAAAGACAGACAACTAAAAGAAAAAACGGAGTTGAGCAATGTCAATGAGTTGGTATGCTCTTCCCTACATAGTTCATAGATATAGGCTATAGATTGTCTAATATTTATAAGATTATACTGCCTATGCTCTTCCCTACATAGTCCATAGATAGGCTATAGATAGTCTAATATGTATAAGATTATACTGCCAAACTAATGAAAGCTCAATTTCACCTTGCTTTATTGATACAGTTTATATAAGTATTTATTTGGTGTAAAGCAGAGGAATAGCTCCATATATCTATGTACCTTAAGGGTAAAACATCATGAAATTAATAAGATAATTAACTAGAGAAACTAAACAGTTGATAGTCAAATACTCAACATTTTTGCATCAGAGAAGAATCACACTAGAACTAACTTTTTACTGAGAACACACATTTGAAATTTAATGGATACCATGCCAAAGAATGAAAGGGCAATGACTCAGGCATCTCAAGTCCCACATAAAAACAACGTATAAACACCTACATATCGCTTCCAGAATTACAAACCAGAAACTTTCAACTATTCTATAACAGAGATTCAAATTGTGAACATCAACCCATAATTCATAAAACAAGCATAGAACAACCAGAAATTAGATATACTAATAGCATAACGTATCCGATTCCAATTGGAGTTAGAAATATTACTCTATACCACAAAAACATGACTTTATTGCAGAATGAAAGCCAAAACTTTACTTTCACAGTGAGCATTGAATGTTATAGAAATAATATCAGCAGAAAATAAATATTCACACAAAGAGAGAAAGAAAGAAGATAATTGTAATTCCTGTGGTTGTACATGGAGAGAGAAACAAGTCAGGTCGGTTCTAGAGCCCGACGGATTCGTTCCTAACAAGAAAAGTTTGTGGGAACAAATCAAGTACATAACACAAATCAAAGTAATTGTATCCATCTATCTCTAACCCAACCACAACTGACAGGTTGTCTAATTAAGCATGTTTCGTTTGCATAGTTACACTGATATTACTAAGAAATCGACGATTGGGGAAGAGATTCACTTGTACCATTCGATTGGGGTCGCTGCAAGGCTGTCAGAGATGGAGAAGATGAAGGGATCGCCGGCCGATCGATATTCAAAGTGAAATACCTGGGAAGAGGAAGAAGGGGCGAAGGAATCATGTGCTAAATTACTATTTAACTCTGGAGTTGTTTCATCCTTGAATGGGGTCGCTGCAAGCTATCGGAGATAGAGAAGATGAAGGGGTCGCCGGGATCGATATTCAACATGTAAGACCAGGGAAGAGGAAGAAGGGGCGAAGGAATCATGTGTTGAATTACTAACTAACCCTTAGTTAAGAAATTTATTTAAAATTTTAGTTTTTTCAAATTTTTTTATTTACTTTTAGCAATGAATGTGATTTCACTCATTTGTCCTCATGAATTTATTTTCAATTATATCCCCAATAGTACTTTTAAGAGGATAGTTACTATCTTGTTATGTTTGGATAAACAATAGACTCATTGTTACGTTAATAATTACTTTTAAAAAAACAGAGCAAACATGCATCCCCTTAATTTGAAATAATATCAAAACACCCCTTAGTTTTATTATTTTAAAAAACCCCTTAATTTCTCATGGTGTTAGTAAACTATTAGTTTTATAAATAGAAAGATCATTTTACCTTTTTAGTTTAGTGACTTATTTTAAATTTCCGTTTTACCTTTTTAGTTCAGTGACTTGTTTTGAATCTCTTTATCGAAGGCCTAGGGCTGGCTGCTCCCAAGAGGCATATCAAACACTAAGAGAATGAGAGGAAGAGAAACGGTTTCAAGGAAAAAGGAGTATTCCACGTTTTCTCCAAAGATGTGAGATTTAAATTGATTTTTGGCAATCTCATAAATTAATATGATTTGTCTTTTCACCCCTAAATTGGTAGAACATATGGACAAGAAATATTGAGTTTCTTAATGGAACTCAATCACCAAGCAATCAAATCTTTATGGGCAAGGTAAGATCTCTATTGCTAGAGGAATACAATATTGAGTCCAATATCCAATATTGACTTAATATCTTTTCTTTTCTAATATGTCGACGTGAGGGTGTCGCACCATCGTCGGAGAGAAGGCTGGAAAGAAGAGAACGGATTCTAGTTTAGTCGTTGATCGTCGCATCATGAGAGGAGAGCCGAAGGAGGAACTCTGATAGGTGGGGTGATTTTTTGGGTTTTCAAAATTGACCATTGGATGATAGTGCACAATTGCGTTTTAACCTTTTATTACAAAATTAAGTTAAAATTTTTGGATTTTCTCTATTTCAAGCAATGAATGTGATTTTACTCAATTATGCTTACAAAATTAAACATAAATAACAAACCCTTTTTACATTAATAAATCTCCAATATTCTTTTCTTTGTTATTTTTATTTTGGGTAAAGTTGTTTGTAACCAACCCGGTTACAACAATGTTTTGTAACCGGACTTATTTATCCACTCAGATTACTTATAGCTTTGTTAGTGATAAGGGTGTTTTTGGTAATTTCCATCTTCTCCCTCTTCCTCTCCTTCTCCCCTTTTCTCCGTCTCCTTCTCCGACTCCTTCTCCCTCTCCATCCCCATCCTTCCCCTGTAATTCTCCATCCCTATCCCTACAACGAATACACACCCCAACCCCGCCCCTGCTCTACCCATCGAAGAAGGGTCTGGTTGTATTTGAGAGTAGACGGGTCCACCTTTGGACAACTAATTGCATGTCGCCATTAACATCTGTGTTTGTCAGATCTGGAATTTGAAAATTGCACTGCTGCAATTCAAAGAGAATTGTTAAGCAACTAACGGGTTTTCAACATTTATTCAATCAAATAAAAAGTGACGAGAGAAACTTAAAGAGCTGAATATCCTTTAGAATCATAATGCCTCCTGCAGGCTCTTGTCTTCAATCCAATTTTAAAGATTGGAATATCAAAAACACCATCAGCAATCGACCGAAAAAATCCATGAAGAAATCCATTTCAGTGAGAGAGGGAGAGAGAGAGAGAGAGAGAGAGAAAATCTGATTGTATAAATCGAGGGTTTAAAATCATCCAAAAGACAAAAATGAAACAGATTCCATTCAAGCCTTTTCCCATCATTTCGAGAAAGAAACACCGTAAAAAATCGAATCAAAAAATTGAAAGAAATCCATTTCATGAGAGAGAGAGAGGGATGTGGCCGCTGCAGCTCTCAGAAGAACGGCTACGGTGACTTGCGCCCCAGCCCGCACCCCACCCCACCCCACCCCACCCCACCTCCGTCCTCCACTACTTTTCCCCTTCCCCCACCCCTTTCCACACCGTCCTCCACCCCTGTCTGTCTCTCTACCTCTTTTCCGTTGCAAAATTACATGATAGGACTTTTTACTATACTGCCACATCATTTTATGGAGGGCAAAGAAGTCTGGTTACAAAGTCTGTTTGTAACCTGCTTGGTTACAAACAGACGCACCCTTTTATTTTTAGTATAATGGAAGTTTAGAACTAAATACTAAAAATGGAAGTTTCATAATCTTTATCTAAAATTATTTTTTTGGTGAGAATCCTTATCTAAAATTTTATAATCCTTATCTAAAATGATTGAATAGATTATTTTAGGGTGGAGAGTTCTCCATTCAAGAGTGATCCTATAAGATAGGTAGGTCTTCGTGTTTAGCCATTGCCGTTCGAGGAATTTTTTCTATTGCGGGTAAACGATTCTTCCGCTCTGTTCTGGTCGAAACTGCCGTGATCAGTGTGAACTGTGAAACTCATGGTTTCTTATTTTTCCTTTATTAGTTTAGAGTTCAATTTAGAGGTGTTTTATCCCTTACAACTCTTCTTGTTCAATTTCCTTTGATTCTGGTTATCCAATTTGAATAAGTGCTGGCAATTTTCGCAAGCTCGTTTTAGTTGCAGAGGAATCAAGTTCTTCTTCAATGGCTAGACACGAAGACCTACCTGTTCCTATTTTTTCTACTCTAGAGCCGGTATATGGAAGTGGTTCTCAGCTTGAAGAAGCTCAGCTTCGATTCGAGAAGATAAAATCGAAGTTTCTTGAGGTTTTTGGTCACCAGCCTGACGTTTTTGCTCGATCTCCAGGTATTTTTACTCCAACACGACAAATTGTTGTGTTTGGTGCATTGATAGTCATACGCTGCTTGTTTATCCCTCATGTAGGTCGAGTGAACTTGATCGGAGAGCACATTGATTATGAAGGATACTCCGTCTTGCCGATGGCGATAAGACAAGACACGATCGTGGCTATCCGTAAACACGATGCTGGAGAGTCTCCAAAGCTTCTTAGAATCGCGAATCTGAATGAGAAGTATACCATGTGTACTTATCCCGCCGATCCGGACCAGGTATATCTGCTACTCTTCCCAATTTTGATGTCTGTATCTTTCTGTGATGGTAATTGAACCCTCGTATTACAAAGACATTGCAAATTGCTCTTCATATATGTCTATTGTTGGATATGTAGAAACCATTTTCACCGGAGATCCAAATCCTCTAATTAATTGCAGCGGAATTAAATAACATAAAAGGGAGATACCTCACCTCCATTCGGTCCCATCATTCCGCTAGACATTGCAGTTCAACTTCGCAACTGCCAGTCACCAACAATGCACTCACACTAAAGGGTTACCTTCAGGCTTTCAGTCTCTCACTTACGGCAATTGGTGGTATTAGCCATAATCCAAAAATCAAAGCCAGAATCCTATTATAGCCCAACTTCATTTAACTCCCTACCATCAAGAGAGTTACATTTGTTTATGGATAACCACCCACTCTTTATGCTTATGTGGTAATTGGATCTCATCAGCCAACATTCTCCCATTTGGCCCATGTTTGCACATGCCAAGTAATGTTATGAGCTGTATCTGATGTATGACCATACTTAAACATCAGTTTTTCTTATCATTTAAAATGAAGACTCCAACCCATGAATAACGGCAGTACATGTCCAATATGGCCACTCTAATCTATGTATTACAATAAGCTGTCATTTCCACGATGAACAGTTATGTGGTTGGTTTCAACTTTAGAGAATTAACCCCATATTGGCTCATGCCAAGTAATGTTATGAGCTGTATCTAATGTACGACCATGCTTTTTGTCTTATCATTTAAAATGAAGACTCCAACCCATGAATAATGGCAGTACATGACCAGTATGGTCACTCTCATCCATGTATTACAATAAGCTGTCATTTCCATGATGAACAGTTATGTGGTTAGTTTTCACTTTAAAGAATTAACCCCATGGTCAATTGGAGGGTCCAATCCTTATTTCCCTTTATCCTTGATGGGCATCTGTCATTTCAAAACTTAATTTGTGCAAACATAATAGATAACAGAAAACTTAAGGTTCAGAAATCATCAACTTAATATTGCAATATCATTGATAAAACACCAAGTACACAATGATTTACATAAGCTCATATGACTCACATATCCCATAAATACATTAGTTGAAAGTCTTTTGTGAAAGGTTTGCTATCATCTCCTCGGTACCAATGTGTTTTATCGTCACACAATGATCCCGAACATCCTATTTTAGACATAGCCCAGTCAATGCTTTGACTATACTGGAGTTTTCTCCTACTTCTTTGCCAGAACTTGGACACATGCTTTGCTATCCATATGTTCAAGAACTATTATTAGAAAAATTGATTTCAAACGAGCATTTGCTTACTACATTATGCATTTATATGTACTTAAAAAATTCTTGTGCAAGTGCTAATTTTTATTTATTTTTGTTCTCTCTTCCACTTGTAAAGAGCTTCATAGCATGTCAAAACACATGATCTTGTTTGTCTGTGCAGGATATTGATTTGAAGAATCACAAATGGGGCCATTATTTTATTTGCGGGTAAGGCATGATGCTTTCACCGAAAGTTGAACTCTCTTGTTGAATACTACACAGCATTTTCTAAAAGTTAGCAGTTCAACAGACTGGAAATTTGTTGAACCACTAAAGTATCTTGTTTGTGGCATTTCTTTGTGCATTTGTGAATACTATCATAGGTATTAGATATGGTGTTGGACGATTTAAGTTTCTTGCTTAAGGTACCAATTGTGATTTATGCCATCTATTGCCTGCTGAAAAGCAATACTCACATAAGTTGATGTGAAACAGCCACAGTAACATGCATTGTACCTAACACTTCAAGTTGTTTTTCCAACCTATGTTGTTGTTTCAAGCCTGACGTGATATTTGAACTGGAAAACCGTAAGTGCCCTGAAATGCATGTCTTATGAAACTACACGGAACATAGTTGCCATATATCTCGCATGGGTTATTAGCAGAATATAGCTGTGATATCACAAAGCTAGGTTACATCACTGAGATATTATTTTGTCAACTTGTTTTCTTGATTAACTTCTCATGTTGATGTCTATGCCACTAGTAGCTGTCCCCATTTAGTTGGGATAAGGCTGAATTGTTGTTGTTGTTGATGATGTCTATGCATATAGTGATAATAAACTAGTGAGTTATTTTTTGCAACATCTGAGCTTTTTCCCCACTATGAACTGGTCTCTGTTAATGCCAGGTACAAAGGATATTATGAATTTGCTAAATCAAAAGGCATAGATGTTGGTGTACCAGTTGGACTTGATATCCTTGTTGATGGGACAGTTCCTACAGGTACTATTCACTGTCATTACACTATTGTTGCTTTCTCAAGGAACAAAGTCTAATTCATGTGGCATTGTATTCTTGTAGGTTCTGGACTATCAAGCTCAGCAGCATTTGTTTGCTCTTCTACTATTGCTATAATGGCTGCATTTAATGTGAATTCCCCAAAGGTATTTCCCTTGTTCCCTATAAGTTCTAACTAGTAACTACCACATTTTATGCTTTGGAAAAAGCTTGCTACATCTATGTCTGAGAATCACCTAAAGTCCCCACTCCTCCACTGTCACAGAAATCTCTTCAAAATTTATAAACTTATTATCTTAGCATGATATCTTTACGTTTATATGATTTGGGAATCGAATGGATTTAATTGTTTATAATTTGTATTTTCATTTGAAGGGAATGAGCCCCCACTGGTGGCATCTATTTACACACTATTCTATTAAACTTCTTTGATTACTGAAGCAGATTGAATGAAACAATTATTTGAAAACTGGGCCACACTGGAAAATTTGAACTGTTTGTACTAGGACTGCTAGGATTTGTCGGTGAATCGACCTTGTGATTGACCTTTCCTCTGAATGGATTGTCCTAACCAGTTGGTTGAACTGGACGATTTTTCAAAACAGACATTTAGACTGTCTAGTGGATCTTTGTTATAGATTGTATACATCTTACTTAGATGTTAAAAGAAATACAATAGACTAGTAAGGTTCATACAAGCATTTTGCCTCGACGGACAGCTTTAGTTTCTCTTCCCTTACCTGTTTAGGAAAACAAACTCTCTTGCAGTACTGCAGTGGATTTACCCCATCATCCTTGCCATGAGAAATAAAGTTTCTCTCAACCTACTAATGTAGTCCTAGGTAGGTAGGAGACCTACTAGGAGCCAGACAACAAGATCAATCGCAAAAGGGGTTGCTGGTTCGAATGGACAGCACTAGGATTTAGGTTAATTCTAGGGTTTAGGATGGGAATTTGGGAATGGGTCTTATATGGCTTTAATAAGCAGGTCTAGGGGGTTATTATGGGATAAAAATAATTGGATTTGGGAAGGTTTTAAAATTCTGCAATTCTGGACAGAATTGAGTTGTAGGTTTTGGGTTTAATGGAGTGGAGGAATGGAGGGGATATAGTGGGGATTATGGACTGGGTTTAAGGTCGAGTGTAGGGAGAGGTGTGGGGGATATAGGTTGGAAGTATGGTTCGAAATTGATGGCCAGATCTGTAGTTATAAGGGAGTCCTAGTTGAAGTAGGAGTTGCAGGTTTAATGGAGATTAGGGTTTGATGGATGGAAGGGGAAGGTGGATTAGATCTAAGGGAAGGATAATGGCTGGGTAGAAGAAGGATTTTAAACAAGGTGCAGGTTCAAACTTACTGTAATGCAGAAACAATGGCAGCAACTTGATATCTTGAAGGAACCTCCCGATCTTCACGATGCAAGGAGTCGTAGGAGTCCACCCACCCTATCCACCTTGAGATCCACAAGGATATACACTCACAAAGAGCAGCAGCAATGGCAGCAAGCATAAAGCTAATTTTTATTAATCAAATTCGTATCTAATGTTGGCCTTCCTTACAAATTTATATAGAAGACTCAAAAATAGACTTAGACATTAAAAAGGAATGGCCTAACCCTATCCCTAACCTATTAGGTAACTTAAACTGACTAGGAAACTAGAATACTAAAGGAAATAGACTCAAAATATGGCTGGACTTATAGAGTCCTAATCCAGCCCAACTTACATCGCATGACCAATTAAGTTGTCACATGACCACTTAACCAAGTCACATGATCACTTAAATTGAACCAATTGGATGCAACCAATTTGAACCGGTTCAATTAAAAAACATAAAAATAAACTAAGTATTAGGTTAATCCCGTATGCAACCTATATACCCATATTTTAGGCCCATAAAAGTGGCCTATTACATTAGAAACCCATGGGATCAAAGGCCCAACATGTATGTAACCCAACCCTAGACTTATTCCCAATGAAACAAGCCCTATTTGGTGATGAATCTGCATCACCTACTCTACTGCAAGGCATATTATCAACTTATTCTTCAATTTGTACAATCTTGACTCATTCTAATGTTCTAAAACCAAACTAGAGGCTGAGCTATTTCTGGCTGCTGTTCATGGTCCAATCATCTGTTTGGTCCTAACAGGCTGACTGCAGGGCTATGATGAATGAGTGGTGTGATCTTAAAATAAATAAAAAGGAGATAACTATTAAAGAAAAAGGAGTGAATACATGTGAATGAGGAAGCTGGACCTGGACAAGAATCTGCCATCGGGTGAGAAAAATTCCACATGCAGTGATACTTAAGTAAGGAGTGAATACATGTGAATGAGGAAGCTGGACCTGGACAAGAATCTGCCATCGGATGAGAAAATTTCTACATGCAATGATACTTAAGTAGAGAATAGAGATAGAACCCCTCATTTTGGACCTTGCTAAATCATATCTTCTACTGTTGATTTGCCTTATCTTGGTGTGAGGGGGAACATCTTCTGCAATGTATAGAATCAATACAGTTGTGCTATTTAAGTTAAGTGACCTCTTCTGCTTTAGTTTCCATTTTAAATTCTTGAATTTTTGTTTTGAAAGTCCCCTTTTCTTTGTTAGATCAGTTTCATTCTGTTACACTAAGCATAGGTTTTACCCTTCTTAAGATTAAAATTTTGGGGTTTGTCTCTATTTGGTGCCCAAGAAGCCTTAATTCTTTTCTTTTTGGGTGTTGAATTTCTACTGTTCAAATCTAGAAGCATGAGCTGGTTTTCGGGGAAAAATCCATTTGCTATATCATCAATTGCTAACTCATGTCTTGGACAGATTCAAATTAGTTCCCTTCTCTCTATCTGTCCATGTGTGTGTGTGGGTCTGGGTGTGAAATTTTAGTTTCTTGTTGTTTAGAAATTCATGATCAATGTTTCCTACCATTATGATTCCATGTTTGATGACAAACCATGTATTTATTTCAATATATTATTTTACCTTCTTCTTTTGATAATCTGAAAACATTTATATGTTGTGGCCAGTTATTCCTTCTTCATCTTTTTCTTGCTCTGTTCTGTATCGGTTTATTTTCTTTTGAATACATTCAATCGATGGCATACTATCTGCATGGTCTCAATTTGCTCTGGCTAGTAATCAAAAACTTTTCTCACCATTGAGTTTGTTTGATTGCAACCCTACTGTGCCCATATTTATTATTTATGATAAGATTTGCACCTTGGAGGCTTGGACTTTTTTACCATGCACCTGATTGTTTCTTTGATACTATCTTGGGTGTGGCTTGTTTTACAGAAAGAAATTGCCCAACTTACCTGTGACTGTGAGCACCATATTGGAATGCAATCTGGTGGTATGGACCAGGTGAGATATCTCTTATTAGACTCTTAATGTTTTCAGCGTGATTTTCCTTTTTGTTTTTTTTTTAACCCTTCTGTGAATCGGGTTCTAAACAAACATAATAAGTGATATACGGGCTAGACAGGTCAATTTTGGTTTGGTAGTTTAGACTTGAAATGACCTGTTTGCTGACTGTCTATTTCATGCCAAGTCAAACCCGTCAGGTATTGTTACCACTATCATGACCTAGGGTGCACATTCATCTTCTTTAGTTTGTTCTGGTCGCTGAAATTCAAAAACAGAAACCTTCAACAGTGCAGACTCCTTGTGTATATGCATGAACTGGCAGATAATAATAATAATAATAACAACAATAATAAAAGAACCTAATTTTGTATGCATGCCTACTCAACTCTAATCATGTATCCAGGATTGCTTGAAGTACTGGATAACCCTACAGGCTATAGCTCCAATTGATTGATGTTCGTTTGAGTCCCGAAATCACTTTTAATTGCTTTAGGTCCTCTGGTAGAACAGCGGAAAGATATGGGCCAATGATATCCAAATCAGCAGTCTTCACTTCAGAGACCGTATTGGAATCATATGTGCGACTATAATCACGTACCTTTGGAGCAAACTAGTCTCTCCTATTTGAACTTTAATGGCAGAAATGCTGAACATGGGGGTATCTCACCCTGTTGACCCTCAAAAGTTTCCAAAACTTACAACTGAGCGGTTTTGGTTCATAACTGTCACTTGGCCAGCACATGTAGTTTTTCTTCTCCTCCACTTGCTTGGGGAGTTTCTTCTAATGCAGAAGGTGGAATTGCAGAATTTGATAGCCCCATAAAGACATTTCTCTTGGGGAAGATCAATTCATGCTTAGCATGTTTACTCAATTTTTTTTTAGAAATTTCTCGCAGACGATATAATTTCTGATTACATTCTCCCTCTATCAGTTTTTAGTTGCCCCCTCCATTGACTGAAAAGGACTGGCATGATCTGCAAGGCAGATGCATCTGATTCCATGTAAATCCCAATCAATTTTGCTGCTAATTTAGGCTCAGATTCCACCTATCATTTCTTTTTGGATCAACAGCTTAGAAGTTTGTCCCACAGGGCACTGCTTGAGGGTGCCCAAACTTGTCCAACAGTGAAGTGCTAGTACTTCTATTCTGCAATCGGACCTAATCTCTATGGCTTTTCCCTGCCTTAGCTCATGAAGGATGGATATGAATGTACTCACTTCTTGATTTAATTTTTTATTGTTTCCTTATGCTATCTGTTTGATTATTAGTCTTTATAAATTTCCTTATGCCAGGAAACATTTCTTATTTGCAGCTTGAGTTCCAAAATTTATTGGACTTGATTTTGTTTCATTGACAGGCAATTTCTGTCATGGAGACATTTCTCTTGGTGAAAATCAATTCTTGCTTAGCATGTTTACTTGATCTTTTTTTTTAAAGAAATTTCTTGCTGACTTAATAATTTCTGTTTAGATTCTCCCTCTATCAGTTTTTAGTTGCCCCCTCCATAGACTGAAAAGTATTGGCATTATCTGTCAGGCAGATGCATCTGATTCCATATGATCCCAGTCAACTTTGCTGCTAAATTAGGTTCAAATCCCACCTATTTCTTTTTGGATCAACAGCTTAGAAGTTTGTCGCACAGGGCACTGCTTTAGGGTGCCCAAACTTGTCCGACGGTGAAGTACTATTACTTCTATTCTGCAATGGGACCTAATTTCTATGGCTTTTCCCCTGCCTTAGTTCATGAAGTAAGGATATGAATGGATTAACTCCTTGATTATAATTTTTTATTGTTTTCTTATACTAATTGCTTAAGAGGGCGGGCCTCGGCGCAACAGTAAGGTTGCTCCATTGCGACCTAAAGGTCTGGGAAACAGCCTCTCCGCAAAGCGGGGGTAAGGCTGCGTATATTATGCACTATCCAGACCCTGCAGTGGCGGGAGCCTCGTGCACTGGGTATGCCCTTTTTTTCTTATGCTGTCTATTTGATTATGACTTAATCTTGTTTCATTGGCAGGCAATTTCTGTCATGGCCAAATCTGGGTTTGCAGAATTGATTGATTTCAACCCGATCCGTGCGACTGATGTGGAACTTCCTGCTGGTGGGTCTTTTGTGATTGCTCATTGCTTGGCTGAATCCCAAAAAGCAGTAACTGCCGCAACGAATTACAATAACCGGGTCGTAGAATGTCGTTTAGCAGCTGTAAGTTTAAAATTTTCCACTTGCACAAATGGCGAAACGGTTTTGCTTATAGTCTCTTGTATCATCAACGTCATAAATTTGCCTTGGATTCGTCCTGAGTTTGTTCTTCTTGTTAGAGTATGTAAATCTAGGGCTACATTTGAGATCTTTTACCATTTTAGCTTTATCCCAAGTTAATTGATGCTTGATGGAGAACCAACTAGGGTTAGCCTGCCACCCCTTCTTTTTTATTCAATAATTGGATTAAATGTAGCAGGTCCCACTAAATTGATGCAACTTATTTCCAAGATATGGGTTCGAACAGGGCTGGCATGTCTAGGATTTTGTATTTGAGAATGTGTGTGTGAAAACTAAATGCTAGTGTATATTTGTGAAATGGCTTTATTTGGGTATGTTTTGATGGGCTAATATTATAAGAAGAAATTTATTGCGGGTATAAAAATGATGTTTAGGGGCTGAATCGAAGCAGAACTTATGTCAAGTCTGATGGTGTATGACTGTATGGGAATTGATAGGGTGGCTGGTTGATTCACCGAATAGGGCTACTATGCCATTGGTATGGAAAATACAACTGGGTGGGGAACTTTGTGACAAATCCAATTGTAGGTCAAGGATGCCCTTGTCCCAACTCCCAAGTGCTATATTGACTTGTAAATGGACCATTCTGTTCAAATGGTTTGATTCTCTCAACTGTTCAAATCAGATGGTCAGTCTCAGTGGCCACTGCAGTTTACAGTGAGGGCTAAAACTATTTGATTAAATATATGTACTTCAAGACAGGAACTGGATCACTTTCTATAATGGTGCCTTCCAAGGGCTGTTGGGTTAGTGGAACCCTGTTTTCCCACCCTGGCTCTACCTGAAAAAGATCCCCTTTTGCTGGGTCCTGCCTGTGTTCTGACCAGGATCACAAACAGTGAGATTGTGAGGAGATTAATCCTAAGTTTCATGGCCTGGAATTTTTATGCTTGTGGTCGCTAAATCATAGTTTTCTGTAAGTTGATTGGGATGAATAAGATTCCAATGGTTGGAAATAATTATGGTTCCGTGGAATGCGTACGAGCGCCTCATAAGAATTGTTGAGCCTGCAAAAGGCTTCTTTCTGGTATAAGATGGTACGAACCAGTGACTAAGATAAACTTAAGCGTGTTTATTAACAGAGCTCAGGCATGGGCCGCATGGCCCACCTAACATGTATTTGTTTATCTTTATATGACCAGGATGGAATGCTGACACAAGACTCAGAATTCTGAAAATGCAGTTCTCTGTATAGTTTCTTTCATCTGTTAATATGTTTCTAAACCATTCTAGTGCCAATGTGCAGTACCTAAAGGCATGATTTGATGAAAATAAAAAATTATATTGGGGTATATACATAGGGGTAGAGTAAGTTTTGTTAGTGAAGAATGTATTCTGTTCTGATATGAAAAGTCTTTACTGTCACATGAAGGATTGAAAGGCATTTCCAAGCTGTCCATCAGAATGAGTGCTCACTGTATTAGCCACATGCCTAATACTTTAGTCCATGTTATCCCCATACATTACCATAAATGTCAATTAAAATTTTTTTTTTCTGTGAATGAACTTGTTGAATTCGCTTGGGCTTTAATTGTTTCTTTTCAATTAATCAATGCTGAAAAAAAGATTCCGATTATCATTCCATAGAAGCTAGTGGGCCAAAAGTCTCCACAGGAAAAAGGTAGTGGACAAAGCTTGTGAAACATTTTTACCTCCAGTCTCACTTCATCTGCCATGTGTAGAAATTGTGTATTAACAGGAGCTTTAGCTTTGTTTAGACAGCTTACCTGATATTGACCAGTAAATTGCTGTGTTGGATCTGAACACGTTGTTGGGTATGCCATTTTTCAGAATAATTGATCTTTGTATAAATCCCCCCCCCCCCCCCCCCAAATTTTGCAGCAGTAAATTCTTGGTTGATTATGGATTTGCAGTTTCTGTACTTGACTATGGGTGCTTTCTCAGCAATATGGTTAAGGTTCTTGATTTTCTTCTGAGATTAATGAGAAGACTTTTATTGATCATCTTATTTGGAGCAACTCCAACTTAGCTAATATTACTATATAAAAAAAAAATCCTGCTCTGTTATACAGACTACAGAGTGGCCTCAGGTGAATAACAATTGAAAGCAGTTAGAAGTACCACATGTTTTGTCAATGAATATTTTCCCCCTTCTTACATTATCCAGCAACATGGGCATTTTATAAAACTGAGGTAGTCGCTCTCTCCCTCTCATTACCATGGGCTTAAAGATAAGCATTGAATCAGTTGGGTTGTACAATCCATGCTGAAAAAGAGTGGGACTGGTCTGACCTATCATACTTATTTGATCATCCGATCTAGAGCTATTGTTAGGTCTTCTCAGTTGATCAATCAATCCTTTGTTTGGATCATAAGATCTGGAGCAATCCAGATTTGTATCTTGTGGGAACCAATCGATCTTTGATACCACTACTTGAACTCTTGCTCATAACCAACCAGACTTTGGTTATGGGTTGATTAATTAGTTCACTTGGACATCATGAGGTCAATAATGGTGTAAATTTATCAAGGTTGCATTTTGTCAAAACTTCTACAGATTGTTCTTGGCATAAAGCTCGGAATGAAACCACAGGAGGCAATCTCCAAAGTGAAAACTCTTTCTGATGTTGAGGGATTGTGTGTATCTTTTGCTGGTGCTCGTGGCTCTTCAGATGCTGTCCTTGCAGTCAAGGTATTTATCTAATTTTGTTCCTCTTATTTTCTTTTGATTGCTTGAAATTTCCTCTACATTTTATATATATTTTTTCATCTTATAGTGCCGATTTGACCGATTTGTTGTTTCGATTTATGGATTGATCATCATCTATAAGTCGGATTGATTTTTTTTTCTTGCTTCTTGAACTATTGTTAGTTTGGCACTTTGACCCGATTCATGAAACTTCATTGGAGCTGTACCTGATGTCCACATTTGACATTTCACTTAAAAAAATGTTTTACACTAGTGGCATGATGAAACCCAAGTCACTGATCAATGGGAACTACATCTTGCAATGGTAGGCCACTCAAGTTCAAGTGCTTGAGTGAGCAATGGAGTGAAATAGAACTGATTGATAACAGTAAGTGGATGATGAGGGTTGAATTATTGTTGGTCTCTGAATAGTCAGCAGGAATGGTTCCTTAAAGGAAAATAAGGCAAAGGACAGAGAAGGAAGCAATAAGAGAGACGATGAGGGATTGATGAACCTAGGTACCTTCTTAGAGTTGTAGAACTAGTAAATTTAGCTCAAACTAGCTTCATTAACTCTATTTTGTATGTGAGACTAACTCCCAGAATACTTTCTCAAGTTCCATTAACAAATGAGCCCAAAAGTACTTATATATATATATATTACGAGCTAAGAAATCACCTGATTATTTAGAAGAGCTAACTCTTTAATGGCACTTGGGAACAACATGTGCTGGAAATATTCCCAGTTACCCTCTGAACAATAAAGTCTGACAAACCCTGGGTTTTTTATGGACTATCTGGATGGGCTGTGTCCCTGCATTGACTCATGTCTGGCACCACAAAACACAAATCCAATACTTTGACATTACAATTCAGGCAATACATGACCCATGAAGTTGACATTTAAGACTCACAGATATTCGTATTCATTGCAAATGGAAGTCTAATAGTTCTTCATCCTGTTCTTCACCCCACTGTCCGCTCTTCTGCTTTCAAGAAATATTGGTTTCATTATGCTGAACAATTGATTTTGCATTTTCAGAAACATAAGGGGTTATCTCTCCAAACTCTGAAGTCTGAATCCCCTAATAGATATTCTGATTACTTTCAGTCCTCTTGTTGTACATATCTATATTTTCCATCTGCATTTTTAGTCACTGATGCCTTTCATTCTTACAGGAATTCTTGAACGAGGAGCCATATACAGCTGAAGATATTGAGAAAATCACTGAGGAAAATCTATCTTCAGTCTTGGGCAATGATCCAACCTCATTAGATGTGCTACGAGCTGCCAAGCACTTCAAGTTATTTCAGGTTGAATCCTTGTTTATGATCCTTGTTCTGTAAAATGCTGTGATTTTATATTCATTATAAATATTGCTTCCTTTACTTCCCCTTGTGGGTGAAGTAAACCACGGAGGGATTTCCCTTTTTCGTTCGAGCAAAGTGATATTTCTTAGTATCAAAGTCTCTTCTGGTCCCCTCATATTTTAATGGTTAAATAGCATAGTTGTCAAGGTGTTGCCTTGGTCACGTTGTTGGTGTTGCCTTGCGTCCACGCCCCCTCCAACGCCATGGGTCACCTAGATGCAGTGACAACTATGCTTAATAGAGTGCTGTAGTTTCATTCTTTTAATGCATGTTTTAGTTTTCATGTTTATTGCAATATCTTCATTAATATACATCTGAGGAGTGAGGGCCATCTCTCTCATTCTTTGAACCAATGCTACTTGACTATTAAAAATGTCGCTACTTTTTTGATACGTAAAGAGAAATTTATTGAAACAAAGAGGAAAATTACAAGTAGTGGATATTATCTGTCTATTTGACTTCAATTATGAACAATTTCAAATTATCCACAAACAAAATATTCATACTTTTAAAGAAAATAGTATTTCAAGTTGGAACATATCTGGGATTTTTGTTTGCGAAGCATTTGATCATTTAATTGCTAATTCAAGGTGTATTTGTTATAAACTTTCTTCAGTGTAGTGTAATTATCATTGATGTTTCTGTTCCAGCGAGCCTCCCATGTATACTCTGAAGCTAAACGTGTTCATGCTTTCAAAGACACTGTTTCATCTAACCTGAGGTGCGTTGTTTTTTGTAACTCTAGTTCATTTGCTCAAATCTGTTGTTCACATGCACAATATACTGTCACATTCCTGTTTGTCTGATCAGGAAGCCTGCAAAGACTCAGCATATATATATATATATATATATATATAGTCATAGCTCTCAAATCTGGCCCAATACTATGTTGTCCTATTACGGACCAATATTGTACCCAATTTCATGGAAGATGAGTAGTTATGCTCTAGGAATAATATCACTTACAAAAATTTCGTTTGGTATATGCACGGAAAAATTATTGAGCATCAAGGAGATGGTTGGAATTATGTCTCATGTTTTTCAAAATTCTGACTCCTTTGCCTCTGTACTGTAGTGACGAGGACATGCTAAAAAAGCTTGGTGATCTCATGAATGAAAGCCATTACAGCTGCAGTGTTCTTTATGAGTGCAGGTAAGGGCCTAATTTTCCACTTGCATGCATTATTGAAATTATATAAGGCAAAAGGTTTGCAGACTACAAACGTACAACACCTTACATGGTCTGGACACTTGGTTGTGCCATGTGGAAGGGAGATATGGCAATTCTGCATTAGATATCTCGGGAGTTTGGGATTGTCCATGTGTCAAATTTCAGACCAACTGGGTCTTTGTGCAACGGTTAAGGTTGCTCCATTGTGACCAAGTGGTCACGGGTTCGAGTTTGGAAACAGCCTCTTTGCGAAAGCAGGTGTTAGGCTGCATACATTATGACCCTCCCCAGACCTTGCAGTGGCAGGAGCCTTGTGCACTGGGTACACCCATGTGTCAAATCTCAGCCTCCAATTCAATTATTTACCTCCAATATAATGGAAAGTCCTCCCATGTAAGTCCATGCACCCGTTTGGTAGTCTCAGATTTCTTAATGCGTTGTTTTGCTACTTTGCAAACTCCATTTGGGCTGAAACTTGACATGTGAGCAGAGAACCTTGGGGGTCTACTTGATAACAAAATTTTGGGCCCCATCCAAGCTTCCATGTGATAAATATTATGTGCAGATGATAAAACCTCCACCTTTTGTATAAATACATAACTCACCTTCTGTAGTCATGTGAAGAGATTTTGTATAATGGATGCACTCTTAGGAAAGAATGTTTGTGGTTGCATAGATGCATTCATGACCTTATTTTCCAGTTAAGGGGATATAAACAACCTTCTTTCAACCATCTTTGTTCCTTGTTCCTCCCCCCCGCCCCCCCATTATTTTTTTTGTGTCCTCCTCTTTGATTTGCTGTCTTTGTCCCTCCCCTAGGGTTTTGATGTATCCCTCTTTGTTGGCTGGTTTTCGTCCCTTCTGTTAGGGTCTCCTCTCTTGGCTAGTTTGTCATTGACACTTCTCTAGTCCCTTTTACCAAACTTGTTTTTATTTGTTAGAGCAAACATAAGTTTAGTGGTATAAGGTGTTTATATCAAGATATAGAAGAAAAGATTAAGGAGAAGGAGAAATTATTTTTCGAAAAACTATATGATGGAACTTGAAAGAAGCATTTCAGAAAGACCACTCTTACAAATATTCCTCCCTCCCTTCCCCCCATACAACAATGAATTAATCTATCCATGCTCACAAGATTGTCTACTTCCATCCAATCCTGCTTAAGGTGTATTGTGCTCTGTTTTATTAAATATCTTATTTTCTTATATCAAGTTTAAGTGATATTATGATATTGTTTTTAAGGGCCCATCTATTTGTAACCAAGCAATTTGCAAACTGAATTTGTAACATTACTTTGTCTGCCCCCTTGCATAATGTGTTTTTACTTGCATTGATTGATGGGTACATGAGGTAATTTCACAATGAAACATTATACTTTTTTGTAAGTGTTTGCCGACTCTGCTCTCTTCTTCTTCCTCCCCTTCCCGCCGACTGCTACTTTCAACATGAGGTTTCTCAGAAATGCTCAAATAAGTTCACTAGGTCTCTCCATGGCATCTCACTCCATTTTGAAATGAATTGGTTTCGTTTCAGAAGTGTCTAGTTAGGTACTCTATTATTGTTAGGATTGGTTGTTGGTCACAATGGGTGAGTGTCCCTATCGTTAATCGTGATATGCTTGTTATTTTCCTTATTTTGTTGTTATTAGTCTTGTCCAATGTGTACTCCTACAAGGAGTCTATTTATTTTTCTGTTATAAATAAAGATGGTAGTCCACGATAGACAATACTCTTAGTCTTTGATTCTGGTTTTGTAATATCTTAAATTGCTACATGAAGTTTTGCGTCAAAAGCTTCACTCTTTTCATTTTTACTAAAGAGTGTCGAGGAAGAAGATGGCAAGAGAGATGTTGTTTGGACATCAAAGAAGCTATTTCGTGGCTTTTCTTACCTTTTCTTTTTGGAGTTTGGAGGCTGGGGCCACTTCTTGGCTTGGGGTTTTAGTTGGAACCATTCAGCAACTTTTCCTCTTCTTTTTCCTATTCTCTCTTGTTGAAACAGTGAGTCAGCCCATGGTTCTCTATTTCTGTATTCCCAAGGATAACAGCAGGTACCATGTCACTCGCTTAAATACCTGCAAACTTGTTACACATCAATTTTCATAAACCATAAACCCTAAGACCAGACTGAGATGGAGAGCCTCTCTTCTCCATAGCATTTCTCCAGTCCGACTGTCGTTTCAATGGTGGTGTGCTCTGGGCTGATTGCATAGAGAGAGAGAGAGAGAGAGAGAGAGAGAGAGATCAGATTTTCATTGGCCAGTCATGTGGGATAATTTGGGGATTTGCAGTGGGCAGCTGATGTCTACACCACTGCCATCTGGCATTGCGCGTAAACCATTTGGGCAAGGGAATGACACTTAGAAAAAACTGACGAAGGAACTGAACGCAGCATGACATAGTCAAAAGCCTCCATGACTGTCCTGATTTCTTGATAAACTAAAGGTTCCCAAGGGGAGATACTCTGAGCCGCTGCCATTAGTTATACTCTCAGAGGAGGGAGAGAGAGAAATTCTGCACCTTTGTCTCACCAGAGCCACCCTTAAGGAAAAGGAGACGGATGATCATCTCTCTCTCTCTTGTTGAACGCAAAAGGTACTGACAGGAGTTAACCAAGCCCTTCCATGTGAAATGACAAAAACTAATCCAAAATCTAGCAAGTGGGTATGATGTTTGATGGGAAATAAGGTTACAGCAATGGGTTGTGTAACCCACTTGATTACAAATAGGTTTGCCCTTCTTTAATTCCTGCAGTTTCATCCTTTTGATCTTCATCTATGATTACACCCCCCCCCACCCAACCAAAAAAAAAGGAGCAAATTACATGCATACCCCTGGTGTTTGAAACAATATCAGAACACTCCTCGTAGTTTCACCTTTTACGTGCACCCCCTGGATGATTGGGAGGCTTACAAATAAGCCCTTGCTGTTAAGTTTAAACCGTTAGGTGTAGTTAGATATTTTAAAATGGCTATATTACCCTTCAATTTTTGCCATGGACAATTTTACTCTTATAGAACATAACCATAGCCCAAACCCATCTCCCCCCTTATCCCTTTCTTCTCCGGTGAACTGCGAAATATCTTTATCATCGCCGGTGCTGCATCATCATTGGGTTGTGCTCTGTCCAATGGAACCATGATTTGGTTTTGGATGAATCCCCTGCTAAGTAAAGGCTACAAATCTCCTCTGAAGACCGAGGATGTGCCATCGCTTGCGCCTGAACACAGGGTGGAAAGAATGTCAGAGCTTTTCGAATCGAATTGGCCCAAACAGGCCAAGCAGTCGCAGCACCCAGTTCGAATCACATTGCTGCCCATAAAATGCGATGTGTAATCTGTCTTAATTGAGGTTGCAGAAGGAAGGGGGCGCTGTTGCCATGGCTGCGTTGCAGGGCTGTAATTCTGTGTATTTAATGTTTCCAACGAGAAAAAGAAATGAAACACGATCAACGCTGCCCATAAAATGCGATGTGTTTCCGGAAAAGTTGCAGAGCCCAACTAGAAAGAAACACCCAGTGAGAGAGAAAGTCGAGAGAAAAACCACCACAAAATCAAGGTAAAATGAAGGAGAAAAAAAAGCTTCTGCTATGGATTTTCAGTAATAAAGCCTAGGTAGTATCTCATCTTTAGTGGCCATCTTGATCTCAAGTAATAAAGGAGCAATTACTTCAAAGTGGTGTGTTTCAGCTGAGCTTCTGCTACAGATTTTTAGTTGTTCCAATTGAAGTGTGCCACAGCTTCAAGGTGGAAGAAATGGTTGGTTGGGTTTCTCACTTAACGGCAAGAGTGCAAGAGAGGGTGGCTGAACTCTTAAGCGGAAAACTTGTTCTATTTCACGGCAATAGTGCAAGAGAGGGTGGTTCCAGCCATCGTGTGAGTTGCTGGAATAGCATGGGTGGGAATGGTTACATGGGTGAGTGTGTTCAGTTGGATTCGGAGGTGTATGTATTAAATACTCACCAAAAAAAATAGAGAGAAAGACGGGCGGTGGAGAGACTAACCTTCGCCGGAGGGTGGCTGGGCCAGGGAATGTCCACCGGAGATGTGTTGGTCTTCTGCAACCTTCGTCGGAGCTGGAGCTTCACAAGGGCAAAACCCTAGATCGATTTAGGGATTTCTCATTTGGAGAAGGTAAATAAGGGTAAAATGGTACTTAAAATAAGTCACTGAAGTAAAAGGGTAAAACTGTATTTTTTACTTCCAAAACTAACAGCTCGCTATCACCGTGAGCCATCGGGGGATAATACGTAAATGGTGAACTATGGGGGGTGTTTTGTTATTGTTTCAAACACCAGGGATGGTTCGTGTAATTTGTTCAAAAAAAAACCTATTATACTAAGAAGTTGCAAGCGTTCAGTCCCTTGCATATCCATAGATTCTTGCAGACAATCTACGTCTACGCACACTATTATCTTGTAGTAGCTCTGGGAACTGTACTTTCTTTGGATTTACTGCATTGCTCACACTTGTCCATGATATTGGGCCTTATTTGTAACTGTAGTGGAGTGATTATTCAATGCATCACTGTCAAGGAATAGCCTAGCCAATCCTTGCCCATTTGTCTGTGCTCTCTAGGGATATTGTTCTCAATTACAGGGCCTTGGTATAATGTTGAGCCAATGAAATTTATGATTCATGTCAAAATGATTTGGCTAAATTCTTTTATGCTAGCAACATCCTGACATGGTTATACTTTTCTTTGGGCTTGGGACTAATTGAGTGGAAGATTGAACTCAGTACATCTGTATATGCATGACTCTGTTTATCTTTGGACCTACAAATGCATTCAGGAGTATATATTCCAAACATTTACTGCGATGTTTTTGCGAACTTTGTTGAAGACAAAATTCTCTGTATCATATACTGCAAAAATGTGTACCTGACAAGGAAAAAGCAAAAAGTTGCCCCATAATAGTAGCATTTACTTCGCTTCTGTATCTTCACTAGTTAGTTACTTATTAATAATTGTTTTTAATCTTCTTTTTTTTTTTTTTCTATAATTAGCTGCCCAGAGTTGGAAGAACTGGTAAAGGTTTGCCAGAATAATGGAGCACTTGGAGCAAGACTTACAGGAGCAGGATGGGGTGGATGTGCTGTAGCATTGGTGAAGGAGAATATGGTCCTACAATTTATCCTCAACTTAAAGGTAATTCATGGGTTCCCAGACTATAAATTATGCTTGCAAAGTATCTGTGATGTGCAACATTTCTCTCTGTTGTTCTTATGTGAATTTTGAATGCTTATCTATTTCAGAAATCTTTTTATAAATCAAGGATCGAAAAGGGGATAATCAATAACAATGATCTTGGCTTGTACCTCTTCGCTTCGAAACCATCCAGTGGCGCTGCAATTCTTAAGTTCTAGTCCCTCCACCTCTCTCTCTCTCTCCTCTCTCTCTCTCTCTCTAACCCCTCCCCCTCCTCTTCTCCCCCCCCCCCCTGCCCCAACATCTTAAAGGAAATGAATTGTTAAAGCCTATGTTTGACTGGCTTCATATGCGAAATACATTGAAAATCGTGTCATATAGTATCGTGATCTTTGCACGGTATGGAAGAAAGTAAATAATAACGAAGGCCGATGTTTCGAATCCAGTTACATGCTGCATGTGCACGCAGTGAGCACTAAACACATGTCACAACCATTGCCATTTAGAGTGCCTCAAGAGGCATTTTTGGAACCCAAAAGGACGTGTGTTGAGTGCTGGGTGTACGTACAGAATATCTGCTCTTAATGTTTCTTTTATGGTTTGTGAAAGTGAGATTTTTTATGTGGCCGTGAAATATGCAACATGGAAAGCTAGTTGTCAGTCAATTTGTGGAGCAGGTTCCGGATCCAAAAATCTGGTTTGAATGATCAAACTATTATTTTGAAAGAAAGAGAAGAATTAAAAGAACATAAGTTGGAAAACGGAAAAAATGTCAGTAAGCTTGTCTTGTTGGTTCAGTAAATTTTACTGAATTTAGCTCGTCGTCTCCAGGGAGCTTAGCATGCCTAGGGTTTGCCAGCTGTTAGAGTTGTGTCGCACACATGTCTGAGCGTGCATCAAGATGTGTGTAGCACAGCTTAGCCGCTAGATGCCCCCTAGTAGCACTTTGGGTGCACGCCTCCCTGGAGACGATCTTGATCCAATTTTACCAGTGACAAAATAATCAGCCAATGCTGGCCATTGGATATATAGTGGAAGTTTTGGAATGGAAAGATTATTTGTCAAATTTCAAATTCGAATTCAAATTATGCTTCTTCATGTCTCTGATTTAAACCGTTTAACTAAACGGGCTCAAATGTGAAACCATATCCATATCCTATCCATTTATTAAACGGTTTCACGATTTTGATTTGAACGGATCGATTTTGGTAAACGGTTTTCGTTTGGCTTTGACACCCCGCTAACCTCAAATTTTTGAGCATGAGCTAGGGTTTTTTCAGTTTTTGGGCTGGGCTCAGACCCAAAAAACCATGCATGTATATGGGCTAGTTTTGATGTGTATGTAGGGTTAATACATATCACATCTGATGTTGATTAAGTATACCTATGATTCGGTGTTGAGGTCATCTATTGATTAAGTATATCAGTGCTTATTGTTTAGGTAGTAGATACAGTGACACTATGGTTTTGCTCTTTCAATTCTTATTATTTTTCATACCTAAGATAATTTCATAAGCATGACAAGACTACTACTAGACGTACGTAGGAGAGTGTTGCATGACGAATAATGGAATGGGATTCTGAACCATTCGAAGTGTGCTTCATGTCATGCGGCCCTAAAAACTTGTTCTCCTCCGCTGTGAGTATTCCCCTGAGGTTCTAGCTATGGCGTTCTTCGACGAGGAGTTCATTGAGTCATTTGTCGATCCACTGATCTGTCATCTGTCATCTTCGCGTATTACTGTCTAGAGATATTCTGTCACCTTGTTTTTCTCCTTGAATACCTCTTGTTAAGTTCTTCGTTGGTCTTTCCTTTTTTGAGTTTGCCCTTTCAGTAGTTGTCTTTTAGCTTTCAGAGTTTCCTTTCCTCTCTGTCAAGTTTCTTTCCTTCGTCTCGGTTTCCTTCCCTCTTTGTCCCTTACTAGTTTCCTATTTTCTTCTAGCCGTTTGTTTGATTTCCCCCTTTTTTCTATGTGTGTTCCGTCCTAGTTTGTCCCCCTTGCCCTTTTGTCTGTGAGCCTGGTGTGTTTTCCTTCCCTGAATCTGATGGCTGAACCAACTTCTACACTTCTGTTAACTCTTTCTTCTCCGGGGACCCCTACTCACACATCCTCGTCTCCGCCAACCCCCTCCCCTGAGGAATCTCTGGACGAACTGGATGACGAGGCAGAGGACTCCCTCATTCTCGATGATGAAACAGAGGATCGCCTGGCTGATAACTGGGCAAATACTCTTGTAGGACAGGTCCTTGACGGACGAAGATATCGGCAGCAGGCCGTAACGGAGGCGCTTCTCTCGGCTTCGAACACCAGAAGGCCGGTGGATGTCCAGCGTCTACAACCACATAGATTTCTCTTTCAATTCCAACATCGTCTGGATATGGTTAATGTGTTGGAGGAGGAGCCGTGGTCTGTTAATGGTAATCTCATCGTCCTGGAACCTTGGAATCAAGAACAGGAGTGGCGTTTCACTGCCACAACCTTCTGGGTCCAACTTCACTCCACCACTCTAGAACTTCTTGATTTGACTCTGGGGTCTCAAGTAGCTAGAAAGATAGGTACGGTGCAGCAGCTTATGCTTATTAAAGGGTTCCAGGCTGGTCTATGGCAACATTATGTCAGGGCTCGGATCACCATTAACATCAGCAAACCACTGCGTTCTAGCGTTTTTGTCAAGCGGAGGAATGGTACCCAGAACCTTATTCAGGTAAAATACGAACGACTACCTTTGGTTTGCTTTATCTGTGGTCTCCTTGGCCATGAAGACTCCCGCTGTTCGATTGCCTTTCCTGACTAGCCGAGCTCAGCTAGTGTTCCAGTTGATCCCCCTCGTCTTTTTGGCCCTAAGATTAGGGGACTTATTCCTGATAAGCGCCTAATTGCTACAGCGGCGAAACTGCTCCCTGGAAATGTTGCCTCCACTCCTACCCAGCCCTCACCACCTCCTTCCCCGGTGCCTATGCCTGCCGGCGATGTAGAGGATGACACCTCAGCTATTCCACTAACCACCACTGCCACTTAGACAGCTATGCACATGGTCCCCCCTGGACACGTGTCCACAACCCCAACCTTTTCGTACTCAATTCTTGTTACCGTTACGCCATACATGCCTCAATCCTCCCTGCAGCCCTGGTCCCCCCAACCTCCCTCAGATCAAGCGCCATCACACCAACCCTTACCTGAGACACATTCCCTGCCTCTTACCGTACAGCATCACCTCCACCACTCTGACCACCACTCCACCTTGTCGGCTCAATTACTACAAAACCCAGAAATATCCTAGACCCTTTTGGCCCTTCTACCTCCCTTAGCCAACATAACCATTAACAACCCTTCTGGAGGCTTTATGGGCTTGGGCCCAACAACTGGTTCCACAACCCTCCAGATGGTTCCAGTCCAGCCTCAACCCTATACTCTTTCGCCTCTACCATCTGTCCAACTTACCTCGGCGACATCATCCTGAAGCCCCAGAGTCTTTCCCTCATATTCCCATTCGTGTGGTCCATCCTTCGTCTCGAAAAAGGACTACTGAAGCGCACACTCCTGGCCCTACTGAACTTCTCCCTGCTCCTCCTCCCCTCTCCCAGTGCTCATCCCCTTCTCCGACCACTCATCGGTATCGTACCTCTCCCACTCTCGCAGGCGTGTATCATGGATCCTCTTCCCAAAAGAAAGCCAGGAGAAACAAACCTTACCCTACTCCCTCACCTGCAATCTCTAAATCTCCTACTCTGCCTTTTTTAGCGGAGAACCCCATAGTGGCTGGGGATCAACCCCATGGGAAGCCATGAAACTACTCAGTTGGAATTGTCAAGGATTAGGAGGGGCTCCGACAATTCGCTCTTTAGGAAACCTCTCCAAAAGAGATAGACCGGATTTGCTCTTTCTAATGGAAACGAAGTGTGGTCTCCCCCACCTTCAGAAGGTCAGATGCAAGGTGAACATGGATGGTGTGTATGGTGTGGATGCACAGAATCTCTCTGGGGGCTTGGGGTTTTTTTGGAAACAGGATGTCCGGGTGAATATCATCTCGGCTGATGCTAACATCATTGATGTGGAGATTCAGGACCATGAGGACAACATATTCTATATATCCTGCGTCTATGGTGATCCCAATAGATCTCGAAGGCATATTGTTTGGGAGAAACTTCGGACTATTGCGCATACTAGAACTAGAAGTTGGCTAGCGATTGGTAATTTTAACTCTATCCTTTCGTGGCATGAACAAACTGAGGGGAACACTTCAGGTGATAAGGATATCCAAGCTTTCAGAAATTTTATTAATGACTGCGCGTTGATAGACCTGGGTGCTCAAGGTCCCACTTTCACTTGGTCTAATAATTGCCATGGCAGTGCCAATATTAGAGTTAAATTGGATCGAGCCTTTGCAAATAACTCTTGCCAAAGTACCTTCAGCGACATGGCTGTTTATGTTAAAGCCACAACAGGCTCTGATCATCTTCCCCTGCTCTTGGACACTGATGGTGGTAAGATCAAGGGCCCTCGCCCCTTCAGATTTGAGGCCATGTGGCTGCGCCACCATGACTGTAAAAATGCTGCTACTTCGGCTTGGAGGTGCAATTCTAGAGAAACCCAGTCCCAACAGCTCTATTTGAAGCAGAATAATTGTCGAAAATTTTTCAGGAAATGGAATCATGAGGTTTTCGGGAATTTACAAGCTAACATTCAGAATTTGCAGACAGAGATGGATCACCTTATGGGATTGTCGGTTAATACTTTCTTCCAAAGCCAGATAAATGAAATTTCGGCCGTGCTGGCTGAGGAACTCCTTAAGGAAGAAGATTTCTGGAAGCAAAAATCAAGAATATTATGGCTCACAAGTGGCGACCTAAACACTTCTTTCTTCCATGCTTCCACGATTCAGAGGAGAAGGGCCAATAAAATTTTGAAAATCCAGCGAGCTGATGGTTCGTGGATCTCAGGACAACGTGAGATTAAGGCTAAGTTTATTTCCTATTTCTAGCATGCCTACAGCTCTGAAGGTATTGATCCAGATTCTCTCAACTCTATTCTTAATTGTATTGTTCCTACTATCACCACAGAGATGAATGAATTTCTTTGTCGTCCCCCTGATTTGGAAGAAGTTAAAAAAGCCCTTTTTGCTATGAAACCTACTAAATCCCCAGGACTTGATGGGCTACCCCCCATTTTCTTCCAAAGATTTTGGGACCTCACCTATTCTGATCTTTTCGGTTTTGTTCTAGAGTTTTTCACATCCCGGACTCTTCCTCCCCAATTTAATAGAACTCTGATTTGCCTCATACCTAAGAAGAAAACCCCCCAGACTGTAGAAGATTATAAGCCTATTAGCCTTTGTGGAGTTGCAACTAAACTGATTTCTAAGATTATGGCCACTCGGCTTCAAGGCTTTCTTCATGATATTGTTGCAGCACCTTAATCTGCGTTTGTCCCAGGTCGTTTTTATCTCTGACAATGTCTTCCTTGCGCATGAAGTGTTCCATTATATTAAGGGGAAGAAGAAAGAAAAGCAGAGGTTAATGGCTCTGAAGTTGGATGTCAAGAAGGCTTACGATCGCCTTGAATGGGACTTCATTGAACAAGTTCTTCTGAAAATGGGGTTTCAGCAACAATGGGTGGAAATGATCATGGCTGGGATCCGTTCGGTGAGCTTTAGCCTTATTATTAATGGCATTATTTGTGGTTCTATTACTCCTTCGAGGGGGATACGTCAGGGAGACCCCCTCTCCCCTGCTATTTTTTCTCTGTGTTCGCAGGCCCTCTGCTCCTTGTTAGCTTCGGCTGCCCAGCAGGGGTTGTTTAAAGGTATAAAGGTTAGGAACAGGGCCCCCCTATTTCCCATATCCTCTTTGTGGATGATTGTGTTCTCTTCTCGAAGGTTAAGCTCGATCATGTGCATAACCTTAAAGGCTGCATGGACATCTATTGTGTTGCAAGTGGCCAGGCAATTAACAGAGCTAAATCCATTATCACCTTCAGCCCGAATACAGCTCCGAGATTTAAACGTTGGTTTTCCAGAATCTTACACATTAAATATGGGGAAGGGCCGCAAAAATACTTGGGGTTACCACTGGAATTTGGGGCAAACAAGTCTGCTATCTTCAAGGACATCCAGGAGAGAACGGCTCAGAGGATTAGTGGATGGAAGGAGAAACTTCTTACCCATGCTGGGAAAGAGGTTCTTTTAAAATCTGTAGCTTTCTCTTTATCGGGTTATGCAGCTTCGCATTTTAAACTCCCACAAGCGCATCACAATGCCATTCGGAAAGCTTCTATGAATTTTTATTGGGGACAAAAGGAGGGTGAGAGGAAAATACATTGGGTTGCCTGGGATAAGATTTGCAGAGGAGGCTTGGGTTTTAAACAGCCAAATTTACAAAACTCTGCTCTTCTGGTGAAGGTTGCTTGGAAATTATGGTCCTGCCTTGATTCTTGGTGGGGACAGCAATTAAAAGCGATCTACTTTCCCAATTCCACCCTTCTTCAGGCTCGGCTTGGCCATCGACCCTCTTGGGCATGGCGCAGTATCTTACATGGTAGATCGGTTCTGGTCAAAGGTCTTGTTTGGATCATCGGGGATGGAACTAAGGTGAGGATTTGGGAGGACTAGTGGCTTCCAGGGGCTATCAACTTCAAACTTCATCACCCTGCTCCTCCAAACTGCCCACTGGTCTGGGTTTCTGAGCTTATTGGTCTCGACAGAAGGTGGAATCTGGAGCTGTCACGCCCCCATCCCGACAAGGGATATAATATCATATAAAGGGTGACTAGGACGACGCGTGTCATCCTACTAAACCGCCCGGATCACTGACACAGTGTCCCAACGCACAGTCATATCCAATATTAACACAATATAATATTAGAATGCGTAAAAGAGGAATATTACATTCCAATGATCGTAGTATTGCGGAAGCGTATAAATCGAATAGTTACAAGATGTTCAAAGCTAGATGATAAATACAAGAATTAGTTACATTTCCAATGATCATCTAATAACTATCAAAATGGTATTACAAAGAAGTATTTCACCATAGCCTTAGCCTCAAAAGTAATCAAAGGGGATCGAGTCCCGAATATCCTCACGCCCGTAGGCACAATCATCGCAAGGACACCCGCCGCCATGTTCTCAAACACGGCCTCGGTTCCTCCTCACCGATCTCATCGTATCCCGAGGGCGAACTCCAAGTCCCGCGAGATATCCGTCACCGCACCATAATCTAAAAAAAATGTGCGCACGAGGGGTTAGCTCCACGAGCGTGAGGGATGGGAATGCACAACACACAATTCACATAGTCCAATGATGCATGCACATGTTAAGTCCATTTTTCCACCTAACAAACAACTAAGTCAATGGCATATGCTACGTGACAACTCGGGAGACACCGTGGGTCACTTAACTTATCGCCACAATGAAACCTCAATTGTCACGTGGGACCTACGCCGATCGAAGCCTCCAAGACCACTCTGCGACACTCGATAACCAATACTACCATGATCGGCCTCTCCCACCTCCACGTAATCCGGCATGCGATTACCCAACACCTAAACCCCTGTTGGTAAGGGTCGAGCATAAGGGTGTGAAATCCTAGCCACAAATATACTACATGCAGTCCTATCGTCCCGAGAGGTAATCCGGCGCATCAACTTTTCATCCGGTTTAGTGCCCGGTTACAAGACGGCACGGCATATACAGTTCAACATGACATTCAACATAATTTCTTCATAAATGTATATAGTGTTCGGGGTTCCGGCACCGGTACCCACCGGCACCGAGACCCATCAAGATACAACATTACCAATCAACATTATAACAATTAGATATAAAATTATGCAATATGCGCAAACATGCTTATTAATTATAATGAGTACATAATATATAGTGCAATAGTAATAACAAGCCCAAACAACCAAACCCACTCACACGTATACGCCAAGCACCACGATTATCAGTTGTCGCCTCGATCAAGCAATAAGCCACAAAAGTGAATATTTTAACCTATACAAAGAGTGGAATAAGGTTAAACGAGCGAAGGAACGGATCCCCAAAAGGTCTCCCATAAACACTTAAGTATAAGGTTTCGAGACGAAGTGGTTGCAGGAGTGGTTTCATGCCCAAATTCTCGCAACCACATGTAAATCCTAGGAAACCGGGGTTCGGGACGTTTTAGTCAAGGTCGGATGCGATGTGGTTTCAAAACCGAATCCGAGTGTAAATCCGAGCTTCACAGGGCTCGTGACAATTTTTGTCAAGGTCGGATGCAGATGTGGTTTCGTAAAATCGAATCCGAGTGTAAATCCGACCTTCAGTAATCCATCTCGGAAGGTAATTTCAGGGTGGTTTCTTGCGTGTCCGAACCCACATGTAAACTCTCACACCTTCAGGTCCAAAATCCGAAGGATTCCCCTCCAAGGACCCCATTTCAAGTGGTTTTAAGCACAAGGACTTCTAGAAAACTCTATCCTAAGCTCATTAGGGTCCAACCTTAAATCTCTCAAAAGGCAATGAGAACCCTCACATTAGAGCTCATAATGGAGTGAACTAACTCCACCATAGCTTGGCTTTAAAGCTCCATCTACTCCCTAGGTTCCAAGAGAGATCTAGGTCAATCTCTCCCATTACCCAACCCCTTTTTGAAACCCAAAATAGAAGAAGGAAGAAGCTTACCTACCCCCAAGATGAAAGCTCCACGATTTCGGCCCAAGAGATGGGGTCTCCACCTTTCTCCAAGCCTCTCTCTCCTTCCTCTTTCTCTTCCTCTCCTCTTTCTCTCCTCTTTCTCTCCTCCACGATTTAGGGTAGAAGAGGATGTTGAAGAAGAAGTGATGTTCTCTCTCTCCCTCATGGACTCATTTATAACAATTGGGTCTATGGGTACCCTTAGTCAAATGGGTCATGAGGCCTAATGGGTCAACCCATTAGTCCTATGTGGGTAAATGGATGGAATAACCCATCATTGGGTCAATAGGTTATATGGGCCCGCCCACAACCTCAATTAGGGAAAAGCCCATTCTTAGATGGGTTTAAGTCCCCAATGTACTTCCTAAAGGTACGGGACCCGAACTTAAATTATTCCCTTCTCTCATGAAATAGCTCGAGCGGTTCAAGCCCGGACCCGCATTTCGAGGTTACCAAGGGAAGAATAATTAATAAGTCTTGAGGCTAGAACTTACTTTTCCCCCCCTGTCATGGTTTATTACCCATGACACAACACTTCGCCACGCAATGCTAAGCTCATCACCGAACGAAATATCCAATCGAGGTGACGGTCCAGGATGCTCTCTCCTGAACTCCTCGCTTCCGGCCGGTACTTGGAGGGTAGTCGACAGTCGCCGTCCACGAACTTTCCCCCATCGGCGGTTGAGGAATCTTTCCTCCACAGGCAAACCCGTCTTGTGGTCAACGATTTTGTAGCTAGGTTTGACCATCATGGGGAAACAGTCACCAGATACATGGCGCAGTATCTACACGTCACGAGAAGAAATGATATTTAATTATATCCCAGATACGGGTATAACATCCCCCCACCTTATAAGAAATTTCGTCCTCGAAATTTGACGTACCTTGTAGATAGGCAAGAAAAGGGTATTTCGCCCGCATTTCTACTCTCGCCTCCCAAGAAGCTTCCTCTTGGATGGTTGCACCATTTTATCTTCACATAATGAATGGGCCGGTTGCGAAGATGAACAACCTTGTTGTCCAAAATCTTTTTCAGCTGCTCTTTATAGGACATGTCGGCCGCAAGTTCGGTGGTTCATGCGTCAATACATGGCTTGAATCATGGACATACTTCCTCAACATGGATACGTGGAAGACGTCATGCACACCTTCTAAAGATGGAGGGAGTGCTAACCGATATGCCACCGGTCCAATCCGTGCAAGGACCTCAAAAGGTCCTATAAATCTCGGACTCGCTTGCCCTTCTTGTAAACGCATCACCCCTTTGGAGGGTGATACCTTAAGAACACTTTATCACCGATAGTGAACTCAAGGTCCTTCCGTCTCAAGTCCGCATAACCTTCATCGCTCGATCGAGCCGCCTTGATCCGATCACGAATCAAGTCCACCTTCTCGCATGTTGCCTGAATCAACTCGGGTCCAAGAATACGCCGTTCACCTACTTCGTCCCAATATAACGGTGTCCGACACTTCTTCCCATACCGAGCCTCAAACGGTGCCATGCCTATAGTAGCCGGTAATCGTTATTGTAAGCAAACTCAATAAGTAGAGATGCTCGTCCCATGCCTTGCATATCAATGGCACAGCTGAGCATATCTTCTAATGTCGAATAGTCCTCTCCGATCGTCCGTCGGTTTGAGGGTGGAAGGTGTACTAAAACTCAACAAGGTACCCATTGCCTTCAAAACCCCCCGTAACTTAGATGTAACCGGGATCCCGATCGGAGATGATGCCGACAGAACTCCGTGTAGACGAACTACATTATCAATGTACAAGCGAGCCAGCTTGTCCATCGAATAGGTAATCTTCATGGGGATGAAGTGAGCCGTCTTTGTCAATCTCCAACGACAACCCATATGGTATCGACACCTCTAGGCGTGCGGGGCAACCCGGTGATAAAATCCATGGTAACATGCTCCCACTTCCACTCGGAGCAGGCAATGACCGTAAGAGGCCATGAGGTCGCTGTCCGTCCTTCACTGCGACAAGTAAGACATTTTGCCACATACTCACCACATCCCTCTTCATTCCACTCCACCGAGAATATTCCTTCGGATCTCTATACATCTTCGTACTCACGGATGAATAGAATAGGGAGAGTCATGGGCCTCACTAACACTTCCTTCCTCAACTCGAGGGTTACTAGGAACACATAGCCGTTGTCCGAACATGAGAACACCACTGTTAAAGTAAAATCCAGTTCGCTGCGCGTCCCCTTGATAGCCTCAATAACCTTTTGAATCTCCTCATCGAAGCCTGGGCTGATTGAATTCGCCCTACCGGTGTGGATTGTCTGATAAAGCGATAGAGATAAGGTAACACCATCAACCAAGAATTCAGGTCCATCCTTCTAGCTTCCTCGATGAGTTTCTCACTGGCCGCTAGTGATGCCGTGACAAGGACCGAGATTTCCTCGCGCATCCGCTACTACATTTGCCTTGCCTGGGTGGTAATGGATAGTACAATCATAATCTTTCAACAACTCCAACCACCGTCGCTGCCTCATATTGAGCTCCTTTTGTGTAAAGAAGTATTTGAGGCTCTTGTGATCATTGTATATTTCGCTCTTCTCACCATATAAATAATGTCTCCAGATCTTGAGCGAAAACCACATGGCAAGCTCCAAATCATGGGTCGGGTAGTTCTTCTCATAGTCCTTCAATTGCCGAGAAGCATAGGCCACTACCTTCCCATCTTGCATTAGAACACAACCCAAGCCCATTTTAGATGCATCATCAGACTACCATCCCTCCAGTACCATTAGGAATGGTAAGCATCGGAGCGGAAACCAACCTCTGCTTGAGCTCTTGGAAGCTCTTTTCACAGCCTATCGGACCACTCGAACTTCACTCCCTTTCGGTCGGTCGTGTCATAGGAGCGGAGAGCCTTGAGAAGTTCTCAATAAATCTCCTGTAATAGCTGCTAGTCCCAGGAAACTACGAATGTCCGCCACATTCTTGGGTATCGCCTATCAACTACGACTTCACCTTGCCAGGGTCAACCTCTATACCCTTACCGAGAAACAAGGTGTCCTGAAATGCCACTGTTGTAGCCAAAACTCACACTTATCGAATTTGGCGTAAAACTGCTTCTCCCTTAGGCGTTGTAATACTAGGCGAAGATGGTCTCGTGCTCCTCCTCGCTCTTGGAATAGACCAAGATGTCATCAATGAAGACAATGACATACTTGTCTAGAACATCGTGGAACACCCGTTCATCAACTCCATAAAGGCGCGGGGCATTGGTCAGCCGAAGGACATGACCAAGAACTCATAATGACCATAGCGAGATCTCGAATCTTTGTCTTGCCGATATCACTATTTCGATCTTCAATCGATGGTACCGACCGGAGATCAATTTTCGAGAACACCTTCGCACTCGTAGTTGATCGAATAGGTCATCGATCCTAGGCAAAGGATACCGGTTCTTGATTGTCAATTTGTTGAGCTCACGGTAGTCAATGCCTGGACGCATACTACCGTCCTTCTTTTTCACAAACAACACAGTGCTCCCAAGGAGATACACCTGGTCTAATGAAACCCTTCTTCAACAGGTCATTCAACCGCTCTTGTAGCTCCTTTAACTCGAGTTGGGGCCATCCTGTAAGGTGCCTTGATATGGGGCTGCACCAGGAATCGATCTATCATGAACTCGTCTCGCGACGGTGGCAACCGCGTTAGATCCTCGGGAAAGACATCCGGAAAGTCTTTCACCACGCACAACTCTTCCAAAGGCCGCCTTTGGCTTCAGTGTCTATCACGGATGCTAGATAACACTCGACATCCTCTCGCCAACAACTTCGACTTGGAGGGCGAGATGATAACTTTCTTGGGTCTCTCCGCTTAGTACCCATAAACACAAACTCTTCACCTTCAATGGTTTGAATAGAACCTTCCTCTCGAACAGATTAGGCTGGCTTTGTGAGTTGATAGCCAATCCATTCCCAAAATCACATCAAAGTCTTTCATATCCAGCAGATACTAAGCTTGCTTGAGTCCGTGACCACCCACACCTACCGGGCAAGGATCATAAACCGAGTTAAGTTCAACCTTGCTACCCGTTGGTGTACTCGACTATCAATTTCCGGGCCATTAGCTTTGGTTCAATGGACATCTTCTTAGCAAAACTAGGGGACACAAAAGAGTGTGATGCCCCGAATCAAATAAAGCATAAGCGGTGAGAGCAAACAAGAACGACACCGACAAGCAAACGACAACCAATCATAGAAACAAAAGCTATTATATGCACATCTTAAGAGTAGAGTGCATTACCTGTAATAACACTGGATCGGCCTGGGCCTCTTCATTTGTCAGAATACACCCGACCTTGAGATCTATGGGCGGGAGGAAGAAGAAGAGAACGACAATCGCTTGGCTTGGGGTGCCTTACGTAGCTGCACTGGAGGACCTATCATCCGCGGATGAGGACAGTCTCGAACCATATGCCCGGACTCCTTGCAATTGTAACATATGAGAGTCCGGGAACCATAGTGAGGAGTTGATGTAGGCCTGGGTGCTTGCACCGCATCGACCTCCGGGATGGACCGAAAAAGTAGTAGTGTAAGATCCTCTCCTTTGGAATTTTGTGGATCCCCTAGGTTCATGAGAGGTCATGGGCCTTTACCACGCTGAATGGCCCTGTAATTCTCTCTCTCTTGGTCCTCAATCACCTTAGCGGCTTGGACCGTCTCAAGATAAGTAGGGTACTTGTGTAGCACCACGAAGTACTAATGCTAGGTCTAAGCCCCTTCTCAAACTTCCTAGCCTTCACATTCTCGGCCTTCATGTGTACCTGGGCGAAGTAAAACAGCTCCTCAAAAGCTTGGTACTCAAGGACCGATTTGGATCCTTGAAAGAAGCTCATAAACTCGGACTCCTTCCTATCACGGAAGTTTTGAGGGAAGAAATTTTTGAAGAAGACTTCCTTGAATTGAGCCCAAGTTGCCTCTGGGTGAGTTGCCCAAAAATGGTCTTTAGAGGAGAGCCACCACGCATCGAATCACCCCCGGAGCTGGTAGGTAGCACACCGGATCTTGTCCGTGTCATTGCATCGTATCACTTCAAAGATTCTCTCAAGATCCCTTATAAATGTTGAGGAAAAAGGAATCATGGGCCATCTTGTAGAAGGTTGGAGGACGATGTTTCGAAATCTCTCCAGATAACCTAGCAACATCCACCCAAGCCGAGTCACCGCTTGGACCGAAGGAGCCACGAAGTGGAAGGTAGAATAGGTGCTTGGCACCTCTTGTGTCAAAGGAATTCCGGCAGTGGCTTGAGCCAGAGGAACACTAGGTACAAGCAGAACCCACAAGGTGGGGGAGGATTGACTTGCACAGGAGGAGGCACGGCTGCCTTTCCCTAACAAAGGCTTGGAACATAGCCGTCATGTTTTGCATAAATTGCGCTGCTCTTGTTGCGCCTCCCTATGCTCTCGTTCCATGGATTGCAACCTATTGCTCAACAACGCGGCAACATCCGCATTATTACTAATTGCGGTGCTACCGGTAGAACCGTATTCAAGCCTCACCGGCCTCTTCCCTAGCGGAGAACGGTTGGCATTTGACTGCAGTATTAACCATGGTTCACACACTGGTTACGACCAACACCCACGTTATAGGCACAATAGCAATATTAAGCAAACCAATCAAAATCGATTTGCAAAGGTAAACATAGGTTACACGAGGGGTAAGGGAAGCAATAATGAGGGTAATAAACATTAGAAACAAGTTGGTTAAGCAAAACAGGGTCAAAAAACCCTTTCTGGCCGGGTCGGATTTACATGCGGTTTCACTAGGCCGCATCCGAGTGTAAATCCGACCTTCACAGACCAAAGGCTGGTCTCGGGAATCCGCGGATTCACGATCGATTCAAAATCTTGCATCCGAGTGTAAAACCGCATGGTCCAAAAAGCAGAATTTCTCACTCGAAACTCCTCTTCAAAACCCAAAACCCTTTTTCTAAACACACCCTACGCTCCGAGAACCCAAAACCGCACTCGTCCCTTGCTCCCTCTCCCTTCAAGGTGGATTTTTGGCACTCAATCCACGCACAGATCCGATCGAGTTCGGTATGCCCTCTTCCCTCTCTATCGATCTATCTCTTTCTCCTTTCGACTTCTATTATGGAGAAACCCCAAAATCCATTTCGGGTTTACAAGATTTGGGTTTTTTTGTTTTCTCCTAGCTAAATAGATGGATTATTGTCCATTCTCCATTCGTTTCCCATCATATGCAACCTAGTTGAGGTATTTCCCCCAATTTTGCACCTTCACCATGGGTTTGGGTTGGATTTTGGTGAAATCCCAAAACCCTAACCGAAATTCTATGTCTTTTGCCCAATTCAAGTTCGGTTTTGCTAGGTAGGCTTGGTGTATATAATTTGGGGTTGTCTCAAGCCATTACTTATTTATTTCTTGCAAATTGGAACTTCAAGAATCACATCTGAATTTTCTTTTAGAGATTCAAGCATTATTTACTACAATTTAGCTCCATATATTGCTTGAACTAGGTATTTAGTATAAACTTCATGTTCTAGGTATACTATGGCCATGTATGTATATTGTGTACTATATCATTCAACTTCCAACCAAATTCTGAAAATTTCCTCTTTGGGTTTCATAGTATAATTTTTATCAATTCAGTCCAATTTTGTTTGAACTAAATGCTTGTATGATATAATGCTTCTCCAAGCATAATGTGGCCATGTACGTTTATCCTCTATGATTGCATCTACATGTTGGCCATGCTTTCCCCTTTTCCCTAACTCCTTAGACCATTCACAACAAAATTGTCCTAGTACATTCCTACTGTAATGTGGTTAATCTGTTGTAGGAATCAAGTTCTAGGTTCTAATTCCTTGTCTCCTTTCATTGTATATCTACTTAGACCTTAATATCCAAGCATGGACTTAATGTGTTTCTGTATTCTTGGCCTTCTTTGGTTGCAGGTTAGGGAATCTAAATGGCTCCTAGAACAAGGCGTGCACGGGCCGAACAAGCTGCCCCAGCTGCTTTGGATGCACTATGGTTCCAAGACCTAGAGAAACAGGAGATGTACCAAGACCACTTTCGCTTTAAGAGTATCTTGGAGGGGAGAGATGTGGTACTGGAAGACCTCAACGCCTACAAAGTAGGGCCGAGATTTGAAGCACTGGGGTGGTCCAACCTCCTCAACCTTCCAGAGCCATTCTATCCCAAGCTCGTTCGTCACTTCTACGCCAACCTGCACACCGAGAACCTAGGCACGCGAGATTACCGGATCCTCTCTTATGTCAAGGGAGTCACCATATCCTTCACAGGGGCACGGTGTGCATCCTCAATGTAGCTATCTGGGAGAGAAGACCTACTGCGCACCATGGAAGAATCCCTACTCCTTTCTCAGGAGAGAGGCATACAGGGAATTATACAGGGAGCTTACACGTGGGGCATTCGAGAAGAAAGTGCCTGAGACTTCTTTTGCCAATTCTCCCAGGATATTGAGCCGGATTGTGCAGCACAACATCGTGCCTATAGCCGGTCACCGCACCATGCCTTCCATCTTCGTAGGCTATGTGGCCTATCACCTCTACAAAGGCATTCCCATCGCCCGCCCTACATTATCATGCGGACCATGGATCATGCGGGCGAAATCCCAGGAGGAACTTAGATTTACCCTATGGGAGGTTGCTCACCACTATTTTTCAGCATTTTGGAGTTGACTTGAGTGAGGAGGATCAAGACTTAACAGAAGATCCACCTCTAGATCGTAACGCAGTGGCGAGGATGCGTGCGATGGATGCATATAGTGATGGGGAGCCATTGGTCCCAAGCAGAGGTCACGGGCCGAGCCTCGAGCACAGGAGCCTCCTCCTCACCGATGTGCATGCGGCTTCTTCATCGTGCACCTTGCTCCTAGTGGGTCTGACATCGACAGAATTCTTGCAACTCTGGGCCAGATGAGCACCAACATGGCTCAGGGGTTTGAAGGAGTGAACACTAGGCTCGATGCATCAGACAGACGCATGGAGAGCCTCGAGCGGCAGATGGAGGACTTGCACTCCTACCTCCATGATGAGGGCACAGAGGACGAGCCCAAGAGTGGTGATGATGAGATGGAGCAAGAGACCTCCGTCCATTCCCACCATGCTCTCAATGGACCCCTAGCTTTTTGTCTTACCATGCAAAGCAAATTTATTTTTTCTTTTTCTTGGTTGTAAGAACTCGAAGTCTCCAGTTCAGCTGAATTTTGTTGTAATCACTCGTTTGGCTTATGGAAATGTTTCACAGCTGGAATTAAGGAATATATATATAAATATAAACACATGTCTTTTCCTTCCACTGTTGTGCCTATTATTTGCTATTGTCTTCGGCTTTCTCCCTAAGCTAGTCTTCTCCCTAGCATTCACACACATTCCAATTATGCATTGTTGGAAGCTTTTAACTTAGCAACCTATTGTGGAGAGTAAATCACAAATCCGCTAGACTGTGGCTGGTGCAGAGCATCTCGCTCTGATACCACGCTGTCACGCCCCCATCCCGACAAGGGATATAATATCATATAAAGGGTGACTAGGACGACGCGTGTCATCCTACTAAACCGCCCGGATCACTGACACAGTGTCCCAACGCACAGTCATATCCAATATTAACACAATATAATATTAGAATGCAGAAAAGAGGAATATTACATTCCAAATGATGTAGTATTGCGGAAGCGTATAAATCGAATAGTTACAAGATGTTCAAAGCTAGATGATAAATACAGTAATTAGTTACATTTCCAATGATCATCTAATAACTATCAAAAATGGTATTACAGTAAGTATTTCACCATAGGCCTTAGCCTCAAAAGTAATCAAAAGGGGATCGAGTCCCGAATATCCTCACGGCCCGTAGGCACAATCATCGCAAGGACACCCGTCGCCATGTTCCTCAAACACGGCCTCCGGTTCCTCCTCACCGATCTCATCGTATCCCGAGGGCTGAACTCCAAGTCCCGCGAGATATCCGTCACCTGCACCATAATCTAAAAAAATGTGCGCACGAGGGGTTAGCTCCACCGAGCGTGAGGGGATGGGAATGCACAACACACAATTCACATAGTCCAATGATGCATGCACATGTTAAGTCCATTTTTCCACCTAACAAACAACTAAGTCAATGGCATATGCCATCTGTGACAACTCGGGAGACACCTGGGTCACTTAACTTATCGCCACAATGAAACCTCAATTGTCACGTGGGACCTACGCCGATCGAAGCCTCCAAGACCACTCGGTGGCGGACACTCGATAACCAATACTACCATGATGGCCTCTCCCACCTCCACGAATCCGGTGTCGATTACCCAACACCTAAACCCCTGTTGGTAAGGGTCGTAGCATAAGGGTGTGAAATCCTAGCCACAAATATACTACATGCAAGTCCTATCGCCCCGAGAGGTAATCCGGCGCATCAACTTTTCATCTGGTTTAGTGCCGGTTACCACAGACGGCACGGCATATACGATTCAACATGACATTCAACATAATTTCTTCATAAATGTATATAGTGTTCGGGGTTAACCGACTTGTACCCACCGCACCGAGACCCATCAAGATACAACATTACCAATCAACATTATAACAATTAGATATAAAATTATGCAATATGCCAAACATGCTTATTAATTATAATGAGTACATAATATATAGTGCAATAGTAATAACAAGCCCAAACAACCAAACCCACTCACACGTATACGCCAAGCACCACGATTATCAGTTGTCGCCTCGATCAAGCAATAAGCCACAAAAGTGAATATTTTAACCTATACAAAGAGTGGAATAAGGTTAAACGAGCGAAGGAACGGATCCCAAAAGGTCTCCCATAAACACTTAAGTATAAGGTTTCGAGACGAAGTGGTTGCGGGAGTGGTTTCATGCCCAAATTCGCAACCACATGTAAATCCTAGGAAACCAGGGGTTCGGGACAGTTTTAGTCAAGGTCGGATGCGGATGTGGTTTCGAAAAACTGAATCCGAGTGTAAATCCGAGCTTCACAGGGCTCAGGACAATTTTTGTCAAGGTCGGATGCGGATGTGGTTTCGAAAAATGAATCCGAGTGTAAATCCGACCTTCACGAATCCATCTCGGGAAGGTAATTTCGGGTGATTTCTTGCGAGTCGAACCCACATGTAAACTCTCACACCTTCAGGTCCAAAATCCGAAGGATTCCCCTCCAAGGACCCCATTTCAAGTGGTTTTAAGCACAAGGACTTCTAGAAAACTCCATCCTAAGCTCATTAGGGTCCAACCTTAAATCTCTCAAAAGGCAATGAGAACCCTCACATTAGAGCTCATAATGGAGTGAACTAACTCCACCATAGCTTGGCTTTAAAGCTCCATCTACTCCCTAGGTTCCAAGAGAGATCTAGGTCAATCTCTCCCATTACCCAACCCCTTTTTGAAACCCAAAATAGAAGAAGGAAGAAGCTTACCTACCCCCAAGATGAAAGCTCCACGATTTCTGGCCCAAGAGATGGGGTCTCCACCTTTCTCCAAGCCTCTCTCTCCTTCCTCTTTCTCTTCCTCTCCTCTTTCTCTCCTCTTTCTCTCCTCCACGATTTAGGGTAGAAGAGGATGTTGAAGAAGAAGTGATGTTCTCTCTCTCCCTCATGGACTCATTTATAACAATTGGGTCTATGGGTACCCTTAGTCAAATGGGTCATGAGGCCTAATGGGTCAACCCATTAGTCCTATGTGGGTAAATGGATGGAATAACCCATCATTGGGTCAATAGGTTATATGGGCCTGCCCACAACCTCAATTAGGGAAAAGCCCATTCTTAGATGGGTTTAAGTCCCCAATGTACTTCCTAAAGGTACGCGGGACCCGAACTTAAATTATTCCCTTCTCTCATGAAATAGCTCGAGCGGTTCAAACCCGGACCCGCATTTCGAGGTTACCAAGGGAAGAATAATTAATAAGTCTTGAGGCTAGAACTTACTTTTCCCCCTGTCATGGTTTATTACCCATGACCCCGAACAGCTTCGCCACGGCAATGCTAAGCTCATCACCGAACGAAATATCCAACGAGGTGACGGTCCAGGATGCTCTCTCCCGAACTCCTCGCTTCCCGGCTGGTACTTGGAGGGTAGTCGACAAGTCGTCGCCCACGAACTTTCCCCACTGGCGGTTGAGGAATCTTTCCTCCACAGGCAAACCCGTCTTGTGGTCAACGATTTTGTAGCTAGGTTTGACCATCATGGAGAACAGTCACCAAGATACATGGCAGGTATCTACACGTCACGAGAAGAAATGATATTTAATTATATCCTGGGAATACGGTATAACAGAGCGCTTAACCAATGGTTCTCCCCTCAAGACAAGGCCGAAATCCTTAAACTCAAGTTGAGCTTTGTTCAAAGAGAAGATAGGCTAGTGTGGGGGGCTTCCAAAAATGGTATTTTCTCAGTAAAGATGGCTTATCATCTTCTTTCATCTCAGTAAGAAGAGGAGTCTCAGTTGCGTCCTTCTTCGTCCAATTCAACTCAGCGACAAGTCCCTCCGAAGGTGTGGAAGTTCATTTGGAATGCCAAGACCCTACCTAAGGTCAAGGCTTTTATGTGGCGTATGTGTGTTAATGGTCTGGCCCCAGCTGTCAATCTTCGCATTAGGCGAGTTCCCATCGACCTGTGTTGTCCTAGATGTGGAAGAGGGGAGGAGTCCATAGAACATATTATCTTGACTTGCCCCTATGCGCAGTCCATCTGGTTTGGGTCCTCTTTATCTCATAGACCCCCTGCCCAGGGACAGCTGACTATTCACTCCTGGATTCAACAGTGGTGCTCCTTATATTCTAAAGAGAAGATTGTAACTAGGAAAGCCTTCAACTTGGCTTCTTTTCTTTGCTAGGCCATTTGGCTTTCCAGAAATGATCTTGTTTTTAACAAGGTTGAGCGACCCCAGGCTAAGGTCATTGCCACTGCTGAAAAATTGTATTTGGCGTTTTGGAATATCAACTGCCCCCTGCGGAAGGGCTGAACCACTATGATGGGAGTTGTGGCGTGGCTCCTCGTTGGTCTCCTCCCCCTTTTGGCACTCTGAAGATAAATACTGATGCCTCTTTGTTGTCGGGCAAACCATTTGGAGAGATTGGATTTATTGGTCGAGATCATCTTGGGTGCCCAAGGTTTGCAGTCTCTGACTCTGTTCTCCTCCCGTCTGTGCTTATAGGAGAGGTGGAGGCGGTAAGATATGCAGTGTTATGCGCCTTAGATCAACGCTTCTTTTGGTTCATTATTGAAGCAGATTCCATGGAGGTCATTAGGATTCTCTTGGACCCTGCCAAGCTGCCTCCTTTGGAGGTTTCAAATGTTGTGGATGACATTAGGTCTCTCTGTGCCCCCCCGGTTCAATGCAGCTTTGCTCACATTTCTAGAGATTTAAACGGCATTGCCAATACCCTAGCTAGGAAAGGCCAGTCCGTCTGGTGTAGGACTTCTTGGCATACTTCCACTCCTTGGCTCTCTCAATGTTGTCAACTGGAGGCATTGGCTTGTAACCGCTCTCAATAAACTCTTTTATTACCAAAAAAAAAAAAGATAATTTCATAGAATTTTATGTTAAAGTGAACTCATTTTATTTTGAAATTAGATTATTTGTTGCGGATTCTTTTTTTTTTTTTTTGGGTGGTAAAAGACAGGTTCAACCCGGTCTGAATATTTTGGTAAAAGACAGGTTCAAATCTGTGTTTGTAAGCAAAGGAATGGAGAAAACTAGCTCGCCTTAATCTGTAGCCTTTGATCTGGGCCTGAATTGAGCTGAGCCCGAATGCTGGGCTCAGTTTTGCATATGGATGCAAGAAATCAGGCTGGTCCGGGCTTCAGACCGAGGACTTCACACCTTGAGTTGGGCCTGGACTCTATAAAGCCTAAGCCCAACCTGGCTCAATTGCACCCCTAGCTAGGACTACCAAAAGGGGTGCATTTCAATACATAAGAGGGTATATGATTAATTAGGTTCCTCTATTGCAACCTGTGACCGATGGGAGCCTCATGCATTGAGTTCAGATTTGCTACCCACATGGAGACGGGTGGGGACAGATCTGAATCCTCTATGGGGGTGTAGGACCTGCCTCTAGGGTGTGGGACCCATGCCCCATGAAGGGGTCAGATCTGTCCCCACTCGTACCCATGTGGGTAACTGATCCGGACTAGCGTGCATTGAGGTACACCCTTAATTTTTATAATAGAAACAATTCTTTAGACATCAATTATTATTACATTATCTTTCGGTATAGCACAATTAGATGTGTTGTCAGTGGATTCCACTAGTGAGATCTTTTCTAACCATATGATCCTCATTAAAAAAAAACAAATAAAAAATAGAATCCATGTTGTATATTTGAAATAGGTTGACTTTCTTGCTTCACTCATGGTACAATCCTCTTCCCGCTGAGCTCCCTCCCTCCTCTCTTCGGTCTACAACGACAAAATGTAGGACTGGTGCCAATAGTTCGTAACGGAAGAAATGACTTACCCGAATCGAGATCACTAACACTAAAATAAGTCAATTTCATTGACTTATTTGTGACTTGATAAAACATGTGCACACTTTTGAGTACTAGAGGGGAGAAATTACGTGCATACTTGTAAGACAATTAATTAGTTGGAAAAAAATTATTTATAGTGCCATCTCCCTCAAAATCAGGGATTAACAACAACCCAATAGTGGACATGCTATCCGTCGTAAGGAATAAAATCCTCTGCAATGCGGGCCTGAGAGCTCGACACATGGAAGAAGCTATATCTAATAGTGCGAGCTCAATGCAAAATAGTTTTTTTTTTTCTTTCTTCCCGAGTGCGACACCTTTGGATGTTGCAACTTCCACATGTTGAACCCTGAGGCCCACACTGCAGATGAGTTTTTTTAACTTCGCAGTACACATCCCTTCACAATTATCACGAAATCTCTCCTTAATTGACATTTCTCTCTTCTTTATTAATCAATTGGGTCATTGTGTATCCTTTCTCCCCATTGGCTTGACGTGTTTAACATTAATTGTAAAAAACATTTTTATGAGCAATACTAAATAGGACTGAAACTTGGAAGAAAATTTATGAGGAAAAAAAAAAAAGAGGACCTACACAGTTGTTGAGCAGAGGAGGTTTGGTATGGGGCCCATCTCACTCATGACATGTTTGAGAATTCTTCCATCTCCGTCGGTGGGCGTTTTCTAAGCCCAAATTGGTGGACCGCACGTTGGCTAAATAGCTGTAGACGCGTCTCCCACTCACTCTGCTTCGTGACATACTCTTCCATCACTATTCTTGCTGTAAGATACAAAATCCTGCACTGTCCATCTCTCACAGGCCACACCGTCATTTCTGCTACAGCCTACAAGCATGGATATAAAAAACAGTATTGGATTAGGTATATCCACAGTTCCATATCGGTATCGGTCATGCCCGATATTAATACTTACTTGATCAGAGATCTTCAGTTTTGTTCGGTGAAAAACAACAGTCGTCTGTATCAAGGGATATGTGAATTGCTCAGTAGTATTTCACAACAAGAGAATGAGAACCTTTTAGGATGACCACGTGGATGCACCCAAAATACGGCTTTTTCCACTGAATTTTGTGCTTACAACACCTTGCCTCATGGAAGAAAATGAAATTTTCCTGATACAATCGATATATTTTCCTTTCATCTCGAAGGTTCTTCATCGAAGTGATTTGAAAACACATCTTGACCAGATCATCCCTACAGAGCAATTAAAAGCGTCTTTTCACAGTAGATCAGATCACAGATCCGATACCGTAATTGATAGAATTGTTGATAATACTAATAAATATATATGATCGAAATACAATATGTTATGATACGGATACAGATACAGATACGTTACACCATCCACTGAGTAGTCAGACCTCAGAAGTGTGTGACAATAGGTCCAGTGTGGCACGTGATATTATATCACACGTGTGCTGTTGTGGACCTACGGAGGGAGAGAGAGAGAGAGTGGGAGGTGGGACCCAAGAGAGCACTCCATCTGGGATTTTCATCTGCCCACCGACGGATCATTAGAGCAAAGTTCCCTCTTAAACTCGGAATATCCGTTTCCCTACCTCTCTCTCTCTCTCTCTCTCCATTTTTCTTAATTTTGATGTCTTTTGACTCTATTTTCAAACTTTTTCTTTTTAAAATTTTTCCTTTTTTAATTCCTAATTATTATTTTTTTCCAATTATGACTTCTGAGTTCTGACTTCTGAGCGGTTAGAATTTTAAAATTCTGGAAAATTTTCCTTCGAAAACATCGCATTCATCCCTAATCCCGCTCTTTGTATAGTTTTTGAGATCTTGTCCAGCTCTCGTTTTCTATTAGAGGGGCCACTCTTCGTTATCTTGTCTGGATTTGATCTAGGGCTTTTCTGTTCTCGTTGAAGGTACGTGCATGCCTCCTCTAACCCCTTTTCTTCTCTTCCTTTTGTTTTATTTTTCAAATAATGTATTGGTTGTACTTTGTATTCAAGCATTTTTTTTCCTGCATTTTGGGTTTTGATTCATCTTCTGTGGGATTAGCATATATTTGATAAGCCACATATGTGTTTCTGGTTAATCTTCTCTATTTTTCATTCTGGGTTGGTTCTGGGTTTTTAGCGCCTTTGATGCTGCATTGAACGATCCAGCTCGTTTTCAAGCATTCTGCTGTTTTATTATGTGCGTTTTCCATCTCTGTTTTCGAACCTCTTTCTGTTTTTTTTTACTGAATACATTTTTGTTTATTAAGTTTCAGTTGCTTTGTATGTTTTTAAATGGATGTTCCAGCTGCATTTAGACGGTTTTCCATATAGCTATTTTTTTTTAAATTCTCTTTTAATTTGTGAATGCAGGATTCTGTTTCGTGATTACAATTTGCTTTAGGAACTTAAATTTCAATTTCTTGGAGGTGAAGAAGAAAGTATAGATTTAACTATAAATTGAAATTGTAAAGGTTGCTTAGTTTATGAGTATCGAGATTTAGTGGGTACTGGTTAGAATACTCATCAACAACAGAGCTAAGAGGTGAAGGAGAACCTGTGTTAATGGGGTTGATTAGAAAAGTCTGACCTTTTGGTATTGCCAAGCAGAATGTACAGGTTCATGATTTAGAAGGGGAGAGGGGATAGAGTGGGCTTATGTGTTTGTTCACATGGATCTTAGAGAAAAAGATCTTTTAATTGATCTTGAATGTGGTGGGACTAATGGTGAAGAAGAAGGAAATAAAGAACCATGTACAGTTGCTAAGCCAACAAAGAAATTATTGGGTAGGGTATGGGATGGGTTTGTGAGCTTTGATGGTGCAATCAAAGTTGAAAGGGCCATGAGTTTAGTCAATTCCTCAAGTTCTGCTGATGTTTGTCCAGAGAATCCAGAAATGTTAACAGAGAAGAAGTCTGGACAAGACGAACCATTGGGCCTTGGTGAAAATAAAATACTGAAGGAGAAACGTAAAAAGACAAGCTCTAAAAAGCCTGCAAAGCCACCACGACCTCCCAGAGGTCCATCATTGGATGCTGCTGATATGAAACTGGTCCGAGAGATCTCTGAGCTTGCTATGTTGAAGCGGGCCAGGATTGAGCGGATGAAGGCATTGAAGAAGATAAAAGCAGTGAAGGCAACATCATCAAGTAGCAGTGTGTGTGCTATGGTCGTCACCATACTCTTCTGCCTTGTAATGATTTTTCAAGGTAACGTTGTTTTTTGGAGTTTGCACTGGCTCTTTACTTCTCCATGTACGTCTTTACTTGTGATTTCTGCATGTTTCTTCTATATTTTATTGTAATTTTTTTATGTTCTTGTATACTTCGTATTGTTTGCTATGCTAGTAAATCAATGATTCATAGTTGCAGTAGGTGCAACCAATGAATTTAACCTTCTTTTCGATTAGGAGTTGATTTCACTTGCTATTCTAAATTGGTGAATCTATGTGGATAAATCTTTGTTACAATATGAGATGAATTACTTATTTGTAATTAACTTATATGTTTCAGCTTTCCTTTTGATGCTAATTATTACAAGCAATCCATTCTCTATGAATGGTACCCAAGATTTGATTGCATGTTAAAAAATATTGTATCCAATAACATTCTCAAAGTTAGAAGCAAGAATTTGTACAAACAAGCAAGGTGTTTTTTTTTGTTTTTGTAGCTTTGTAGTATAGGTTGTGCATTGTGGATGACATATCTGTGTTTTAAACTAGAGTACTGTGCATCTTTAATGATCTCAATTATGTGTTTGACCAGTGATCAGAATGAGAATTTGATCCGAACCCTCTGGTCAAATAATAGTGTCTAGTTTCATTCTTTGTATAACTACGATATTTTCTCTGTGTTTCTAGATGGGAGTTTCCAAAGGCAAATTTATCTATTAGATACTGTAGAAGCTCCGTATCATCTACATATGCAGTTAATACTTCATGATATTATCATTGTACTACGAGAATGATCATGTCAATCATTTCTAAATGCTGATAAATCTGGCCATCATAAATTGCTGTTCATCTTGCACATTAACCTGTTGTGTGGATTGATTGCATTTACAATGAATTCAATTTTTTTTCTTTCTTTCCCAGATCACTGGCATTCAAGTAGTTTATATACAAGTTTTCATGTTATATATAGTAGTTACAAAGCATTCATGTAGTTTAAATTGGTTACATGGGTAGTATAGTAGAACTGATTTTTATGTTTAACCTTGAACTTGACCTCATGTATTTCAGCTTTTAGGTAACCTTGGTTCTCATGTATCAAAGTAATACACATTTCAGCTTCCAATAGCATCCAGTAGAACCTTGTAGCACTTCTTCTAGAACCTTCTTTTGCTGTTGTAGAGAATGGAAATTGACAAGTCCACAAGTTACATCAACAGAGTGATGGCTTGATAAGTCCACAAGTTGTCAGCCTGTGTGTATGTTACTTCTGTTTAACTTTCAGTAATCTATATTTATGAGCTACCATACTGGAAATCTTATCCCATCTGTGACCCTTGCCGTCTCGGAGATAAATGTTTCTACCTTCTTGTGGAGTTTTTAGGGCATGTGGCTTTTACTAAGCTAGAAGCTGGATATTCTGCTTAACTAAAGACCGAGCGGAAGACAAAAGTATGACTGTTATATTTTTTTTTTATCATATATCACTGGATAGGAGCTTATGTCATTGTTTTATTGCTATATTTTTCAAAAACCTAAAGAAGTTTCTATTGTATCAACATAACTTGAAATCTATGGTAGAACTCTTCCACAAATAAGGAGAAAAAACCAATGAGATTGCAGAGATGTTACAAAAGCATGGTTGACAGTTGGACTCAGCACATGTTGAGACTTGTTCTTAAACTGTTTGGAAGAGTCCATGCGACAATGCGAGCAAGTGGCTAGTAATCGATAGATTTCATGATTTCCCTTTTCATGTGTATGCCCATATGGTCCATGAATCTTATTTGAGTAATAAGTTATCTGGTGAAATCATATCAAGGTCTTTGAGCCTGCCATGAATTGAATGTTAATTCTACTGACAGATGGCTACATATTTTTTTTATTTGCTTTCGTAGGGTTCATAAGGTGATGTATGGAGCATGTCATGCTCCGAATCCAACTCTACCTTTTGAGTGTTTATGCATTTCAAACTGCATGATTTAATCTATTGGTTAAGACTTAAGTTCTCAGCTGATGCTTCTTTCAGGACAGGACCTGATACTTTAAAAGAATTGGCTGTTCATGCTTCTCCTTTTGTCACTTGGGTTAATATGTATCTGATCTAAAGTTGTCTCTCTTACTATTTAAACCATGAGTCGTAGTTTCCTATCCCATTCTTTAACATGTACCTTTAGGACATAAAACATGTCCTCCAAAACCGGTATGTATGACAGGGAGTTGGTTCGACTTTCTTGCCAAACTATATGTGTTCATTAAGCAGATTTTCTACATTACGCACTTGACTGGCTTTGCAATGTTCTGGAAGATTTATGTTCAAGCGTCATGTAGATATTCTTTTTCATATTTTTAGATATTCATTGCAGGAATGTGTTCCAAAAGCAGCTCAAGTGTTACCTTCCAGGGATCTCCTGAAACAGCTGTTGGATTGATTTCAGTTCCATATAATAAGACTCTTTCTGCTAGTGATGCCAATGGACCTAATACCCTATCACCCAAGTAAGTTTTTACTCCTTGCTTTCCGTCCTGAACTGAATGATTTCAACATTACAAGAAATCAAGGATCTTTTTGGATTGTTTAAGAGCATTGACTATGTTTTAGTTCTTGTGTTGCATTTGGGTAATAATATTCTGGTGATTTTGCTGATGTCTCCTTTATTCTTCTTTACATTGCAGTTTTGTGGAACAAGTTGCTGGGTCTACTCCCGGGGAAGAAGTGAGTAGAGCTACTGGATGAAATGGAATGCCTGTCAATGAGAATTTGGAAGGTGCTGTGAGGCCTGTCCAGTAGAAGATACGTAGGTTGTCCTTGCCAGTTTTGGTACATAACAGCTTGTTTTGATGATTTCAGTTGTGTATATATGTGTAGAATTTTTGCCTAATGAGGGTGAAAGGCTTAGGAAAGTTGTTTTTCCCCAGTGCAATAAGTAGAGATTTAAATTAGTGGTCTGCGAAGTAGCACTTGTTCTTCAGTACCTGTTTATGACGGACTTAGGGACGTGGTATTATGCTCATAAACCAGTGTTTTCTAAGACCATCAACCTGGTTCTGACTGTGGTTGGATGACCATTTGGATTGTCAACTTTCTACTTATAAAGTTCATTAATCAGATTATAATCTTCCCAATTGGATTGTTGGTTTGAGTCTTTGGATATGGATTATTTATTTGTTGTTGGCCCCATCAGCTCAGCTTTGAGAGCCATCAGGAATGATGGACTCAAGTAGTCAACAACATTTTCTCTTGAGAAAAACAGCGCCTAAAAGGATCCAAACAAGATCAGCATAAAAGAGAAAAGAAGAAAAGTAGTTACCATTGGAATCTTTTGAATTCGTTTCATGGTAAAAGAAGAACCATCAATCCTATGCTAGTCTAATTCTGAATCTCTGTTTACCAAAAAAAAAATTCTGAATCTCTGATACAGATTACAGACCACAAAAACAGGAAGGAATACCCACTCATTTGCACAGCTTCAGGAGCTTGAGGGCATGCCACATTATTTCTACAAAAAATGGTTCAAAAGAACTTGGCAGAGGATGAGGTCGGAGGTTAACAATTAGTGCTGGAGTGTTGCAGGATTGATGGCTGTGAGAGGGGTTGATAATTTGTTGGTTTCCACAGTAGCTTAGCCATCTTCCTTAACCCTCTAATAGGGATCTTCGAAAGATTAGGGTAGCTATGCTTGGAGTAGTCAAGCCCTCACAGATAGGCATCCTGCAGTATCTTGATGTGTGGTCTCTCCTCTGGGCCGAATAGAGCTTACCTCCATTTTCTCCGGCGCATATTAGCTTAGCTGTGGTCAATATGCCAGTTTGGCTTCCTCTTTGGCGGCCACTTTCCTTATCGCTTTGTGGGTCTAGAAACACTCCCACTCCAAGCTAGGCCTGCTGAGCAAGATGCATTGCGATTTCCTTTCCTGTGGACGCATGAGTTGTGGGTAAGAGTGAAATCTCACTCAAACCTAGGACCAATTGGTTCTCCCCGAAATGCGTTGAGGGTTGACTAGACATCTAAAGGTAAAATAAATCAAAGGAAGTCTTTTATATGCTTTAAGACACGTGGTCATGCACCAACATAGGGACATCAATATCGATGAGATTTTTTATTTCTCAAGGCCAGGGCGGCAATTTCGTGTGTCTGTGTCTGGGCTTTGAATCAAAGGAAGTCTTTTATATGCTTCAAAGGAAAAAGAAGGTTGTTTGGTTGTGTGGATCTTTCGTCCAAACCGAGAAGTGCGTAAAATTACTGTCTCATCTCATAAAATAAAAAATCTCATCCAAATTGATGTCCTTGCATGTTCTTAATGGCCCACGCAAACAAATAGTGATCTCTAATCTGATGCCCACACATTATTTTTTGGAAGGTGAGGAGGTGGGAGTAAAATATAAGAATTGGAGAAAATTTTTTGCACTAGGACCTTCATCCGAGGTGATGTGACTTATGATTGGATTCCTGAACTTTTAGTGGTTTCATCGTCAAAGATCTGGTGGCATAAAAGGTTCCCTCTTCACCATAGATTTATGCTCTCACAAGAATATGATAAAGCCACGACAAACCACATGCGCATAGGAGTCCGGATCCAGTCCCCATCCGGGGACCATAGTCCATGGGGACTCCATGGGGTGTAGAGCCCACACCTCATGGAGGATTCAGATTTGACCCCATGGGTCTCCGGATGGGGACCCGATCCAAATTCTACGCATAAAAGGTTTCATGACCGGTGTGGTTCCCTAGTGTCTCTTACAAGAGGGGGGGTGGGATCCACCTAGGGCACCTGACCGAACACCCTGCCCAGGTGGGGTCCACCCTCCTCTTGTGAGAGGCACTAGGAAACCGCACCGGTCAGGGAACCGCACATGAAAAAAATTCCTTAGGTTACTTGTCCATGTGGCAGGTTTGATGACGATGCAATTTGACAAACGTGTAGACCCCAAGCCCCAAAGGTAGAGGTATCAGGCCCAAATCATTATCCCCTCTAATTCACTACCCCCTCCAATTCCTCTAATTCCTCATATGAGAGCATAAATGACCACCCTATCCCTGCCCGAAAACACTACCCAAGGTAGGGTCCACTCCCCCCTATTAGAGGAATTGGAGGTGCCCACAAATTGAAGATGATAATTATTCATTAAGCTCTGGTCCACATTGATTGACTTGACCGAATAAGATCGGAACCATACCAACAGTTCAATAAACATTTTTTTCCACCATGTGTATTTCTGCCATTCTGAGGTCCCAAAAGTTAGTTATCCTTCTGGGATTGGCACGTGGTTTGTGTGATTACCCAAAAAACATTACGCTATGTGCGCTCTGGATGTGTGGGTGTACTTCCACATCGGGTGTGTGTTGTTTAATAAATAGCTGATTTCATATGAAAATACCCAATTAACCCAATAAAACAACTGATTAGGACTGATAAATTGGACTGCTTGAAACCTGACCGATTGAGTCTAATTAATTTATAAATGTTTTTTATTCATATGTCACATTTGTGTTGATCGGTCGTTGATCAGCACCCATGAGGGATGTATCTTTACCATCGGGTGAAACTAGTTGAGCAGACCAAAACTGAACATATGTCGAAATATGTATCGATTCAAAGGTCTCGATCATCCACATCTCAACCACATATCTCGTAAGAGATAATGACACTTTTTAGAAAAACTCTAACCCAAAAAAGTATAAAAATGCCCCTAATAAGCCCAAACGATCCACTCGGTCTAGTTCGGACCAGAACTAAACATATGTCAAAATATGCATCGATTTGAAAGTCTCGGCCTTCAACATCTCAAAAACTCATCTTAGAAGAAATAAGGACACTTTATAGAAAAACCCTAATTCCAAAATAGTACAAAAATACCCTCCAATAAGCCCAAACGACCCACCCAATCCGGGGACCAATAATAATGATGGTGATGATAATTAAGAGATTCTCGTTTCCTTACTTCTTCATTCTTTCTAATTCATTCACTTCAAGGCTGGTTCTGAACACCGCGTAATATCATCTTCAACCAACCTCCACAGCCTATAGTACTGGCTCACGGTTGGCACACCGAACTATTAGAAGCCAGTTACATTCCAAACTCCTCCTCCTTGTGAAAGCCATTAATGAAGCCTTGTGGGTTGCCATATGAAGAAAGCTCAACCCACAAGGCTCAGCTTAGAAGATAGTAATTCAAAGAGGGTGGACGGCTAATGTGCCATACTTGCATGCTCTTCAGAAATATTAATTGATTGCCCACACGATCCCATAACGTATTTCTTTTGAACTCTTCCCATTCATTCTTACATAGCCTTGGAGAAAAGGAAGGCACCAACCTTCCCTTGCCCATTTTGGTTTTCAAAGCACAAGAGAGAGCCCCGTACTTCTCTTTGGCTAATTAAAACCACTACTTGGGCTTGGGGCGTCCATAGTCGATGTATCTGTTTTTCTACTTTTCCAATAATTCTAATGCTCTTTGACAACTTTCATATTCAAAGTTTATTTGTACATTCAGACCAGATTCGTGTACTCTCAATCTCTCCAGCTCTACTCCCTTTATGATATAAATGGATTTTAGCTACGCTTTGTGATATGATTTTGTCCTTTTTGGTGGATGCATTAAAGAGTTTGATGTACATCGATTGTCTTAGTCTTCAAGTGAATCAGTGGCAAGGAAGACCTTGTCTATCATGTGTATGACAGATTGATCGATTACCACTCTGTGGCTTGATGATTTTTGTTTATCTGAAGCCACTGGCTGTACACATGATTCTCATCAATAAATCTTCATCGTACCAAAAGAAAGAAAAAAAATGAATCAATCAATATATGAAACAACATGAAAAAAACCATTATATGACATTTATAGCTATGGTTTTTAAAACCCGCAGTTAACTATCCGTAGTTACAAATGTGTTTTATTGTAGTGAACACTTGTGTTGGGCTAAGATTTGCAAATTTAAGCTAATGTTAACTTGGTGACATTGGTTTTCCACATCTATTGACATATTACAGCATCACAAAAAAAACTCAGAATCAGGATCTGGGTTGATACGAGTTTCGGTCAATTCTGATTTAGGATTGGTGAGGAATTGGTAAGAATCAGCCCAAATATACCTTAACCCTAGTTTTTTAAAAGGGATCGATTGAGCTGGATCGGCCAGAATCAGGATTGACCTTGGCTAATTCTAATCCAATCACGATTTTTGAAACCCTATCATTATTATATTATTATTAATAAAATATGTCAATTCCAGAACAAAGGACCCAATGGTGAAGAGAAAATCTCCTTACAATAGAGATCTGGATCCTTTGATTAGCATGGGAAAGCTATACATGCAATAGGGAATGGGAGTTAATGATGACAAAAGAGTTCAGTTAGAGAGATGATTCTCCCTTCTCCATGAGTGAAGGAAAACTTATTCCCCCTAATAAATCATTGTCATATATGGTATGATGAATGTATGCTTAAAGATATACCAATCTAAAGGCCTAATAGACCATATCATCAATCACACCTGGCTTAAACCATGGGGTCCATTCACCCAGGTGGTAGTACCCAATAGTCCCAATTGGATATACATTCATGTACATATGCCAATGTACGTTATATAAATTATGGGAGGTGATTCTCTAGCTAGCGGCATAGGGAACTGCATCAATGAGGGGTGACAGAATGATTTTGTGAATAACGGAAAGATGGTCATTTCATGTGAGGAAGGGAGAGCGAAAAAGAAATCATGTTCCCATAAACTATCTTGAGTTCCGGGTTCATTAAGGGCTACTCTAACCCTCAAACAAAGCCCAATCCAAGCAAGTGGCTTTGGTGTTCACAAGGGACCCAGTTCAAGGTCTTAACCGAGTCTGAAGAGGAGCCGGATCCGACTCAAGGTAATTAGGCGGGTTTTAAACGAGTTAATTGACTAATTCGGGCTATAATGGTTCCTAAACGAGCCATAAATGATCATAAATTGGTTAGAATCAGACTAAATGAGTTAAAACAGACTAATTGGGCTATGAACGATTGGTTATCGATCAATAAGAATATTCAGTCAATCTCGATTAGGCGATAATCAGATCAATACCTTTTACCGAAAACACATAATTATTAATCGGTCAATGCTTGATCCTGACATGTTTAGTAGTCGATCGGACCAATCTCAGACTTCAACTGATTGATTCAAATCGGACCAATCGATCCTGCCAACTTTTGACATAATCCGGATCAGCTACCCACATGGGGATGGGTGGGGATAGACTGACCCCTCCATGGGGCGTGGATCCCACACCCCCATGGAGAGTTCGGATCCATCCCCACCCGTTCCATGTGGATAGGAGATCTGAATTCCTTTTGACACCCCTAGCATAAGGATCTCACATGCAAGGTGGGGCTTGTGATAATTAGTACCACCTTAGACTTAGCTTTAGGGTAGAATATTTGAACCACTCAAAAATCAAAAGTCAAAATTTAGAAAAGTAGAAGAAACCAAGAAGGGCAAATTAGGAAAGCTATGTATTTAAAAACGCGTACTCGCCGAGTCAAACCCAGCACCACACGCCTTGGCCGCCTTCCTTCGTTCTTCCCCTCCACGCCTTCATTTCTTATTGGAGGTGAAACCTCAGAAACTCTTTTAAAGAAAAGCCATGCTTCAGCATCATTTTACATGTACGTGCCACTGTTTGGTCAGCGCTGACTCAATCACTGGGTGTCAAACGTCTATGCTCCCCCAGTAATCATATGATCAGGGTTTTAATGCATGGTATTGACACAGGGCATGGATACCGATCAGGATTTCAGTAATCAGTATCAGTCTTGGTCGATATCGATTTGGATCAGTCCGTACAAAAAGATTTTATCCATAAATTTCAAAGACTCGTGAATTAATACTGATTCGTTGAACCATGATATCAGTTAACACAAATGATCTGATTGAACTTTTTTTCCCCTCAAAATATTGATATGGTATTATTGGTCAAGTATCAATAGCGGACACATTGATCCCATCGTGATGCCTAAAACCGTGGTCTTACCTTCTCTTTTACATGCTAAAACAGTCTTAAACTTTAAAATGTTGGACTGAGAGGGCAAGAATGGGCATTGGAAGGGTATTTTGAAATACACAAAAACCCTAGGAGGAGCTTGTGAATCCTACGATGGTGGGTGAACCGTCCTCTATGGGTGAGGTCTCCTAAATTTTTTTATCTTTACACTGTTTCCTCTTTCTATTTCAATATGTATGTTTAGTTATGCTCTTACATTTTTTTCATGTTGCATCACACCTAGTTTAAGTTGGTGTAATTGGCTTCATGAATTCTTGTCGATTCAGTCAAATTGATCTAAATTGGTCGAAATCAATCTGAACCCTAGAAATCAGTACAAATGCAATTGGAGTCAAAATCAGTCTAAATCAACTAGAATTGACTTGAACCCTAAAAATCAAATTACGAATCCAAAGATTCAAATCTATTGGAATCAAAATCAGAATCGACCAATTCCGATCCAATTCCACCCGAATCAATAATCTAATTCATCAAACCATATATTGCACCACATTACAATGCCAAATGGTTGGTTCTTAAGAAAGATCAAAATTAAAGAGATATATTCAAGGCTTCAGGTTGGGTCAAGTAGAACATCAATCACAATTTCACAACCATCTTATTTATAACACTTTTTAATGAGCCACCTTCCATAGCAGAGAGTCCTTATCTTCAGCCATTTTTCTATACTCTCCATGCTTTGCATGATTTCTATTTCCAAATAATTTATCACATATTTGGATGTCTCACAAGATTCCATCTTCCCTCATCAACCGACATTCAATCGACCGATGATCATTAAGGAAGTTAACACGTTTAGTCTATCTATGCCTTGCCTCACTAACCAAGTCAAGTTGCCACAATATGAATATGTTATTAATAGAAGAAAAGTTCTCTTTTTTTTGGGTAAACAACGGAAGAAAAGCTCTCACAAGATACAATTAAATGTAGGGACAATTCACCAAATCTTTTGGAACTTATTAAGCTAAATTTGGTAGGATTTAAATGTCATGGGAAAAGGTTTTCTGAGCTCATAGCCGATACCATCGTGTCTCCCTCTGATTGACTAGTGTCAAGAACCTTCTCTCTTAAGTTAAAACCAAATGTGATAGCGAAAGTTTTTTTTTTTCTTGTTCAAAATTAATTTTCTTCTCTTTGTTTACCTTGCATGTAACCATAATCAGAGTCCAAATCTTGAATCGGAGATGGAATTTCATGGAATATCTCCGCTTCTCTCCATCCATGATGAAGGTGAAGAGAGAATCTCTTCATCTACCTTATTTGACCCTCTGATTGGACTAGAGAAGGGTATTTTAAACTATAAACAATAGGAAATGAGAGTTAATAATAAACTAGAATCGAATTATAACATCATATCACCAATTTATCATAGTCAACACGGACAAAAGTCAAAGGGGCCAACGTATAGCTGGATCTTAGCAAACATAAACAATACCATTTTTGTAATAACTAAAGCAAATGAGGGGCATTTGGATAAATGTTCTTGTATAAAGAAGGAGGGGAAGGGAATGCTTTCCCATAATAATCCATATACGTTTGAATTCTTTTAACGGAATTTTATCTGATAATGGCTTGTAAATCATTCTTCTCCACCTTCAAAGCTCTTCTCCACTTCTTCTCTCTAATTCTCCATAGAAGACTGAGGAACCCACCAAGTTCTCTTCACAGAAAGGTGAGCTCTTTGAAATTCCAGAGATTCCCTTCTCTTGCTCGTAACAGGTCAGATGAGCTTTCAAACCAAACCATAATCTTTGATGTAGAGGGAGCATTACTGAGATCTTCATCTTTGTTTCCTTACTTCATGCTTGTGGCTTTTGAAGCTGGAGGACTCTTGAGGGCACTTGTTCTTCTCCTCTTTTATCCCTTTATGTATTTCATGGTTAGTGAAGAGATGGGTCTTAACCTTATGGTCATGGTTTGCTTTTTGGGGATTAAAAGAGAAAGCTTTAGAGTTGGGAGAACTGTGTTGCCTAAGTTTTTCTTGGAAGATGTAGGGCTTGAAGGTTTTGAAGTGCTTATGAGATTTGGGAGAAAAGTTGGTATTAGTTGTTTGCCTACAGTGATGGTTGAGGGGTTCTTGAGAGATTATTTAGGGGTTGACTGTATTGTGGGGAGAGAATTGAAGGTATTTCATGGATATTGTTTGGGTTTAATGGAGGAAAAAAATATGATTAATGGTGGAGTTTTGGAGGTTTTGGAAAACCAAACTGAAATGGGTTGTGATGTTGTGGTCTTTGGGAGCTTCAACAACAAATGTTATGATCATCATAAGCTGTTTTCTTATTGCAAGGTGAGTCATTTCCTACTATTTTTCACTTTCAAAAATAAAAATTGGAAAGGAAAAGATTTTTTTTTTTTTTGAAACTACAAATAAAACAAAAAAAAAATTTGAGGGGCAGTTTTCTTTCACCCTAGGTGAATGAGGTATTTCTTCACTATGGGTCATGCTGGTTATGGAATGATATCAAAAAGCAAGGAGGGATATTTTTGGAATTCATTCTATAGAGGAAGTAATAATAAGATGGGCAAGAGATCTCTACTTGGTCGCATGGTCTCTGCACAAGCATCTGGGCCAATGGGTGAGTATGTCTGGGTATCTACCCAAGGGGCAGAGGCGTCATCTCATGGTGTCCTGTGAGAGGGCGTAGGAAATACCACCAAGTAGAGATCTTTTTCCCTAATAAGTTTCATATGTTCTCATTCTTCCATGGCGGAGGAAAACTTTCTCCAATAATTTTTGGGGTCTATGTTAAGAACACATGATCATTAATTTATCGATGCTTATTTTTTTTTCTAGCATTTATCAAAAAAAAAACAAATTTGGTAGAAATTTTGATAGTTGAGAGTACATATAAAAAACAGGGAGTTCATCAAAACGTTTGTCTTAAAAGGCTTGTCAAGGTGCACCTCACTAAATTTTTATCACGTGGTGAGATAATATGGCAATTCTGACTATTCGATAGAGAGGTATAGTGTTGAATTAGCCACATCAAATCAAATACCCTCCCATGTATGGTACATATCATTATGTTTTTCAATTGATTACGTGTGTGCATGCATCCGTCTAGTTTCAAATATTTATTTTGCTACTTGAGAAACTCTGTTTAGATTGAAACTTGACACATATATAGACAAAAAACCTCAAGATCTACCTATCCGCAAAATTAGTGTCTCATTCAATCTGTCTTATGGTAATAACTTGGACTATACTTTTTTACCTCTAATCTTTCTTTCCTTAGATTTTAATTATGCTAATTAAACACTGGGGTAATTCTTATTTATTATTTTATTTTAGGGAGATTGTTCTCTGTCTGGGAGCGCAGGCTGCGCCCAAACACATGGGCTGTCATTTCAGCCATTCAAAGGGATGAGTTGGTCATTTCGCCCACTCCCCATGTATCTGGGCGCAGCCTGGCACAAAGAACATCTGGCCTTTATTTTATTTATTTATTCGTTCCAAGAACTAAATTGATGTAATATCCCTATTTATAAAAACAATAAATGATGATATTTACTATTGTTGTTGCAGAAGGAAAATGTCTACTTGGTGAGTGAAACAGAGAAGAGGAACTGGCATGAGCTACCAAAGGTTCAATACCCTAAACCACTAATCTTCCATGATGGTAGATTGGCTTTCAAGCCCACCCCACTTGCAACACTAGCCATGTTTATTTGGGTCCCGTTTGGCTTCTTCCTTGCTATCTTCAGATCCCTCGTTGCCATACTGTTGCCCTACAAGATTATGATCCCAATATTAACCTTCAGTGGGATGAGGCTCCAATTATCCTCTTCCACTCCCATTACTTCAACTGTCACATCCAAACAAGACCCAAAGGTAAAGGGCCTTCTCTACGTGTGCAACCACAGAACACTCCTGGACCCACTTTACCTTTCAGTTGCCATGAGGAAGCCTCTCACTGCAGTCACATATAGCCTGAGTAGGGTATCCGAGGTATTATCACCAATCAGAACCGTTCGATTAACTAGAGATAGAGATCAAGATGCGAAGATGATGGAGAAGATGTTATTGGAAGGAGATCTTGTGGTGTGCCCTGAGGGGACCACTTGTAGGGAACCCTATCTTCTGAGGTTTAGTCCTTTATTTGCAGAGATGAGTGATGAGATAGTTCCAGTGGCCATGGATGTGCAGGTCACCATGTTCTATGGTACAACAGCAAGTGGGTTTAAATGCTTGGACCCACTCTTCTTCCTGATGAACCCATGTCCCACTTACCAAGTCCAGTTTCTTGAAAAGGTATCTGGATCGTCCACGTGTCATGATGGAGCTGAATCAATTAGCAGGTTTGATGTAGCCAATCATGTACAGAAGGAACTGGGTCGAGTGTTGGGGTTTGAGTGCACGAAGCTTACAAGGAAGGACAAGTATATGATATTAGCTGGTAACGAAGGGAATGTTACTTCATCACCAAAACATAAAATCATTTGATAAGATAATTATCATTCTGTACCCATAATCTATTCTGAGAATTTAATCCAAACACGGCCTTACATAGAATGGTGTGATTGGCTCATTGGGGAGGTGTGGGACCACATCTGTGTGTCTCTGATGCCGTCTGATTCACTTGTAATGTAAGCAATTATATTACAGTTAATAGAGTAATTAGAGAGCTCCTAATCACCCTTAATTTGTCTAATATTTATTATATATTTCTTGGTGAATTATATTGTCATAAGGATTTGTTATCTTTTCAAACGTCACAAGATATGTACTATGTCATGTGGACAAATGATGTATCTATACTGACCGTTGGATAAAGAAGACAGAGTATCAATTAGTCGGTCACATGTCAAATTTCAGAGTCTAATTCAATCAAATACCCTATTGTATATATATATTTTTTTTTGATCCTGTGTATGTTTATATATATGTAAAATTATTCTAAAAAATTTTGTCCATTCCCCGAACTTTGAGCGGGAAACATAAGTTTAAATTAAAAAAATCGTATGAAAATTTTAGATTTGTCTTGTAATTTTAGATATAGATTAGAATGTTTTTTTTTCTTTCCCTTCTCTATTTGTAGATTAATACTTAATAGCATCTGATAAATCAGCTTAATGTCTAATATATAGATACAAGGATAACACTGCAATTACCCTCTCATCCTTTTTATTGTTGGATTTAACCCGATGGCGCAACGGAATTGGATCGGGTCACATACTTTTCAATCAGATCCAAGAGAAGGGAAGAAACAATTTCAAAAACAAAATTCATGGTTATCTCAGAGTCAGAAACGTTACTCCTCTTATAGATAATATGTCTTCCAATTTATGCAAATATGGAGATTGAAAACTTGTTCAACACTTGAATGTTTGTTCGATCCTTGCAACTTTTAGAAGATCACAAAAATCACCAAAGCCTCTTGAGTTCTCAAACTTAAATCTCACACACACTATTATAAGAGAGAGGGGAGAGAGAAATTTGTGGGAGGGGGAGAAAGCACTGTCAAAATCGTGGAGAGACTCCTCCCTCTCCCTTTTATAATTTTGGAAATCCTTGGATCTCAAGTTATCTCCTTCCATCTTGGCCTTGGCTCAATCTTCTTTTTTGGTGTTTAATGAATCTTCTAATTTTGCAATTCCAATTTACTGCTAAAGTTGAAGACATAGAATCTTAAAAGGGATGCAATCTTTCTAAATTATGGATCATAAGATATTCTCATAATATCTTTTGCCATAATATAAAAAGATATTTAACCATAAATATTTTGTTTTTTCATATAATGTCATATGTCCAATAAACTCTTTTATTGTTCATAAGCCCTTCCACTTTCCTAATATCCCATAATGAATTATAGGATATGTACTTTAATGCTACTAATCCTCAATTCATCATGTACGTTGATTAAGAGAATATGTGATTGCGATCAGACGGTCGAAAACTTTGAAATCAATTCTCAATATAATTTATATAATAATTTTATATTAAAAATAAATTAATAAAACATTTCAAATAAACACTGGATCCAGATTTAATTTCGATCAATCACTTTCTCTCTCCTGGATATTCCCCGCGTACATAGGGTTAGGGCTTGGTACTTAGGTTTCGAGAAAAGGGTTGGTCGAAAGATTTTTGGTAATTTCATTTTTTTTTATTTTAAATGGTAAAAACACGTATACTACGCGTTTAATACAGGATAATACAAAGAGCGCAATTTTTTTAATTTGTTTGAAATATGCAGATAAAAACAATTTTCTATCTAAAATAACAAGGATGAGTATTGATGCGGATGAAAACTGTAGGAAGATCTTGGTCGTTGGTCTGATGTACTTGCACACACCAAGAAAGGCCTAAGAGGGGGCCGACAAAGACTTCGGAGGGATCCACTGATACCAAAATTAGTTCTCAAAGCAACTAGTCGAAGGTGAGAGACCAAAGGAAAGTGAGAAAAGATTGTGACTCAGATGGAATAGCATCCAATCCTTTATTGGAGATACTTGTCATGTATTTATAGTAGGATTGGAGAAAATATTTGGCTTGGGGCACATGACGTTAATAGTGCTAAAATATCTCAACATAAGGATGGATAGCCTGTCGAATCAGTATTGAATGCTTAAGCAGATCCAACTAAAGGGATGTCAGTAATAAATGTCTGATATGGCCCTACAATCGCACATTTATGACTTTCAACAGGTACAGAATCGGCCATATGTGAACTTGCGCCATACGTCATCATACCGAATCGTATAATTTGGACTTGCCTTCAGAGAGATAGGTCGTGAATGATGTGCCTTGGCTCCCAAGTCATTCGCCTTAAATGTGCATGTTGGTCATGCCTCTACTTTTATTATAGGCATAGGCCATTGATACTTAGGATGACTGGCCCATAATGATGAGATTATCTTAGAGATAGTGAGATACTTAAGGGTTATTTCACCCAAAAAAAATGGTAATTAAGGGTTATAATTATCATGTTTTGCCTTATCCCTACCATGTGTCTATCATCCATAGCTCAAATTAGTCCAGATGGACATATGTGGAGAAGATCTAAACCATAGATAGTTAAAAACTGGAATGACAAAAAACACATAGTTTGATACTGTACGTTTTACATGGTCTAAAATAAGAACATGACAGTCAAAATATGTTCAAAATTTTCAAGGGCACGACATACATTTTACATAGCCTTGTGTCTAGGCGCAGGAGTTTTGCCCCACACACGGCCAGGTGGCGTTTTCTTTCCCTAAATTCTAATACCCATTTTAAATGTTAAAAATGATTAGACAAGATAAAATGCCTTCTAAAATGTATGGCCATGGGTATGTATGCATCAAAGGATTGTTACAATAATATAATAGGGGGTGGGGTGGTGGGTTGGATACTTAGCCCACAAAATTGGGCCCAATTTAACTACCATAGAACTAAGGTCCGGTTAGGGTATGTACGAACCCTAACCCTAGGTAAAGGTAACGTTAGCCCTAGAGGGTTTTAACTTTAACACCTCCACACGTGAGAGGAGGAATATGTAGCGCCGCAAAGCTTCACTAACACATAAACACAGAGTCTTATCGGTAGATCCCTCACTAGCCGTCCGTTCTGTTGCCACGTCATCGATCCGTGAGATTTCGTGTTAGACGGCTGAGATCATGGTTGCAGAGCTACTGGAAACGCTCGGAGAAATTCCTGTATTCTCTTCCCTCTCGCCTCTCCTGTTTTCCCTAAATTTCGATTTTTAATTTATTTTTTTCTTGATTTTAACTGGAAAATCTGCGAAAAAAAATTAAAATTATGCAGAAGATGAAGATCATGGATGAAGAAAAGGAGCTCGAGAAAGAGAAGGAAATTAGGGTTTTGAATGGCAAAATCCATGATAGCAGTGGCGAAGATGTTGTCGACGACGACGACGATGACAGTGAGGATGAAGATGATGATACGGTCGGAATAAAGGACGATACGGTAGGACAGGAGCAGGAGGATGGAGATGATGGCGATGAGGATGAGGAAGATGATGATGAAGACGGTGAAAATGGTGACGATGACGATGATGTTGAGGAGATTCCTCGCTCTGCTGCTGCTCCCCAAGTTTACTCCGTAGATGACGAGGATGACGATGAAGATGAAGACGATGAGGACGACGATGACGATGACGACGATGATGATGACGATGATGATAACAGTGAGGAAAACGATGATGAAGACGAGGAAGGCGAAGGGGAAGAGGTAATATTAAATAATCTCTACTGCAGCCTTATTTTTTCTGTAGCTAAAAACTCTTCTATTGCTATTTCCTGTTTAGATTGTACTGTCTCAGCTTATTGCTACTTTTCATTTAGAAAAAATCGTAATTTATATGCAATAAATTGTCTAGTCTGTAGATCCTTCCTGATCTTGTGTAGTTTCTGTGATATATTTTTCTTTGTGTTTCTGCTCTTGAATATAAAATTTTATTGGTCTTCTTTTACTACGATTTAAGCTTTAAGTTCCCCCCCCCCCCCCAACCCCCAAACAAAAAAATGAAAAAAAGAAAAGGAAAACTGACCTTGGCTATCCTTTTTCCCAATTTGTTACATATTTTTGCACTTTTATTATATTAATTCTACGACAATAAATTAGGCCTTTTTTTTCATCACTTACTATTCTATGATTTGTACACCCAAAAAAGTTATACTATTTCTTAATCTATGTGAACAAAGAAAAACTTCACTGGAAAAAGGCTGGATAGTTTATTTGCTAGGGTTTTCATGTTCCATTTAGCTGTGGCTGCCATCTATAGATTTCCTTTTTTTGTTGGTCTTCGATTTTATAGTATAGGTTAATCAATTGTGTATGGTCATACAATGGAGTATCTGTTACTCTCCTAATGGTGATTCTTGGGCCATTATCCTTCACTCACCTAATGGTGATTCTTGCTAACACTCCCTGTTCCTGTTAACTGCATTTTTGTTTGGCAGATTTTTGGGTATTGTTCATTATTGTCTTTATTTGACCCTCACTATTCTTTACATTTATGCAAGTTGACTATGTTATAGGAGTATTTTGCTTAATTTAGCTTGCTATTAGTTTGGTGGATTTGTATGTTCTCTTCCCTCTTATTGCTGTTTTTCATGTGTTTACAACAAACCATGAAACATGCTAATTTTACTTGTCTACAAGTTTTGTGGTTGTTATGTTATTGACTCTATTGGTATGTAGCAATTTTTACATTCTTCTTTCTGTTTTGGGTTTTCATTTTATGATCCTTATGTTGCTTATCTTTTCTAATGGATTATCTGTTTTATGGTTTGCTTTTGCAATTCCTTTGTGAAACCATTCAACATCATGTACTTTACTTAAAGAAGATCCAACTTTTTTTTTTTGTTTTCAAAAAAATTGTTACTGGAATTGAAAAGGCAGACATCTTTTTATTGAGAATAGTTTGATAAGTTCTTAGCCTCTTTTATTATTTCGAGGGGGGTGGTATATCTGGTATTTTGCCTGTTTCTGGGAATAAGGACTACTTGGTTAGTTACCCTGTCACTCGACCACTGTCTGCTTTACACCTGATACTACACATACAAAGAGGTTGGGATGCACATACTTGATAGGTCTCACTAAGGATCCTTTCTTTACCTAGTTTCAGCTTGTAGGGCTATCTGATATGTAGATCCTTTTGTTAGATTAGATTTGACTGTGCCAAAAAATATGACTGATCCAATGGTCTGTATTATCCAGTGCAATTATTTATTTTAAGAGTTCTATTTTGGACCTGCCAATTTTGAGTCCTGGCCTATCATTTTTGTTCACAGGTGGGATGTTTACTAATGAATTTTGCAATTTCCTCTTTTTGTGTGTGTGTGTGTGTTTTGGCCATGTTCAGTGTAATTGTTCTTCAGTGTTTAAAAATTACAATTTTTTTGTGATTTCTATTAGTCTTCTTGTTTAGGCTGTGTGTGTGTGTTTTGGCCATGCTCAGTGTAATTTTTCTTCAGTGTTTAAAAATTACAATTTTTTTGTGATTTGTATTAGTCTTCTTCTTATCATCTTTTTCAAAATTTCCCCTCATTATCTGATTGGTATCTCTTCAACTCTGTCTCAGTTGTCAACAAAAACCTGTCTTGTGCTGTTTCTGTGAAATGATTGCTACATGGTTCTAAATGAGCCAAATTCTAGAGAAGTGCTGTCAACCCCCCCCCCCCCCCCAAAAAAGCTGGAAATTAATTTGAAGTTGTTGGGGCAAGATTTTTTCTATTTTCTTTCTTTCTTTCTTTCTTCTATATCTTTTGGGGAAAAGAATGCTACCTGGTTGCGTAGCCCGCTTGGCCGTTGCGCCTAGACAGAGAAGCACATGAAAGTACCGCACTGCCCCCATGGAAAGGTGGAAACCCATCAGGGCAATGCTTGCACGCGTGCAGGCTCTAGAGGCCCAGGCAGCGATCCCTTTCCCATATCTTTAATTTGCTTTTGCATTTATTGTTCCCTTACCCTTGTTTCGCATTTCATATTTGAACTTTTTAGTTTTGTGAATTCTTTATATTAGAACTATAACAAATGTTAAGTATGGCATAAATGTTTTCACATAGCCCACATAGGATGGGCTTCCTTGACAGCCCACCTTTTTATGCCATGTGGAATGACGTGTGGCAATTCTGAGTCTCTGACCTTTGGATATAGAGTGCAGGATACGGATTAGCCACATGTCAAATTATACAGCCTAATTCAAGCATATACCCCACCGGTGTTTCCACTTGTATGTCCACGCACGTCTATGATTCTTTGATGACTACTGTGTAGTTTCCCATATTCCAAAATTTTCAAAGCTCTGTTTTGCCACTTGGCAAACTCTGTTGGAGCTTAAATTTGATATGTGAATAGGGGATCTTGAAGTCTACCTGTCCACAAAATTTGGGCCCAACTAAGCTGCCATGTGGCAGATATTCTGACCACCCAAAATGGCCTTCGTATATGGGCTGTGCAGGATCCATGCCATACTTTAAGTATCTCAGCCTAGATTCATTTTCAGGACCCAGGGATGTCTTTCATTGAACAAACCCAATTTAGTTTGGCCATTTTGGCTAGGGTTGAGGCCTTCTGAAGCCCAATCGCAATGAGAAATACTATGTGTAGTTCCATTCATTGTATCAAATGAAGTGTTCTACTTAGTGCTGAGATTGCTTTGAGTGCAAAGATATTCAAAGTTCATCAGCCAAAAAAGAGAAAGACTTGAATATCAAATTTTTAGGTTTAGCTGAATTTGTCTTGTCTTACAATGTGTATAAACAATTCTAACTGGAAAGTCTGGACCTAAGGCAACCCAATCTTGGTCCTTTCTGGGTTATCAAGTGGATATTTACAACCTTACATTGGTTTCAGCTTTCAGGTGGTGTGGGTTTAACTGTCAGACATTGGGTTTTTGTGAAAACACTTTTTGGCACTATATGTCGTTGTGTACAATGCCCAACTGGGCCTGGTGGGAGTCAGGACTCAACTTGATTGGGTTAGGGTTTTCACCTAAAGTGAGAATACTTGGTTTATCCTTGGGTTGGATTGGCTAATGAGGTTAACTGTCATACCTTAAGAACTTATCCCCCAAAGGCTCATATAAAGGGTCATATACAAGGGTTTGGCAAAAGTTGTCTCACCTGATTGAAGCCAATGAAATTCAACTTCGCTACATATTCAGATATATGTCACAATATTAATTTATTTACTGTATTTGGACTGCAGTTTCCATTCTAGTTTCTTTATTTTACTGACTGTTACACATTTAACTTGTTTTGTATGAGTTGTATAAACATACAAAACAATGGAGCAACCTTACTGTTGTGCTGAGGTCCACTTTAACCAGACCTCAAGATGGCAGGAGCCTTGTGCATTGGGTATGCCCTTTTTGTATGATTTGGATAAGCCAGCGAAATCCTGCCTTTATACTTGCCCCTTCGAAACCTTTCTTGGTCTTTGTTTTAGCTTTGTGATCCATATTCCATAGAAAGATTTTGTGACTTGTGGGGGAGGGTGGTGATGGAGCAGCTTTGGGGGTGACATTTGACTGAGTTATTTATTTATTTGGGAGGATGCTTCGGTGGAGTGATCTGTTAGGTCTCTTTAAAGTATTATGGATACCTATGGTGTATAAATTCTGTTACTTTCAACAACATGGATTAGCTGTTTTGTTTTCTATTCGAACCATTGCATGATTAAAATATTGTTTTTGTGAGTAATTTTCTTTAGCATTTCAGAACAATTTAGTAAATTATTTATTATGTTTATCATTGTTGATTCTTTTCCATTATATGTGAGTATTCTTAGATTCTAGAATCAAAACATATCAAATTTTGTAATCTGGTTTTGGCTGGAGTTTGGGATTTTATAGTCAAAATTTCAGAACCCAGAATCCGGATGGAGCATGAGTTACTGGGTTTTTATCTCTGTGGGCATTGATTGCTGTTACTTGTTGGTTTTTAGGATGTCTTGGGAAATTATAAACCACCATCAGTGCCATTGTGCACTTTCAATCATAAATTTAAAAACCAAAATCACCCCCCTCGATTTTGGTCCAGTCTCAACTCAGAACTTCCCTGTTCAAAAACTGGGTAAAAAAGTGGTAGTTTTGAAAACTGTCTTTTTTTGTTGTGTGTGCTGCCCTGTTCAATTTGCTGGTTTATTAGTATTAACTTTTGAAACTTGACATTTATTCGTTGTTTTTGTCCTTTGCAAAAACCGTGTTTATTTCAGTCAAAACCAGACTGAACCGAATGAACTGGAACCCAGCAGCTTTCGGTTGACACTATTTTGAAAACTATGATTTCAATCATGGGGGTTTACACATTCTTCTGAGGAGATCTGTTTGAGTGTTGCACAGAAGTGACCATTGTATGATCCAAATAAGCTCTCTCCATGCACCCAGTTTTTCCTAGGACAAAAGTGACCATTAGATGACCAAATAAGTTCCCTCAGTTCCCTCCCTACATTTTCTTTTCTTTTTAAGCATGCGATAATTTGTTCTGTTAGGTTCACCCAGATACGGTTCTCTTTTGGCATATGAGATCCATCCAAGTTATGAAATTGGCTGTCTGATTCTTCCCTCATACTATGTTTCTTATGTATTCATATATGTTTAGTAAACCATGCTTATTAACATCTATGTATTTTGTTTTCATTTTGGAGTCTGATGATTTGCTTGGAATATTTTTTTCCCTCTCTTGGTTTCACCTCTTAATGTGCACACTTTTCTTATGCACCTTTTTTGGTAAATTTTTGTGCTTCATTCCTGATCTCGTGTTCTAGCTGTCTCATTTTCTGACATTATGTTGTGTTAATTACATAGGAGGATATGGGAACAGATTATCTTGTAAGACCTATTGGTCCTGCTGAAGTTGAGGAAGATGCTAGTGATTTTGAGCCAGTTGAAGAGAATGGAGAGGAAGAAGATTTTGATGAAGATGACGAGGACAATGATGATGACGCTAGTGGAAAGGATGAAGTCTCAACCAAGAGGAAGAGATCAAGTAAAGATGATTCTGACGATGATGGTAGTGATGAGGATGATGAGAGACCCTCCAAGCGATAGGGTGGGGGATCTTTGGGTTGAAGACTGACAATGACACTAGGTCAGAGTCTCTCCTTTCACCCTACCTCACTCTCTTTGTAGGAAGGAAAGGAAGAACACTTCATGGATTCTTTCTTTTCCCCCTTTCTGTTCCTGCCACCCTACCTTTATCTTTCCTGTTCTCCATCTTGGTGCAGTGACATGGGGTTGACTAGTGTCATTTGGGAATGCTTGTGGTGTATGGGTTGTTGGTTAAAATTTGAAGACAATAGGTTTAGGCCTTTTGTATGTTATAAACTTAGGTCAGTTGTTAATGTCTAATGTTTTTAGTTGCTGAAAAAAAGACATTTTGCTTTGCATTCTGTAGATGTGACCTGTTAAGTAATTTGTATTGTAGGTTTCTGTGATGCATTTTGCTTTGCTCAGTCTTTAGATGTGACCTTTTAAGTAATTTGTATTTTAGGTTTCTGTGATGCATATTGCTTTTCTCAGTCTGTAGTTGTGACCTTTTAAGTAATTTGTATTTTAGGTTTCTGTGATCATTTTGCTCTTGTTATGTATGCTTTCTGTTGGATGGAAAGTGAATGAGCCATTGTTCTATATCTTGGGTCCTGGGGTATAAAACCAAACAGTTTGAAGAGGGAAGGGAATCTTTCTTTTAGGCCATGTTTATTTTGCTAAAAAATGGTTAACTCTTCATTTCTTGCCAAACAAACATAGCCTTTAAGAATTATTTTGACATCACATCATGCAAGAATAATAGACATTAAAGGAAAAGGAGAAGACTCATAATTTTTTTAGGTTTCTATGAAGCATAGCAGATCAGAAAAATAAATACCCTGTTTAGATTGGAGTGTAGTCTGCTGCTTTGATGAGAAAGATGCAACTAAGTAGCGAAAAGAACAATCTTTTGACAAATGTTAATACCTACATTTCTGTTAAAACTCTTCATGTGGAATTTCAAAAATGTAAATAAAAAAGTTAGAAATCTTTTTCGATTTCTTGCAAGAACTCCATGTTTTTTGTTCCTGGTTTCTTTTCCCCTTTGATAAAAAGTCTAGTATGGGGACTCAAAGAAGATTTCTAACACCTTCAGAATCTTATGTTATTGAAGGTTGAAACTGGTAGAAGTGGCATTACTTTGCATCATGGATGGTGTCTCTTTTTGGGGAACCAATAATCAGAATGGATTGTCTTGCTAGGAATTGGAACCAACCCATCCAATAGCTTATTGATCAGGATTTGGTCTTAGTGTTAGGTTATTGATCTGGATCTGGTTTGATTGTAGGAACCGTTGGAACTAAATGCATAGACTTGAACTTGTCCTACACCAGTTTTTTTGCTTTAAAATGTTAAAAGATGATCCTTGCTATTTTCACATATAGTTAAAGTGACTAATATTATACAGTTATTGTTTAGGTGCTATTAGAACATGACTCAAGATTAAGCAAGACATTTGGCCCCTTGAATTCTACCCCTCATATCTGATGTACATAGAGGACATACAACAATAGTTAATGAATTGCTCTTAAAAAATTCTAGTCTGCTTGAGATTTATCATTCCAATGGGAAAAATGCTTTACATTTCGTTGCTCAACGAAGGTATGTTGAAATTGTAAAAGCATTATTAGACAAGGATCCATAGTTAACAGGAAGGACTGACAAGAAAGGACAGACAGCTTTGCACATCGCTCTAAAAAGGGGATTGACAAGAAAGGACAAATAGCTATGCACATGGCTGTAAATGGGGTAAACTATGAGGTTGTGAAACTGCTTCTTGAAACAGATGCATATAAAAACTGCATTTGGTACTGACAAAGCCCAACGTCAATCTTTACCTTACAATATGATCCTCATTGGTAGAAGTTCATCAACTAGGTAGGGCAAGTCTGGTGTAACCTAACTAACATCGTGAGGTTTATGGGTTTGTAAGTAAGGTTTTAAAAATCTTGGGGACTACATGATAGGTCAACAAACCTCTGGGGTGTACAAGATGTTTACTTAACAAAAAAAGTCTCTAGCTATTTATTGATGGTAGAGAGTGTTCTCTGTTTGTTTGGGGGGGGAGAGCATGGGTGCTATCACCTAGGGGTGTAAATGAATAGTCAAAATCCGTTTTCGTATCCGTGTCCGTATCCGTTTAGCACTATCCGAATCCATCTGAAAGCTAAACGGATGCGGATACGGATAGGCTATAGCTATTTGAAAGTTATATTTACATGTAAACAGATAAAATATCTGATCCGTATCCGTTTAGCACTATCCGAATCCGTCCGATAGCTAATCGGATGCGGATGCGGATATAGCACTATCCGAGCCGAATCCAATCCATTTACAGCCCTACTGTCACCCCTTGTGTCTATCTCTCTCCTTGGCGTAGATATGTCAATTCATAGGGGGAGGAAAGAGATAGCCGCGGGATGCTAGTGGAACCTATGCTTCAAGAACATTTTACTATTTTACAAAAGGGAGAGGGTTCTCAAAGCAAGTGGCATAGACATGTCATAAAGAAACCATTTCATACATAAGGGAGTAAAAGGGTCATTTCCTGTGGAGAGAGAGCCCTGAGCCAAAAAATTTATTTAAATGCGAATTTCTTTTGGGGAAAAGAATCCCCACGGTATTCTTTTAAGCATATGCCTTCTCATAGTGTTTTTGTTATTTATTTTTGGGTTTTTGTCAAATGCCCATTTGTCCAAATGCATCCTTACAATTTTACAATTTACATGTGTCCGTTTACTTTCAAAACATTGTAACACTTTAGTCCAGTCCGTTAGACGTTAGTTTCGGCACAATATCATGTTTGAAGAATCGGTATCGGATTAGCCGATTTGCATCAGTATCAACTGAGACCAATACTGATTCCTGGTTGATCCCGTCTCAATGAACCAATACAGACAAGGTTAAAATTTGAAATTGAAAAGTCTAATTTTTTTGAAGGAAGCAGGGTAAACCTAATCAATCTGGATCGGTAGAGACCGATATCGATTACTAAAACCCATGGTTTTAGTGCATGATATATTGGTATTGGATCAAGTACCAGTCACTTGCAAAATCAAAATGATACCACTATGGTATCGACAAGGATCGGTCGTATCTGACAAAATTGCTCCCGATTTCCCTTTAAAAGAGGATATTTGACTATTTTACCTCTTGTTCGTACCATGTCATCGATACGATATTGGCACAATATTAGGGTTGACCACAACCGAAACCGTTACATATCGTCCCGATACCGATATATATAGATGCGATAATACATCAGACCATGATAAAAAGTCTCCTCAAAGCTTTCAAATTAAACTTTAATGATTAATATGTAAAGTTTTAAAGCGGTTGAAATATGATTTAAAGAGTCTAATCTTAATTATCTGATTTTTTGGGCAATAATCTTAATTAAGTAAACTCAATCACTGTGAGGAAGACAATAAAAAAGAAAAAAAATAATAAGGGAAAAGAGTTCCTCCCTAAATTAATATGAAACGTGACACTAAGAGAAGGTTATTGGAGATAAATCCTCGAGAGGATATGTGGCACTAAGAGAAGGTTATTGGAGATAAATCCTCAAGAGGATACGGACTCTTGTGAGTTTTTTTTTTGTTTTTTTTATGAAGACTCTTGTGAGTTTTCCTTTCTCTTATTGGCTTGACAGTTGACACCATATAGATCCATTGTGTAGGAGGTTGAAAGTAAGGATAATAATGTAACTCTCTACCTCTAATATGTATTATACGTATTTGTAATAATTGCTAAGGTATTACCCAAAAAAATTAATTGCTAAGGGTGTCACAAATCACAATCAAACTGTAACTGTTAAAATCCTTCTTAGTTTTCCCCTTCTCTTCCGGTAGTCCCTCTTATCGGCTTAACACCATATGGGTCCATTGTGTAGGAGGACGAAAGTAAGAATAATATTGTAACTCTGCCTCTTATATGTATTAGACGTAGATGTAATAATAATTGCTAAGGGAGTCACAATCAAACTAAAATTGCATTATAAAAAAAAAACTGAAATTGTTTATCCAAATTGGATCGAACTAAATGGTTTGATTTTGATTTTAAAATTAGAATCATTTAATTTATTTAAACCGATAATAAACGGTTCAAAAAATCATTTAAACTAAACAAATATTAATACTATATAATGGCAATAAAAATGTTTTTGTTGGGAGTAAAAATAATGGCAATAATTATTAATTAGTGATAGCAATAAATAATTAGTAAATATATAATGATATCCATAAATAATTATTTAAAAAATTCATAAGAATTCAATTCATACATGCATTTTAATAATTAAAAACAATTAAAAGAAAAATAATGAAAAGTAACCTTTTGGAGTAAAAAAAAAAAAGTAAAAATTGTATAAAACCGTTTAAATCAAAACCATTTATAAATAAATTTGATTTTTGATATGTGAAATTATTTATTAAACGGTTCGATTTTACCTAAAAAAAAACCACTTTGCACCGATTACACCTGAACCGAACCATTTAACACCGTTGCTAATTGTAAACGACGTACAAGAACAAAATAGATTAAAGGGCGGTTTCAGTAATTCGGGTAGGTTCTCAAGCTCCTCTGCCTATAAAAAGCTGAAGCCCTAGTGAGATCTGATTTTCTTCCAAGTTAGTACCTACGGACTTGCGAGCCAAGAAGGGGTTGGGGGGAAAAGAAGGATAACCCTAGGGTTTAGGATTTGTAGTTTGCAGGGCGCGAGCCAGGATCGAAAGATTCTTTTTGTTCTTTTTTTATTTCTTTTGTTTTAGATTATCTGTTTTTAGGGTTTTCATCGAAGATCATTCAGCCTCTGATCTTTATTTTTTTTTTTTGTTTTTGGCTCGTCGTTCTTGTTTCTCCTGTCCAATTCGGCTCTACATCCGTTTGTTCAAGAATACCATTCAGGGGTTTGGAGTTTTACTTTCTTGTTATTAGCTTATTTGTTTTTCTAGGTTTATTGAATTTGGAGGAATGTCTACGGAGAGGAAAAGGAAGGTGAGCTTGTTTGATGTGGTGGACGAAACCTCCGTCTCTGCAAAGAAAACTTCTATTAATGGTGGCTCATTGCTCATGCCTACCATTAATAAATGGAATGGCCGACCATACTCACAGAGGTATTATGAAATCCTGGAGAAGAGGAAGACGCTCCCTGTATGGCTGCAAAAAGAAGAATTCTTCCAGGCTCTGAAGGCTAGCCAGTCCTTGATATTGGTTGGAGAAACTGGTAGTGGCAAAACAACTCAGGTTAGTGTGAATAATCAAAATTTTCAGCTCTTCTCTTCTTCGATGGTATCTGCATCATTTTTTCTTTGGTGATCTTGAAATATATATTGTTGAATTTGGAGGAATAACGGGTGTACGTGATGTTTTGCGTCGTAGTCTATTTTACGCTAGGTTAAGGTGTTCCGTTTAGGTTTACATGTGTGTTTCAATATATGTGTATGATGAAATTTCCCCCTAAACTGTTGATATTGTTTGCATATCGATTGCTTCTATCATGGTCAGGTACAGACTCCATAACATTGTGCATAGCATTCTCGGGTGATCTTGTTTTGAACCTCTAGAATAATGTAATAATGGAAGGACAAACTTTTGTTAGAAACTGGGAAACGACCAGTTTTTCATGTGTTAAAACTTTTTTGTGACATGTTAGTATGTATAAATTTGGAAAAATAGATTAGGAGATGGATTGATTGCTTCAATTGAAAACTCAAAAAGCACATTCTAAGTACTAATTTTGGAGACATTGATATGCATAGATGTGGAAATTAGTATGAAGTTGATGGTCTTGATGTTAGTCAAATGAGACATTATTGAGGCCTGGGCTTGGTTGTAAAAGAAACCTCCATCCTCCTGAGTAAAATGGTGTAGATAGCTGAGTTCTATTAATTTTATGCGCTTATTTTATGAATAATATGTTTGACAATGTTTTTTTCTTCTCTACAGATCCCTCAGTTTGTTTTGGATGCTGTTGAATTAGAGACACCTGACAAACGTAAAAAGATGATGATAGCCTGCACGCAGCCTCGTAGGGTGGCTGCAATGTCTGTGTCCCGTCGAGTTGCCGAAGAGATGGATGTAACAATTGGAGAAGAAGTGGGTTACAGCATCCGGTTTGAAGATTGCAGTAGTTCAAAAACTGTTCTAAAGTAAGATTCGTAGATGTATTAATGCAATAATATTGATTCTGAATTCTGTGGTGCTGCATATTGCTATCATGTTCTTGCTAACATTCGTCTTGAATTTGTTGTTTTTGTGTTACTGGCTTGTAGGTATTTAACAGATGGTATGCTTTTGAGAGAAGCTATGACAGATCCCCTTCTGGAACGTTATAGAGTTATTATACTGGATGAGGCTCATGAAAGAACTTTAGCAACAGATGTTCTATTTGGGCTTCTGAAAGAAGTACTGAAAAATAGGCCTGATCTGAAACTGGTGGTGATGAGTGCAACCCTTGAGGCTGAGAAGTTTCAGGGTTATTTTTATGGTGCACCCCTTATGAAAGTTCCAGGAAGGCTCCATCCAGTAGAGATCTTCTACACACAGGAACCTGAGAGGGATTACCTTGAAGCAGCAATTCGAACAGTTGTGCAGATACACATGTGTGAGACTCCTGGTGACATCCTTGTTTTCCTTACTGGAGAGGAAGAGATTGAAGATGCGTGCCGGAAAATAACAAAAGAAATTGGAAATATGGGTGACCAGGTGGGTCCAGTGAAAGTAGTACCTCTGTATTCGACACTTCCTCCGGCAATGCAGCAGAAGATTTTTGAGGCTGCCCCACCTCCGCTGAAGGAGGGTGACCCTCCTGGAAGGAAGATTGTAGTGTCAACCAACATTGCAGAAACTTCTTTGACTATTGATGGTATTGTTTACGTTATAGACCCTGGGTTCGCCAAGCAGAAGGTTTATAATCCACGAGTGCGAGTAGAATCTTTGCTGGTCTCGCCTATATCAAAGGCAAGTGCACACCAGAGATCAGGCCGTGCTGGAAGAACACAACCTGGAAAATGCTTTAGGCTCTACACCGAAAAAAGTTTCCACAATGATCTCCAGCCACAGACTTACCCTGAGATACTGCGATCAAATCTGGCGAACACGGTTCTGACCTTGAAGAAGCTTGGAATTGATGATCTTGTTCATTTTGATTTTATGGACCCCCCTGCTCCAGAGACATTGATGCGGGCACTGGAGGTGTTAAACTACTTGGGTGCATTGGATGATGATGGAAATTTGACCAAGCTGGGTGAAATAATGAGTGAATTTCCTTTGGATCCACAAATGTCAAAGATGCTCGTTGTTAGTCCTGAATTTGACTGTTCAAACGAAATCCTTTCTATTTCAGCCATGCTTTCAGGTATGTACGAAATTCTCTGTTGTTGCCTACTCTCGTTTTCTTTTGTTTTGTAATGTTGTAGACCCATTGGGGCTGAGCACAGACAGTATCACATTGATGGAGACATGTTTATACTGCAAGTCCTCTGCTCAAACACACATGGTTTTTGCATCAGACACAGGCCCTATATGTTTTTGCATCAGACACAATCCCTATAGTGCAAGTGCTCTGCCACATGCAAATACATGTGGTTATTGCATCAGACACAAGCCCTATATGTTTCTAGGGGTAGTGTTAGATCCAATTTGTCTTGGATCTTGCAAGTGTGCAGGTTCATGCACCATGCATTAGGGTTGTTTACTTTGTCCAATTAGGTTTGTCATCAGCAACTGCCTTGTTCGGGTTTCATGCCACTGGTTGGCATGCACCATAGAAATTCCTTAGTGCTGATGTAGATAGTTGCAGTTTCTCAGTATTCTCTCATGAAGAAAATGGTGTCGTCTCGCCTCTATGCATCTGCTGACCTACCGTGGGCCTCCTCTGTGATAACAATTTCTTTCTTTAGTACCCAATTGCTTTGTACGGCCTAGGGAGGCGCAAAAAGCTGCAGATGAAGCGAAAGCTCGGTTTGGGCACATCGATGGAGATCACCTCACACTTCTGAATGTCTATCATGCATACAAGCAAAACAGTGAGTACCAAATTTTCTGGTCATTTGGATTACTTCGAGTCTAAATGGGTATTTTTTTAATCTAATCTGCTATGTGTGATGGAACATTGCAGGTGAAGATCCTCAGTGGTGTTACGAAAACTTTATCAATCAGAGGACCCTTAAGGCTGCTGATAATGTCAGGCAACAGTTGGTTCGCATTATGGCAAGGTTCAACCTCAAGTTATGCAGCACAGATTTCAACAGCCGAGACTACTACATAAACATAAGGAAAGCTATGCTGGCTGGGTATTTTATGCAGGTTGCTCACCTTGAGCGTACTGGTCACTATCTGACTGTGAAAGACAATCAGGTACATATTTCTTGTATTGATAACATCTAATTTTCAGTTGATTGTCTAGTGTATATTGAAGAGAAATCTGTGATGGTATTGACCCTCAATAATTTGCAGGTGGTTCACCTTCATCCTTCTAACTGCCTGGATCACAAGCCGGAGTGGGTTATCTACAACGAGTATGTATTGACGAGTCGGAATTTCATTCGTACAGTAACTGATGTTCGTGGAGAGTGGTATGTTTCTACATCTATTTTAAGGACCTTCTGTTTACTTGTACGTTGCATGCTTTTATGCATCACTACTCAAGTTGATGGAACTGTCTCCCACTTATTGTAATATTAGGGGTGGTATTGTTGCTGGATGTAGGTTGTGGCGTTTCTTTTTAAGTTGAGTTGCTGGGTCTGTAGGTTGAGAACTGCAGTTCCTCACATAATATGCTTAATATTTGCTTTAGTTGAGTTGCTGGGGGGACTATAGGTTGAGAACTGCATTCTCTCACAGAGTTGGACCTAAGATTTGCTTCACAATCATGGTCATTTGGTAGGCAATTGGCGGTGAATCATTTTGTGGAGGCCTGTGATGTTAGGCAAATCCTTTACTTGGTAGAATGGCATATCACTGTTTATTGTCTATTTACTGCCAATTGACAATGAAGAGGGGTTATCATTTATGCTGAGAGAGACCTTATTGGAGGCAAATTGGCAGTGACAATCATTCTGTTGAATTTGGTTATCTTAGTCTAGTCCTGTCCTTGGTGAATGGTAATTCACTATATCTTTGTATTTATTTACTTCCCACAACAAGGAAGAGGGGTATGCAAAATATATCGCTTAGTTGTTAAACATTAATTGACAAGGAATAGAGTAGTAGAAAGATGATCCATGGGTTTCTTTCATGAGCTAGAGATGGAGACAAAGTGGGTCGATCTAATTTCTTAGGAGTGTTGAATTGCACCGTGTAAAATGAGGTGGGGCCAAGGATTTTTTTAACTTCGAATTTGGGATTGAATTAGGCCCAAAAACCCTGGCCAATTCTGATCCGAAACAGCCAATTCGACCGATCCAATTCTGATTTTTAAAACGTTTGGTGGTGGGGGCTGTTAGTTTTCATGATACTGTGCTCTGATTACATTGTCTTTTGCAGGCTGGTTGACATATCACCCCACTACTATGACCTTGACAACTTCCCACAGTGCGAGGCCAAGCGTGTTCTTGAGAGGCTTTACAAGAAGCGGGAAAGGGAAAAGGAAGAGACTAAGAACAAGAAATAAGGGTATTTGGGTTCCTCATAGATCACAAATTATATCTGAGATGAATTTTCTGGAGGCTGGGGGAGGATGGATATCTAGGACGTGAAAATTGGATTTTTGGTTTTTTTTTTTTTTTGTGTTGTTGTTTGTTTTTGTTATTTGTGCCTAAGAATCAAGGTAATTGGTGAATGGGTCAACGGATAATGAAGGCTCATGAATTCTATATGATTATTATGAAAATTTAGAACTTGCTCCCCCTTACCTCCCTTTTATTTTTCTATTCCCTTTCTTTTAAATTTTTGGAACTGGATGTTAAGAGTCGTATTAATATGTTGATGTGCCTTTTTCCCTACGAATTTTTGGTCGTGAACTTGTGAATGGAAGCTGTAAATTGATAATATCACTGGGTTCTGAATAAAGGTATTTGGGTTCCTCATAGATCACAAATTATATCTTTAAGCTGTCCATTTTTATTTTTTTTTTGGTTAAAATCTTTAAGTTGTCCATAGTTACTAGTAAAAAGGGCAGGGAAAGGAAATTAATAACGTACGGAGGGGAGTTTTGTACTCGTGACTGTAATTTACGTGACCAAGAATTGGTTTTTTCTCCCGTATTTTGCTGTATAATGTTATGGAACAGTGATAACAAGGTAGTGCTGGCGTACATTATGCTTCAGGATGGAGACCTCAATCATTTTTTTTGTTCTTTTTAAAAGGATGTAGAATGTTTTGGAGTTGTGAAGATCAACCTTGGAATCCAAAGTTTTAAGATTAGTAGAATAAAGAAACACTACAAGAAAATCACAGACTCGCCATGGAATCCATGAAAATTGATTATCAGAAAAAGCATCAATAAGCTTTGACAGAAAACCCTTCCAAAATACTTTTTGTGAAAATCTCAATATGTTGGTTACCTCTCTCGTTGGATTACGGGAGTATAAAATAGAGTATATGGCGTACAACTTAAGCCACATTATGACGGTTAAAGAGGTGATCAATATTGATTATAAGGAAGTACTTCAAAGTGATTATTTTAAATATCTAGGTTCTATTATGAATTAAGAAAGCGATATAGAGGATGATGTTTCCCAAAGATTTAAAATAGGATAGATGTAGTGCAGAGGTGTGAATGGCATACTATATGATCGGCATATTCTTTTAAAGCTCAAAGAAAATTTTTATAGGAATGTCATATTACCGGCTATGATGTATGGTGTAAAATGTTGGCAGTTAAGAAATGTCATATAAATAAATCAAGTATAACAAAGATGAGCATGTTGAGATGGATGTGTGGCAAGCCTAAGAAGGATAAAATATAGAATGACCATATTAGAAGTGAGTTGAGAGAAACCCTTATACATGATAAACTACGAGAGAGTCGTGTCGTTTAAGATGGCATGACCATGTTTAATCGTGGCCTTGGGATGCTTCAGTTCGGAGGAATGATTAAACTTAGATTAAATGAAGTAAAAGAGCCTAGGGCAGAACTAAAATAACTCTTAAGTGAAGTAGTGAAGAAAGAGATGTATAGCTTAGATCTCACATCTTGTATGACTTTGAACAGAACTAGTTGGAGAGCAAGGATATCCATATAGACGACCCCATTTAGTTGGGATAAGGCTATGCTATTGTTATTGTTGTTTGTTGAAAAATAAAACAAGTTCTACATCTAAAAAACAGAAGCGAAGGGGTTCTCTAAGTGATCGACATAGGGTAACAACCCAATGAGGGACTACGAAATGATTTCATAAATAAGGGAGGTGGAGAGGTCATTTCATGCGATGAGAGATAGAGATGGTAGACTCATAGAACCTTTTTTAATTTTTCAAAATATAATTTGCTAAATATAGTAAGAGAGTTGTAGGTAGAGATTACAAAACTTCCTCTTTTTCTTTTCACAAATGATTCGACTTCCCTTACTTCCTTTTACTTGCAACCATATAGAACCATTAGGTTGCCTGGTAAGGAGTCGTGCAACAAGAAGTACATGTCGCAAGCTCCTGCCCTCCTGAACCTTAATGGAATATGCAATTTGATGCTAAACTGTTGTTTAACATTGACAGATTAAACTATTGGTATAATTTAACATTTCAATTACTAACCCAAAAAAAAAAAATATGATAATCCTTGGGGTAACGACGAACATCATCTCGCTGCTGTCACACTCCGGTGGTCGATCATAAATGTAGCAGTCTGTTTCGAAACACTTTAATGGGAAAAAAAAAAATTTTGAAGAGGAAACTCAAACAATACCTTAACTGAGTCAGTACAATTGATATGATGCATCTTTTAACATCTTAGCCCTACCCCTCAAATGCCAGTGATCATCGATGCCGGCATCCATTCTTGCAAGTCAAGCTCTGTTGTCCATGTCTGGTGAATGCTTTCTTATGTGTTGCAAACATGCGCTTTAATGTGGAAGAACTGAAAATTGAGGACTCTCTTTGCTCGAATTATACCTGCCAGTATCATTTTAGGACTTTATCAACAAAATAGAGATCAAATGGCATTCATAAAAAAAACAAATGCTTCAATATTACAAAATGCAAATGAAAAAAATCAAGTCTTTGTTAACATGAGGTCAGATATGTCCCAATTATCATTCACCATGTACTTCAGGTAAGGTGTTGAACTTTAAAGTGGGACAACTTTGGGAGCCATCCTAGTTTGAAGAATCGGAATCGGAATCATCTGAAATCGGCTGGATCCAATTCTGGTCGCTTCAGATCGACCGATTTGTACTTGCTTTTTAAGGTTCATTCAGCTTCTGGCTGAATCAGTAATCCATGGAGGCTGATTCAGTTGACAATTCCGCTGACTAAAACCATTGGAGTCATGGACGAACCTCAATGGAACCCAATCAAATGCCACATGCATGAGGTCAAGTCACTTTATTTACTAAAAAATTTTACCAGCATCCGAGGTGCCAGCAGCAAAACAAGGGACAATGAGTACAAGGCACTCATGAGAACTGCTGCTGTGATCATGTTGTACATCAAGCGTTTGTCGTCTTTACTTGGTACAAATGCTGTCTTCAATGTGTTTGTCAGTTCAAAGAGTCTGTATGAGATCTGCAACCAAAAAAGTAGAAGAAATGATTTATTACTCCATTTCACAATTTTGGTTCTAGTAACTTTTTACATACCGCAATGTATATGGATGTAGTAAGCATGAAGTTCAGCAATGGATAGTTTGGGACAAGAGATAGTAACCAGCGAGGCTGTCCATCTGGCACGCCTGATCTGTGGAAGTTCATAAGAAAGAAATAACAGTTCAATCCATTAGAATTGATAACTCTGCCTGAGAATTCAGGAAATCTTGAAAGTGGTGACTTTGACATTCCACCTTATTGTTAGCATACATACGGGGAACAGGATGACAGACAAACCATTTGAGGGGACCCACCATGGAAATGTTCCCAGATCAGAAACATACATGATCATTAGATATCATAAAACTTGACCGGTTTTTCCATGAAACCTTCAGTTTTTTTTTTCTCCTGATTCACCCATCTAATAATTCTACTGTACACATTGGGCACATAATTACCCTGAGCCGATACTACCATTCAATGACAACAACTACTTGAGGAAAAATCCATGCAAATATGATTTTACACTATTCTGTTGGATCCAAAAAATAAATAATGATCTAATGTAGATTCCTCAAGATCTTAGTCCAAACCCTAACTGCAGTGCTTTTGGCTCTTAACAGTGATTTCATAATGGAAACCAACTGATGCAGATCAATAGAGGTCCCAGCACAAGTATTCATGTTGGAATAAGCCCAAATCCTAGTCTAATGGGTTAAATAAGTAGCCTAATGGTTTATATGGGCCATTGGCTTAGTATTTTTATGATTTCTAAGCCAATTTAGAAAGCCCATATATGAGGGATAAGCAGCCCATACGAATTTAACTAGTTAGTTGTATCTAGTCCTATAAAGTTGTGAAGTCTTGGGGATATCAATAGGTTAGTTTCATTGTTAGTTGTGAAAGACCTTGAATATGTAAGGCTCATTTAATATTTTGAGAAGAGTCCCAGTGTAAGTCCTTGGAATTGTAAAGACCATTAGGTCTAGGAGTGGACCAATGAAGGTCTAGAACACTGCAATCCACTATATATAAGGAACTGCCGGTAAGCTACTGGAAGAACAGAATTTGAATTAAATCTTGGTTCTGGTTTTTGCCAATGCCATTGAGAAACAGTTTAGGAGAGAGTCCTATGTGAGGTGAGAGGCCTAGGTGTGAGTGAGAGACTCTACCATCTCTCTTATCCTATTCTCCCAATCAATACCCTTGTTTTATTTACTGTTCTCACTTCCCTACGATCCTATCTCGTAAGGGTTCTGATTCTGTCGACAGGACCGAACCAGGACCTTATCATCAACAGATTATTGCAAATCAGTCAACTGATCATGCACTACTAACATCTGTCTAGTAAAAGAACAAACAGTTGTAACCTCTTTCGAAAATAATAAAATAAAAGGTTTCATTGAGATACAAACCCACCCTAATGGTTCAGGAAACACTTGATAGAGTTGGATTGAGTTTTCATCAAGACCAAAATCACAATAACTGATGATATGCACATACCTTAACCAAATATGGATCTGTGATATGTATGTCTCCAGGGTAACCTTTCCAAGCCATCTAAAGAATCAAAGACAAACTATTTCAAAACTAGTTCACACTCAGAAGTAGCTAGTAAAAAATGCCAGAATTTACCAAGCTATTCCTCAACAACAAACGGACAACTTCGGCAAACAGAAATTATTTTCTGTGGTTGGTTAGAGTGAAAGGCAACTTACGCAAAGAGAGTCAGAGAGAAGCTACGGAGTTGCTGCGTGAAATTTCGCAAACATATGTAGACACTGATCATACAAAAAAAAGGAAAAAGAAAAAGTACATTATAAGCTAATTGAATTTAAAAATATTTTTTTAAAATATCTCTATACATAAAGGAAAAAATGTTTACGTTATGGGGATCCACGAAGTATAAGGATGGTACTTATTGTAGGTAACCCTGTCCAGCTTGTATATATACTCAAACCACAGATATCCCATCTACACAATGCAAGAAAGGTATCCATCAGAGATAAATAATTAGGAGGAAAACATAATGCTGAAGAAAAAGATAGCTACCACTAAAGAAACCATCACGGCAGCTGTTTTAATTGATATTCTTAGCTTGGCTTCAGTTTCCTCCAGTTTCTCCATCCACTTTTCAACCTATATTAACAAAATTGTATAAGACCTGAAAAAGATGGAGAAAATTTTTCCAAGCAAGGACCCAAACTGAATCTGAAAACAGCAGTCTGACTACAAAAACTTACAGTGGGGTGATAGTAAGCATATATCATTCCAATGATCCATATGTAGCGATCAAGCCCGGAGCGGAAGTGCCACTCATGTAATAGGGGATACTTTGGTTTTGAAGGATTTGGGTCAATGTAACCTAGACCATTGTATGGGCTCAGCAGTAATCCAAAAGAAGGCAAAATGACACAAACCTCTAACATGTTACTCACCGAGAAGAAAAGTAAATGGGCTCCAAACGAAATCAAATATGCCAGGGACTTCCCATATCAGAATAACCACCAAAAAGCAGCAAATGATCTTTACAGCCATGACGGACCCGATCTCATTATATTTGTTTAAAATACCAAGGGCACCATAAACCATTAGTGTGAAAAGGGTGTGCATGGGGCATATGTAGTATAGCATGTAACTGTTATTTAGCACTATACAGCAAAATGTCACCAAGAAATTAAGCCGCCACATCATCTGCCCAAGAAATTATCGTTAGTGTCTATGCCAGATTGGTAAAGAAAAAAGATATTAAGTGGTAAATTACCTGAGCAAACCTTGCAAGACTGAAATCTTTTCGGATGTAATAATATGAGAAATTTCCAAATCCCGTCATCCACACATATGCAGCAATAAAAACACGGATTGCATTATAGATTTCGGTTGCAGCAAAGTAATGATACATCAAAAATAATACCTGGGTAAAACATATAAGAGAGTAAGAACTGAATAAAGTGTGACAATATGAACTCAGGACCCCTATAATCTCACCAGCTTAAATTTTATTTAAAAAAATAAAAGGAAAAAGGACACTCAAATGGAACTCTATGGAATATGAACAGGAGGCAAATTTTCAGAGTTTGACAAGAAAAAAGCTTAAGAAACAAGAAACTATAACCCTTTCCATGCATGACCTTTTATCTTATTGTTTTTGTAACTCCAACCTCAAACCCAGAAGAAGAAGAACAAATAGAAGCTCAGCAGAATCATAGAATCTTTCTCCAGTAAAGAGTACCCAAATAGTCTAGCCAAGCAAATTTTGTGCAAGTGGTGAGATGAAGAATTCAATAATTGGAGACCCAAAAGCACAGAAGGAGGAAAAAAATATTCTAGAATGCAGATAAAAGGAAGTATTTAAGCATGTCATAATCAAGTACATTCTGATTAGGCATGCCACGTAGGTTAATGCAAGCCTATTGATGAAGTGGATGAACTTCTTGGGTGATCTCAATTTAATAAAATGTGCTGCACTCTCAACAATCTATAAATTTGTTGACAAGCCTCACCAGTCAAGTGATATCTTCATGTCGATTTCAGCATCGATGAAAAGAAATTCAAGAAAATTAATTTTAAAAAAATAATGTGGGTTTATCTGTTATCATGTCGTGGAACTACTAACCTGCATCCACCCCTTCCATTCCTCTGTCTGATGCCTGTTCAGATAAAGTATGGATTTGCCTGAGAATGGCGACTTATCATGGTGGATCTTAAAAGAAGTCATTGCCGAAACTATGATGAGAAGGAAGTAGAGGAACAGGAAAAGATCCCGATTGTAATTCTACATTCATGATGATAGGGGGGGGGGGGGGAAGTTAGGTACTAAAAGAATTTGCAAGAGGAAACAAATATATAATAACACAAACAGCTTAATTAATTTCCATCTTTCAAGCCACAAAACAATGCTCTGAAAGAAATTGCTAATTGGTGCAGACCCAAAAAGCAGAAAGAACAAAAGAAGGCATAATGAATCCGAATAGCAAGAAAACAGCCGTTGGAGCAATACATTAAATCAGATGATACAGCAGCAAGGAACTAATGTTAAGAGTGATTCAGTTGTATCTTTATACGTGTAGGTAATGCAGTCTTGATTTTTCATGATCTCCTTAAGCTCTATTAGTTATTGCAATCACTCATTCAGTGTATGAGTCCCTGATTGAGCAATGACAATAAGTTACACACCGCCATTCTTTAGGAGCTAATAAGTAACACCAAGAAATCCCCCACCCCCAAAAAAATGTGACTACAATGACCTGAGAGCTAGAACCAAACTTACATTTAACTTTGACAGAGTTTGTGAATCAAAAATCAAGGGTAAAGACTTGCATTTCAAGGTCTCCCCCCCCCCCCGATGGGGGTAGGTAGGATGAACCATAGGTTAGAATTACACACCCTGTAACAAGATCCCAAGTAAAATTCCAAAACAGAATTTAAGTCAATAGTATGGTTAAAGTCAACCTTTTCTGATGAAGGTCAGAATTTGACCAAGGTCACAAACCAATAGAATAAGATAAACCCAAAATACTGCCGTGTTCTAATGGTTGGATTTGAATCAACAATCAAAGATGTAAATCTCGGAAACAAAAGGGGCAGAATTGAGAGATTTCAAATATCTCCAGATCAGCAGACCTGATGTGCACTAGATCTTGGTTGAAGGCATCTATTAGGGAAGTCTTGAATGCCCCAAAATATGGGGATGATCTACTGGTCAGATATAACTTAACAGCCAATGTCGATATTATTAGTTGTCAAGGCGGCAAGGCGACCCAAGGCAGTGGAGGAGTGCCTAAGCGCTTAGGCGACGAGGCATCCATGTGTTATTTTTTATTTCCCATATTTTCTAAAATTATTTAGTATGTTACAATATATACCTTATATCATCAAAATCAACATTAAGCCACATCAAGTCATCAAAAATCAACATTAAGCCACATCAAGTCATCAAAAATCAACATTAAGCCACATCAAGTCATCAAAATCAATATTAAGCCACATCAAGTCATCAAAAATGAACATAGAACTAGAAGTCAACAGAACTGAAGAAGCAAGCCATTGGAAGTTTGAAGCAATTAAAACGTACAGTTGGTTTATACTGTTCTTGGAATTGGTCATTGTCATGGTATACCTAGTCCCACATTTGGTTTATACTGTTCTTAGAAAATATGATCTTATCTATAAGTAATTAAACTGCTCTCGATTTAGAGAAATGTTCTTGTTCTCTAGGAAGTTTGATTGGTCAAATGATTTTATTTTTACATTATACTTCTTGTATAAGGTAGAGCCGTAGAGCACAAAACCAGCTTTCCAACAAATCCAAGATTTCTTAAATCTGATTTATATTGAAGGAGTTATGTTGCAGTCAAACTTTATTTGGTGTGCGTGAATGCTGTCAAAATCGCTCTTAATGAAATATTTTTGTAGATATCAAAACAAATGAATATTTTACCACTCTTTTGGTTTTTAGCAATGTTTTACCATATTAAGATTTATGGAATTTTTAGATTTGAAAAAAATCCCCAGCATTAGAAAATAGAAAATTTCACCTATTGCCAAAAATCTAGTTTTTGTTCTTGAATTGGGGGGTTGACTTTTTATCCTCTTGGAATTTGACATTTTAACTATTTTTATTAGATTCAAATAGAGGGTATTTGCTTATTTATGAATAATATCTTAGGTAAATGAAATAACAAATATAAACATTTACTTAAATAATATTTGGCATAAATAAGGGCCAAGGCGTTCAATACCTCTAAGGCGACAACCGCCTAGACCCCCCAAAATCCGCCTGGCCGCCTAGGTGGTGCCTAAGTGACACCTTGACAATTAACAAACAAAAAACACTTGTATTGAAATCACTGGACAGGATATGGAGTTGCAGAAGACAATGGAGTACTTTTTTTTTTTGGATGAATAAAAATTTAAGGGAAATTTACACATACCACCCCTGAGGTTTGACGAAAGGATATTTTCACCCCCCAGTTTTGGGAAATTTTGCGTACCCCCCTGAGGTTTGCAAACGGTAACAAATAAGCCCATTTCGTCAGTTCATGACTAACACTGCTAAAAATTAGACTTGAACTGATGGAATTGCCCTTACAAGAAAAAAAAAACACCTGCAACTCATCTTCCCCAATCGATTTTGGGGAAGATGAGTTGCAGAAATGTGATCCTTATTGTACATATCAAATGCATCTTTCAGCTCTTTCATCCCATTACCGGCGTCTGCATCACCGATGGAACTTCCACGGTGGAAATCGGCAAATTCTTTGAGATCGATGTAGCCATCTCCGTCGGTGTCGATCTCTATCATCATGCGTTGAATCTCCTCCAGAGAACTTTCAGAGCCTAGGGCATTGGAAGAGAAGTGATTACAAGTCGAGAAGGACATCTTCTTCTTCCTCTCCAGTGGTAACAGCAACTTCTTCAAGCCTAACGATTGGAGCAACCTGAGCTCCTGTATCTTCGTCTTCACCGGCTGCAACTTCTATTGCCTCTTTCTCTCCCTCCTCTTTGCGCTCTGCCTCGTTACTCGCCATGATCACTGCAAAGAACAACACAGTGGAACTCGGGAAGAGAGATTCTGATTTTTGAGAGAATGAGAGATTGGGAGAGAGAATTGAAGGCAGAAGATGGGTTTTAAACCGTACAAACCCTATTCTTCCTAATAGTTACAGTTACTCCGTTCCTCAAAAATCCGCTAACAGTTTCAATCCTACTTCCACCAATCCCTCTGTAACCTATTAAATTGGTAAAAATTGAAGACAGAAGTTATAAAACTTGAAGCAGTGGAAAGAGAGAGGTGTTGGAACCGTGAAGCTTCTGAAGCACAAGGAAACAGGGAAAGTTAAGTCTTCAATGCTTCTTTGATGTTCTTTGAACCTGGTAAAAAATGGGTTTGGTGAGGTTATCTGCTTTCAAACCAAATGATTTGGGGCACCATTGCAATTCGTGGAATTGAAATTAAGGCATCGTCTTATTCGGCTGCCACCGTATCATTCGTCCAACCTCGTTACCGCTGCGACTCAGAATTTCAGATTGGAGATCCCTCCTGTATGGTTTTGCAATAAAACTAGAATTTTATGATGGAAAAGTGCTTAGGGATGGTTTGGTACTCATCTTCCCCAAAATTGATTGGGGAAGATGAGTTGTAGGTGTTTTTTTTTTTGTTTTTTTTTTTTTTCTTCTTTTAAGGGCAATTCCGTCAGTTCAAGTCTAATTTTTAACAGTGTTAGTCATGAACTGATGGAATGGGCTTATTTGTTATCGTTTGCAAACCTCAGGGGGGTACGCAGAATTTTCCAAAACTAGGGGGTGAAAATATCCTTTCGTCAAACCTCAGGGGTGGTATGTGTAAATTTCCCAAAATTTAATTGCGAAGAAAAAAGGGGGAATATACAAGCCCGAGGGCAAACAAACCAGAATCTAGAACTAGCTAGGCAACAAAATGGAGAGAGGAAGGCCCCAAGACAATGGAGTGCTTGAATATTGATGGAGAAGAAGATATGACTAAGCATCCCACCTAGCCTTGACTGGAGTCCCACCACATAACACTGCATCTCAAAGCAAACCTGAATCTCACAAAACAACGTAAAGGCTCCAGCCAAAATCTCATTAATCAAATTTATATACAAGTTTGTAGCTCCTTACAAACTTATATAGAAGACTGAAAAACAGGCTCAAACAATAAAAAGGAAAAGTCTAACCCAATCCTTAACTAATAAGATAACATAAATTGACTAGGAAACTAAAATAATAAAGGAAACTGACTCAAAACAGGACTGGACTTATAGAATCATAATTCAGCCTAACTATAAAACTTAATAACAATCAAAATAAAGAAACAAAGACACTAAACTAATCCCGTATGCCTAACCTATACCCATATCATAGGCTCATTAAAGTGGCCCGTTACAAAGAAAACCTGTTGGATCAAAGGCCTATTACATACATAAACCAACCTAAAGCTTATTTCTAATAAAATTAGCCCATTTAGGTCATTTATCTGCATCACCCCCCCCCCCACCTTTCCTTTTTTTTCCCACCGTAGTTTCAATAGTGACTCTAGTTCCTCATTTTAAACCGTGGCCTGCCCTTTTCCTATTCACCTCCAAGTTGCACCATCTTAAACCCGATTTAACCCGCTGAGAAATTGCACCCTTCAATATTCTGTTTTCATGAACCATTCAACCATTAATTCAGATGCCTTCATCAGCTATACCTCTGTTATAATAATCATTTACCAATTTTTGGAAACTGAGTCTTACCTGAACCCATAACCTCTGGGATCCCTTAAACATGTACCTGTTTTGGTATTAAAGGATACCTATATGGGAGTATATTTAAACCATACTCAAGATACCATAACTGTGAGGAAGTTCAGATATAATTTACCCTTTCAGAGATACATAGAATGAAGTATCACAAAGAGAGCACCGGCATCTGCTTTCCACTGCCCTACAAATGACTTACAGTTCCTGCGAACGAGTACTGCCCTGTTTGCTATTGCGCCCATGGAGCTTCCAACAAGTTTCCTGTGTATGACTAGGGCGACCACAATAATTACATTTCACGGGGTCCTGTGTAGAAGAAGTTGCCTTGGAAGAATCTGCAACGGGAAGTGCAGGAGGTGTAGTGAGCAAGGCAGAGCGTACCGGAACGGCTGGAGGCATGATAACAGTCTGGCGATGTTCTTCTGACTGAAGTCCTGAACCAAATTGTATGCTTGAAGAAGAGTAGGGAATATGTCACGCCCTAGTATCTGAGCTCCAACTTGATCATATTCAGGGTTCAAACCAGTCAGAAAATCATAAACACGCTCCATCTCCCTTTCCTTTTGAAACGTACCAGCATCATCAGGATGGACCATGGGAACGGGACGATAGAAATTCAGTTGTTGCCAAAGAGTAGTCAAGGCAGAATAGTAGGCTGTGAAGGACAGCTTTTTCTGAGTAGTGCTACGAACCTGACGTCGTATCTTATATATTTGGGCATAATTCCCTATCTGAGAATAAGTCTATCGAACTGCCTCCCACAGTTGCTTTGCAAAATTGAAGAGAACACTCTAAGAGCGTTCCATAGAGTTTAGCAGGAAGGACATAACCAACGCACCATTAGACGACCATGTAATAACTGCAGTAGGATTCGTAGGCTAGGGGGTGTCTCCACTCTCTTGTAATGAGGCCAAAGTAGTTGTGGCCCTGAAGTGTGAGAAGACATGCACGGGACCAAGTAAGGTAGTTCTTGCCATTCAACTTGATGGGACCAGGTTGGAGAGTATTAGAATGCTCAGGGATACATGAACGACCAAGTGGGCGCACCTCAGTTGTGCCAGTGGAGGTAGCACTAGCATTTTCGTCAGCCATGGCATCCAAAGAATAGGATTATCACTCTACAACCAAGAAAAAGCAAGGCAGCAGCAGCGCCGACGGTGGAGAGGCAGGGGGAGAGGCGTGGCGACCAGATGGGTCGCGGTGAAGAGAAGAAATGGCAACACCGGCAGTAAGAGAGGCCGGTGAGAAAGGCGCAGCAACCAGGAGGGTTGCGGTGGCACTGGCAAGAGGCCGGCAGAAGGGCGCGGCAAACTTGTGGGTCACGGCAGACAGATGCAGCGGCAAGGGAGGCCAACGGGAGAGGCCGGGGAGAGGTGGGGTCGCAGAGGCACCAACAAGATACGCCAGCGAGAGGCACAGCAACCAAGGGTCTCAGCGACCAGAAGTCACGGCGGCAGCACCGAGAGGCGACCATAGGGGTCGCGAATTGCGACAGACAGAGGCAGGCGTGGCGAGAGGCGACCAAAGAGGGTCACAGTGGTGAACCCCATTTAATAGAGAAAGAGGGAGAATGCGCACTGGGGAGAAGGTTAGGGTTGCATGGTTCAGGTCTTGTCTACCATGCTAGACGAGGAGGCTATGGCCTCAACAAGCAGCGGCGGTGGTAGTGGAGAAGAGCAACACGATGAACGAGGAAAAAGGAAAAACACTTTCTAGGGTTTTGGGCTCTGATACCAAGTTCGGAATCAGAGGTTGAGGAATGATGTGACTTGTCATTAATGACAAAGGTCCTCTTTATTTATAATGAAGTTACAACCCTAAAGAGGCAAAAAGGGAAAAAGGGAAAAATAACAAAACCCTAAAGTAAGGTGCTAATATCCTAATCACACAGTTTTCCACAATGCTCAACCATGTAATTACCTTCAATTATTCAAGATAATCTTTGCACCTTCCCCATTTTTTATGGATTAGATAACTTTGGATATACCTTATGAGGTTGAGTAATGCATCAAATAACATTGGATTACAAATGATAAAGGAATAGAAGAGCACCTTTTTTGATTCTTCAAAGATATTTGTACGATCGGAAATGTAAAAGTAGGCCATAATGAGACCAAACTCGAATCTGATAGCAAACAATATTAATTATCCATCAGACCCTTGCAAAGAAATTAAGTAATTAACAATGCTAAATCTTTATAGTAACTTCACTTACATGGCTCTTAATGTCAGTCGATTTTCAAGCAAGAATGACTCATCCATCAGCAAGAATCTGAACCAAATAAGCATATATTATAGATAATATAAATTACCTACTCGATAATATTTTACAATGGACCAGCTTTTTTCTATGAAACCTGACAATGTTAGATGTCACAGATACACTTGGAACTCTAGGAGAAGCTGATTGAAGACCTCCCCCCTCCAATAAAACAGCTCTATCATCTTCTTTAACTGTTTCCTTACCCAACTCAATCAAATTGATATCAGAGTTCCTGCCACTAGAGAGATAAATTGAATTAGTATTCCCTTAAAGGAAAGACTGGAGGTTTGGAGAGAAGTGCATATAACAAAAAGGTGCAACCACCAAAACCACTGCCTCACCCGCAAAGAAAAAAGAACATCATTTGGATGACTGGTAGTAACAATCAAGTATAAATTGTAAATTGAAAGTTTGAATAAAAGAACAATATAGAATTTGTTGGTGCATATCAAATAATATTATCTCCTGAACGGCACAGAGTGCACCCTTTGTGCATGATTCATCAGTTTATAAAGATACACATTATACAGTTTTGGACCTTTGATACTCATGTTTGATACTTTGATTACTAACTGTACATTGAGTGACTTGGTAAGCATAATAACAGTTCATGGATAACAGTAAGATATATTTGCCACACCATATCATTTTAGTCACCATACATATATGGAAGCAACAAGTTCCACTTGTCATGTTCATCAGAAACTGCATCTTGCTAAAGTGAAATGCATATGGACAAGACCTCGTGATAATTTATAAATTTGATGTTAAAGTATAATATAAAATACAGATACAAACACCAATAACTGTTCATCTATTCATTCTAACCACACTTCCTATTTCCCTTTTTTGCTTTGTAATAATTTATATTGCCACACAAATACAAAAGCCAGCACACATGAGGGTGGACACAATAGAAGAAATGTACCATGTACTTTACTATGTCAAATATGGCCTATCATTTTCCTTTACTTCTATTGACACTCTCAAGCAATTTTTGAACATTTTCCTACAAAATATTGATTGACTAACTAAAGTTCATGCGAGACTCGGTGCATTAAATTTCAGGATTGGCATTCCAGATTTCCAGTAACAAAGTATTCCTCTTATTTTAAAGATAAGAAACAAATGGAGATGCGTCATGAATTGTAACTTGTGAACCCTGTACGTCTCTTCACCTCCTCTTTATGTTGCCCATGATGAAAGAAAATCTGATGTTCCACGCACCTTCAATTCTTTTACCTACTTCAGCAATTTTTTGTTCTTTTCTTTTCTTTTATTTTTTCTGTGGTGAGGGGATCCCGATCACATGCTAGAATGAAACTTCAAAATAAAAAACTGAAATTTCCATACTAACCAAATCAACTCAGAGAACAGAATTGAAAAATATGTCATAGAAACAGAAATTTTAACATAAATGAGCTACTCATGAGTGGATGAATTATGGCAGATGCACTCAAGATAATAATTAGAAAAGAATAGAGACATCAAGTATTTGATGAATAACACAAAATGGAAAATATTCACCAACCAGTCTTTGTCTGTGACATAAAGAGCAGAGGAGAGCATTTTCAAGTGCCACATTTCTCCTTGTTAGATCAGCCTCTTTATTTGGAAAAGTTTGAAGAAAGTGCAAAAGATGTAAAGAGTTGATCAATATACTGATAAAATGACAAGTTAAAACAAATAAGTGGAATATAGACAGCGGTGTATGGTAAATTCAGTCAAAAAAGTTTCTTTATGTGGTCTACCATGCTCCTGAATACAAATCAAGGACTAGTCTCAAAAGTTTGGAATAGGTAAATCAAGATCAATAGGAATTGTGTAACTCACACTTTAGAAGAAATTGAATTTTTCTTGTATTCCAGTAGCTCTGAGTAAATCCATGCCACAAATATCGGGACAATCCCAAGCAAAAATGAAACCTGCAATGAATAGATGACTTGAGTATGAAGTTCAGACTTCAGATTGTCATAATAAACATCTGAAGGATGATCCAAAAAAAAAAATTAGAAGCTAAGAATAATGGTAATATAGAGTCACTCCTTATAGAAATTCCTTTAAATACATAATACATCGAATTAACATGTGATCATTTTCTTAAGACTCGAGAGGAACATCATGTGGGCTATTGAGACATAATTCTATATTGCTGTACTTAATTGTTAATAGTTAGTGTTTCAAACATAGCCAACTACACCTGCAGAAAATTAAAATAATTCTCAAGCATGTGAACCAATGGATCGAGAATGCTCAATCATGACACAAATGTGAGTGAACTGGAATAGAATCCGTGACCTCCAGGTTGAGAAGTGAGGGAGGATCATTTCCAGAGAGAAGTCAAATCAATGACAAGCAGTTGAGCTACATCTTCAAACCCTTTATTTACAAATAAGTTTGCTTTTCCCTGCTAAATCCACCATGATATCTGCCAATAATTTTACTAGTATTTCAAAGATTTAAAGGCCATTAACATATGCCTCAAGTTCCTACAACCAAGCAGGTCCCTCTGGACATATACAGAGGCTGCACGCCTGCATGGTCAGATCAGTGCATGGGTAGCTTTATCACTACCAAACCCCATTCAAATTGAACAACTGCAATATTTGAATTCATCTAACGTTACTAGGGAATGCAAAGACAACATAAGACAGAGAGCTTGCATACCTACTGAATTGGATATTTCAAAGGGAGCTTGTGAGAAAAAGCTCCAACTGAAAAAGCCAAAAAAGGATACACTATCTGATCTAAATTATACAGAGGCAAGAAATTTTTATGAAAGAAACACCAAGTGGTTGTTCTAGAACAGCTTAAAGCATAATAGCCGCCACTGGACTACCAGTGATATCAGAAGTCCAAACACCTGAAGGTTTACAACCTTCAGCATCTTGTTTGTTGTACTTATTTCAAAAGAAGTTTCAAAATACATCTTTTGGTTGTTGCGTCTCCCGCACGGTTTGAAGTTTGAACCCATGACCTTCTCGATGTTGCTTATAGTAAAGCAAAGGAGTGGGAAATCTTTAGTCCCATATTGCTTATGGAACTACAAGGGTAAGGTTCCATGAAAGGAAGGCTCACTATGCTCTCTTGTCTCCCGGGGGTGGGAGGATCGGGGTTTATTATCACACACGCGCGTTTAGCCTAGCCGGTTCATGGCGTGGCAAGGCAAGGTAAGGCCTTAGCATGTGAAGTTATTTGGTTCCGTGTTTTCCTTCACCGATGTCGGTTGTCTTTTTCCCAATGTCGGCTAATTGAATGTTGAACGTCAACCATACAGGCAATACGTTGTGTCCGATGTTGAATGAGGTTTTACAAGAGTCAGATAAGCATCGTCTAGTGCGTCGCCGACGTTGTGATCTTGCATTGCACGCCATCCAGAATGCATCGGATGCCAGCAACAGCTAGTTTCCTGTATCTTCTCTCTTAGAGAGACACATCTTTTAGGCCATTTTTTTAAAGGTGTTTCCAAGGGGCATCTCTGCTCTATAAATAGAGGACATTGAGGACACTTTAAAGTATTGTTTTAAGTGTTCTAAGCTCTCTCTCTCTTTCTCACATACTCTCTCAGACTCTTACTCTGGTTTTTGGCTCCGATTTTCATTGTTTTGAGAAGTGTCCTCATTCTCTTGTCCTTGTTGTTTGAGCACAACCTGAGTGTCTCCCACCATGACCCAGTAAGTGAGTGCAACAACTACTGGAGGGGTCTATAGGGGCTGTTTCATCCTCGAAGCTGATTTGCATTGCCCGGATTACACCATAGGGTGGGAGCGTCTACAACCTTAAGGAGAGTGACCGGTGGCATGACAGCCCCACCGTATCTCCTAACATCTTCAAGTTTAATTGTTACAGCAAATGAGTTCGGGGCTATTTGTGAAGCACAACCACATTGCAATCAATTTGATTGGCAAGCATATGGTCAAAGATAAGTCTATCTCTCATCTCATTGTTATTTTTACAACATTGTTCAACACATCAATAGAGGAGACTACGAAATTAAGAACAAACGAAATAGTGTCACATAATTAGTAAATGAAGTAGATAATAAAAAATCAGCTACTCTTCTTTTCTCCTTTTCTTAGTACTATATATCAATGCTATGGATGGTAATCACCACCTTAAAAGATTACAGTGAGCGAACAGGAATGGAGCTAAGTAACTGAAACTAGAACTTCAAGAAAAAATGTCAGTATTCTGACGCTAAAGTACACAAGAAAACATTGTCTGAAACAAGTTACAGCAAACCACTTCTTTTCTCATACACGAGCAACAGCTTGAAAGTTTTCAATATCAACGATTCAAATTTCAAGATAAAGATCCCCCCTCCCTTTCAACAAACGAATCAAATACATCGTTTGAATTGCAGAAACGACAGTGACCTACAAAACACTTGTAAAGTTTATAGACCACAACCAAACTGAGTAAGAGAACACTCAAAGTCCTTTTACAATTCGCATACCTGACCAGGAGTTACAGGTCCTGCGATGTCCATTTCTGCTGAAGAAAACCACCACACAATATAATTTATAGAGAAACAAGCTTTTAATCGACGGGCATTTTCCACAAATCTACAGAGAACTACCCCAGGAAGCCAGATCTGCCCGAAATCTGAATAAGAAATGTGGCTGTCGGTGTGGAACAAAAGAATAGGTTTCGTACAATGAAGCCAATGGCAGTGGCCTAGTAGTGTGGAGACCTGTAAAAGCGTTTGTGAAATGTGAAAAAAAGTGTAAAACGATTAGGAAATTACGATGGATTGAACAGAATGGAACCTGTTCGTTAGCCTCACTTTAATTCAGGAAAGATGTCGTTACTGAGAACCCCTGAGAAGTTCAGTCATCTCCATTGAAGGATTAAATTACGTAGACGAAGAACTTTAATGCAGAGTTTTTTAGCGTTTAGGTGAGAGTTCAGAGTCGGTGGTGGTTGGGACTTGGGGCCACCGTTCTTATCGCGGAAATGATACCATAGAAATACAAAAAAAATGTCTCTCCCTGTTAATCTATTCGGCCAACTCTATTCTTCTGTACGGTGTGACGCGTGTATTTTCAAATTATCATCACATTTGATGATAATGATTTGTAATTAACGTTGGTCCCACTCCTAGCTACTATTCTAACAACAATAACAATCTCAACCTTATCCCAAATTAATGGGATCCAATACATGGATCCAAACAAAACAACAATAGAAAACAGAATTATACCAAAAAAAGATAAGAAAAAATGAAAGAAGAGGGATGGAGAAGGAGATGAGAAATGACAAAGCAAAATGATCAATGGAAGATGGGAAATAAGTAGAAAGATGAAAGACACTAGTAGAAGGAAAAAAGGCACAACCCAACAGGTCAGGATAATCTCATCTAAATGGGATCTGTAACATGGATTCTTGCCTTCCAATAAGTTCTGTCCGAAGTCATATTTGGGACCAAACCTAAACTATACATGTCCTTCACCACCACTTCTCTTATGGTCATTTTAGGTCTACCCTTAGCTTTTTTAGCTCCTTCAATTGGAATCATATCAGACTTATCAGTTCTCTTTACGTTGAATATGACCATACCACCTTAAAGTCTTAAATGTTTCTCTCGAAGCTTGTCATTGATTGGGGCAACTCCCAAGTTTGCTCTTATGTGTTCATTCTGTAGTTTATCCTTCCTTGTTTTTTCATACATCCATCATAACATCATCATCTCTGCTACACAAAACCAATCAATATGACACTTCTTAACTGCCCAACATTCTGTCCCATACATCATGTCGGACGAACAATAGTCCTATAGAACTTTCTTTCAAGCTTTAGAGGAATATGTCGATCACACAATACTTCAGACGCATCTCTCTACTTCATCCATCCTAGTTTAATTCTCTGTGAAACATCATCCTCTACGTCACCTTCTTTATTTATGATTGACCCGAGTTTTCTAAAATAGTCACTTTGTTGTATCTATCTTTCCTCAATTTGCACACTATCAATATCTATCAAAGTATGACTAAAATTACACATCATATACTCCGTCTTCGTTCTACTAATCTTAAATCTTCTTATTTCCAAAATTACTAAATGAAAATACAAGAGACGATTCAGATAAATAGATACCAAATCTATGATTCTAATTGGAAAAACGTGAAAATAAGGTGACTGTATGTACGCCTTGCCACCATTCACCCAAATATTAAATCTGGCCCTAAATTGTTGCAAAAAGTACTTTATACGATATGCAATGTGGCATATAATAGATCCCCTTGTGAGATATTTTCTATGTCCTATTATTTTGTCTCACATGATGCTGGTTCCATGAGATCATAATATAATCCATGGTCTCAAGCAGCACATGAGATCAAGGATTTTAAACTCGGAATTAGGGATCCTGATGGCCCGAGCCTGCCTTAAGCCCGAACAAGGTCTGGGTTGAGATACCTTGGTCTTAAGGGTAGGCCAGGGTTAGAAATTCATGGCCTTGAGTCACGGCCAGGCCGGGCTAGGGCTGAGGCCTTTGGTTGAGCCTGGCCCTACCCAACCCGACCTGACTCTGTCTTTTTTTTTTTTCCATTTTCTTGCTCTTCCTCTTTCTCTTCTTTCTTTCTTTCTTCTTCCTCTAGAGCCACCTCAATTCGGGATTCAAAACATCAACCGGATCAGCAATTTCTTCTTTCTTCTTCTTCTTCCTCTTAGCCTAGCTAGCCCATGCATCCCCCTTCCCCCCCATGGTCAGGGGCAATCAGGGTCAGCCCGGCCCGACCCTGAGGGCGGGTCAGGTTGGATTTTGCTGGCCCTAAGTCAAGACCCAGCTAAGGGCACTCAGGGTTAGGCTGGGGTTTTAAAAGGCCTGGCCCAACCCGACCCTGTTGCAGCCCTAGAATAGATCCCTGCCAATTTTCCGATCCGATCCAAAACAACCTAGAGTTGATCAATTCAGGAATCGGGATCAGTTATACCAATCCGATTGCAAAATTTTAAAGAGTACACGAGATACGCATTGCAAAATGCAAATGCAATTGTTATAGAGGGTACTATGGTAATTACGAAGACCCAAACCAGCACGACACGAGAGGATGGCCGGGGGAACAGCAGGATTTTATATTACTACTTACAATTCATTAAAAAATGATGGCTTCTATCTGCTTTGGCTCCAAAACACTCCTGGACACGCTTTCCTCTATCGCTTCGCTCTGAATAGTTTTCTCTCACGGGAATTATCGCAAACACAGAGCTAGAGTGAGCGAAGGGGGAAGAAGAGGTTGAGAAACAATGTCTCTCCGGCCAAATTCTCGAACCGAGGTTCGTAAGAAATCTTACAAGACGGGAGTCGATGCAGATGAAGCTCGGCGAAGAAGGGAAGACAATCTCGTCGAGATCAGAAAGAACAAGCGAGAAGACAATCTCCTTAAGAAACGCCGCGAAGGGCTTCATTTATCTCAGCCACACATCGAACCTTCTCAATCCGCCCAGGCTGTCGAGAGAAGGGTATCATTTTAACTTTGAATATTCAAATTCTGTTAGTTTACCCTTCGATTAGTATTTTCTCCTTGACTATCAATGTTCTCACAATGCTTTATAGTTCTGCCTTTGTTTGTGTTGATTTTTGTTCTTCGCTGCCACCCCTCCCCCTTCTTTTCACTATTTTTTTTAGTATTTCAGGGATAGTGTATGATTGATGAGATTGCATATAACACTTATGTGTTAGTAGTATGAAATCCGTAGTTGTACTGCTCTGTGGGTGATCTTCAAGCATCTGAATCAATGAACCAATTTTTTATGCTAATTTTTATCGTTTCGAGTAGATGGATAGTTCGGAGGGACAAGTCACACGAGCTCTTTTTCCCGAGTACCTCACCGACAAATAACAATTGCTCGAGCTCTGAATCTCCATAGCTTGTTTAGTAGCAAAGCGTAAGAGAAGAGGAGAGAGAGAGACAGATTTATCACCGTTGAGTTTCTGTCTTGCAGAGTAATGATACAGAGCAAACTGGTTTCTTCTTGCATAAAACTGATTTAGAAGATGCCCTTTGGTTGAACGGACAAAAGACCGTAAGTTGGTTTAGGAAGGAAAAAAAAAGTGAAATGGAAACAAAATTTGGTTCATTTTCAACTTAGCTGGCGCTTAATAATATGGTTTAGTTTTCTGGTAATTCAGCGATGACATTTAGATTGTGCATTGACAATGAGTTTTCTTAGTTGATTTAAAGGACCTTCTTACAGATTTCAACTTACATTTTCGTGTATCTATGCCTGTCTGTGCTATTGTTCTAAAGCTTGTTCAACTGAGGGAGACTCTTCCCTGGTTCATGAACTTTATTATTTTCAAAGACTGTACTAGGTCAAGGACTTGGGAAATTGAATGGCAACTATTTATCGGTAATTATGTTTGTACTTACATATGTATTTATGTATGAATGAATGGATTTAACTCACGATTGAGGACCAACTAGGAGCCAGTAAACCAGGATCTGATATGAACTAGTGAATCGACTAGGTCAAAAATAGATTTTTGATGAAATTAGAGGCAGGGTTGGGTTAGGGTTAGGGTTAGGGTTTGATGTTAGGGTTATGTCAAGTAAAGGTAGGAGAGTCTATCAGTGAAGGTCCTGAGATGTTTTGATGGATGGAAGTGTGTAAATTTGAATGGACAGCAACTTAGGTTTAGGGTTTCGGGTTTTGGGAAAGGGGAAAAGAGGGGGATCTAGAGTTTAGGATGGGAATTTGGGGCTAAGGTTTGGATCGATTATTCCTAGTGTAGGGAGTGAAATTCAATTCAGGTATGGTGTGTTTTTGATGGTTGGATTGGTCTGTGAAGAATTTTGGTAATGGGATGATCTCCAGAAATAGGTGGGATGTTGTGGTTTGAATGGGGTAATGGGAAAACAGCTTGGTTTGAGTATTCCAATTGGGCAGGAGAATACTCGATCCAATTATGTGAAGGTGTTGTTAGCTTAATGGTTAAGAATTTTGGGATATGGGATGGTTTCAAGAGATGGGTGGGAAAATTAGGGTTTTGGGGTGGTTTGGGGGATTAGGAGAAGAATGGGTATTGATGGGATGATTTAGACTTACTGTTGTTGCAAGGGCAGCTCAGTTGGTTAGAGGATCTTGAATAAATCTTAATTCTTGATCTTGAACTTGAAGGAGATGTTCAAAGTTCCACATTGGCTTCACACCGCAATGTGTCGATTGGATCAAACACCAATCCCACCAACGAACCACCCGGGCTTCCCACCGCAAGCTGTCAATCGGATCAAACACCGATCCCACCAGCCTTGATCAAACATTAGACAAAAATCTTCATTGGAGAAGAAGAGCAGCAAAAGCTTTTCATTACTATCAAAATTCGTGTTTTATGCTTGCCCCCCTTACATCTTTATATAAAAGACTTAAAAATAGACTCTTACACTAAAAAGGAAAGGCCTAACCCAATCCTTAACCTATTAGGTAACTTAAATTGACTAGGAAACTGAAATAGTCTCAAAACAGAGTCCTAATCCCCCACCAAACACTTAAATGAAAACTACTAAAATCACTTAAATTGAACCATTGGTTGAACTAGTTCAATTTATGAACAAAAACACCAAGAGAAAACTAAGTATGGAATTGAAACAACTAGTCCCATATGCAGCCTAATCATAGGTGTCACGTCGGCTAGGCGACCCAAGGCGATGGAGAGGGTCCAAAATCAAGGCGGCACCAGGCGTAAAAGGTGTCTGCCTAGGCGACCAAGACGCCCAAGTCGACCTAGGTGACGCCTTGACAACTATGAACCTAATTACCCATATTTTAGGCCCATAAAAGTGGCCTATTACATAGAAAACTCATGAGATCAAAGGCCCAACATGTATATAACCCAACCCTAGACTTAATCCTAAGCAAAGAAGCCCAGTTTGGTGATAAATCTGCATCAACTCTCCCCAGCTTGAAAAAGTTCGTCTGCAAATTTTGTAGTGATGAGGGGGAAACAACATGCGAGTAGCAACTTTGACCATTCCCAAACAAAACTCTGGTAATTTAAGAACGCTAGGAATAAAGTCTTCAACCTTGGGAGTTTTCTCTTCAAAGTACTGAGGTGGAATCACAAACTGAATAGTTTCTCCGATGGTAAGAATAGAATCAGGATGGTGACAACTTCATGCGGAATGTACTTGAAGTATTCCTTAATCACGATCTCATCTGGCACTACTGCTTTAACTGTGTCTTCAACCTCTATAATGCGATCCTCAACTGTTGTAACCTTCTCATCGAAGACTTGAGGCACGAGCTCCACCTCTGGGTTCTTTAAACCCATATTTTTAAACAAATAAACTGGGCTTACCACTAGACTTTCTTTCTCAAATAACTCAGAATTAAAACTTAAAAGCCAAAGTACAGCCAAAGTAAATTCATGATCCCCCTAGGACCTAATATTTAGAACTTATATTTTGGCCCATTACATTAATCCCATAACATAATGAGACCAACCCGTAAAACATTTAATCAAGCTTCATTCTTCACTCCAAGTTGCATCATCTAGGTCATATGTAGTTAATAATTTTTTGGCTTTGGAAATCTTTCCTTGATGAAGATAAGATCTGGATCTTTACTTACAGCAAATGTCCAAACACCTGATTCTCTCCCATTTGTTCTCTTACTGCTGTTTGCTGTAAATAACCTAATACAGTCTTATTTCTTGCTCTTGGTATTCTCTAATAGTTGGAAAGTCTCCCTGTGATGGTACAAGGAGTATGGTCTGATAATCCTGTTTCTCAATTGGAAGCAACTACACAATTCAGGAAGCTTTTATCAATTGGTAGGTTCAGGTTTTCTTGAACGGAATGATCTGTTCCATAATATATTGAGATTGTTGACATAATTATATTTTCTTTTTTTGCAGAGCGCAGTCCTCCCATTGAGGAGGTAATCAATGCAGGTGTTGTCCCTCGGTTTGTGGAATTTCTTGGTAGGCATGATATGCCTCAATTGCAAGTATGGACTTTTTTTAAAAAAAAATAAAAAAGAAATGTGTACCGCTCCTGTTTTATGTACTCAATATCCAAGAACTTATACACTAACCGTTGTTAAGTCTGCTTATGCCTTTCATGTAGTTTGAGGCAGCATGGGCATTGACCAACATTGCATCTGGGACATCAGAACATACTCGAGTTGTAATTGAGCATAGTGCTGTCTCTAAGTTTGTGCAACTTCTTAGCTCTTCAAGTGACGATGTCCGAGAACAGGTTGATTTGTCGCCTTTTACTTCTTCTTTTGTTAGTCAAGGTGCTATCACACATACCACCTTGCTGTGACTGTTGTATACTCTTACTTTCTGTTTCTTACACAGGCGGTATGGGCTTTGGGTAATGTAGCTGGTGACTCTCCAAGTTGTAGGGATCTTGTTCTAAGTAATGGTGCCCTCATGCCATTATTGGCTCAGCTAAATGAACATTCTAAACTATCCATGCTGAGAAATGCAACCTGGACTTTATCAAACTTCTGCCGTGGCAAGCCGCCAGCACCATTTGAGCAGGTGACACATTTGTAAACTTCTCTTTTGTTGCTGGGATAACTTATCAGTTGTTGGTCTTGTGGGTAAATAAATTGTTGTGTTTCTATGATCTTTACAGCGTGGAATGGTAGACACTGTTCATCAGGATGACCCCAAGTAGTTGGGATAAGGCTTAGTTGTGTCTTAGATTCATAAATGTTATTTATTTATTTATTTTTGGTGAAAAGAAACTAAATTAACTGTAAAGAGAAGATACATGAGAGTCCTGACTGGATGAAAGTACACATTTTACTTAGATTCGTAAATGTTACTTGAGTTTGTTGTTGGCTTGTATCAGGTGAAGCCTGCATTGTCCGCCCTTCAGCACCTTATCCACTCAACTGATGATGAAGTTCTAACAGATGCATGTTGGGCCCTCTCATATCTTTCAGATGGCACAAATGACAAAATTCAGGCTGTGATTGAAGCAGGTGTCTGTCAACGTCTTGTGGAACTTCTCCTGTAAGTTGCTACCTATGCACTTTGATAAATTGATACTTCCATTTATCACTCTTTTTGTCCTGTTTATTGTTGTGGAAACATTTATTGTTGTCTAAACATATTACACTCTTTTGGTGATCACTGGAACACTTTGCCCACATGTATAGGGATCACTGCCATGTGTCTTGCTCTTTCGTTGTAGCTGATTTTTGTTCTATTTTGGTCAGCAATACATTCCATTACTATTTCTGACTAGTATTTATTTTCCTACAGTCATCCATCTCCAACAGTTCTTATTCCCGCTCTTCGCACGATAGGAAACATTGTCACCGGAGATGATGCTCAGACACAGGTGCTTACAAGATCTGTACACATTGCTGTTACAAGATTGATGCTATTTTTATCGTCAAGATAAGTAACAAGAAAGTTTGAACTCTTTTTGAAAATGAAGACAATTAAGAAAAGTGGAGAAGCTGAATGTTGCTTGCAGTGTCTGCAAGTCACTGGTCTAAATCCTTTTTGTTCTTTTAAATTTGTATGAGGGTGCATTTACTATATATTGAGGTCTATAGCAACTCCTATGATATTATGAGCAGACAAGAAAAACTTTGTTAGCTGATCAATTACTTGATAGGGTATTAGTTTTTGAAATTATACTGGAACAGCCCAAAGGGGGCAAATGTATTTAGTTGGAGGTGACCTAGACTGAGTTGTCCCTGCATGAGGTTATATAATCTGGTTGAATGAGTCACAACATAAGATCATAAATGATGCCTAAATTTGGAATATGTCGGGTTTGTTAGTATCTCCAATTGGTAGTTGTATTTAATTTCTACTTTAATCGATAGCAGATACCATGAGTGCGTAACTCTTTGCATTAGTTATGTATAAGTTAGCTTGAACTTATAAGTCCAATGGTATGTGCTGTCAATAGTTAAGTGAGAGTGTGAGACTAAAGTGGTCAGAGGACGTTAGACCATTATGAAAAACTGGACCGAACTGGCAGTCAAACCAGACAAAACTGAAACTGGCCCTTAAAACAGTTCTGTCCGGGCATAGTACCACCTTGTTTAGAAACCTGCATCAAACTGGGCGGTTTTCTGAAAGCTGTATTTTTATTTTTGTGAACCACACAGTTCAGTCCTCTAGTATTCCCTATTTTGAAGAGTGATCAATGACTTGTATGAGGACTTTAATTTGAGACCTCCCTTATGATAAGTGAGAGCTAAAGACTACACCAAAGTACAACTTGTTCAATGCTTTTCCTTTTTTATTTTTTTATTATTTTTTAATTCTCACAATTTTCATCTTCTAAATTTTCACAGAACTGTGGTTCAGACCGGTGTAAAACATTCAAAAACCAGAACTGGGCCCATACTCCGAGTTAGATACCGATTTTGGATTATGTAGGGATGCTTTAAGGTTTAAGGGTTTTAAGATGAGCCCACCTAAAAGGCATAGAGAGAGAGAGATAGCAATATTTGTAAACCGAATTTGTTAAGATTCATAACCAAGTGATACCACAAAGTGTCCATTCATATTGTCATTGTTCAATCATCAATAGGGAGGGGGGTATTGTGGAAAATTTTGCCTATAGAATTAGAGCTGCATGGATGAGTTGAAGGGGAGCTCTTGGTTGTTGTATGATCAATGCATTCTACTGAAACTAAGGGTAAATTCTGACATGGTTGTAAGACAGCTTTTGTTGAGCAGCATGTAGGATGATAAAGAAATTATATATTTGTAAAGTTGTTGTAATTGAATTGTTTTTTTTTCTTTAAAAGTTGAGTGATTGAGATGATGTTGAGATGGATTATTGAGATGATGCATTGACCAAGTTTGTATAATATAAAAACTATCTTGAATATGCTTATTATGGTTAACAAATAACGACAATGCTCTAATCAACTGTAATACTGACAGCCATGGGAATATATTCTTAAGGTGCATGATATGGTACTCCTTAGTTAGGAGTGTGGTAGTTAGTTTTAGTTGTCTTGTTTGTGAATTGTGAATTTGTGATGATCTATTAATGCTTTTACATGTATGTACCATGCATCCTGTTATGGAGTGGACAAGTGGACATTGGGAATATTGATTGTAGATTAGTTAATGTATATGCATGAAATCAAGATGGATTTGCAAGTTTCTAACCTCTTTATTTTCTATTTTTTGGGTAAGTTTCACAATGGTTTTAGAAATTTGAAAAAGAATCCTAGAATCCACGATTTGACTACCATCTTGCTTGCAATTCGATCCAGTTTTAACTACTATCTAGAGGACTGGGAAAGAACTTGCATACTTCTTCAAAAATGTTGAACAGGAGTACAGGCAAGGTTTAAAGTATCTGTCTCGGGTATCGTATCGGAAGGGTGATTTTAAGAGACGTATCATATCGGAGAGACGCAAGATATGCTAGATACCGTATTGAAATGGTCAAGAAACATATAAAAATGCTTAAGATATATGCAGCATCATTATAAATAAGTAATATGTAAAATATATCATGTATAAAAAGGAGAACAAAGTACGATGAGACAAGTGCATTCAATTGATTATATATAAAGGATGAGGTTTCTTACATGTACTAATCCTGAAATTTTTTTTGGTATCGTATCGGGAGGGTGATTTGATATGGAAGGATACTTAAAACCTTGAGTACAGGACAATATAGGAAAGAGCTAGCAAGGTTGTCAAGGCGTCGTCTAGGCGGCCAGGCGGTTTGTTTTGAGCCTTGGTTGGTGTCACCTTAAGTTTTTTCACCTCTTAATCTCCTTGACAACTATGAGAGCTAGTGAATAATGTTGTTAAGGAATTTCGATAGGTTTTATGGTTTGGTTCATGAATTCTGACATTCCATCTGAATCTTAATATTGCATCCTTCTTTAGAACAATCTAATGATTCATATTCCATTCCAATCTTATAACTTGATTTATGAATCTTATGAATCATTCAAATCTTTTGATTCAAGTTGAGTTGTCTGGGCCAGAGTTTCTAGCCTTGTAAAAAGCTTGTTATGGCCTCTCCCCTTTCCAGAGTCTTCTGTTATAATACACATTTATGCTTTTCCTTATTATTCCAAACAATTATTTGCTTTTTAAATTATTTTATTTAACCCACGGAAAGGATTTTGTTTGAAGACAGATCTTTAAGAAAGTGGGGCAGTATTCTCTCTCTCTTACTCAGAACTTGTTTATAATTTTTTCATTGCATTTCTTTCTCCAAGATGGCCTAGAAATATTTTGACTGACCTGCTCAATTGATTCTGTCCGACCCAGTTTTAACCAGGTCTGGGCAGGAGCTGTAGTCCAAAATCCAGGTTTTGAAAGAAATATGAGCTCCAGAGGCCAGAGCCACCAATCTTTTAATCATTTTTAGAGAAAGCCTAGCTCATCTTCTGAGAAGCCAATGAGGTCGTCCCTTCTTATCAAACAAAGGGTGTTTGTGGTTCATTGGCTTCCTAATTGATGGGAATGTATTTTTTATTTCCTTTCCCCACCTGTACCCCTTTCCCCCAAAAAAATCTTGTCTTCCATTTTCCAAAAAATTTATAGTTATGTTTTTACCAGAAGGAAGTTGGGGGGAAAAAACCATAACTGAATCCTACCATGTGAGATGAGCCATTTATGTTTTCTTACCCTTTCTATTTTATGATTTATGGAACTAAAATTCTTTGTGCTTGTTTCTTTTCCTCTTCGGAAAGGCCTTATGGTGGCAGATGTGGGGAAAATTTCTTGCTTGTAAAAATGTATCACGTGTGATGTATCATCAAGAGCTACTGTCTTATGTAATTTTTTCTCTAAAAATAGGTCATACCCAGTGCACGAGGCTCCCACCACTGTGGGGTCTGGGAGGGTCATAATGTACTGTGTAATGTAATTTTTTTCTCTCCAACATGAAAATATTAACTGATGATGCATGTTTTCAGTTTGTAATTGACAACCAAGTGCTCCCTTGTCTCCATCAACTTCTCACTCAAAATCACAAAAAAAGCATCAAGAAAGAAGCATGTTGGACCATCTCAAACATCACTGCTGGGAATAGAGGTCAGATACAGGTGAAGTTCTGACTACTTGTTTTGCTTTTCTGAAACCCTTTATGTTTTATGCTACCCAAAGCAATTGTCAATTGTATTTCTGGTTTTAGACTTTTAGTCCATCATCAGCACCACACAGCTAAAATGGTTGGAATTATTATTCCTCACTTTGAAACTAATTTCAAGGCGGGATCCTTAGCCACCCATTCTTGAACCTTGTAATGTCAATGATTGAACTTAAAGATATGAACTGAGTGCCATTTGATGATTTCATAATATGAAGAATGTAAACACTCTGCAAGCTGGATTACAACTGTAGCTTCTGAGTACAGACAATGTCTGTCCATGATTGACCAATTTCCTAGAGTGGGCTCAAGTGGACACTTTGCCTAATTGCTGTGTTCTAGGCCATTCCTTTACATTTTAAACACTTGGTGGCCAAGGTTAACACCCAATCAAGACGAGGAAAAGATGGGACTGCCATTGTTCAGGCACTACATTTTCAATGCTCAAGCCCAAATTGCCCCAAACTTGGCAAAGTGGAATTTACAATTAATTTTCTAACGGATTAGGATTTTAATATCAACAAAGCTTTTCTGACAGATATTTTCCCTAATAATTATGATGGAAAATAACATCTACCATTAGAAATTTGAGGTCACTTCAAAAGGGTATACCCAGTGCACGAGGTTACCGCCGCTGCGGGGTCTGGGGAGGGTCATATTGTATTCAGCCTTACCCCTGCTTTTGCAGAGGCTGCTTCCAGACTCGAACCCACGACCACTTGGTTACAATGGAGGGCAGCCTTATCGTTGCTCCAAAGCCCGCTCTCAAATTTGAGGTCACTTTTATTATCTATAATTTTCACTTGAATACTCCTAGTACACCTTCAGATTATCTCTTGCCTTGGACCCTTTTGAAGATGACAGCTGTCTTTCAATTTTCCCTTTCTGATAATTAATTTCGGTCCTTTCTGAACTGAGACCAAACATACACAGGAGCATCCTGCCCAGCTTGACCTAAGCTTGGCTTGCATCATTTGGGTTTAGGTTTAGCCTAATCAAGTTGTGTGCAATATGGCATTGATTGTATTGGAAGCAGGTCATTATTTTGATTTTCTCTTCTACTTGCTGTGCAACAGGCTGTTATCGATGCCAACATTATCCTCCCTCTAGTACAGCTGCTTCAACATGCAGAGTTTGACATCAAGAAAGAGGCTGCATGGGCTATTTCAAATGCCACCTCTGGGGGATCCCATGAGCAGATACAGTATGTTTATCCTTCCTACTTCTTTTTTGTAGTTATTTCTCAATAAGTCAGGACAGCCATAGGATATAGCTGAATATAGGTAATGAAGACTAAACTCGAACCAGGAAAATTCAGTTGGAATTTTGCCCAAACAGGATCACAGGTGGGTTAGGAACTGTAGACTGAAACTGAGAAAACTTGAAAGATATCCTTACTTCCATGTCAATACTTCGTTGGCCCAATCCATCAATCAATGGATTTTAATTGACTGTTGTTATTTGGCCATGTGCACCACATGTAAGCCCATTGACTGGTAAAAGGTGCTAATGGAGTATTGACGTGAAACTTGATATCCCCTTCAAAGCTATTTACTTCTTCAGAATCTTGTAATATGGCCACACAATCCTATTTACTTGCACTGAATCTTCTTAGAGACCCCAAGCAGTTGGGATGAGGGTTTTATTAAGTTAAGAAGAGAGTTCATTTACTAGACATTTCTTTTGTTTTTCCCACCTCTTTAATTGTATAGGAGATGACTAATGCAGGAAGAGGCTAGGGAACTTTTGACATTGTGAATCCTCGGATCTGTAAATGTTGCTTAATCATCACTGGAACAATGGGACACTACTCCTGTGCCAGTGACTGGTGCGGCTACTGCTACCTGCTTAAGCTCTGAATGACTTAACAAAACTCTGTTGCTGCAGATATTTGGTGAGCCAAGGCTGCATCAAACCACTCTGTGATCTTCTGATCTGCCCAGATCCTAGGATTGTAACAGTTTGCCTTGAGGGACTTGAGAATATTTTAAAGGTGGGTGAGGCTGACAAAGAGATGGGGAAGACTGATGGAGTCAATATCTATGCACAAATTATCGATGAGTGTGAGGGGTTGGATAAGATTGAGAACCTACAAAATCATGATAATAATGAGATCTATGAGAAGGCTATGAAGATCTTGGAGAGATATTGGGTGGATGATGAAGAGGAAGAACAGAATCTTCAAGATGATGGTGAGGCCGCTCAACAAGCCTATGCTTTTGCAACCAACCAGCCCAATATTCCATCTGGGGGCTTTAATTTTGGTTGAAGTGTGTCAGTGGTGTTTAATCATCTAGATTTTTGGTGTTAGTCTGTTGAAGAAAAATGATTGAATATATATTCCTGCTGCATGAATCAGGAATTTTTGGTCTCTCTAAGGTAGCTTCCTAGTGGATGCTGACAAAGTGTAATGGGCTTTGAATCATGTTTCTTATTTTGACATGTATTTTTATTTTTGGGTATTTCGATAAAGAATATCAAGGTTCATGACAATTTCTAAATTCAATCAACATTAATGGAATGAAATAATGATCAATGGGTAAGGAGAACACTGGTATTGGGACCGCCCCTTTGATCGCCATGCATACAGGATCAGGATAGTACTAAAAAGAACCCTATACTTTGTTGTACAAGGTTTGCCGGGATACTTAAATTATGCCTCAATAACGAAGGATAAAGGAGAGAATTTTCTTCATTTTCCCATCCTCGTTTCTTTCCACAGAAGGAAAGCTCCTTCACATATTTAACAATGGTTGAATGTGAAGAACAACCAATAGACTGAAGAAATGTGGTTGGAGATTACAGAAAAGTGAGGCGAGCCTCAAGCTACTTTTTTTTTGGGGGGAGGGGGCGGTGTTTGGTTTGCAAATGCCTCAAGCTACTCTGATCTTGGGGTTGAAATTTCTTTAACGTATCCAATCCAGTGTCCCAATGGCATACAAAATGCTACTGATTTCAAGTAATTTCTATGGCTTTTATCCCTGCACAGTCTGCACAATTGCCATATGCAACAGATCACATGACCAGTTAATATGGTTAAGGATAAAAATTTAATACAGAGTTGTACAATGTCGAATGGATCCAACTACCTGCATTCTGCTTTTTAACTTTCAGACTTAGAAGTGTCAAAAAGTCTTGCAATGTTTGTTTGATCCTTACTGTTAATCCTCACTCATATCATTCACCCTTTCAAAGCCTAACTGATCATACAGATAGGAACTCACCAGAGATTGAGAGGGATGCTTTGTAGCCTCCAATTAATGACTAATGAGAGTTTAATCAGTTTGCTGAATGTAACCTGGAGGGCTTATAAGGTCATCCTCAGTAACTAGTGCGAGCATATTAAACTCCAGGAAACTCTTCATCAGAGAATATATCATCCATTGTTCTCATCTAACTTAAAACTGGCCATTGTCTGGCTTATTCTGCTCCTGATTTGTCAGGCAGCAAAATTCTGGAAAAAATTTGAAATATAAAATCATAGTCGATTGCAAGTTGCCAGGGCCTTAGGTAACCGTTAGTCTTGCAGCCGCATGAAGAAAAGTAGTGGCAGCCGGAGTGCAAACAGTTCTTTCAGATGCCAATTTGGAGCTCAGAGAGACTCAGCTGTAAAGGATTGAGGGGCAGGGCTATAATTTTCATGCCAACCAAATTTCTGATTTATAGGTGATTGGATAACTATACAGCAGGCATTGCTCTTCTCTACATTTTGTGAACTTGACTGTTCATATAGTAATGTTCTTGGTAATACCCAATGTTTATCATAGTGTCTGGATTTGGATTTTTATTGACTATCTGTGTTGCCCACCTCTCTCTCTCTTTCTCTCTTTCTCTCTCATGACAATGATTTTATAAGCTGAAACCGTGATGGGGCAAAATTTCCCTAGATTTGGACCAAGATGAGCCAAGACATTCTCTCTGTGAGTGAACAAGAGTGATAAAGAAGTGGGAAAGAAGTGAGAAAGAAGCTAGGGAGAAGACAGATAAGATGTTAAGAGTTTGTTGATATGAAGAGATTGTGCCATGAGAATACATTCTCAAATCCCCTCAGCCTTGACATGTTAAGGCAGAACAAGATGGGACATGTAGCAGCTTGAGCATACACACACACACAGTCCCATATTATCTGACATCCTAGGCCTCTAAGCTCTCTTCTACTAAGAGCTCCAACCATCCACCTAAAGTAGATCCCTTTTGGACTGGAAAGGTCGAAGCAGCGGAGGGAATAGGATTGGACGTCCATGGAACAGAGACAGCCAAAGGAGTGGGGGTGAAGGAGAGGCCGATTGATTGAACTCCAAAAAAAACTCTGCTTCTTGGAACCTCTCTGCAGGGTCAGGGAGAAATCCATCAAAATATGCTTCTCTCTTCACCTTCCAAACCGACCAACAAATTAATCCCCAAAGTCCAACAGGATTCTTAGTGGAGGATCCCTGAGATGCTCTAAATTTTGCTGAAGCTTTTCGGTCTGTTATGAGAGCAGACTCCAATGCCAACCAGGTCCCTCCAACATGGGGGCAATAGAACAGAAGCATGGCATATGGTTTCCCTTGTTTTCCACAAAGAACACAGCTCATCTCCTCTGCCGCTTTACATAACTGCTCTTTCACAGCCAAAGCCTCATGGATGCATGCCGATGAAAAGATTGGACTTTCAGCAAGGGTTTGAGATTCTAGATAGAATTCCAGTACATGAGAGGAAGAGTAGTTGCTCTGACGACAACATGCTTTCCTCACTGAACATCACTCTTCCCATGCATGGGAAGCAAATTTGACAGTAATTTCCAGATTAATGTATCTTCTCCATTAGCACTAACTGGAATTTGAAATATAGCATTGGCATCTTCCTCTGAAAATAATGATTGAAGAATCTCTGAAGTTATATTTTTTGGAAGCTTTGATTTATTAGCTCACTTACGCATGTAAATGGAACAACCAATACTGGTATTGAGGAAGAAATCCAGCAATATCCCCAATTCGGAATCCATGGTTCCATCTAGATGTTGATGCATGACCTATGCCCACCCTTCAAAAGGAGTCTTTTCCTATTAAATTGCCTGGTTTTTCTTTTTTCCTGCCAGCTTTAAGTAAATTGAGAGTAGACATTACCCCCATCCCCAAAAAAAATGAGAGTTGAGTCAGGCTTTTACAGAGTTATCCTTGATAAAATGCAGGTGCTTTATTCTTAGGTTTCCTTCAATTGAAAATCAAATTTTAGCAAAATGATAAATAACAGCGAAATTTTTGGGAAGAAAAATAGCATTAATATCTTTCACAATACACTATTCACCCAACTGACATCATGGAGAGAAAAATACCACGAATTGCACAGACACCATGTTAAACAAAGAACAGAGGAGAACTACCTAAATACTTTCTCAACCTTCAGATTTCTTCCAGTCCCTTTAGAACTATATGGACTAGTTGAGCCATGATTTCTGTCCTTTCCATTGTCATTGTCATCATCTCTTACAACAATAACATCTTCATCATCTTCATTGTGACCAACCATGTCTAACTCACCCTCTTCTTCCAAATACTCTCCGTCATCTTCATCATCATAAGCATCCAAATCTGAATCCTCTTCATCATCCATACCTGCACGCAGGGTGTGGAACTCAGCAGGTGGAGGGCAATACTCAGAGAGGGCTTTGTCCCTCTTTATCACGAGATGGCGGATGACCCTTTCTTCCCTGTCTAGCATGCTCTTGAAATCATTGATCCATTTGGCTTCCAGCTCAAAATTCATCAAAATGTAGTTTGCATGCTTTGCTTTCTGTATACTGTATGCCAATCTCCGGAGACCCCAGTCATTCAGTCTCCATATCTTGCCCTTCTTCTCCTTTATGAAGTCTACAAAAATGGTTTCAACAAATACCACCAGTAACAATTTGGGAGTTTAAGGCCACATACAAGTAGTTCACTAGTTCTGCAAACTAATACTCATTGAGAACAAAAGTCAGTTGTAGCTGACATCCAAACTCATGGGCATTAATACAGCCAATAAATGGATAAATCTAAACAAACCACTCTTGCAAAAGAATGGGGACCATCCTAACACAAAAATTTGAATTTGTCAAAAAAACAAAAAAAGCATTACAGTCCATGCTTAGGTCTTGAATATAGGCATGCAAAGAGTTAGGTTTAACATTAAAAATCAACTAAATTTTATATTGGATTTACATGAGGAAAGAGATAGCATTACGAAGAATGCAAATGAAGATAATCCCTAGTTGAAGGTTTGTTAAATGTGAATTAAATAAATCTATGTAAACAGAGCATGACAAAGAAAGGGCATCACCTTCAATTTTTGAGACTACACTGCTAACCTCTTCCACATGGTCTTCATGAATCAGATACACCACTTCATAATGACGCACTGCACCGAGGAAAAAATTGCTCAATTAAACACAACTATTTTCCCCAGTAGAATACTTGAATGTCAAAGAAAATTCATAGTTTACAAGTACAAAATTTTAACTGCACTGTAACCCCACAATTTTACACTAATAAGCAGTTTTTTCAGGAGCATGTTCAAGAATGATGCCATCGTGAGTTCATCCCATAGACAGTTTCATTGTTTCACTGAACCAATGATTCCAAACTTTACCTCAGCAAATTATTCCATCTCACTTCCTCAGCTATTAATGCATATGCGTGCATTGGCATGTTTGCTTGCAACTGTATGTGTTTCACTTTCAACAGGTAAGCTGGGATCAGAGTGGCAAACCATGACACAATAACAGTCATAGGTTCAGTTGCTTTTGTGCATGAAATAAATGGAAGCAGTTGAAGATGTATAAGAGGAAGGCAGAGAAGGAAAGGGAACTGGTGGGAGGACCTGGGGAGAAACAGATGAAGAAAAAGGAGCTCAAAACTGATCAAAATGGAATTTACATTTCACCAAAAACAACTAAATGCAAATACAAATTCGTGGAAGAAGTTCAAAGATGCTATAATTTATCAGCGACACCGCAACTAATGATGGAATGTAACAGAAAATTTATTTAGTTTTTCTTGCAAGGCCTTCCATTTCTCCAAAGAAGAACACAGAGTATACTAAATCACATATAAATCCAGGTAGGCTAATTCTAATAAGGTAATTAACTAATAATTTTACCTCGTTCCACATTCAAGTCACTTTCCAGCTGAAGATTCAGGTACTCATAAAGTTTCTCTGCAGATCAGCAATAATTTAACCATTCAGCAACTTCTGGATAATCAGAACAATCTACCAATAACAAATCAAATGTACAAACAAAGCCCTAAAAAAATCACTGACCTTCTTCGGCGTCAGCAAATTCAGGGAGAAGTCTACCATCTTCCTGGAGCTCCTTCTGAACTTGAAAACAAATATCATTCAGAAAAAAGGATATTTAATGGTTTTGTCTATTTTAATCCATGAAAATGAATAAGCAACCCCCCCCCCCTACAAACTGCAAATGCCTGCCAGTGGGGACATGGTAAATCAAACCCAACATAAAATGCATAAATTCAAAAGAGATAATGATTTTTAAAATTAAACAACTAGTGCAGCAGAAATTCAGAGCAGTTCAACTCCAGGTACTCATCAAGAATATCATTAAATTTAATTCCAATTACAATTCTATATCATTTAAAGATAAGAGGGAGCAGGGAGAAACAAACCTCAATTTCAACAACCAAAGTAAAACTCAAGATTTAAGAACAAGCAAAAGAAAATTCACGATTTGAACTCTTTCAAGTCAGGGATTCAACCATAAAACTCTCCATATACTCGTACAAACTGTAAGGTTAGGCAAGGGAAACACGCTAAAACCCTCTTTTATATGGCACCATCAGGATAAGGTTCTATTGTAGGTTTGGCCTCATATGGCGCATCAACAAAGGTAATAAGACATTTTCAAAATCCAATTACTGAACACAACACACGTTGTAAAGAAATCCAAACCAAAAATTAACTGCTTCTACTGATAAATTCTAATCTTCTAGTAAAGAAAAAAGAATTGGAAAGAACTAAATATGAATATGGTCTGCTTACTAAATTACCTCTTTAAGCAGCACAGCTTCAGGAAAGGGTCCTGTGGCTTCATCAGGTTTGGGTACAAAGCTATGAGAATCGACTTTTTCCTTCTTCTTCTTCGCTGCTACGACCACCGAGTTTCTTCCCCTGTAATCGAGAAAGAACTTCTGGGGAGCAAATGGGCGGAAAGAGGGACACCCGCTAGAGTAAATGAAGCAGAAAGTATGATTTTTCAGAACACTACCGTTACTGAACCATTTGGAGCTCTTCTGAGGAAAATAAGTTGCAGGGGATGCTTGCATGAGGACTTCCATGGAGTCGGCTGAGAAACTCTAAAGGTAAAACACTGATTACGAGATCATCTATCACTTCGGAGTTCGGAAATACGTCGGAGGGGGTAAGGATACTTTCCCACCTTACGCTTCGTTTGTTTCCCGGGTTTTAAACCCACAATCGGTGTCTCGAATTGGATTGGAATCGGTCAGAATCGATCCCAATAACTCAATAGTCGGTCTGCACGGTCGACCCCAATCAGATCGGCTGATCTGATTCTGATTTTAGAATCAAACAATATGTATAATAAAAAAGGGAGAAAAATGCCACCTGATCGGGCAACACCGCTGCGCTTACACATAGGGGCACGTGTAATGACTGTCACACTCCTTAAAAAGATGGAAATGATCAAGGGTGCGACAGTCATTTCACGTGCCACTGTGTCTACGCGCAAGGGCGGTGTGCGTTGCACAGCCGAATGGCATTCTCTTTCCCAATAAAAAATCATAACGGTTGCCACTGCATAATTTCTTGGGGCCACCCGCCTGAGGTTCACTAGGGCCCAGAAGCTCCCGGTTACGTGCATGGTGCGGGGGTCATGTACAAGCCCAGGGGGGATTTGGTCGGCCTAAAGTCGGATACCCCTCCTGTCTCAAAAAAAAAAAAAAAAAAAAAAAAAAAATCCTTTAACGGTTTGGTCTTTTATGAAAAATTATAGAAACCTAAACTAGACTGAATCAATGGGAATCATGAATTGAAATAAAACTCAAAAAACATTATTAAAAAAACATATCTTTTTTCCATTATTTTTTAGTTTGTATATATGAAAAATTGAAACCGAACTGATAACAATTGATAATGGATTAATAAGAGGCTATTAAATCAACCCGATGAAAGATCGAATCGACCGGATCAAAACTGAAATAAAATTTGTCTTAAATTTTAAGTCATAAGTGGGCATCATGGAAAGGAAAAACCTTCCCCATATTTTCCATCCAATCAAACAGGGACGTAGTTAGATGGTATCGCCATAGACACCGAGTGGTCCGAGGCCCGGGATTACTTCGTTACGGAACTCTGTAACCCAACTGCGCTGCGCGAGTGTGTCTCTGAGAGAGAGAGAGAGAGAGACAGAGAGAGAGATGTCACAGAAGGAAGAGGAAGAAGAGGGCGTCCTCCTTTACTATAAATTCGTCTCTGTCCCGGACACGCAGGAGCTCGTTAGCTTCTACGATTTGAATTGCCGATCACTCGGTCTCCTTGGTCGAGTTCGTATCGCCTCAGATGGTGTTAATGTCACGGTAAGTTCATTCGTCTCCTCCCACCCCCCGTTCCCTTTTATAATTTTAGTTTTATTACTTTCAAGTCTCTGGCTAGTTCTTTCGACCTCCATTGTTTTCGCTCGGAAACAGATTACTGTTGGGTTGAATTCTCGCACTGGTTACTATTTTTAAGTTTACTTAGGGTGGGCTGCGTAGAGATTTGGATATTATGAGGGTATCGAAATTAGCATATTTATGACCACCAAGGGAAAATTGAACCTGAAAATGATGTAGATTCTGCCTGGTTAAATGTCCGTAGCTATTAATTCTGAAACATAATCATTCCGAACAGTCATGTACTACTGTCAAATTCGAAATAATCTTAACAAATAACGGAAATTGTCATTTTTTTTCTTCTTTATAATAAACAAAGAGTTGCTGGCAGGGGGAGGAGATGAGTTAGTGGTTAAAGAAAATTGCTAAATGGGCTAGTTGATGAACTGTTGTCTCAGTGCCAGCTACATGCCTCCTCAACGACAATGAACTCCGATAGCTGTTTGGGATTATACAGCCTGACTGCTTGTTGGTATCCAAATTTTTTTAGAATGACTTTTACATCAAAAAGCTTCACAACAGTTAATAATGCCTTTGCTCTTTTCCTTTTCACTTACTTTCTGGTAGACATGCTTGATAGAATCTCCTTCACTTCATTCTGCAAATCAACGTCCTGAGTTGGCGAGCGGATCCTATTCTCTTTGCTTGGCTTCTTTACCCTCTATCGTCTATGGTGTCAGAATTCTTGCATACCTCTCACTGTAGCCGAGTAGCACGTGAGATTTCTCTTTAAGGGGATGCTAAACTCACACTTGCCCACCTTTCATTGCATCAGATAATGCAGCATGTTGCATCCAGGAATGTGCTAGCATAAGGTCAACAGAACAAATTCTTGGCATTCATGTTCAAATTGTTCTGGGCAAGGTTTTACAATCTATCTCGTTGACCTGGACCTTGAGACATTTCGTAGGAAGCATTGGTGGAATTAGATAGCCTGTGCCTGTGCATTGTGGGAGTTGACTGTCCCATATCTCCCCATTGATTTATATAATTGTTTGAATCTTGGTCAGCAGGACCTGCTAAGGGGGTTATCTTGAAACTTCCCTGTGGTTCTAGGAATGGAAGATTCAGAATGCAAGCATTGGCTATGGCCATGTGTATATAAAGTAAAAGCCACCTTGACATAGCTTGCTATAACCATCAGACCTTTTGACCCTTCTGCTGGTCCCTATACTAGAAAGGATCTGCCAGGTTGGGCTTTGTTCATCATCTGATAAAATTACTTTGTTTGGTTGGTGAACATTGTTTTGTAAACATCATGAAGGTAATGATAGTAGCAGGTCAACAAGAGCGAGGAGTGTGTTATTGTCTGATAGAAATTACTTTGTTGGGGTGTTGAATAATGACTTGGAAGGTGTCACGAAGGTGATGAAATAGTACGTCCAAGAGACCAAGGAGTAGACTCCTTCACTTGTTAAAGATGGGTTTAGGCCTCAGAGTCCACCTTATAGGCAAAATCAAGAGGTTACTACATATTGGGAAGGAACACAGTGTAAGCAGTTGATGACAAAGCTAGATACCTTGGAAGATGGGTGCCTGAGGCCATTATCTAGGAATACTAATATTAACCATGTGCTTCTGTTTATGTACATATGTAGGTATGTCAACTGATATTTGTAAAAAAATGTAGATATGAAAATCTCCATCTGCTCACCAGTTGATTCTTATTTCGTATTTTGTTTTGAAGTCTTAATTATTATCTTCTTTTGATATTTTAAGATTGGTATTTTGTTTTCAGGTTGGTGGAAAATTATCCTCACTGGAGAAACATATTGCTGTTCTTAAGTCAAATAACTTATTTGAAGGCACCGACTTCAAGCTTGCATCTTGCCATTGCCCTTCAAATGAAATAATTGCCGAAGAATGTGGATTCACATCACTTTCCATTCGAGTTGTCAAGGTTTATCTGAATATCTTATCATTATATTATAGTCAGCTGGACAATTCATAATTGATTTATTCATGGTTTCTTTCTTATTCTTATGTTTTGATAATGGGAAAGTCTTATTTTCCTATTCTAAAGACCATAAACATGGTCCAACAATGTCATAAAAGGCATGACACTCAGGTAAGGGTATGGAATGCACCATTACGCACTGCGTTCAATGCACAGACTAGTTGTTTTCATACATGTAGATAGTTACTTAGTTACTAGTTGGTTGTTGTTGACTAGTAGGTCTACGAAACAAGTTACTTGTTGACTTACTTTGCACATTTTTTTTTACTTGAGGCAGTAATTTTATATTTTTTTTCTCTATTGTATGAATGTGATGCTATTTCTTACATGGGTTGACTATTTTTCATTGGCTATTAACTTAGAAATATTTTCTTGTCACCTATATGCTATTGTCTTTTGTTTTATGGCCTTTGTTTGTCATTTATCTTTTCTTTAATGTACACATGCATGAAGAGGTTTTATAAGAATGCCTCAAGGGAATAAAGGTACTTGAATTCATCCTGGGCTCTAAGTATTTTTTTATTCCCTTGGATGGGAACGTGGAGTACAATCAATTACATATTTACATGTTTCTTTGCCACACTAGCTTGTCAGAAAATGTTTTCCGTTACAATTCATGATTTTTGTTGGAAAGTGGCAGGTGTTCCTCAGATTGAGCAAAATATCAATGCTGCCACTGAACTTACACTCCATTTATGAACTCCAGGGGCCGTTGTAGTTGATGAGGAGGATACATGAAACATCTGCCTCTGGAGATGCTTCCATGAAATGAGTGAATGATTTTTTAATTTAAACAGTTGGCACAGTCTGATGAATTTTCTAGTTTCACATGGTTTGCCGAAGAATGATATCAAGTTATCAACTGGAGTTTGCTTTAATGCAGTATCAGCATGCATATCTAAATGTTGTTTTGCATATTGTATCATATTACTAATGATAGCTTTGCCTTCTGTAGGAACTCTCCAGTTGGAGTACTGATGATAGTTTGATCTTCTACAGGAACTAGTTACATTTTCTTCTCATCCTCTTTTGAAGTCACCCGCTATTTCTAATGCTGGCAAACATCTCTCTGCAGTTAGGTTTCATTCTGTTCTTCAGCGTGGTGGTGAGTGTGATTTGTCTCTGTGCTGCTCTTTTCCTCCTTTGTTCTCGCTCTATATTGTATACATGGCAGTTGGCAGCATGCACATGATATACGACAATTCAGTACCTTTTTTCTCCCCCCGCATGAGGGTTTCTTGATAGTGTAGAATCTTTGTTGAATTATTTTTGGGGAAAATATTAGTTTGGAGATCACAGTTGCTGTTTTTCTGATGAGGGAGATGTTATACTCAGGTACAGTTTTGGAGAACCAGGATTCTACTCAGAATAGAAGACTTATTTTGTTGGATGCAAGGAATCTATATGAGACAAGAATTGGGAAGTTTCAGACCCCAAATGTTCAGACTTTGGATCCAGAGATCAGGCAATATAGTGATCTTCCTGCCTGGATAGATAATCATTCTGAGCAATTGCAAGGAAACTGCGTTCTCATGTAACTACTTTGCTAGATCACACTTCTGCATCTGGAGTTCTCATTTAATAGTTAAATATTGTGGTTTTAAGTATAAATCGTTAGCAACCCATCACTGTTGCCCCTTTTAACTCACCATTTTCTAGGAAAAAGCTGCTGCAGAAATGCACTTTTGTTAGTCTTTGCTTAATATGTCGTACAATATGCAGAAGAATGTTTCTACAACCTGGCTTGGCATGATTTATTTTTATTGTATTTTTTTTAAAGTTTCTGTCTTTTATATTGTAGGTATTGCACTGGAGGAATAAGATGTGAGATGGCTTCATCATATATTAGGTCAAAGGGTGCTGGTTTTGAGCATGTGTACCAGGTAAGTTTCTGACAAAAGATTCCATGTTTTCGTTTTTCTCTGGTGAGAAATAATTTCAATTGTGTGTTTCTTGAGACGGAGGGGATTGTCAAAGAATATGTCTCTTATCCTGGTGTAAAATTCTTTATGTATTTTCAGAAAAAATGGAGTTCTTTTTGAAGGAATTAGTCTAGAAACATTATTTTTATTTAAAATATTAGCTCATTTGATATGCTTACATATTCAGGAATTTAAAAATTCTCTTTTTTCATAATAAAATTTTCTCTAATAGATGCTGAAGGGAACAATGGATCCTGCACTTTAGTTTCTTTTTGGCTTTTTATTTATTTTTATTTTTTTTGGGGGAGGGGGTGGCTTTGGTAACTATTATTTCTATTAGCCTTTGATTCTTTTTATTAAGTATTTATAGATATGAATCAGTGACTAAACAGTAATTTCTCAAAATGTAAATAGACAGAATTTAACTTTATCTTGGCAGCATTCTTTTGCGAAGTTTTCAGTAGCTTTTTTTTCTTTTGACAAATTAATTTTCTAAATGAGAGATACTGAGAGCTCTTCAGGATTTAGCATCATGCCCTTAGAATTACCCCTCATGCATTTGGATTTCTAAAACATTATCACCTTGTCACCATTTCTTTTCTTGTTTAGTTTCTTTCTGATATGTTCCAATTTGGCTTCAAATATGTTTCTCTTTTGACATGTTAGCCTTGATGGAATCCTGATAGCATAAAATCTTGTGTGTGTGTGTGTGTGGTTGTGGGACATGATGGAATCTTATAGCAAGTATAAGAGTGTGTAGGTGTGAGAGTTTAATGCAGGCCTGGTTTAAATTTGGGCAAGGATTTAGTACTGGGTTGGGTTGGGCTGGGCATTAATTTTTTGGTTTATTTGCTGTAATGGGCTGCATTATAAGACCCAAAAGTGGGAAATCAAGAGGGTACACGAAATCACTATCTTATTTTAGTGGGTCCCATGTTGGTGATAGATGGATCTGTTGGTGGTGGGCTTACCTAATTGGTCGAAGGGGAAAGATTCTGATCTGAGGAAAACCTATCAACAAGATGCCGTAGGAAAAAGGGGAGAAAAAGAGATCCTAAAGATGAGGTAGAAAGGAGAAATGTGGGGGAAGAGAGGAGAGAGAATATTTGTATCAGAGTTGTAACAGTGAAATGTAGATGCTACTACATTGTGACTTGTTTGATTGGCTGAGACTCCGTTGTTTCAATAACCTTGGTTGAATTGGCGAACTCCACCTGGATCATCTACAATGCAAAAAGAAATTCCAATGTTTTAGAACCATGAATATTATCAAAGTTCGTCCATCCAATGTTTCAGCATTTCACCTTTCTAATGCTGGTGTGGAGAAGCCATAAGGGGACCTCCTGTACATTTCAGTCCACCCATCCCCTTTGTACGAAAAATCACCCTGATTATCCCAAGTAGCAAAAGTATTCTGTCCCCTAAATTCTGGGACAACAGACAACTAAAAAGACTGATTTTTTAACTCTTTCTTTTTTATTTAACCCACCCTGTATGCTGGAGTTCCTTTGTGTCAAATATTGTTGCAGCTCTCTGCAAAAGTACCAACACAGAAAAAAGGAACATCTATCCAGGAAAAAGAAAAATGAATTCACACAAACAAAGCCAAAGTTACCATCCACCACACAATGTTTTGTTCTCCTCTCCACTGGTGGCCCCTTGATCTCTTTCATTCTTTAGGGGGGGGGGGGGGAGGGGAATCTGTTTAGTACATTTTTTTTTTTTGTTATTTATCTTGATGCATGTCACTTCTTTGATCATACCTTTCTTATTGCAGCTTTTTGGTGGAATACAACGGTATTTGGAACAATTTCCTGATGGTGGTTTCTTCAAAGGAAAGAATTTTGTTTTTGATCACAGGTGCTTTTTTTCCTCCTCTGCCCTCTGTTCACACATTACTTCATTCCTAGCAATTTGCTTGTATCCGCAGTTGATGTGTTATGCAGTTATGGAAATGAGTATGAAAATATGATGTTCATGGCACATGCTAAGTAAAGTTGCTGGATTCTCAAATCCTGAACCAAATTATCCTATTTGGTGACCAATTTTGGAAATTTCCTTGCAAAAGGTGGTTTTCATCTGTGCTATTGGTCAGTTTCATAGAGGGAGCAGCCCTTAGAGATTGTTGCATTTCACCATGGGCATGCACCCTATCTTCTAGTTGAACATCTTGTTCTAATGAATACTTCTGCCAGCCAATGTTCTAGCCTTCTAGACTCCGAGCTTTCCAGAACAGAGCTATATTTTTGGCTGGGTGCCCTCCCTTCGGGTGTAGTTTTATCATGTCTGAGGGTGGGGGGTTCCCTTGGCCTGTATTGAGCTTAGGGTCTTGCACCTTTAAAACCAGTGTTCTTATGCCAGGTGGGTGTAGTTTTCGGGGCAAAAAGTGCAAAATAGGAGTTGTCTTGCTAGTGGCCTTTAATTATTTAATATGTTCTGAGCTAATTTCTTACAAAATCTTCTCAGATAGATCAATTAAGAGAGTGCATTTAGATAAGCTAATATCATGATTTTATCTGAAATATGTATTTAAATAATTTCTAGTTCTTATTATTGAAGCTTTTCTGATGTAGGATACCAATTCCATGCCCTCAACTAGGATAATTTGAAGTGAAAAATGATTGTGATAATTTACAACATACCAATTGGCCAACCCTAAGTTGTTCCTAAATGTTAAACTAGATTTTTTTTTTTTGGGGGGGGGGGGGGGCCGGGTTACTTATGTTTAATTCTTAAACTATGTTTCATGAGAACCTAGTCTAGATGTCTCAAATTACAGTAAAAATTTAACGAATGTTCTGAAGGGTATGCTATGGGTTATACGGGGTTTATCTAATTGAGCTGCATCTTTTTCTGGTGATCTGATGGGTAAAGCTTGAATAGCGAGGCTCAGTATGCATCAGAAATCTGGACAAAAAGCAAGAACATGAGGTAGATTAAGGAAATGCATGCATCTCAAAAAAGCTAGATCTGTGTGTTTCATTCAGGATTTTTTTTTTCAGTTGGAGATCGAGGACTGTCAACACTTTAACCGATGAGTTGGTCAAGTCAGGAGTCTCTAAGGACGTTTTGTATGTGCCTGTGTGGGTCCTTATCTTGTTTTGTAGTAATCTTTGAGGCTTGTCAACCTTTTTTAGGTTGGTTTGCTATTGTTTATAATAGTCATGTTTTCTCGTTCTATTATCAATAAATTATGGTTACTTCATCAAAAAAAGAAGAGGTAGATTAAGGGTTTGGAGTTGGTAGGTTATACAGCAAGATGGGGCTATAATACCCAAGAAAACAGAAGAAACACAGAGGGGCTCTGAAGTGGAAGAGAGTGGGATGAAGAATCAGGGCATTTCGGAGGAGAATAGGGAGATAGATGAGCTTTTGCAGTTGCTGAATTGCTGCTGTGATGTTTGTCATCACAGTTGCCTGGTGGCTGTCATTGGACCAGTTTGTTTCTGCATTTGTCTCATTCTCTTGTTGACCTGCTTAAACTGGATTTACATGCCCAGTCTAGTTTCTGGTTTGAAATCACAATTAGCAATTAATATAGTGGGTATGTATAAGGAACTATGTAACTGCATTTTCCTAATTTTGGAATATAAACATCTCTTTCCATTTTGATACATAAGGGCTATTGACTGAAGAAACAGCCAGGGAACATAATATGAATGATTGTACAGTTTTGCTGAAAGCGATTCTAACTTCTCTGCATTGGTTACAGAATTTCTGTTGGAAGCTCTGCCCCTGACATTGTTGGATCCTGTCTGCTTTGTGGTTGTGCCTTTGATGATTATTCGTCAAGAAGCCGATGCACTTATTGTCGGATGCTGGTCTTGATCTGTGATGGTTGTAAGGTTTGCACTAATCCCTTGGCCGTCTCATATGTGGTTTGTGATTGACCATGAGCTAAATATCTTTTCCATGTGATTTTATTTACTTCATTTTTTTTTTTTGGGGGGGGGGGGATTCTTTATTTATCTTGAAGAAAGAAACTTTGGCTTTTGTTAAGATGTGTATATGTATGTGGTACCCGCAGGGGTATTATAGTCGGACCTTGAGGTAATCAGTTCAATTTTAGTTGTTAATGTTCAGATGAGTTAATTTTGTACTACCACATGGACTGAAGAGTCTTTTAGTCCTTTTTTTTATATACAATGGGGTGGGACTGCTGCAGGTTTATGGACCATCTCTCTCTCTCTCTGGTGCCAGTCTTCTCTCCCCTTTCTTCCTCTGTTTTTTCCTACTTTGTTAGTTCTGGTTTTCCTTTTCTGATATTGTTTCAGATTTTTTTAAATAGTCGCCATTAAAGGAACTATTACTTTTCTGAGCATGGTGACAAGAAGAAAAAATCTGTTTCTTTATCACAGACTGTGAGCTCTAAAGCTTAAGTTGTGTGTATGTTAGCACAATATTTGATTCCAAATCAGGCGGGTTATGTCACTCAAGTCTCTCAGTAAAAGCTTAATTAGCTAGTGAGTTTGTGTTATCTCGGGGATAACATACCTGCAAAACCGTTGCTCCAGATGAGTACCATCCTCCTCCCCCCAATTTTTTATTTTTTTGTAGTCACTCTTCTCCTGAAGTCTATAATTGTGTATGGTTTAATGCCGCAGTGACCTTTTCCAGTTATCTGTGACTTTAAAATTTGCATTGTTGTTGTGGCAATGGTAATTGGATATGTACATACACCACTTCAGTCTCTGCTTACTATGGCATTCTGTAGAGAATTTTTCAGAAAAGCCCAATACTTTTCGGCTTTCTATGTATTTTGATTGGTTTCTCCTTCCTTGGAAGCCCAAGTTCATTAACCATAATATTCAATTCTTGGTAGTTCGAGTGCATGTTTCTGTATCATATATATGCTTGCACTTACTTTTGTTATTCGGACAATACTATGGGTCAGGGGAAGGGTGGTGCCTTATATGTTTGCGAGCTCTGCCAGAAACATAGTAATCGAGGACAAATGGAGGATAATCAATCTCCAAAAGTGTCAACTCCAGATGATAACTCTGAAGCTGTTGGTCTTGAATCTTCTACCTTGTCTGATTGTACAACATTGCTTCCTGAAGTCCCTTGGAAACATGGTAAGGTCTGTATCACTTTTTGCATGGCTTTTCTTTCATTCAAATGGAATAATAGAATAGAAATCCATGCTTCATAGGTTTCTCTTTTCCAGAAGTCTATCATTTTTTTTGGTTTCACGCTCTCTTACCTTTCATTTTGGATCTTCTGATTTCTTTGTTAGTAAGTCTTATATCATTTTCTGTTACCTTTCCTTATGCCTAATTATGGTTTTCTCACATCTTTTTCTCGCATTTGTAATTTGTAACTATATATTTTTTCAGTATATCTGTACAAATAGAACCCAAAAGAGGACTTCGCATGACAACCCTACCATAACTTAACGATTATAAAATTTGCAGTGATATTTAAAATTTTTTTTTCTGTCTTATTTTTCCTTGCAACTTCAATCTGTTGCTTAGTTTCCAATTAAAAAGAAAAGCGAAAGTAACCATTAGGGATCTCTCACCAAATCTCTTTGATTTTCCTCTACCAGGGAAAAAAAACGAAAAATAAAAGGATTGAAGGTGCAAGCTAACTCAACTGATAAGTTCTTTGTCTTGTCATGGGCAAGACTTGGGATCAAGTCCTTCCACCATTCTCCCCTCATCCTTAAACTGCACCCCCAGTTACTGGGTTTACCCTCAATACAAGTAAAAAAGTAATCAATTTTTTAGGACTAAAAACAAAAAAGGATTGTAAAAAAATAATTACAGATGATTAATATAGTCATTTAATTTTTCCTTAGAGGTCATTTGAGGTGGCATGGACATGTGCAACAGAGACCTTTGAATGCCCCGGTAAGGAGGAGTGATATTATTCAAGATTGGATGAACTAAAAGAGCCAAGGGCAGGGTTAAAATGACTCTGGGAGAAGTGGTGAGGAAGGACATGCATAGCTCAGGACTGGTGACAAATATGGCTTTGAATAGAGTTGATTGGTGAAAGTGGGTCTATGTGGTCCTCATTTAGTTGGGATAAGGCTGAGTTGAGTTGGGCCTAGAGGTCAACCATATTCATGCCTGCACAAGTAGCGGATGTGGTCCACATGATGTAGATACAGGTTGGACCGGATATCTTGGATGCCTTACACTGAACTAATTAGACTTCATGATTTCCGACTCATAAAAAAAGGTGGCAACTCCATTACAGTAACTACTGTTTATGTGAACAGATTATTACACGTCAAGTTTCCAAGGTCTATCAATTGGCAAATGCATACCCTAATTTTCTGGTTGTAGTGTATATGGAGTGCTATTATTTGCCTTACACATTCATTGTGTACCTTTACCATTTATTTTAATCATATTCAATTTACTCTCAGCTCACCCCACTAGATGGCTTCTTGAGCTTCTTGAGCATGGGGTTGTATATTTGGCCAGGTTTCTGACTGTACTATTCCATAGATTCCAGGTTTTCAAGACGTCTCCGAATCCTTTGCTTGCATGGATTTCGGCAAAATGCCTCAAATTTCAAGGGAAGAACAGCATCATTAGCCAAGAAACTTAAGAACATTGCAGAGCTTGTTTTTGTTGATGCACCCCATGAATTGCCCTTCATTTATCAAGCTCGTCAAGCTAAAACTTGTAACATTTCTCCAGTGCAACAAAGTCCACCACCAGGGGAGAAGTGTAAGAAGAGGTATGCTTGGTTGGTTGCACCCGAGTTCAATGGATCAAGGGGAACAGATTGGGAGATGGCGAGCAAAACATTTGATCCTCTACAGTACCAGCAACAAACTGGTGGCTTTGATATATCACTAGCTTATCTGGAGACTGTCTTCTCTCAGAAAGGGCCGTTTGATGGGATCCTGGGATTCTCACAGGGTGCAGCGATGGCCGCAGCAGTCTCTGCAGAACGAGGAAAAATGGATAGTGAAATCGATTTCAGATTTGTGATTTTATGCTCTGGATTTGCTCTAAATTTTGCTCATGTCAAGCCAAGATCAATCAACTTCCCTTCTCTTCATATTTTTGGGAATTGCAAAGGTAAAGACAGGCAGATAGCATGCCACACCAGCAAGGAGCTTACTGGGTTATTTGAGGAAGGCTGCTCAGTGGTCATTGAACATGAATCAGGCCATATAATTCCTACACAGTCTCCTTATATTGACCAGATCAAAGCTTTTCTTCAGCGTTTTGTCTGATTCTTGCAGTGATTGCATTTGATATGCACCTGCATCTAACCTTTGTTAAGTAAACTGGACATTATATTTGAGGCCTTGAGAACTAGAGTCTCAACACATGAAATCTAACAACTGTCCTGTTATCCTAGTTGTGATACCAGTTCAGGCAGGATGTACAAGACACAAGTCATTAGATATTTTACTGGGATTCGTCCTTGTAGGAGTTTAACAGAGGATTACTCTTCTAAGCTGCCACAGGCAAAGATCCTGTGCCATGCAGACAAGGCTTTGAACCAGTTCTTCCTTGCCCATGGCAGTCTTCTCTCTGCAGCCCACAGGAAGGGGGTGGTTTTGTTTCAGTTCCTTGTACTTTTTATGTAATTTAAGTGCATTTGAAGTTCTAAATACTGCAAAATGGTGAACCCCTGTAACTTTTTATGTATTGGGTAATTTCAAGCCTCAAATACTAATATTTCGATCTTGAATTGGAAGTGTAGGAACACACTTGGATAAGTCATTGAAGATTATTGTGCTCTGATTCTATTTTAACTTTGATTGATTTCTTGTATGCTAGTGGCAAGCCTTCAATACTGCAAGAATAACAAAGAAACAAGTATGATATTACAGAAATAGGTATGAACACAATCGTTAAACATTGGGGTACCATTTGTCCCAAGCTAATGATTAATTTGTATTTCTTTTTCTTCATTTTCTAAAATTTTCGAACCTTTTCTTTTCTTGCCTTCCAAACATAGCCTTACAGATGCTGGGAGTAATGTATATTCTATCCTGTCAGCCATGTTGAATGTGTGTATCAATCCTATCTATATTGCGATTGGGACTAATTTAGAAACTTTTTAAGGATTGAAAATCTTCAAACCCTAAAAAGAATGTGAAGGGCTTCATACAGCTTAAAATGAAGTTAAATCTATGGACCAAGCAACTTGGTATATTAGCAAGACTCAAATCAATTATTCACATTGTTGACTGCTACATTGGGTCGTATTGTTTGGGTATTTGTCGATTCGACCTTCTCCAACCCAATAGAAACCTTACCCTACCAGATCCATTGCTCTGAGTTCGTGACCAAGTCGATGATACTTCGAGTGTGTAAGAACTCTGAACCCTGAAAGCCCCTCTTTCCCGGAAAAAAGAATCACAATAAAAGAAGGGAAAAAGAACTCTGTCCAGGAGTATGGTATCTCTCTCCTCCCCATATGAAAAGATAGCTCTGCCACTTTGTTTTAAGGAGGTGAGAGATAGACACATGGGACTACTGGTGTAGGCCACACTCTCGGACAGAAAACTGCTTCCCATAAAAGAAAAAGAAAGAAAACGTTAAATCAGCCATGAGCACAAATTTTTTGGGAGGCAGGGGAAGATCAGAAAGAAAAAAACAATAAATAATTGTGAGCTAGAGTGTAGTTAGTAAATACGTGCATTAACCACGTATAATATAAGACTAAGTTTCCCTCCATCCTAGGGTTTTAGTATATATATACCCTCTCGATACCCTTTCCTGCCCTACGGTCCCATTCACCGTGGGTGGAGGGAAACTCAGTCTTTATAATATATGTTATCTATATCTTATTCGTTTTAGAAAGCTAACTTTGGGGACGGGGAGGGGGGATGGGGGGTGGCCTTTACCCCCTCAATTTGCCTGCTCGTCCATTTTCTCAATTTCATCTAATAGAGGGGGAGAAAATGACCACCCTACCCCTTGCCTGAACACATTGCCCAGGTGGGGTCCATCCCCCCTCTATTAGATGAAATTGAGGAAATTGACGGGCATGCAAATTGAGGAGGAATCATTGTCCCTTCCAATTCGCTGTACCCTCCAATTCCTCACATGGGGGCAGAAATGACCACCCTATCCCCTGCCCAAAAACACTGCCCAAGGTGGGGTCCACTTCCCCTATTAGAGGAATTGGAGGTGCCGGCGAATTAGAAGTGATAATTATTCAATTGAGGTGATAATTTTCCGGGGGATGGGCCCGATGTTGGACTCTCGAGCCATACATATCTAAAGCGTGACTTAGAATCACGGTGTCTAGGCGTCAACTGTAAGGCTCCAACACTTTACGGTAAATTGATAAATAAAATACCTTGTAACATTGTATGATGAATTTAATTGAAAAAATGTTATTTAGATAAAAACCTTTTTTTTTTTGGGTAAATTACCCCAATTCTTTTTTTTTCTTTGGAGAAACTCAAAGAGATTCATGAAAATTGCCTCATGATCTGGAAGATTTATGAATCTTGTGGAAAATCAAATAGCAAGAGAAGCGATTTATGAGGGGCAGAGGCAGAGGCAGAAGCAGAGGCAGAGCAGAGCAGGAGTAGAGAGAAAAGAAAGAAGAAGAGGAGAGAAAGGGCGGGAAGCAACGATGCCGGGCCTGGGAAGACACTTACTAAAGAGAATCTCATTCAAACAGGTGCACTTAATCAACTCCCCTCCCATCACTGATTACTCCTTCCAACGTTCAAAGTTCAAACCAATTATCGTCGTCTTCTCTTTTTCTTTTGATACCAGCTATCTTCAATGTTGTTCTAACCAACAAAAAAAAATGTTATCTTTAATGTTCAAGTTCATTTGCTCAATGGAAACTTAGTCAAACCAATCTATTTGTGTGCGATTACTACTATACTTTTTATCGTGAATTTCTTGATGGTTTCTCTCAGAATTTGAAAATGGTGAATTTCCTTTTTGTCCTTCTTTTCCGCCTATTCCAGAAGTTGTTTCAAGTACATAGGAGAAAATGTTGAGTATCTTTCTGTGTTTTGATCATTTTCTCAACTGTCTTTTCAAGGTTTGGTTTTGTTATTTTCAACGATTGCGCAGTTTTACTTCACTTTAAACTGAGATTCTATTATAGCCTCTTAAAAAGCTTCGAACTTTACTGTATGTCCGTCTGTTGTATGATTTATTTTTTGTTTTTGGACTGCAACGGAGACTTTAATTTTAATATCTATAGAGTTTTCTTCATTGCGGTTTACCTGTTGTTACTATTATCTTCCTTTCGTATGGTGGAACCTTATGTTGTAGTCTTGATTCCATCGGATAGCTCTTGAACTCATTGTTATCTGGAGACTTGTGTTTCATCCCTGTCTTCCTTTGACGTTTAATAACAATTCGTTCAGATGTGGGACTGAAGTTCGGAGAATAGTGCCAGCGGAAAAAATTCTTTCGCTTTCCTTCATTATGGTTAGCTCGGACATGCTGTGGCTGCATATTAGACTTGAATCAGAACTTGTTTCTTCAAATAAGACAATGTTGCATAAGACTAATTGGTTTTGTTTAGTGACTTGAGGGTTTTTTTTTTTTTGGGTTCCCCCACTCTCCAGCGTAGTGGATGCTGCGGATATTCTACCAGGAAGTTGGTCGATGTGGGGCAGCCAACTGCTGCATCTCACCCTCAGGTTCTGCTTGTTTACAGACTCATTTTAATTTATTTTTTTGTTTGTCCCCTATAACAAACTTAACACTTATGTCACCCCATCTCTCCCCTCCCCCTTCTTGTTTGGAAATTTTCTTTTTCTTGTCCTTTTGGCAGTTGGTAAAGGAAGGGGAGATTACACCTGGCATCACAGGTGATGAGTACATCTCAAGAAGGAAACAATTGCTGGAGCTTCTTCCAGAGAAGAGTTTAGCCATCATTGCAGCTGCTCCTGTTAAAATGATGACTGATGTTGTGCCTTATTCATTCAGACAGGATGCCGATTATTTGTATATCACTGGTTGCCAGCAACCTGGTGGTGTAGCTGTCTTAGATCAGGAAGTTGGATTATGCATGTTTATGCCAGATTCAGATCCTCAAGTAAGCACATTAATTTCTTTCAGAAATTTACATTTTCATTAGTTTTCATGTTGTGCTTTACAACCTTCGTGCAACAAAACCTCCATGCAGCTGTTACTGTCAACCTTGCTGTAATCATGCAGTTTGGGGGATGTTTTTGAACCACATTATGATTTATACTACCTTTCCACACACACAGGTAAACTTATTCCCATTTCTTCAGCTTTAACCAGAGTGATCGTTTTCATCATCTTGGTTCAATCATGAATAAAGTGGGAGGGATAAACATGGTGGTCATAGAATTAGAGTGGATGAAAAGGTCAAGAACGCTTCAGCATTGTTGTGTGATCAATGTATTCCACTAGAACTAAAAGATAAAGTTATATCAAGGCTATATGGCCGAAAATGTTATTATGAGCTAAATATTGGCTGAAAAAGGTTAACCAAAAAATATGTATATTGGCTGAAAAGAAAAAAATATATGCACCGGTAGCGAGGAGCTTTATGGTTGAATATGGAAATGGTACAAGCACAAGTGGAAGGGTGGACATGACTTTGGTTGAAGTGGTGAGGAATGATATGAATTCGTTTGAGGTAAAAGATGATGCAATAGTGGATGTTGGAACAAGATTCATGTAATCAAGCCCAAGTTGTTGGGATAAGGGGCGTATCCAGTGCACGAGGCTGCCACCACTGCAGGGTCTGTGAAGGGTCATAATGTACGCAGCCTTACCCCTGCTTTCGCAAAGAGGCTGTTTCCAGCCAACTTGTTGGGATAAGATTACATCTAAATAGAACTTATGCATGCATTAGACTGCATGTAGACATTTGAGCATGTGTAGTTCACATTTGTAATTGCAAAAATGATATATTGTGGGCTTAGGACAATGCTACATTCTATGAAGTTATAGTTTGAAATATGATTTCCAGCCATACACTTGTTATTTTCAGGATGTCATTTGGCAAGGACAAATTGCTGGAGTTGATGCTGCTTTGAGCACATTCAAGGCTGAGCAGGCATTCCCAATAAGTGAAATGCATAAGGTGAGTCAGTTCTTAAATTTTTCCATTTTGATATGTTTACTATCAAAGCTATTAGCTTGCTAATTGTGTAATGTTTCTGGGTATTACTGCCAGCCTGCCCCAACATGGGTCATTATCTATGTGCACTTATTTTATGTCAGACTGCTACCTCTCTGCTTGCCCATATACCTCCTCTAAACAGCCCCTCACCCTCTCCCCCAATATCCCCCCCTCAGAAAAAAAATAAAAAAAAAATAATAGGGGAAGAAAAATGGGGAAACAGACATGCGTAACTTCAAATTATGCAATGAAATTGGAGGTTGTTTATTCCTTTGTGGTTCATCAGTCGAATAAGCTGGACTACAGTGTCTAAATAGAATAAGTCTACCCATGTTGTGCATGTGTGGGGGTGAGGGGTTACTTCTCAGCTGGTCCCAATGCAAATTCAAATTAATTATACCACCATAGCCTTAATGTGAGAGGGCGGGCCTTGGCGCAATGGTAAGGTTGCTTCATTGCGACTTAGTGGTCGTGGGTTTGAGTCGGGAAACACCCTCCCCGCTAAGCGGGGGTAAGGCTGCGTACATTATGATCCTCCCCAGACCCTGCAATGGTGGGAGCCTTGTGCACTGGGTACGCCATTTTTTTACCATAACCTTAATGTGACCTGTATTTTTGTAACAGTTGACAAAAGTATGGCTGGCCATCTAGAGAAAAGTTAATTTGATGTTATTGCAAACTAGGTTGATTCATGAGTCATGACCTGCGTAATCTTCTTATATGGGATCCTTTAAGTGCCATGCCTTTTCTCCCATGTCCGTGTGATAATATTCCATTGATTCACTGTTACTGCACTCTGTAGGACTATGTCTCTCCCTCAAACGGCATACTTGTTCGAGATATATGTAGATGGCTATATACACAATGTCTAAAACTTGAAACTTTGTTTGCTGTATTTACGGGTTTTTGCTGCTAGAATATTGATGATATCCATTCTCCAGATTCTTCCAACAATGATCAACAGATCGTCCAAATTGTTCCATAATGTGAAAACAGCTTCGCCAGCATATATGGACTTGGAGGCCTTGCACAGTGCAGCTTTAAGTGGAAAAGTGAAAGATCTTTCTGGTTATACCCATGACTTGAGGTGGATGAAATCACCATCAGAAATTAGGCTGATGAGAGAATCTGCTTCAATAGCTTGCCAGGTATTTCCGTATCTAATTTGATTTCTGATCTCAGTATGTTTAATTCTGACTTTGGTTGATTTTAGCTTGTACTTTCTCGATAGTGGACCTCCATAACTTCCTGATTTAAATACTGATATAGTATCTAGTCAACTAAACTCAATTAAGCCTTATTCCAAGTACTTAGGGTTGGCTACACAAATCCTCTTCTGTCGTTCCGGACTAATCCAAGCCACAAACACTGTTTACTTCTAGACAATCGTGTCAATTCTCACCAGCACAACCTGGGTCATACTCGGACCTCCCCTTGCCCTTTACCTCTGGTTTATACTATATGACCTCATGCTGGTGCATTTTGTTGCATATTTTTAAAACATCTCTTTCAGCTTTCTTCTTTTCACTTATCGGTGCAACTTCTAAGTTCCTTGAAATATATTCATGTCTAATTTAGTCATGTATAATCTTTTTATTGTCCATCACTCCATCTCAACATCCCCATCTCAACTGCAGTCATTTTATCCCTATATATCTTTTTGTTGACAACATTCTGCTCCATGAAACATCAATAGTCATATTAGCCAGTAACCACCATTTAGAATTTAGTTTTTAGTTTATATAGAATGTATTGATTGCACAATGCTTCAGAAGCCCCTCTTTACTTCATCCTCCCAGCTCCTTATTCTGTGAGCAACATTTTCTTCAATCTCTCCTCTTTATTAATGAGATAATATCATTAGGTAAAGGTGTTGTAAATACTGATATGGGATAATGAAAGAGAAAGATGAACAAATCTATTTTTTCTCTTTGATAAGTAAGATGACTAAATTTGTTTGATTTTCCCCCCTCGTCTTTTCCGTTCTTTTGTGGCAGTGGAAAAGACATTTTTTGTTCAACTCTTAGTCAGATGGAACCATATAATTCCCATAGATTAGTCCTCCATTGCATTGATGACATGTCATTAATGTTATGCATTTAGAAAGAAATAATAACCGTGGTACACACTCAGACTTAAACATTATCACCTGGAAGTGCACGAATAGAAGTTCATGGTGCATGCTATCATAACTGATATTTATTCTTGACTTGGACAGGCTCTATTACAGACTATGATCCAATCAAAAACATTAGCTGATGAGGGCATGCTTTCAGCTAAGGTTGAATATGAATGCAGGATGAGAGGTGCTCAAAGAATGGCGTAAGAATTTATTTATTTTCTAGTAGTCTTCTATTCAGCTTTCTTTCTATCAGACATAAATATACAAAACTTTTTCCCTGGTCAATTTATGGATGAGTTCATTCACTTGAGCTAGGTTCAATCCAGTCGTTGGTGGTGGACTGAATGGTAGTGTTATACACTATTCTCGAAATGATCAGAAAGTACGGCCATTTATCTTGAACTTAAAGTGTTTTCCTTTTGGTTATCAGTCAATGCTCATTTATTTCACAAAAAAGTTTTTGTTTATTTTTTCACTAGATCAAAGATGGTGACCTTGTTCTAATGGATGTTGGCTGTGAGTTGCATGGTTATGTCAGTGATATGACTCGTAGCTGGCCACCCTGTGGCAGTTTTTCATCAGCTCAAGTATGTACTGCTCTTCTTTTATGGGTTCACTAGATTTATTGCAAGAGTGAACAACATTGCTTCTTGTGATAATATCAGAATCTAAAACTAGCAATCACGATAAGGAAAAGAGGGAAGAAGAAGAGAAGAGTTGAGGAAGAAGGAGATGAGACTGCTAAAGGAGAATAACAGTCGATAATACCTATTGGCAGTCCCCCCACTGTATATATAAAAAAATCAAATTACAAGACTGTAAGGACTCTTCAGTCCTTGCAGTAGTAGAGAACAATTAAGAAACTACCTAACACATCGACTATTGTTAATAGAAACATAACAGTACTGAACTAATGATTACCGCAGGGACAAGACAATAATACCCCTGCAGTATTGCAAGCATAACTTAACACTCCCCCTCAAGTTGGAGCATATACATCACCCTCGCCCAGCTTGGAACAACCATTCCGGAAAGTAGGACTAAACACAGGCTTGGTAAACATATCACCCAACTGATCTGCAGAAGAAACAAATGGAATAACAATCAACTTGCTCATAACTACACTCCTCACAAAGTGACAATCCATTTCAATGTGTTTGCTTCTTTCATGAAACATCTGGGTTGCTAGCAATGTAGATAGCGGTTTGATTATCACAAAACATCTTCATAGGTTTGGTAACTAGAAAACCCAACTCTTGAAGCAGTGACTTAACCGCATCAATTCGGCTGCAAACCTAGCTCTATACTCAGCTTCAGCACTGGATCTAGTCACAGTTGTTTGCTTCTTGCTTCTCCATGTGACAAGATCGCCACCAATAAAAGTACAATAACCTATAGTAGATCTTCTATCACCGTTAGCACCAGTCCAGTTTGCATTATAGAATCCTACTAGATTAATATTCTGATGAGGTCGATAAATGAGTCCCTTTCTTGGAGCCCCATTTAGATACCTTAAGATATGACATGCTGCCTCCTAGTGAAACTTCTTACTTCTTAGGTGATTGGATAAACTGGTCAATAACACCAACAACAAAAGATACGTTAGGTCTAGTAATAGTTAGATAAATAAGTTTCTCTACTGCTCCTGTACCGGCGCTCGTCATCAAAGTCTTCACCATCACTTGTCCCAAACTTCTAGTAAGGATCTATAGGAGTATCAACTGGTTTGACAACAAGCATCCCAGTCTCAGGCAAGAGGTCTAAGTCTAACAAATATTTTCTCTGTGACGGACTAATCCCTTTCTTTCTTCAAAGCACTTCAATACCAAGAAAATACATGAGGTCACCCAAGTCTTTCATCTGAAAATGCTAATGTAGATAAGATTTCACCTCTGTAATCTCAAATGCATCATCCCCAGATATGATAATGTTATTGACATAAACAACCAATACAACCACTCTAGAACCCTGACGCCAAACAAATACAAAGTGATCAGAATAACATTGTGAAAACCCGTACCGAGTAACAATCGAACCGAACTTGTCGAACCAGGCTTTAGGTGACTGTTTTAAACCATAGATTGCCTTGTGTAGCTTACAAACTCGTGAGAACTTCTTCCCTTGGGCGACATACCCTGGTGGTTGCTCCATATATACGTCCTCATGTAAATCACCATATAAGAAAACATTCTTGATATCCAACTGATATAGAGGCCAATTTAAATTCACAGCCAAGGGGGGTAAGTACACCGACCAAATTTAGACGACCAACTGGTGAGGTCTCAAAATAATCCACACCGTAGGTCTAAATATAAACCTTCGCAACCAACCGGGCATTAAGCCGTTCAATTGAGCCATCTGGGTTGTACTCTATTGTGTACACCTAGCGACACTGCACAAGATCCTTACCTGGAGACAAATCTACTAGGGTACATGTCTGACGAGAAATCAAGACATCCATTTCCATTTCCATAGCCACTTTCCACCCAAGATGAGAGAAATCCCTCAAGATGATTTTTTTGAATGGAGTTAGTAGATAGTGAGAAAACAAAATTATGTAAAGGAGATGGAAGGTGAGATATAGAAACAAATTTTTTTATAGGATAAACAATCATGGATTGCTGAGTACAAGAGCAGGTACCTTTGCAAAGAGCAATTGGTAAGTCAGCAGGAGACAAGGGGGAAGTAGGAGCTTCAGCTGGAGGTTCAGACTGGGTGGTGGGCTGTCAAGAAAGAGGAACAGTAGGCTAATAGTATATTTTTCCGAGATATTCTAGTTTCTTCCATTTTTCACAATATTGGCTAATAGTTATTGCAATAATAATCTGGGGTTCTACTTTAATTGACAAACATTTCCATTTAAGGTTTCTCATCATTTAATGGAAATGAAGAAATACTTTGATGTGGTTCAGGGTTCTAGAAGCAATCAAAGGTGCTGGAACACACTTTATGGCCAGGTTCAATTATGTAATGAATATGGACAGAATTAACAAGATTTAGGAGATTTTTTATATTTCACGAAATAAAGTATAGCTGTCCCTAATTCTCTGGTCAGTGTTGTAGAAATTATGGGCTTTCCAATAGTGTATGAATCTTGAAAATCAAAGAACAGAATATAGACGAACCCAATCTGCTTATGCTTCAAGCTATAATCAAGAATTGAGAAGATAGATCAGATATTGATAAGCAGATCTGAGAACTGATGAGATATAAGATGTGAAGAGTAACACTCAGATTCAGGAGGAATACTCAGAACTGACTAATCAATATTAGGTCTGAAAGGGGAGTAAGGAATATGATAGAATCAATAGAACAAGAAGATGAGTAAGAAGAATAAGATGAAGAGATCAAGGAGGCATATCACCTGTTTGCAGAAGGATAACCAGAACTGAGAGAGGAAGAAGAGTAGGCAATTGGCTAGACAAACTCCAGTTACACACACATGCATACACCAGAACATAAACTCAAATTTTCATTCCAAAAATCCAATAAATCCGTACAGGGTTACAGTCCTATTTATTAAGACCAAATAGACTCACTTTAGGATTCCTAAACCAACTAGACAACTGTCCTATCAAATTACCTGAACAAAAATTTAATCTGACTATATACATGCTATAGGAGACTCCTAAGAAGACTTCAGCTCACAGCCTGAACTACTTTACCACTCAACTGACCTCTATTCTTACTAGGAAAAATGAAAGATTACTTAACTAAAGTAGCATTCCCGTACAGAACCATAGAACCCACTATACGGGCTTGTAATTAAGGCCCAGTACAGCACAGAACCCAAAATTAATCAGCTGAAAGCCCATATATCTCAATAATGGCTTGAAACAAGGCTTAACCGGGCCCAATCGGACTGGTTTGCCTGTATCACACTTATATGCATGTATCATGCTGAATTTTATTTTTAAACCATGGAATTTTCTTGCCAAAAAATACTAATAAGATACAAAATATGTAGCTTTTGGTTGTAGGCTTGTGGCCGCTTTTGTATAATTAAAGGTATACTGGGGATATACTTACTCTTTGTCCAAGGGCCTATTACATCTTCTATTTCTTTCTCAATTGATTAATCTGATTGGTTGATTCTTACACTTGAGATGTCATGTTTCCAGGAAGAGCTATATGATCTAATTCTGGAGGTGAACAAGGAATGTGTGAAGCTTTGCCAACCTGGTACGAGCATTCGGCAGATACATAACCATTCGGTATGTTCTAATGATACTAAACTGGTCCATGAATTTCAGCTTCTGTGCTCTCCTCTGCATTCAATTGCTTTCAAACATAAGAATTGGAGCTGTTACAAATCTATGACCAGATTTAGAATGGCAATCTAGTGTTATACTTCTGAATGCATATACACATGCCACAGTATGGTAACAAAGTATTGTGTTGGTTTGTGGTGATCATGTGAAATAGAGAGGAAGAGGTGTTCCATGTAGTTTCTGCAATATAATCACGAGTTATATGTAGGGATCTAAATGGAGAAAATTTGGGAGCAGCTAGGGTACTATCCAACTTTGAACTTCTGTAAGATATCCAGTGTCAAATATTTCCTAAAAAAATAATCTAATTTGAATTCAAATTTCAATTTGAGCTCTCTGTTTGACCTCCGTAGACTGAGAAAGAGAATGTGAAACCATAACTGAAAAATCTCTCTATATATATAATCAATCGATTGAAGAAATTAGGACTTTCTTTGTTCAAAATAGAGATTTCCATTCAACTATCAACAGGAGTCTGCAGTGAAGGAGAGGAAAAATGGGAGGAGGGTAAAAGCCCAAGTATGACAGAGCTTCAACAGAGAAGCACCTTGTGCCTGCAAATGGGTGTCAATAGGTTCGTTCACTGTATTGGAGAAACAAAGACTTGAGCACTTCAAGAGAAAAACTTGGGGCCTGCACTGACAATGGTCTTCTTTTTCCATTGTCTTGCTGCTTTCCCTTGATCTATTGACTTCCAGATGGAGAGTTATTCTAATCCCTTTCTTTTCTTTTTGTACTTACCCCTCTCTAAGCCGTATGGTAGGCTGCAAACTTAGCTTCAGTCATTTTCTCTATGGTTTAGGGATGGGATTGAAATATTGGAGATGGGTAATGGTTAGGGAGCAGAGCTGAAATAGGAGGGGAGAATGTTGCAATGGATTGGTTCAGGTGCTAAAAAGAGGTTGAAGCTCAAAGATTGAAGAAATGACTGCCAGACTGGGTAGATTTAGGACTAAAGCCTGAAAAATAAAGAAAAGGGAGGAGATAGGTTTTTAAATATACTTCCTTTATGAATTTACAGGCATGCTCTTTTGTTTTATTTGTCTCTTTCTTTTTGTTACTTGTAGCTATAAGGTATGCCCTATTTATAAAGGAAATGTTAATACTACATAATGAGTTATATAATTGATTAACTATATATGACTAACTACTTGTAGCCAAATTGGATACAAGTTTGAATACAAATTGGATAGTTTTGTACTTTTGTTAGATGGCTGAAACAGAGCAGAGATCCTACTATCCAAATTTGTATAAAGGGCGTACCAGTGCACACGCTTGCCACTGCAGGGTCTGGGGAGGGGAGGAACATAGTGTATGTAGCCTTACCTCCGCTTAGCGGGGAGTCTGTTTCCCGACTCAAACCTGTGACCACTAGGTCCAAATTTGTATATGATTAATAAACAGCTAGTAAAAATATTCTGAATCTTTATCTGATATCTTATTAAATGGATACAAACATGGATATACATGGATTTATGACTACCCATTCTCATCCCTAATTTATATAGCAAAAATTCTATGGATTCAAGATAGGAATTTGCAGCATGCAATGGGCAAAATGTCATTTGTTTTTAAAACCCAAATATTACCTGGGACCCGGGCCAGCCCCTAGCATTTTATTAAAACCAACAAAAGAATAGGAGCATACACGGGGGGGACATGCCACCTTAACCCAACCCAAGGAGCTAAACCACACATGGCCTCTCTAACAAAATACCAAACCCGAACAGAAGGAAAAGAAACAAGAGCTATTTCCTGAGAACAGGCAGACCAGCCTTGTCCTCCCGAAGAATAACTTGAAAAGCGCCCATAGACAAGCAGCCCTGATGGAATGTGATAGAAGACCCAGAGTCACAGGCAAGATTGGCTAACCAATCAGCCGCCTTGTTACTTTCACGAAAAGAAAAGGAGACATAAGCCCGGGTAGACGAGACCAAGTCCAAAATCTCCTGGAACCTGTACCAGCCTTTCCATAAGTTACACCTCTTCTGACTAACCATTCTGGCAATGGATGCTGAATCCACGTTAACCACCAAATCAAGGAGACCAAGATCTTGGCACAGGAGCAAACCATCTCTCAAGGCTCGAAGCTTGGCAATCGAATTGGTGCATGCACTATAAAAATTAGAGAAGGCCGCCAGAACCATGTTTAATGGGCAAAATGTCATTACCCATGTTTTATTTAGAATTTTTTTGACATGCTCATGCTTCTTGACTTGCTGTCTTGTTAAAAAATTATACTTTAGATGTTCTCCTTGATTTTCTAACAATTTGGAGGGGGAAGGATGGTAGTCTTCATGGACATTACTCTATGAAATAGTGCATTTTATTTTTGAACCCTTTTGTTTTAGACCTTAGTTTTCCCTACTGTGTTTTGTTGGATCCATGTAACGATATAGAGATAGTAAAAAGGATCTCCATATGGTCTTTATTGACCTAGAAAAAGCCTATGACCGAGTCCCTAGAGATTTAATCCGGCATTTTCTAGTGAAGAGAGGAGTGTCGAGTATATATGTGGATGTAATTAAAGATATGTATGAAGGCATGGTGACTAGTGTAAGATCTATGGGAGGTCAGGGCAAGGAATTCCCAATTACAATTGGGTTACACCAGAGATCAACCTTAAACCCTTATCTGTTTGTGCTTATTATGGACCACCTAACCAAGAGCATTCAAGACGAGGTCTCGTGGTGTATGCTCTTTGCCAATGATATCGTTTTGGTGGATGAGACAAAAGAAGGGATTAAGGGTAAGTTAGAGCTATGGAGATCAACCTTGGAAACAAGAGGCTTTAAGATAGTAGAACAAAGATGCAGTATATGGTGTAATTTTAGTCACACTACGATGGATACTGACATGGTGCGAATTGAGGAAAGAGAGATACCACAAAGTGTCTATTTTAGATATATCTGGGGTCAGTCATAAATAAAGGTGACATAGAGGATGATGTTTCACAGCGAATTAAAGTGGGATGGTTGAAGTAGAGAGGTGCGTCCGGGGTACTGTGTGACCGACGTATTCCCTTAAAGCTTAAAAGAAAGTTCTATAGGGCTGTTGTACGATAGGCAATGGTGTATGGGTTGAATGTTGGGCAGTTAAGAAGTGTCATATTGAGAAGCTATGTGTAGAAGAGATGAGGATGTGTGGAAAAACTAGGAAAGATAAAGTACGGAATGATCGTATTAGAGCTGACTTGGGAGTTGCCGCGATCAATGACAAGCTTCGAGAGAGTCATTTGAGATGGCATGATCATGTCCAACGGAGGCCTAGGGATGCCCTTGTAAGGAGTGATATGATTCCGATTGAAGGAGCTAAAAGAATTAAGGGCAAACCTAAAATGACCATAGGAGAAGTTGGGAGGAAGGACATGCATTGTTTGGGTCTTGTACCAAGTATGACCTCGGATAGAGCTTGTTGGAGGGCTGGGATCCATGTTGCGGACTCCATTTAGCTGAGATTATCTTGAGTTGCTGGGTTGTGCCTCATTCCTCTTACTTTCGTATTTCATTTTGCTGTTGTTTTCCATATTTCATCTGTCATTTCCCGTTTTTCATTTCCCATCCCTCTTTTTCCATCTCTTCATCCCACTAGTTCTGTTTAGACCTTAGTTTTCCCTACTGTGTTTTGTTGGATCCATCTAGCCGACCCCATTAAGTTGGGATAAGAATGAGTTTGTTGTTGTTGTTGTTTTATTTAAATGATTTTTTTACAAAATTATTCTTCATTACCTCATCACTTGTTTTTATTGTACTTCTTTGCCTTCTGGACCTCATTGTCAGTATGTTACAAATTATCATGTGAACATTAAGAAAATATGAGGTACTGTTTGAGTATATTAGTCAGCAGCACCATATCCATGCCCTCTCAATGCTGTAAACTTACTGTATCTGGGTACGATGGAGGCAGTCTACTGAATGGTTGGTTGTTGTCATCAAATTGTTTCATTGGAATTTGAGGCCAAATGGGTTGATCACCTTCTCAACAATTAGTTTCTGTTTAGTACATTCTTAGATGTATATTTCTGTGTTTGCTCAAGAGTCAAAAGCTCTACATACGTTATCTCTTAAAAAAAGAATGTAAGCCACGTTGATCTTTGCTAACTCACATGAGTTGTAGGTTGAAATGCTGCAAAGAGGACTTAAAGAAATGGGAATCTTGAAAGATGGGCGAAGGGCCTCTCAAACTTACCATCAGCTGAACCCAACTTCTATAGGTCTGTTGAAACTTTTATTTGGTCTTCCAGTTTGTCATTTGGGTTATATTTTGTCCAATATGGGCAGATCATTTTCTTTTTGGGCTACTTGATTCATGCAGAATGTATGCTAGACATAATTATTCTCTCTCATGAACCAGGTCATTATTTAGGAATGGATGTTCATGACTGTTCCATGGTTAGCTATGACCGTCCTTTGAAGCCAGGTGTTGTAAGTTATAAATGTGGCCTTGTCAGAATTATTTCAACTTCTTCAGCTCAAGTTTCTTGTATACATTATTTCATCTAGCATCCAAGATTATATAGCTTGTGGAGAATATGGCTGTTCTTTAGATCATGTTACAGATTTGTGGCTCTTTCTGATTTTTGTTCAACTAAGTTAGATCTGAAATTCACAACACTTCCCTATGTATATGTGGCCCAAGTGGAATCATTTCAAGGAAATGAAAGAGCTGATACTCTGTTGTTCTTATGTCTTGATTCTCTTTTGAGTTTGTGTACTTTGCTGTCATGGGCAGGTGATAACGATTGAACCAGGAGTTTATATCCCATATTCTTTTGATGGTCCAGAGAGGTATTTGTTGCGCTTTCTTTATTTAATTGTTAAACTTCATTATTGTTAGTTAAATAATTCAGATAAATACCAGGTTCCCAAATAGTCAGGCCCTATGAATAGTAAGTTTAAGGTGGATCCACAGATGTTGTATGTGTCATTCATTAGACCCATGGGAAATCACTGAATGCAAAGAACCTGCCTAGTGAATGAATGTTTACTCATTCCATCACATTCCTTTGAGCAATTACATGAAAAACTATAGACTTGTGTCATGATCATCCTATTGGGTTAGTCACTGGCTAGATTGGGCCCACTGGATGATGTCCTACTCTGTTTATTAATATTGATCATTATCATTATCATTAATAATAAACCAGTTGCATGAACAGGTACCAAGGCATTGGCATAAGGATAGAAGATGAAGTCCTTGTTACTGAAACTGGGCATGAGGTAACATTTTGAAAGAGTCCATATTCTGACAGCTAAAGCTGGTGGCTATCATTCTTATGAAATGTTTTGTGGTAACTTCCATTAATTTCATCATTTATTGTTAAAAACAGGTTCTTACAGGGTCAATGCCCAAAGAGATTCAACACATTAAGTCCTTGCTAAATGATTATTGCTGCAACAGAGGGATTGAAGCCCATAATCATATAACAGCCGCATCCAGTTGAAGATCACATGGTACTTCACAGTGGCAGGCCAGATTATTTTCGTTTTGCCTTTTTCCTTTTTAAGTTTCTCTTTGGTTTCAAATCTAACAGAAAAGACAAATGCCAACATGCTAAAAGGAAATTCACTACCAGTTAGCAGTCAACAAAATTTATTCAAATAACTCCTAAATAAGGGAAAATAGTAACTTTGAGCTGGTACCAGATGAGCTTGCTCATTTCCTTTCAGCCTTGTTTTGTGCTATGATTTTCCCTACTCTGTCTCATTTGAGTGGTCTATCCCTGTTTTCATTTGATGTATGGACTATAGTTTTGGAGGCATACACTCATTCAGGCAGAACTGGAGCAAGGGCCAGCTAGTCCTCTCTCTCTCTCTCTCTCTCATGTGTTTGTGTGTGTGTTCATGTGGATGGGTGACGCAGAATTTCAGCACTTCCAGCAGAAGAGAAGGAACCAGGCCAGAATTGTCTGCGGTTTTGGTTGATCCAAGTTCGATCCTGTTTTCTGTTTCATTCAGCCTGTTTTCCTGATCTGGTTCATCCAGAAATCTCCAATTCACAGTCTTTTTTGTTGTTGTTGTTTGTAATAGTGCCATAGTGGTGCTGGATCAAGTTACTATAAATCCAGTCTATTTCAGTCTTTGTTCTTTATCATTTTATAGAATTCTAGTCAGTTAATACCACTTCCAAAGCAAGCTATTGACTGGAGGAGTTTTAGGCTTAGTTTGAGTTCTATTTTTAAAGTTTTATTTAAATATATGTAAGGACTAGTGCCCTACCCACGAATTTGAAATTTATATGAAGAAGCTTTTGCTTTGCTGGTCTGTGGATTCAGGCTTACACCTGTGGAATTCAAGTGTGTTACTTCTGTGGATTCAGTAGTAAGTTGCTGTGGGATTCAGTAATTGTGTGGATTTCAAGTATAGATTCAGGTGGATTCCTGGATTGACCCATCTCTCCTATCTTCTCTGTATCATCTACAATCGCATACCAAGTCAGAACTTCTAATCTTTAAAACCTGTGATTATTGTTTTCTTAATTTCTGTTCTATTTTACTAAACATCATTCTGCTGGATAGAATACTGCTTAGTTCTACTTCAGATTTTGTTCTGAATTCCTATTACTATCTCTATTTTCAGTATAGTTATCAAGGCGTCGTCTAACCACCGCTTTTTTTGGGGGGTCTAGGCTATTGTTGCCTTAGTGCAAGGCGCTGGTTTAATTTTTTATTATTCTTTGATTCCACTTATTACGCTTCGATTGGTATCGAACCAAGTATGGCATTGATTTATGCCAAAAATCATTTAAGTAAATAAGTTTGTAAACTCCAATTCAGGAATAAGCAAACACCCCCAAATGAATCTAATAAAAATAGTTAAAAATTCAAATTCCAAAGGATAAAAAGGCAACTCCCCAGTTCAAGAACAAAAACTGAATTTTTGGTTGTTGGGGGCAATTTTCAACTTTCGAATGCTAGAGTTCTCTCAAATCTAAAAATTGCATAAATCTTATTGTGGTAGAACATCACTAAAAACCAAAAGAGCAGCAAAATAATCTTTTGTTTTGATATCTAAAAATTTATTTCCATTCAGGGAAATTTTAAACACATCGCGCGCACCAAATAAGGTTTGACTGAAACATAATCCTTCAATATAAATCAGATTTAAGCAATCTTGGATTTGTTGAAAAATTGGTTTTGTGCTCTACCTAATACAAAAAGTCTCATTTACAAATAAAATCATTTGGCTAGTCAAACTTATTAGAGAATAAGAATATTTCTCTAAATCGAGAGCAGTTTAATTACGTGTAGATAAGATCATATTTTTGAAGAACAGAATAAACCAAATGTGAGACTAGGTATACTAGGACAATAATCATTTCCCAAGAACAGTATAAACCAAATGTGAGAGTGAGACTAGGTATACTAGGACAATAATTATTTCTAAGAATAGTATAAACCAAATGTATGTTTTGATTGTTTCAAACTTTCAATAGCTTGCTTCTTCAATCTGCTGTCTTCTAGTTCTATGTTGATTTTTGATGACTTGATGTGGCTTAATGTTGATTTTTTATGACACTTTTTTGGGTGAATAAATAATTCATTGTCAAAAGCCCCAAAAGGGGAGAGAAAGAATTTACAAGAGGAACAAAGCAAGACAAATCAGCACCTAACCAGCAAGAGGAAGGGGCTGAAGGCTGCTACAAGGATAAAGGCAAACCCCAGGATACTACAATATTTCTGTTCCTGAGGGAATCTAAAACATTACAATGAGGTAACAAATGGAGCTTAGAGCTAACATCAAAGTAGATGACTTTCCAAATCTTTTCAAAGGAACGGGAGTTGGAGGTCCATCTTTGAAGATTCTTCTCCATCCAAGTATGAGAAATAGTGGCACCAATGCTTGTTTACCGACTGTATCACAGATGGAGTACCCAAAATAAGTGTAGTTCACCCAAAGCCACTCCCTAGAGAAGGGGAGGATTCTTCTATTGCAAGGCCAACAACTACCCAATTCCTTCTTCCAAATGGTGGAGGTGAAGGGGGAAGAAAAGAAGAGGTGATCAATGTCTTTGAAGCCATTGCAACATAAGGCACAAGTGGTAGAGACTGGCATCTGTCTATGAAGGAGAAAGGATTGTGTAGGAAGACAGTGAAAGAGGGGTCTCCAAACTGTGAAACTGTGGCGGGAGATGTGGCCCTTGAACCATGCAACTTTGCATCAGGGAGCTAGAGGAGCACAAACTCTGACATAGTCTCAAGCTGCGAAGGAGCTGAAGAGACCATTTGAGGAATGGAGCCAAGAAACTGTATCATCCGAAAGAGATGTCCAACTCGAAAGGGGAGGTAATGCTGCCCAGATGATAGATAGTGCATGGGGGGAGGGCTGAGGAGCAGCCTAGGCACCTTGGGAGATAATCGAAGCCACAGGGGAGTGCTTGCCGATACCTGAGGAGTAGATGGCCCTAGCGTCCATGACAGTAAAGAGAACTCCCATAGGATGCCAATTGTCTAGCCAGAGGAAAGTAGAGACTTCATCAACAATCTTGAAGAAGATAGCCTTTATAGCGATGGGTATGAGGAGGAGGATCTTACGCCAGATCCAGGAAGCATCAGTGGATGGGGAGACTGTCCATAGAGCATCATTACAAAGAGGGCCCGAATAGATCCAGTTGACCCAAATGCTGTCTTGTTTGGACACAATTTTCCAGATCAGTGTAAGGATGCCCGTTGTATTAGCCTCTTTAATCCTTTCCAAACCCAGGCCTCCATCCTTGGGAAGGCAAGTAGCATGCCAATTTATGGGATGGAGAAATCTAAAAGTTTCAGCCCCTTTCCAAAGGAACACACACATTAGAGTTTTCAAAGCCTTGATAGTAGACTGAGGCAGCCCAAAGTCACCACACCAATAAATGTAGAAGAACTGCAGAACTGATGGGATCAGCTCGAGCCACCCTGCATAAAAGAGAAGTTTACCCCTCCAAAGCGGGAGCCTTTTACAGATCAAATCAAGCCTAGTAGTGCAATGGTGGGCAGTCAACCTGGCAAGAATCTAGAGAGCCCCAAGTATTTGACCGGGAGGCGGCCAAGAGAGAAATCTGTCATCCCAAGGAAACTAGCCTTGTCAGTTTCAGGGACCCCCCCCCCCCCCACTAGGAATAAGTAGGATTTAAGGATGTTAATGCAGAGGCCAGACAAACTCTCAAAATGGTGCAAGGAGGACATGATGGTCATAATGGAGGTGGTATCAGCCTTTGAGAAGATCATAACATTGTTAACAAGACAAGATGAGTAAGCTTAAGGGCCTTGCATTTCGAGATAGGGGAGATAAGGAGCTGATCTGTGTTGAACTGGATACTACGGTAAAGGACCTCAAAGGCCAGGGATAAGAGGAAGGGGAGGGAGGCAACCTTGCCGGATACCCACAAAGGATGTGAAATAACCAGCAAGACTACCATTGACAAAGACTGAAAAGCAGTGGGAGGAGATACAAGAATAGATCCTTCTGAGGACTCAAAGGCTTTGCGAATGTCTATTTTCACAAGGGTAGCTGGAGAATGAGATTTTCTATCAAAGCCACGGCCATTCAGTGCAAAGAAGGGTATTATCAGAGATACTCTTGCCAGAAATAAAGGCCGTTTGGTTGGCGCTGACCAAAGAGTCAACAAACAATTGGATATGGTTGGCAAGAATTTTTGCAATGAACTTATACAAAAGGTTACACAAAGAGATGGGCCTAAAGTCAGACATAGAGGAGGCACCTTCTTTTTTCGGGATAAGACAGAGGAAGGTATGGTTGACTCCTTTGATCTGGCTAGAGTTAAAAAAGTAGCTCTTGAGGGCCTTGATGTGGTCAGATTTAATGATGTGGTTTAATGTTGATTTTTGATGATATAAGGTATATATATTGTAGCATACTAAATAATGTTAGCAAGAGAGGAAATAAAAAATTACACTTGGGTGCCTTGGTTGCCTAGGCAGGAGGAGCCTTGTCGCCTAAGCGCTTAGGCACCCCTCCACCACCTTGGGTCGCCTTGTCTCTTTAACAACTATGATTTCAATTCTGTTAAAACCCTGAATATGAGTTTAAGAGTTCTGTTTAAACCCTGAATATTCAAGTTGAGTTTAAGAGTCCTATTTCAAGCCAACTTTCAAAATTCTGGGTTCTGGCCTTGAATTTTAAAATCTGATTTCGGCAGCTGTTTATGGTTTCATATTGATGTTTAATCATTAAATCTGACCTTTGGTTGTTACTGTTCTGATCACTCTAAACCCTGCCCATCGATTCTGCTATTTTCTGGATTTTCAAGCTTCCTTTTTAACCTCCTGCAATTCTGGTTTTTATTGAAGTTTCCTAAACCCTAACCCCTTAGGTGATAGAAACCCCATTAGTGGGTGTGTGGGAGGGGCAATATATGAATAACAAGGATATTCTTGCAAATATGTGCACTAGGAACTTGTTTCTATGTAGTCATGCCCAGAGGTTGTCAGAGTTTCCATTCTGTCATGTTATTGTATTCGAAATGAATGAAGATCAGAGGAGTAATCAGTCTTCCAACAGTAGAGTTTCCTATGGTCGTCAGAGTGTTAGGAAGAGAATAATATCGTGATGTTGCAGGTGCAAAACCAATGCAACTAAAATTAGTTAATTTGTATTCCCAAAAAAAATGGTGGTGGATGTTTGTGATGGGAAATTGAAATCTGAATCTCAAATGAGGAAAGCACTTAAGAAGTGGAGGCTCTCATGGATCCAATGGGAGAAAATAAAACCATTACAGGGAAAGTGATTACAATGGGCCCATCAAGTTACAAATTCAATATTCTTGCAAATATGTGCACTAGGAACTTGTTTCTATGTAGTCATGCCCAGAGGTTGTCAGAGTTTCCATTCTGTCATGTGATTGTATTCGAAATGAATGAAGATCAGAGGAGTAATCAGTCTTCCAACAATAGAGTTTCCTATGGTCGTCAGAGTGTTAGGAAGAGAATAATATCGTGATGTTGCAGGTGCAAAACCAATGCAACTAAAATTAGTTAATTTGTATTCCCAAAAAAAATGGTGGTGGATGTTTGTGATGGGAAATTGAAATCTGAATCTCAAATGAGGAAAGCACTTAAGAAGTGGAGGCTCTCATGGATCCAATGGGAGAAAATAAAACCATTACAGGGAAAGTGATTACAATGGGCCCATCAAGTTACAAATTCAACTTTGATTTCCACTGCTGTACCAACTACTGACTTGTGCTCAGAGATGACAATGCTCCAAAATATAAAACATATAGCCCAGCATTCGGGGTTCCACAAATTTTTTTCCCAAGGCACCGTTTGTTTTGACGGAACACAAATTCAAGAGATTTCCCTCGATTTCTTTCAAAAGCGATTATGAATGTAAGAAAATAACTGTTTCATCACCTACTGCAAACACATCTTTAGTCAGTAGCAACTTACTGCTTTTAGATTCAATTTAATGGTTTGAAAGGATTATGGATACAGACATTTGGTAATCCTGTGGTTGTTTCTGATGCTTCCTTCTTTTCCTCTGGTACTGCTTTATGGTGTGCTCATATGATTTTACCAGGTTCTACAGACATCTATGCACTGAGTTGGATACGGGAACTGCGGATGTGCAGCAGAAACAGAATTGAAATTGAAAGGTGTTCAGGCGGGTCTTGGTCTGGCAGAACACCTTCGTTTCAAGAAAGCAACAGTCTACTCGGACTACCTTGAGGCAGTATGCAGTTCAATTACCTTTGTCTTTGAAGGATGGGATCGGAAGTTATTCTCTCTTATTTGATTTGTACTATTGTATTCAGGAGTTTGATACTTATTCTATTTTTGCAAGGGTAAATAATGAGAAATTTTCAGGTAGATACTTGATTTCTCTATTTTATAAATCTGTCTATTTGCTCTGATTGTTTCGGCGTAAAATAGGTGAAAATGAGAATTTTACTGTAAAATTAAATTTTCTATTGTTTGTTTTGTCGTCTGTAAATTTTCATCTATAAAAGTTTACAGCAAACCACCCAATTTCCGGAAAAAAGGCTTTACAAATTTTATCTACAATTTGTACGTAAAATATTCCCGTAAAAATGGTTTACACATAAACCCTCAGACCTCAAGAACCCCTTCTCAACCTAACCCTAACCTCACAGCAAGAGTCGCCAGTGTCGAGCACTTTCCCTGGGAGCGGTCATCATCCTCCAGTATGTATCTCTCTGTCTCTCTCTTGTCATCGTAGTATGGTCAACATAATCCCTTATCTGCCACCCTCCTCTCTCCCTCCCTCTCTATCACTCAGTCGTCTCTCCCTCCATTCTCCTTTGTCTCATTGAATCTTTGTGTTTTCACCCAGTCGCAGTGCCTCTCGCTTCCTGGCATTCTCTTCTTCTCTGGTGCTATTTTCTCTCTGTTTCTCTACCTCTATGACAATCTATGATCTCTAGTGTGTGCAGAAAAATTGTTTCATGGTGAGACTATAGAAGTTCGATCCGATGTAATCTACAGACTTGGAGCTTGTTGAACCCTTTTTTGTTGGTATTTTTTGTGCTTATGCTCATTTAAGAGCTTTGGATATTATGATATGAATTCAGAGATGAATGGAAGTGGCAGTCCATGCTTTCGTTAAACTCAGCCCTCTTAGATATATAAGCAAGATGTGAAAATTGGGTTTAACTTGGAAGTTGTTTGATGAAATGCAGCAAAGAGATGTTATTTGTTGGAATGCCAGAATTTCAGGGGTGGCAATCCAGGGAGATGGGGAGACTGTACTCAACTTATTCTCGGAGATGGAGAAGGCCCTCACCTTCCTTGCTGTTTTAACCGCTTGTAGCTATTTGGGCATGGTAGTTGAAGGTCTGCAGATGTTTAATAGCATGAGTGAAATGTATGCCAACAAGCTGACAATAATGGGTGAGGGCGTTCAATTGCTGAAAATAAAACATTGTAAATAACTATGCTAAGCGGGATTTATTCAAACTATAAATTTAGGAAAAGGCTCTCTGAGCCAAAGGCGTACACTATGCCACCTCACATGTAATATTGTATTAAAATTTTTTTTTAAAGTGAGAAATAAATTAATGAATAAAAACACAAATGTGAGTGGGTGTACATTACCATGCTTGTTCAGATAACCCTCTCCCCATAAATTTTATATATCATCATTCAGACATGCATTATAAGTGGAGTCTATTATAGATGCATCTCTCAAGAAAGTTGATTGGAGGATTCTTAGTCATCCTTAGCACTATTGTTTACTTTTTTTTGCATAATATACTTCTATTCTAACCCCCCCCCCCCCCCCCCCAAAAAAAAAAAAATTGTGGGAAAGAGGTAGGTTTATCTCCTTTGTAATATTAGTAGAAGATAATCCTACCTACTTCAAAGGGGTTACTTCCCAAACTAATCCTCCTACATCTATCCATATATACATGCGGGTTAATAGAGAATAATCAAGAAAAGCACTTTGAATTGTTGATTCATCACCAGAGATGGCTTAGAACCAATAGTTCCTATTACAGATTCTTTTGTGGAGGGGATTATGGCCTTTCCAACCTTTGTTATCACATTTTAGATCTCTTGCCTATATGTTCTTATGGTGTGCAGCTAAGGCTGGAAATATAAACCATTCTAATCAGACTATGGTAGCTTATAACAGTCTAGTGATACTTGGTAGTGACTGTAAAACTATGAGATTTTAATGTGATACTTGCAGAAATTCGGAGTCTTTGAGCTTGCTCAGATGAAGCCTCCTCTTATGTTATAAGTTCTGGTTATGAAGTCACATACAGAAGCCACGGAAGCATCAGCTAAATTAGGAGTATGTTCAGTTTAGTGGTTGTGTCCTCCTTAGATTATCTAGTATGGTCTCTTAGGTAATCTTCACTCTTAAACACTTACTAATGTGTCCTGCCTTATTTGATTAATATAATTACACCATCGAGTTTTGATAAACAATGACGATCAACAAGAAGTACCTTAGAAGGCTCATTCCACAGAATTGTTGCCATTAATAAACAAACAACCCATTCAAGAATATTGCTGCACTTACAAAAGCCAACCCCTGATGACAGAAAGTGCCAAACATCATAGATATTCCTTTACGATGACAGTAACTCCAGATAAACTTGCACTTGGTAAAACAGTCATAAGAAGTGCTCTGAGAGGGTCATGTGTGGCCATGTGATCACTGATTTGAACTATCTTAGAATGTCAAACTGCACAGTCCATAAACTGAAATTTCTAATTTTAACTGGACAGTGTACAAACTGATTTTTCTCTGCCTCATCTGGCCAAATACATTATGGCTGTCAAGATCACTTTGAGCTTGCTTTGATTTTGCAGAACATCAACTAGGGACTGCCTGAATGAGGCTACTGTCTATCATATTCTTTTGTGTTCAATAAAAATGTTCCTTTCAAGCTTGAAATGACAAACAGTTCTTTGCAACCATAAACACCAAAAAGCCTTACATTTGTTAATTAGCTAGAATGTGAGTGTGAGGAGAACAAATAATTAAGTAATCAGAGACAAAAATAACAATTCATCTGGAAAACAACACTGCAGATTGCCAAACCTCAGAGTTTACAAATTAGATTGCAGACACTGAGAATTTATTACTTGTTTAATTCTTAATGGAAAAATAAAGAAGGAAAAGAAGTAGTAGTTAATGACTGACGGGTAAATATTATCATAGAATTAGCAAAATTATGGACTTAATTGAATATTAGAACCGAAAAAAGCTATTTTCAGAAGAAAAATTATATTAAGTTACAAACTGATGTCCTCCCATAAAACCAGTCAGTAGAATAAAAGCAACTACAAATGTATATCTCATTTCTCCAGGTGAAATTTTACACTAATTTTCAGAAACCCATTTTCCAATATTTTACATTAAAACAAACAACGCCAATATATCAAATCGACAGGTTCCAATACTTAGTTTTCCCGAATAAACAAGTTTTCCCACAAAACTTAAAGATAATAATAAGCAAGTATCTATAAGTTTTAAAATTAATTTAAACTAAACCAAGCACATGATTATTTACGCACACCATGGATTAAAAATGGGAAAATGGTTCAAACTGGGAACTGATCTGAGGAACCCTTCTCTTGAACAGGCAGATAGTGCAATTGTGAGCAAGCTAAAACACTGAGAATGATACCAGTACTCAGATCAGGAATATATCATTGGCATAGAACTTTCAGGGTTGAACTTGACAAATAATAGAATCAAAAGCACTAGATTCATGTATAATCTCATGTGGTTGGTAGACTGCTATTACTGTCTACCTACCTAATCATACCCTATCTCTTCTCTCTGAAACAATAAATTCAAGTTGATCCACTCTGTCACCTCTCCTTGCCCACATTGAGGAAAATAAGGAGGGGGAAAAGGGCAGATTTAATGAGTCACTAAAATAGCCTAATCTGCTGCTCAGAAAGCTACAAATGCCTGATTACAGAAATCAAGGCAAATTTGATCCTAATGCTCATTCATTCTCGTCAAAAGAGAAGACTTTGTACCAAAGGCAAATCTCTTAAGAATGGCATCAGAAATCCAAGTCACTTATGCACAAGATGATCATTGCAAAATAGAACGACAAAGCAAAATTAATGAAATTTACAGTAGGTGAAGGCTAATTCCATTGTCAAGAAAATTTACAAGATCTTCAAGACTATTCTTCACCTTGATGACAAGAGAAAAGTGTGCTCTGGAAAGCATGGGCTGAGAACCACAAAGGATAAGTATAAGCATTCTTCACAGAATACATCTCCTTCCAAACTCTGTTGTTCCGGTGGTATAACAAGATCTGTCTCTGAGTCGCCATTAACATGAATTCCTCAGTCTGACTAATTGGGAAAACACTGGCTACGAGTCCTTTGATGCATCTGAGACTCACTTTGTCCACCATACACCATTCCTCTCTCTCATAGTTTTTCAAAACCCATATACTCATCCAAGCTTCTGAAATCTGAATTACAGACAAGGACCCTCCCAACTCCAACAAATGAACTCTGCTTCCACTTCCAGTCTCACCTTTACCGATCACTTCAGCTGGCAACGGAATTTTCCTCCAAACATCATTATCCAAATCAAGCACAAGGATATACAAGCAGCTGGACGTCAACCAGTGGAGAGACCCACTAACGAATACAACTTGATTCTTGTTCATATGGGTGAATTCGTCAGATCTGGAGGAAACAGATCTTCTCCATGTGTTGGTCTCCGAATCAAAAACAAGGCAGATGAAGGAATCAAGCGGCCTACGTCCAAAAGGGCGGTAAAAACCAGCTAAGACGACATTGAATTTCAGGGTGGATAAATTGAACGCCAAACCTACAAGGGTAGCTTCATCGTCAGGATGGAACCGAGTCATTGGCCTTTCTCTGGTCCTGGGAAGCAGCTTGAACTCTCGAGTCATTGGATTGCAGACATAATATACACCCTTATTGGGTATGCTAGAGCAACACAATAACCCATTACAAGAGGCTCTAACTTTAACTCTATCCTTTAAGAAATCCAGAGAGAACTCGGAGACACCCATTAATCTATCCACACAGATAAAAGTGGATTTGGTGTAGAAGGATTTGATGACCTCTACCAACACCATAGGGTTCTTAGATGATACTTCATTGTAGATTTGAATAAAATACTTGTTAGAGAGCAATCTGCGCCAAGACTTACAAACAGACTTGCATCGGAGTAGGGATTTAATGGGCAATCTCGAAAGAATTTGAAGAACAACTTCTTCCGGAAAGAACCCCTTTTCTAAATAAGACGAACTCATAATTCATTCGCAAAAAAGATATACGAAGAAATCTCAAAAGGGTAACTTGAGTTCAACTCACCTGGTGAAGTTTTTCGGGTGGGATTTCCAAATTTTTGCGTTCTAAAATACAGGACCCTCTCAGGTGACTGTCGAAAGGCCCTCCATTGATGGAGGAGAAAGAAGCTCCATGAGACATTAACAGCTAAAAACCAAGCAATCTAGATTCTAGAATTGAAAAGTAAAAGCGACCCAGATCGTTATTTAGGTACCTGCATACCATATATCCTCCTTAGAGGGATGATAAGGAATGACGAATTGCTGGTTTAGTCAAATGAACATCAGTTATGCTAAGAACGAAACCGACGAGTGAAGCGGAACAAAGAAGGGGGAAGAACCGCATCAGATGCTATTCCTCGTCGCGAAACACATTTCATTCCGTATTATATCCCTCAACAAAAAAAAAATTTCCTAATAGATATACCAATATTGCAGAAAAGGTCAAGCTTATGTGGAATCGGATTTGGTTGGATCCGATGGGATCGGCTGTGACCATATTCGATTCTGTAATCTGGGAGCGATTGATTCTATGGTTTTTTTTTGTTGTTGTTGGTAATGATTCTATGGTTTTTCGGATCACTGATTTTTAGATTGGTGGGTCAATTCTAGGTGTTTAGGATAGGTTTCGAATCGAATTAGAATCAGACAGACAGATTCGATCCTGATTCCAAGTTTAAAATCCTTGGAGAGGATAATGGATTTAAAAACAGGAATCGGATCGGGAGAATCAGTCTATTTGAATCAGAACCAGCCAACTCCATCTTGCTGTTTTAGAGCGGGCCAATCCATACCATACGGAGCAGACAGGCAGAATCTGATTAATCCCGGCCTATTCTAAATCGATTAGACACGATACAGATATGGATATGGATACGATACCTGATTTCTTGTTTTAAAACCTTGATGGAGAACTGAAAACTGCAACACTGGAGTTGTACTTTAACCAAAAATGAGGGAGAAGTTTATACATAGATTCCATTTTGGAGGCCATGATTGGGTGATATTGCTTCACCAGTGGGATCAAAGGGGATGGATAAAGTTAATAGCGGATTGAATATTGAATAGAGCAGTAAGTTAATAAGAACAAGAGCAGGTGTGGTGAATGATCTGATGAGATGAGCCATTTCTAGCTTTATCCGTTGAATTGGGATTTGGGACAACAATGGTAGGGTGTACCCAGCGCAAGAGACCCCACTGTTACGGGGTTTGGGTAGGGTTATAACATATGCAGTCTTATCCTCATTTCATAGAGAATTTGTTTTTCAATTCAAACCCACGACCACTAGGTCGCAATGGAACAACCTTATAGTTATGCCAAGGTCCACAACAATGGCATTTACGTAAAATCAGTGGGGTAATGGGATGTCATATTATCGCATGAGGGAGGATAGATACATCTTCAGATTGTTCTCTCCCCCCCCCCCCCACCCTTCTCTCCCCTCCCCTCCCCCCCCCCCCCTTCCCTTTTGAATTCATGGAAAATGCTTACAAGTTTTAATGCTGCAATTAACCCTTTAAATTCACCTAGTAAAAGTTCTGTACATTCATGTTCATATGAATACATCAGATGCCCTATGAGGCTATGAGAAGGGGGGGGGGTGGAATCCTCTCTAATTCCTTAAAACTCGTGGGTATTATGAAAACATCAATTGCCCTATGAGGCTATGAGAAGGGGGAAAAATCCTCTCCAATTCCTTAAAACTCGTTGGTACAATGGTACAGAAAACTCGGCAAACCTGATACGGTTTGGTACGATTAGATTTACGGTTACATCTGTAATGCAGTTTGGGGTTGAGAGCTCGACACTTGATAAACGCGACTTTCAACGGTACTAAGCTTGAGAAGAAAAGAAAAAAACTGACTCAATCTACCATTGGATATTGTGCCTATTAGGTGTCGACCTCTCAACTCCAAACTGCACAGTACTCTGGTGATCAAGGAATTGGAGAGGATTAATTTTAATATGCAACAGACCTTTTTTAGGTAATGGAAGGGCAACAGACCAATAATAAGTTATTTGCTGGAAGCTCTTCTGCCATTTATGATTTAAAGCTCAAACTGTGGATAAAATAGGCTGTGTTTCAGAGTTAATTTTGTAGAAATAAAAAACTCTAGCCGCTAAAAACCGTTTGGATACATTTCTTTTCTGATAAAGAGTTATGCACATTTCTAAACCATTTCTATTTTTCGAGAGTATTTTTCAATCAAAAAATACGTTTGATAAACAGTTTTATTTTTTGGGCGCCTACACCAGAGCAGGAGCAAATGAGAGTGTGCATAGGGTCGTATTTAATGTGATTTTTATTTGATTTTTATTGGGGGGTTTGTACGGTAATTTCATGTGATCCTGCATTTGGACACAAGAAACACGCAACCAGTTAGCATTCTTTTTCCCTTAATATTTTAGTGTGTTCTCCAACACTTTTTCCTCTTCACAGCTCTGGTGTTCCTGTTCTTAGCAACTGGTTTGTTCTACAAGAACACAAAAAAATGGCACCATATTTCTTCTGTTGATGTGTTCTCCAGGAATGAAAGAACACCAGAAACACTCCTGCGGACTGGTACCAAACACAGCCAGTTTGCAGATTTCCTGAACTATATAAGGGAATTCCTCTTACGGAATATCACCACACCATGGGATCAAACAAAAATAGAGCTTTCCCCCTCTTCATGTAAGAATCTAAGTACTCTTCAGAGAAGTTTGCTAGTTCATTTAGGATTCCTTTCCAAATCCCAACTCCACACCCCTTCCATGTCTGATGCAAGCTTTCAAGCAAAGAAGAAGAAGAAACAAATGGAAAATCTGAAACATTCCACTCATTTGTATCCCTTACCTCATCCATACATTCTGTCCAAATTCTAACCACCCAAACAGAAAACTTTGTGCCACAATCATAAGGAAATTTCTGGTTTGAACATTATGCTAGAACACAAGTACTTTCTCATGGACGAAGTAATATCACAAAATCAGATGTTGAGTTAGGAGGAAGTTTACAATGATCCTAGTTAGTCTGGAGATCAATGTAACAGTAAACCAATCATAGTTGGGAGAATTGGAGTATGAATTGTGTACATAAATTGCGAATTCCATGTGAATCAAGCACATTACAAAGAATCTTCCCATGTGGGAGTTACCAGTTTGTCACAGTTCAGGGTGCCTTCAAAGTCTAACAAGTTTGTTATCATGTTGAGGGGGTTGGCTAGGGGAGACAAAATTCAAACAATACATGAGGGGTCACAATTTCAAAAACCCATGATCATGTATTCAGTAATGATATCCTAAAAATCCAAACAGCCTAGAATTACAAGTAGTAAAGACGAGTCTCGATGTGCAGGAACAAACATTGTGTCACAAGATGGAAGGTCACCATACAAATTCCTGTACTCCATCCACGATCACAAGGATAAAGCCTGTAAAGGGGCCCAGCAAGCCAAATATCAACACCCATAGGAAGTTCTTGTAAAGAAAACACAGGTTCTTGCTAAAAACAGATTAAGATTGAAGTTGAACTGCTTGGAATGATCTCAGAAAATAAAGAAGATTCATACAACGCAAATTTAAGAGAATTTTTAAAAGGATCGACTGCTTATATTTGTGGGTTGTGGAGACAGTAGCATTTGAGGAATGCTATACTGCCACAATATCATATATGACGCAAAGAAAATGAGAACTGAGAGTATGAAGGAATCATACCTGGGCAGCCCTAATCCATTGGCCATCAATCCAATCTTGATGATGCCTCAAGTTAGAATGTTCAAACTCCAATTCTTCTTTAGTGTTCCTGAAGTATACCAAGTACTTTGAATTGTCAAGAACTTTGGAGATTGCACCCACCCACCAAGAATCACTGTACCAAGCATCGACTTCTTCAAGACGTTTGAAACGGTTAACCACTGGAATCTCAGGAGGAAGAGGCCTGATGTGCTGAGCATCCACCTTTTCTTTATGGTGCTCAGTCTCAGTTTCGTCTGTGAAGAAGTGCTTATGCTCAATCAAGTACTTATTCCCTACTTTTTTGACATAGGTTGCAACAAACCAAGCACCAACATAACCTGCTTCATCACTGCAGATCTCCACTTCTGTTCCCTTTTCAAATTTCACCTTCGACATTGATGAATGCTTTTTTGATGGACCCTCTGGTTTTGGCACATTACTCCCCTCTGGTTTCGACAAGACACTCTGCAACACGAGCCATTAGAAATTAAGTGAACATGAGAAACCAAGAAAAAGGAACAGGAACTGACATTTGATTTGAAGATTTCCAGTTCCCTTTTCAAACTTCACCTTCGACTTTGATGAATGCTTTTTTGATGAGCTCTTTGGTTTTGGCACCTTACTTCCCTCTGGCTTTGACATGTTACTCCCTGCTGGTTTCGACAAGACACTCTGCAACATGAGCCATTAGAAACTAAGTGAACATGAGAAACCAAAAAAAAAGTAACAGGAAATGAGCATTTGATTTTAAGATTCTACGTTTAAGATTGGTAACCAGTCATTTCAAAACATCAAAATTATGCAGAAAAACCAAATTTGAATCTGCGCCAAAACATTTATGCCATAAAACCCACATGTAAACATAATATATAAAAACTGAAAAGCCTAACATTGTCCCTTTCATTTTATTATTTTGAGAAGATTTTGACATCTGATTCTCAAGAGCTGTGTATGCTTACTTGAATTTTTTGCAAGCAAAGTGCAGCATGTATGTTAGACTTTACCCTGGTTGCACATGCATGAAGAGTATGCAGAATTAGATAAATGCAAATAACCCTAAAGAATAGATGCTGCAATACCCTATAGAAGGACTCCATGTGAAAACTAACAATTGTAAGCAGACATAACAATATGCTAAAATTAAATGTAATTAAAAGATTAAAGTGAATCAAGAAATACAAAAAATCTCTCCTTAAAATAACTTGGAACTCCATAGAATATATCAGCCACCAGAAAACACCAGGGAAGAAACAGAAAAACAGATCTGAAACCCACTATCAAAATCAAAATACAGCAAATATGAAGGAAGTGGTGGCGGATACTAAACAGGGGGAGGGGAGAAAAGAAATGAAATAAAACATTCATAGATACCCAAATTTTTTATTTACCAATAATTTTAGTTGTTTTCTCGTTCTCGCTACACTTGGCTACCCATCTACTCTTGGAAGAGTACAGTAGAACAGGGTTGAGAAATCTAACATGGCTATTTGAAAAATCAACAGAAGAAAAGTAATAATGAAGAGAAAACAAACCCAATTCCTTCCAGTTATACTTCGTCAGATTGCTTTCACATACTACACTTGCTTGATTGATTCAGATAAACAAATGTGTTTCGATTTTCTTAACCTAGGATTGCATATCCATCACAAAACAGTTCTATCTTGATAATATGGCTAGAGCAGAAGAGTTACACTTAGGAATTGAATAGGAAAGCAAGAAAGAAAAGATTTAAGGGGGAAAGGGAAAACAAAAAGCAGGAACAGAGAACCCAATAAAGAAGACAGAGAAAGAAAGTACGCAGTGGATACAAAGAAAAACCCAAGAAATAATGCGTACCTGGTCTTCTTCTACCTCAACAGGGTCTTCTTCTTCTTCTTCTTCTTCAACAGGATCATCGTCTTCTTCTTCAAGAGGAGGAACCCAACTGTGGTCAACCCATTCACGATGGAGACGAAGGACGGATGAAGGGAAAGTGCGTTGTTCCTTACTACCCTTGAAGTAAACGGAAAACCTATCACTGCCATGAATCTCAGTGATCACACCTTCCCACCATCCATCATCATAAAAGGCATCGACCTCTTCATTCATCTTGAAGGTCCGATATACTTCACGAGGAGGTGGAGGTCTCACATTGACGACGTTGAGCCTCTCTTTCAACGGCTTCTGGCGTTTTCCTTCGGTCAGTAAAGTATGGAACTCAAGAAATATCTTCTTGTCCCTTCCCGGCTCTCTGAGTACAGTAGCCGTAAACCATGCACCCCTCAAAGATTGTTCGTCGAAGAAAGCTTCGACCTCTGCTCCCTTGGAGAAGATCTCTCTCTCCATTTCCTTCCGCAACAACAAACCCACAAAAGACTTTCTATTACTGAGTTACTGCTTCGCTTCCGAACAGGCGAAAAGGGTGTTATGTCGGATATCATATAATAATGGCAAAAATATGAGAAAAAAAAGAATAGGAAAGAGAAAAAAAAGAATAGGAAAGAGAGAGACACGCTACAATGGACTATAGCCGGGGCGTCGGGGATACCGGTTTCGGGGTCTCGGTTTCTACTTTCTATTGGTTGTAATTTGGCGGGAGGAGAAGGAAAAAGAGGTTCCCATGTGGAGAGAGTACAGGGAAAATTATCACCTCCAGTTTGTTGATCGGCTCAGTTCCTCAGTTCCTCTAATAGGGGGATGGTGGACCCCACCTGGGCAGGGTGTTTGGGCATGGGTAGAGAGGTCATTTCAGCCCCCCTTGTTAGAGGAACTGGGGAACTGGGCCGGTCAGCAAACTGGAGGTGATAAAGATCCGAGAGTACAGAGTACGGATCCGAATCGTCTGCTGTCTGGGCTGCCCCGATGGCCCTGCTGCACAACATAGTAAGGTGCGAAATGACCGCCTTACCCCTGATCGAGTGGGGGTAAGACGGTCAATGTATGCCATGCTGTGTCTGTGCAGTAGTGCCATTGGGGCAGCCCGCGCAGCAACAAATCCTAGTATAGATGACAGAGTGCGTTGTCGACTCAATTCAAATCGTCTATGGCGCAGTTGCCCATAGCGGTCTGTGCGGTGCAGTATGACCGTGTTACCCCTGCTCGGGCAAGGTGTTTGAGAAGGGGTAAGGCGATCTTTGCACGCGCGGCTCAGTCTGTGCCACACAGGCCGCTACTGGTAACGCACCGTAGACGATCTGGATCCTTGCCGTTAGGATTAAAGAAAAATAAAACCTCGAGTGCTCTAGTCTCTAAATAGGGTTTAATAACACGAGGGTCCGGATCGGTCTATTCGGGTCGACGGATTCTATCAGACCTGCAGCCTTGTATGGAAACTAGGGTATAGGGAATTTTTCCTCTGCTCTCAATCGATTCTGGATTCTGATCCGGATTGAGAACAATCCAGATCCTGATTCTTGGTTTTTGAATCTTGGATTGCATTCAATCGGCTTTATAGTTGGTGTTTTAATGCCTTTTAGGGTTTTTCGTACAAGGATTGAACGATCCAAATCAGCTAGGTTCGGATCGTCCGATCCTGCTTCTTGAACCACTGGCTCTAAAATTTATCAAATTGGAATTAAGGTAGGGAAATGGAAAATGAGGAGAGAATCTCTTTCACTCGTGGGTTTTGGCATAGTTAGTAAGTTCAGGTACGACAATAATACATTAATGGATACGTACAGCAATTAATCGGCCTAAACGGCAATAGTACGTTTTCAAAAATTCTGGCGCAATAAAATATGTACGACAATGATACTGCACGTGGTTAATACGTGTATTAATACAGTTGCTCTGTAAAAGTACGGGAACAAAAATATGGGTTTATCCTAATAGAAATTAAGGAGCAAATTGATTTTTTTTGCAACTAAATTCAAATCTCTCATCCCTTCATGAAAACTTAAAACCAATATGGCTTTCCAATTTGAAATCTTTTCTCATGTGCACTTCAAACCAATATAGCCACCAAAATTATTATACAGTTGCCCCACCCGACTATTTATAATCAATAAAATAAGAAGACATTAACACAAAATTTTATTACCCTAATAAAATACAAAAACATGTCAATTTAGATAGAGAGAACGACAACATAATCAAAATACAACACAAAAAGCATGCATAGCCTCATCAAATCCAAAATTAAAAACTAGAACAAATATCCATAGAGTTTGATTAAGAGAAGACGGAAAAGGGGGACAGATTCAATCAACCCCACCCCCCCCCCCCCAAAAAAAATCCATCTCCCAAAAGAAATAGAATTTAGTGATTCTTCCAAGTATTTCAGCTTTGATGAATCCAAATTCTAGACTAACATAAACCCTAAGCAAAGAATCGAGAAAATAATAAGGTCACAAGCAAAGAAGCAAAAAAAAAAATACCAATTGAAGAAAAAGAAGAAGAAAGAGATTATTCTGCACCATGAATCAAAAACAACTAACACAAATAATTAAAGGGTTTTTTACAATTACCACCCCAAAATTTAAAAAAAAAAACCCTAGTTCGTGAAGAATTGCAGATCTATATAAATTTTATCAGAGAGAGAGAGATGAAAGATACCTGGCTTTGGGATCTTTATCACCTCCAGTTTGCTGACCGGCCCAGTTCCCCAGTTCCTCTAACAAAGGGGGGCTGAAATGACCTCTCTACCCATGCCCAAACACCCTGCCCGGGTGAGGTCCACCATCCCCCTATTAGAGGAACTGGGGAACTGGGCCGGTCAGCAAACTAGAGGTGATAATTTTCCCCTGGCTTTGATGGATATGAACTAGAACTAGAGTCTTCGAGGTTGATCAAAGAATCAGAGTGCTCACCGGCTTGGGTTGTTAGGATTTAGGTCTGCTAGAACAAGAGTCTTTGGGTTTCAGGTTTGGGGGTTTTTTCACTGGCTTTTGGGTTTTTAGGTTTTAGATTTATTTTTTAATTAAAACTCATAAATATGTATTAATATACAATTAATACGGCAATTAATATAATGTTTCTTTAGAATCACGTATAAATTTTACTACCCAATGGAATATGATAAAAATTGAATTATTGACTCATAAAGTCGGATAAGACAATTAATACGCGAACTTACTATAGGTTTTGGTGTTCAAATAATGGAGAGGGTGCTTTAAAAATTTGCAGATTCCAATGGGTGAAGGAAAACTTTATACCTTTTTGTTGATGAGAAAAAAAGTTTTCTCAACCAACGTAAAAAGGTACATTAGCTCGCTCTCTCTCTCTCTCTCTCTTCATGTGAAATGACCTATATCATGTCTATACATGAAACCGTTGATGCGCTCTCTCTACCACTTGATCAAAGAACTCTCTCCTATTAGTGATTTTGAAAAAGAAAATGGGTGAAGGAAAATTCTGATATTTAACATGAATGCTTGGGCGAATTTAAGGGTTTTTATCAATTTGATTCCAACCAGACAGTTTGGTTTCGATTTAATTCAATAATGCAATTGGTATAAATCCAATCGAATCGAATACTATCGGTTTCAATTTTTAAAATCAAAATCAATTACTATTCGACTGCGAATACTTTAATTGAGTATGAGGCTATGTGATGGGTGTTTTAATCCATGCACTCCCACTATTGGTTGCGCAACTGTGGTTCTCTGTAACTCTAATTTCAAGGTATTTCCATACAAAGGTTTATATTTTGGGTGAGTTTCCTAGCTTTCAAAGGCCATGTAACTCTACCTTATCTATAAATCTACTTATGTTATGTGAAGGGGAAGATGTCACAATTTTGGCAATTGAATATTTAAAAATTTATCTAGATATGATACGTATAAAATTTTATTATATATCCTCTTATGTATGCAAGGTTATAGGTATTGGTATTGATAAACCCAAAATCACACCGGCTAATCATGAGCCGCCACATGTCCCAGCCCAAGGAGGTGGACCGTCCCAGGCCCGATGGAGAACCAGCTACAACCCGAATCACAAGGGTGGCATAGGCGCGGATCAGAGACGGGCACGAACCTAGATGGGCGCAAACCAAGAGAGGGACGTGGACCTAGATGGGTGCAGTGGGCGCGGACCTAGATGGGCACGAACCAAGAGAGGAAGGCGAACCTAGATGGGCGCGGACCAGAGACAGGCGTGAATCGAGGCCCAGGGGCGCGGACTCCCTTGGGCATGGACCCCTAGGAGCACGAACCCCCATGGGCACGGTTTGCCTATGTGCACGGACTGCCTAGGGGCATGGACCTCAGACAGGAGTGGACCTAAACTCAGGTACAGATCGGACCGCGAACGTAGACCCTGATCTAAGACCAAGCCACTACCACGGCCATCAACAAGACATGCATCACCTCAAGGACTCTAAGCCACCGCCTACCAGTCATATAGTCCCTGACATACTCAAACATCACGGATCTTATCACCACATGCAAGCATCTATCTACTCAGGACATCAACCCTACTGGGACACTACCTTCCTTAGGGAGACAACCAACCAAGGAAGAGCCCTGCTACCCAGAGACTCTATCAACTACGAGGACTACTCACCACCGACTGGGACTCTCCACACCGCCACACGCCACTATAAAAGGGAAGGTACTCTACCTCATCCACCCATCGTGAATTCTAATCATTCATCTGTTTGCTCAGAGAGATCTAACTTAGGCATCAGAGAGTCATAGGCCGGAATCACACCAATTCTCCTTTCTCACCCTGGTCCTTTTGCAGGTTACGGCACTCGAGGGACCACCAAACGATTTCTTGATGCAACAGGTATCAATGATCGTATCGGTCACTTCCAATATTGAGACCGATATGATACAGATTGGGTCGTAATGGCCCGTATCGTTCAAAAATTCAAAATCGAGTCAATTTTTTGCCAATACTCCTTATCCCTATCAGTATAATATTAGTATCAATATCGATAATATCGGTATGTATCAGCCAATATGATACCGATAACTTGATCCAGGTATGTATGTCACTGCGTTGCGAAGTTGGTGTGTGATGTGTTGTGATACATGTGTGGATTGTTGAAAATATGTCTTCATCAAACCCGACTTTGATCAATAAATTGGTTTATTTCTTTTATGCTTGATATTTCGTAATGTGTTTTTAAAATTGTTCTATAGGTATTCATCTAAAATAGTTCTCAGTTAGGGATAGGACCGGACATCCTATCTATATGGTCGTTACTTTATGTGTCATTAGAAATGTTGATTTCATGACATAAATGTAATTATATATTGTGCATATGTATAGAAAAGAATCTAGTATAAATCTTACATATCTTATTGTAAGTTGTGTAAGAACGAGATTTGTACTCGTCAACAATTGATCCTTTGACCTAAGAGATCCTTATTGTTACAACATTATATCACAGGTTTTGATACATCAAAAGGTGCACTGGATTCGGGATAACACATGGTGAACAAAAGAGATGCTCAATACCCTTAATTGGGGTATATCAAGTAAAGAGAATGCTTGTGATTGATCAGAATTAAGGGTGTCAATCTGGAACCGAAACCGTATACCGAAATCGAAACCGTCCGCGTAAAACCGTACCAAATCGCACCGTTGCAAAAATGGTACGGTACGATATGGTCAAATGGTATTGACCACGGTACGGTACGGTAACGGTTTTTACGTTCATACTGTCGGTATGTACCAAAACCGTACCGTTTTACCGAATTTGTACCATGTACCGAAACCATACCGTTTTACCGAATTTGTACCATAATCGTACCGTTTTGGGGTATAAACATATAAAAATGAAAAATAAAAGAGTATACTCCATACGGTGATACATTAAATACTAATACTAATATGGCATTCTTTGATTTACCAAAAAAATATGGCATTCTTTGTTTTAAAGATCCCATATTTAGACCATTTTTTAATACCATTTTTGTGAAAATCGATTTCATGCCGTTTTGCATACCGTTTATATACCGTACCAAAATCGTAGCGGCACGGTAACAGTATTGAAAATAGGATTTCTAAATGGTACAATACAATAACGATATTAGGAACATATTTTTTATACCATATCGTATTACCAAAATCGTACCGATTGACACCCTTAATCAGAATGATATCTGGAATCTGGATCCAAATTTTTCTTTTTTTTTGTAAATTGTTTATGAAATTATTTTCTAAATATCAAATGTAATATTGTTATTACAATACTTATTAGATTATAATTATTTATTGTCTATTCTAATCATAAATGACTTAATTTACTTTATATATATATTGGGAGAATGTTCTCTGTGCCACAGCGCAGGCTACATCCAGGCACATGGACCTTCCACTTAGAGGAGGTAGGGTGGTCATTGTGTCCACCCCCATGAACTTGGGCACAGCCTGCGATGCGGCACAGAGAACAGCGCCCCATATATATTAATCGGGTTGAAACGGTTTAGAATCGATTTAAACGATTCAATTTGGTTTAAATCATTTAGCTAGGTGATCTCAATTCAGAGCTTATGGTCTCCTTTGGTTTCGATGCGTTTGAACCTCAGACGAATCATTTCGTCCGAAACGAGGGTTTCAGCCTTCTCTTCTCTGCAATTTTATTCTATCCATCTCAACTGTAATGCTTCGCCCGCGCCGGAGATTTTGGACCATGAGAGCCGTATCAAACCTTTAAACAGAACCGATCTCGAAACTTTAGTGCTGCAGCAGTACCGCCATGGAAAATTCTCTGACCTCGTCACCAACGTCGTCGCCGTGCCTGCCGTTCTACTGGCTGCCTCCGATAATCTTCGTCCTCGACTCTCTAATGGCGAAAGCTCCTTCGATTCTTCTCTTTACACCTCCGTGTCCCGGAGATTTTCAGTGGAAGACACCGCACGCGAACTTCGAGAAAATCGTTTCGATGTTGAAGCTTGTTGTGTTAGAATGCTGCCCTCGAGAAAGAAAGGAGACTCCTTGGTCCTTCCCAATCTGAAACTGAAAGTCGTCATTGAAGCTGTTCGGCTTGTGCTGGAGATTGTCTACGATGAGCGTTTCGCTACTTTTGCCTACGGTGGCCGTGTTGGTATGGGTGGGCATACTGCAATGAGGTACCTTAAACACTCCGTCGAAAACCCTAATTGGTGGTTTCATGTTTGTTTTCATCCCCACAAATTTGATGCTCTACATTTTCGTAAACTTAGTTCCTTCATCCAATCTAAGATAGAAGATAAGCTTTTGATTGATCTTATATGGAGATTCTTCGAATCCGAAGCGGTGAGGATTGAATTTGGTGGTTGTTCCATGGGAAGGGGCTTTCCCCAAGAAAGTAACCTCTCCCCAATTTTGATCAATGTTTACTTCAATGGTCTTGATAAGGAAATGCAAAATCTCCGCATGCAGATGGACCATCTCAATCCGAAATTTGATCCCATGGAGTATTCTTTGCCTCCATCCAGAGTTTTCCATAAACCTGTGAAGATGTACGCAGTTAGGTACTTGGATGAGATACTAGTGATAACGTCTGGTTCGAAACCACTGACTATGGACTTGAAGAATCAAATTGTAGAATTTCTAGAGGGGATATTGGAGCTAAAGGTAGATAGATTAAATACTACAATCCATAGTGCAGTATCAGAGAAGATTATCTTTTTAGGAATGGAACTTCAGGCTGTTCCCCCTTCAGTTTTGCATCCTCCATTGTCAGATAAAGCGATCAGGGCTCGGAAGAAGTACATTAAACAGAAAGAGGCTAGGGCTCTAGAGCTGAGAAATGCTAGGGAGACTAGAAGAAAGAAACTGGGTTTGAAAATTTTAAATCACGTTTTTAAGAAGTTAGAGAGGGCTGAAGGGTTCAAATTTGACTTCCATATTGAGATGCAGGTCAGAGATATCTTTAGAGCTTGGGCAGATGAAGTGGTGCAAGAGTTCTTGGGGTCCTTGGACGAGCGTTCAAATTGGCATCGGATACTGTCATCAGGTGATTTTCTCAATTTGAAAGCTATTAGGAGTCAGCTTCCCCAACAGCTTGTGGACGCTTATGACCAATTTCAAGAGCAGGTAAACAACTTTTTGAATCCAGTTCAAGCTAGAAAAGCTTTGGAGGAAGAAGGCAGGAGAAGAGAAGAAGAAGAAAGAGAGAGTTACTCAAGGAGCACAGTGAAGGATTTGACAAAATTGTGTATCAGAGTTGCTGCACCAATCCATCTTGTTAGGAAAGCGGTTAAATTAGCTGGATTTACAAATTCAATGGGGCGTCCAAGGCCAATCAAATTATTAATTCCTCTGGAAGATACCGATATCATCAAGTGGTATGCAGGTGTAGGTAGGAGATGGCTGGATTTCTTCTGCTGCTGCCGAAATTTCAGTATGGTAAAAACGGCTGTCACCTACCACTTAAGGTTTTCCTGTTTATTGACACTAGCAGAAAAGCATGAGTCAACCAAACGTGAGGCCATTAGGCATTACACCAAGGATCTGAAAGTTTCTGATGCAACTGGTTTGGAAGAAGTGCACTTCCCAACAGAGAGGGAGATCAAGATGATGGGTGATAATAATCTTTCTGATCCAAAACCTGTGGATGGGACACTATCAATGATTCTGATCAGATTAGCTTCTGATGAGTCTTCATGTTCTTGTGTGGCTCACTTCTGCAATAGAACAGATGTTGGCGTTTATCGGATCCGGTTACTGCAAAACCGTCTTAATATGAATCCATTGAATGAAGAGAAGTGGGTTCCTGGAATGGGAGTCATTCATGAGAGTCTAAATCGGAAGTGCCTCCCACTCTGTTCTGATCACACAAGTGATTTATACCTGGGAAAAATCTCCCTACAGGACATTGACTGTACTTCTTTTCTGGATGTGCAATGAGTAAAAATTTTTATTTCTTGTTCCATATTGCTGCTTGGTTTTGATCCCCTTCCATATGTTGGGTGGGCACAGTAGATGAGGTGAATGTTTATCAGATTTTGTTGGGTTAATTAATATACAGGACAAACATACCAAGGCTTGTAATTCTTGGATGTCCATGTTGAAGAATGATTCATTCATGCTTTTGATTCCTTCTTGTTAGAGAATGAAGTTAATATTTGTTCTTTCTTGTTTATTTAGTTAGGAAGAGCACCCATATATACAACAAAAGTACTGCTTTAAGTACTGATGCAGAGTTTCCTGAAAGTGAAGAAAATGCTGGCAAAAAGGAGGAAAGCTAAATTTTCTCATTTAGAACACAAATGTATTTTACCACTAAAACTGATGTGCTGTGTGCCAGTTGCCATATTTGTGATAAGTTCAACACAAATCAAACAAACCATGCCTATCCCCACCTATTTTGGGATGTAATTTTTCTTTCCTAATATCTTGAATTTTTTTTCATACCTCACTGTGTATCGATGAAGCGGTTCTAACTAGGAACAGATCTGTCTAATTTTATTTAATAAAAATGGAAAACAAAGTCATCTGATTCAGCCCGATACAGTTGATCCATATTGATATCGGTATCAATCAAGACTGATATCAATCCCGAAACCATTTTTTTTTAGACTGTGCTTTGAGAAGAGTGAATGTCATCGTTAACTCTTACCCCTATTGTTCAAGATTCAAAATATGCTTCTGTATTCTAATAAGAGGGTTTCATGTGGATGAAAAGATTCTCTCTTCACTATTAGAAACTCGATACACAAATCAATAAATTTGAAAGGGAGCAAAATAGAAAAGGGAGATGGATCCATACGCCAAGTCAAATGTGATGGAACGGTTTCATACGTAGAAGTGTTTCGTCTCTCATGTAAGGAGGAGAGAGAGAGTTTGTGCTAACATTTTTCTCTTCATTTTAATTGGGTTGGGGAAGAGAAGGAGGTTAAGGGTGTCAAAATCAAATCAAAACCGAAACTGTGAAATCTTTTATTAATTGGTTCGGTTATAGTATCAAAATTGAGGTTGTTTAATTAAAGGCTTTTAATCGAACTGGATCGTTTAATTGAATAAACTGTTTAACACTGTTAGATGTCCATAAATGTGTTAAAATCAAATAAAAAACTGTGTTTACTGAAACCATGATGGCGTTTAATAAATGATTCAGTTATGATTTCTAAATTGAGACTATTTAATTAAACGGTTTAACCGAATTAGACCGTTTAGCTGAAACCTAAGGGGGTTGGTGTTGAATCTAATATTCTATCGGGGACATATTTGTAAGTCATAATTTCATAATCACCCTCGAAGATCCTAAAATTACATTAAAAGCACAGCCTATTTTTCTGGTTAATAATCAATCTGGTCTGTAGGAAAGGAAGATCAAAATGGGCGTTTTGGCAGGCACAATTGGCTTCACCGTTGACCCGGCGGCGTTTCTCCCCAAGAAACCCTATACTATTACATCCCATCTCCGGCGTACAACCTCATCCTCCTTGGCTTCTGTTGGAGTACGAGAAGAACATCCACATCCACTTGGAGGAGCGGTGGTAGTGGTGGCCGCCAATAGATGGGTGTTCTTCAATTTCAATAAGGCACTTAACGCTTCCAGGTCTTGGAAAGGGAAAGCGAGGGCCAATGGTTCTCCTGGTCTCTACTCTGCTCAAAGCTTCGAGCTCACAGCAGAGAACGTGGACTTAGTCCTCGAGGATGTTCGACCCTATCTTATTGCCGATGGAGGAAACGTCGATGTTGTTTCCGTCCAAGATGGAGTCATCTCTCTCAAGCTTCAAGGTTATATCTACCTCTTCTGTTTTCTATTTTATTCTCATACGGTCAGTGCCGACCGTAGAGTTAGAGTTTCTCAATTACTTGGTAGAAACTGTGAATTCATGCACTTTCTACAGTGTCTTCTTTGAGAAAGGTTTTTTTTTTTCTTCTTTGCAGCCGTTGTTCAATATGGTCTCTGCCTTCGAAGTAACGGGGTTTGTTTCTTTGTTATAAATTCCTTTTAAAGATAATAAAACCCTGATTCTGGGGATTTCTATTGTCTTAGGAAGCTGAGGGATTTGGAAATTTTCAGGCATTCAAAATTTCATACAGCCTTGGTTTACCCGCCGGAGGTGGGAGCTGACAATAGGCAGTGGATCATTGGGAGGGGGGTTTACAAATCTCGTAGGTTAGGACCCCAGACTAGTTCTGATCAACCCTTAATGCCCTTACTGTGAGAAAGTTTCATTTTTTAAATTGCCCACTGTGATAGATTACTTTTAATAATCTGGCTCTTATAGCTAAACCATATAAGCGTTTCATTTGATGATTGCCTATCCTAAGGGGGAGGGGGTGGGGGTGGGGTTGTGTTTGAGGGTGTTCACAATTAAGGCCCTCTTTGTTAAGTGTGATTCTTAGAGTAACACTCTGCAAGCGAGTTCTTGGTACTGTAATCCACCATTAAATGGAGATGGATGTTTCTGGGTTAAACTTTACTTGTAATTGATTTATTACTTGGTTTGTTTTATTTCCAAGTGGAGTCCTTTTTTTCTTTTCCTTTCCTATAGGAAAATTCTAAAAAAATTATTTTCACCATCAAAGTAAAATGTGCAACCAACGAACTGATCAAAGAAATTCTTATGGCCGTGTTACATTATGCCCTCTACATCTGAATCCCCTTTGCATTGGAGCATGGGTTAATTAGGTTGTTGTCATGTGGCTTTTGAATTGCTCCTTGAATTACCATCATGTGCAAGGGCTAGTTCTATGGTTGTTAGGTTGATAAAGCTTTCATATTCAGGAGCAAAAAATGTATCTGAAGGAGTGAGAAGAACCCACTTAAAAGTACTTAGCAATTAGCATGAAAAACATACTGATTGTTATGATTTCTTCTTCATTATTTTTTAAAGAAGTGTGCCCAGTGGTTCTGATGAGAGATTTTCAACAGGATTAAAAGAGGAAATATAGGTAGGAGTATTTGGATCAATTACATGAACTCTTTTGCACAATTGACTGACCTTATAGTGCTAAATTGTTCTAAAACCATGTAGGAGGGCACTTAAATCTTTCATCTACTGGCTGAAGGTGCAAAAGTTTCTTGGATCCATCTGAATGTACTGATTTCTTGTGTTTTTCTATATTTAAAAGTTTCAGTGGTAAACCATATATCATCTGCTACATTATACATTATAGAATCTCAATGAGGCACAGTCGAAAGAGTGACTATTTTGCCAGCCTTTTGAATTAGGGCAAGATTGGGTTTGACAATGTTCCGAATCAACTCTTTTATGTACTGATAGAATATATGGTTTTTAGTTCCCTACATATGTATTTTATCCTCTTGAGCCAAACTGAAGCTTACCTTGTTCTCAAATTGGGTTTCCAGGAGCATGTGGGAGCTGTCCTAGCTCGACAACCACCATGAAGATGGGGATAGAACGAGTATTAAAGGAGAAATTTGGAGAAGCAATCAAGGATATCTGCCAGGTCTCTGATGACCAGCAGAGCGAGACGACTGTTGAGGTCTGTTTGTTTGTTCTCTCAATTAATGTTGATTTCATAAAGCAAACAAAAGCAATACTTAATAAGTTAAAGTTCAATTATAGTAAAATTGGAAGATTTTCAACCTTGCAGACGGTGAATGGTCATCTTGATATACTAAGGCCAGCCATTAAAAGTTATGGTGGGAGTATCGAAGTACTATCCATTCAGGGAGGAGATTGCTATGTACGATATATGGGGCCTCAGTCAATTGGATCAGGAATCAAAGCAGCCATCAAAGAGAGATTCCCAGACATTGTGAATGTTTTCTTCAGCGACTAATCTGCAGTCAAGAAAGTATATGGAGGCATGGAGAGGCACAGGATAAGGAATCCATGCGGAGAGCTCACTTTCTTTTACTTTAATATTTCATTTGGTAATACATGCTCTTTTAAATCACATGCATCTTCGAGTGCATGTATATTTTGTTTATGAATGTATATAGGGTCTCGTCCTCTAAGTTACACAATGCATATACGGACTTGCAGTTCCCTAATCATTCAGGTAAGCTAATGGGTCCTTTTGTGGTGTGCTTCAGCCCCTCCTGTAATGGCCAACTGCAGCATTAACTTTGAATTCCTCAATGGCAAGACTCGGTTGCCAAGATAAATGTGGGAACATAATAGTTACTTACCTGTTCGGGTTTGGAGTTGCAAACTGTTACAGAATAGGGTTTCAGCTAACCTGCAACACCACTAACCCTTCAAAGTTGTTCTCGAAAATATGGGAGTTCTAAATGTTTTGTTAAAAGGGAAGCTGCAAATCGTAATTGCTTTTGCTCAATGCTAAGGTTATGTTTGGATGACCCTTTCATGGTCTCCGACATAGAGAACAGATTCATACTTCTAGGTTGCGAAGATCCTCATCCGAAAAGGTTACAAGCCTTGCAAAATGCTTTAACATAGAATTCCGAGAGATCTTCACAACCTAGAATGGTGAATCTGTTCTCTATGTTGAGGACCATGAAAGGGCCATCTGCACCAAAGAAAGATTTGTTCTATATCTGGCCAAATGAGTTTTAGCATTGAGCAAAAAAAGTTATGATTTGCAGCTTCCCTTTTAACAAAACATTTAGAACTTCCATATTACGCAAGAAAAACTTTGAATTGAAGGGTTAGTGTCAATGCAGGTTAGCTGAATTCCTATTCTGTAACAGTTTGTAGTTCCAAACCCGAACAGGTAGGTAACTGTTATGTTCCCACATTTATCTTGGCAACAAGGTATTGCCATTGAGGAATTCAAAGTTGATGTTTCAGTTAGATATAACAGAGGGGCTGAAGCACCACAAAGGACCCATTAGCTTCTTTGAAGCTGTCTCATAATTCATTGGTGTCTATTTTTGTATCTCTTTTATAGCTTATTATTTTTATGAGAAATCACTTCTATAGCTTTGCTTCAACACAATGTCTTCTGGCGTGTGATTGGCATCATTGCACCAATATCAAAAGATGTTCAATGATTTTACAACACTTAAGAATGAGTGAAGACATTTCGATTTTAAATGTGAGATTTTTTTTTCGAATGTAACCTCTAATCATCCGGGTGTTTGCTTAACCAAGGTTTGATGTCTTTACGGAAAAAGAATTCCCTCTATGAGAGTTTTTCCTTCAGTATTGGCCTAATCTGGGTGCTTGGGTTGCAGCCTCTTGTACCTTGCCCATCTTTGGCTCGATGTTTAAGTCGCATTTATTCTCATACTGTGCCCCTTGTGCCGTGCCCTTCTAATTCATTGTTTTAGCTGATGGTTCAGTGTTGGTTATGAACAATTCGATGATGAGCTGGAATGGGGGAAATTATCAGAGACCAGCGTGCACAGAAGTTAGCTATGCGCTCAAACAATGAGGTTTCATACTGCTACAATGAAATTGCCATGAATATCATCAAGTCAAATCATGAACTACCATCGATATTCATGTCAGTGAATCCTCACTGGCTTGATCTACAAAGAACTTCTGGTAGGGTTTGTGCTATCACCATTATAAGAAATAATAATGTCTCAATATGAACAATTGAGGCAGCTGGGTTTGGTATTTTTTATCTTGATCAGTTGATGGGTTTGGTTTATCAGTTCAGTAGGATTGTTAAGTCTAATGTGACTGTGGAGTCATCTAAGAGAGTAGAAGAGTTGAAGTCTCTAAGGAAGTGGACACTTCTAAGAAGGTCAAGTCTAACAAAAGTAGAATTGGAGTCTTCTAAGGTGGTGGAGTTTTCAAGGGAGTGAAGTCTCCAAGAGACTAGTTTTTAAAGGAGGTGGAATCTTCAAGAAGGTGTAAAGTCTTCAAGGAAGTGAAGTTTTCGGGAGAGTGGGATTTTCTAAGGGTGGAAGAGGGAGTGCTATAAAAGGAGGAAGGTATTTACCATAATGAGTAGTGAGCATCCAACATGTCAGGATCCAAGCAAGAGTCCAAGGGGTATAACATTGTTGCGATGTGTGTACAAAGACTACACAGAATCAATGTAGAGACGGGGTCATAGCTCTTGTTTTGGATTCTGATAGAAGTGAGAAATGGGCTCATCCCCCCCCCCCCCCCCCCCTCTTCCATGGATGACAAGGTCCAGATATAAATCTGGCTTATCTTTCAAGTCCACCATTGATGTTTCAAAGAATATCCTTCAAAAGGAGAAACAAGATAGTAGATTGCAATGAGGCATGTGAAATTCCTATTTGGTGCGAAGACATAATTCTCATTAATGAGTGAAATCCAAAGATTCCAAACCATTATAAAAAGGAAACCCTAATTTTTATTTCCTCTTAATCATTTCACTGTGGAGGCTAATAGATATCTTCTTAACGTCTTTGATCATTTGCTCACCTTGTTCTTCAAGAAGAGCTCAGTGAGCATAAACACCACTAGCCCATTTAACTGCTATAAGGACTATTGCGTCAAACATATCAAATGAGTCAAATGTGAAATGGAGTTTCTACAGTTCCATACTTTGGCTATAAATTCAAAAACATGGAATTATATATAATAGCTACTGCAACTGATTAAGTGGGACAAGTAATGGATTAAGAAAATCCCAAGAACTAAGCACCGTAACAGTTTGCCTGGTGACATGATGCTGCACCAAAACAACAACCGTGCTCCGATTGGCCTGGCATGGAGATTCTATCTCACATCGGCAGCCTGTAGATCCCCTGTCCTTTATACCTTTGCATTCTTCCTTCACACTTAAATATGCATCCTCCTCCCCCTATTTCCCCCCCCCCCCCCCAAAAAAAAAATGTAAATGTACACATATACAATACCATATCCCACTTGGCCAAACAAATGGGGCTATCAAGTTCTTGTGTTCTCTTTAACAACCCCCCCCCCCCCCAACAAAAAAAGAAGAAAAAAGATGCATTTTCTGGCACATATACCAAGAAAGATTAGATGCTTTGTTGCAAAATCAAAACGAAGGCTGCTCTCATGCTCCTAACAAAGTGTATACTCACATTGACTACTCTACAACCAAGCACTAAAACATCGACACTTGTGTAATAGGTATCTTCTTCTACATTCTGCCATTTCATTGGAGCACAAGGATCAGTTCAGCCGCTTATCCATCAAAACAGAATTAAAGAGGCTTTACCAAACCTGGATCATGCATTATGAAGAGCATTAAAAATGTACATAGCCCAGTCATGTAACTGGAGGCATAAAAATGCTTAATGACAACCATAATCACCAACTTTTAACTTTCGCCAAGTGTTAATAGTTATGTACCTCTAAATTATCCATCAGAAGTCTTGAACTTCCGAGGCCTCTTAGATTGAGGCGGCGATGGTGGTGCTTCTGAAAATCTTCCAGGAGCCTTGAAAAACAGTGTTTTAAGGGAAATGGATTCACAAATTCAATATAAGAACAAAAAAGAACTCAAGTACAAAATTAAAAAGGCAACGTAGGTAACTAACTACCTTGCGCTTGTTGTCACGCTTGCCAACTCTTTCCCCTGAAAAACAACAGAGAAAAGCGTGTAACTTGATCATACAGGTTTAGTAGGCTACATTCAGCTACTCATTAGTCATTACAAACTAAGTTACCTCCAAAACTAAGAGGGTCAGGAATGAATGGCCGATCCTGATCCAGACCACGATGTGCACGCTGCTCACAGAATCAAAACACCATAAAACATTCCATTGACAGTTGTGCAGCAAAAGAAAGAACAAAAAGAACAAGAGGAGGATAAGCAGGCAAAGTCTCAACAAAACAGCACCAACTTTAAATTATGCAAAGGCATGCAATATGTATGCATTCATATTTAGTTATCCCTAAAGTGCACCTTCACTTCTTACCTTGGGAGTGCTTGGTATTTCAGTGTATGAATTCTCACGGAGTGCTGAAGCCTCTGCCTCTTTATTTTGCAACTGATTATCAAACATATAAAGGTCATGAACAAACATCAGAAGGGCAGATAAAGAAACAGAACATGACATACATGTGGATCCACATTCTAGTCTACGTCTTCCACTCTTTCATGTTGCAAGGCATCAGAAAACCATATATTCATTTAGAAAATAGCAAAAGAACATGCATGTTAAATGCATTGAAGAACCTTAATCTAGTAATAGAGAAGTGAAAATTCTCATTCTTTGTGCAATTGCCTCACACAGAGAAAGACATGTTCATTATATAACAAGAAAACTTTCAGCTCCAGATAACTGGCATGTTGGTACAATGATCATATCCATGCGTAATGTGTTTCCTCTTGGCTAAATCAATCTCGATTCATTATTTATCTCTATTTGGTGCCAAGAATGTCTTTCTCACAACACCAGCTGAAGTCATGACTTCAGGCCCGGCCACCCACCTTTTTTTTGGGGGGTGGGGATGTGTGTGTGTGTGTGTGTGTGTGTGTGTGTCTGTGTGTGTGGTGGATAGGTCAAAATAATAGTATTAGTGTGTGTTGTCACGCAACCAAAGATACCAACAGGCCTATTCCGTACAAGGGCCCAAGATCAAGCAGCTCTATAAAACAATTAAATAAATCTTAAGTCAGAGATGAGTGATAGATGAATCCAAATACTCCCACGAACACAAAGCCCTGAAGAGAATCAGCTCCTCGGCTTGGTACACCACTTTATACACGGGTTCCTTTCCAGAATCCTACCAGAACAAAAACTGAGGACAGAACAAAACTACCAGCTTCCTGCCACATGGATCAATAGATCTAATATGGAAGCTTCTAATAGGGTCCTCAGTACAATTAGAATTTCCCACAACAGCAACAATAGAACCCAAAAGGCTGCCATACTTCCTCACAATAAGAACAGGCCAAAAAGAGATAAAAGACCAATTCAACATTATTGCTACAAAAGCAGCAAGTATTCAAAAGTTGCAGGTATCTTGAAAACAGATGGTCTATAGTTAGGATCTTAGCAAAAGAGATCGATCCGAAAGATTAAACTTCAAAGGGAACCCCTTTAATCCAGATCTTAACATTTAGAAAGCCATTCTCTAAAGAAGCTTCATTTTACTACTACATCGAAAAGAGTAAAAAACTATAGAAGCACTAAATTCTTCTGAAGTGTGCCACAACATTAAGGCTCACACCAGAAATTTGATGGAGAATGAAGTGTAGAAAACGAACCTATAAATTGCAAACAAACAAAAATCACAAGGCTTTATGTGGTTTGGCAAGATTGCCTACGTCCACGGTGAGATGAAATATGTTTCTCTATCAATGGAGAATAGGGTTACAACCACTCGTCTTCACACCTCTCTCAAATTGCATTACAGATAAAGAACCCTCGCTACAAATTTATAGCGAAACCCTATACAGGAATTTTACCAAAATACTCATATAGTCCTTAAAGGGTAGTTAAGAAGCATCATATAGATAAACTCAGCGTAGTGGAGATGAGGATGCCGAGATGGATGAGTGGCAAAACTAGGAAGGATAAAGTAAGGAATGATCATATCAGAGCTGGTTTGGGAGTAGCTCCAATACATGATAAGCTATGAGAAAGTCGTTTGAGGTGGTATGACCATGTTCAACAAAGGCCTTTGGATGCTTCCATACGGAGGAGTGATTTGATTCAGATTGAAGGAACTAAAAGAGCCAGGGGCCGACTTAAAATGACCTTAGGAGAAGTGGTAAGGAAAGACATGCATAGCTTAGGCCTTGTATCAAGTATAATCTCGAACAGAGCTGATTGAAGGGTGTTAGAAGTAAGGGAGAGAGGGGGAGTCGTGAATAGGGAATAGCGTCAGCCCCTATTCACGATTCCCCTATGTTGAGGGTATTTTTGTCTCTTGGTGTTATTTGTCTTTTACCCTATTTAATAATATGTTTTGGGGGCAGTCCTTACGGCTGAAGTCCCAATTGTGCAGTTCTTCTTTCTCCTTCTCCTCTCTTCTTCTTCTTTCTTCTTCTTCCTCTTCACTTAATCTAATATGGTATCAAAGCTAGGACTGTAGGAGTCAATTTAACATCCTCGAACCTTCTCCATTCTCTTCGTTTGGATCAAAACAAGGTTGCGACATTGGAGACCTAAAGCTTTGAGGATTTTCGTGATCTTACTGTGAAGGGGATGCAGCACCCTATGCTGCAACTTTGTGGAACTGTTTGAGACTAGTTCATGTCTACATAAAAGAACTAGGTCTCAATTTTGGTATGTATGAAGTTTAAGATCGATTCAGGTGCTGTTTTGAGATTTGGAGACTGATATTGTTCTCTTTTCTGAATCGATTTATTGGAGGGTATTTATTTTGCTGGCTGGTGTATTGGTTTCACTACAACAAAAAAAAAAAAAAAAAAATCAATTCCAGAATTTTTCGTGGTTGATTGAAGCTCTTATCTTCTTGCTGGCTGGTGTTTGTTGGTTGTGAGTGATTGAAGATCATATCACCCTGCTGTCCTACAGTTACAGAACTGTTTGTAATTTCAGAAGTGTTTGCAAGTTGAGAAGTGCTTGCGGTCCTCTGTCCGAGACTGCTCTGTGAAGATTCAAGGTGTTTAGTTAAGCATGGGTGATGCAAAGACGACTGTGACTGAACTGTCCTCTTCTCATTGCATTACCGCAAGGAAACTTGAAGGGATTTCTAATTTTCAGCAATGGAAAAAGGTGGTTCGATTGGCCTTGACGGGGCATGATCAGCAGGATCATCTCACAAAGCCAAAGCCTGAAGGAGACACGACATGGGATACAGTGGATGCACGAATATTGAGTCAGATGTTGAACTCAATGGATAATCAGATTGCAGACCTGGTTACTCACATTGACACAGTAAAGGATTTATGGGAATACTTGAATGTCCTCTATTCTGGGAAGGACAACTTGTCTCGGATTTATGACCTGTCCCAGGCATTTTATAAAGTGGATCAGAAGACTCTAAGTGTAACCCAATATTTTGCGGAATTCAAGCGACTATATGAGGAGCTGAATTCTATTCTTCCTCTCACGTCTGATGTGAAGGAGATGCAGCAACAGCAAGAGCAGCTAGCTGTTCTGGTATTTTTGGGTGGACTTCGAAAAGAATTTGAGCTAGTACGGTCTCAAATTCTTGGTGGGGATAGAGTCACCACACTTCCAGAAGCTTTTTCTCGCCTGTTACGGGTTTCTTATGAGAACAGCCTAGACTCCACTCATGGTAATGAGAGTTCAGCACTTGCAGCCTTTCCCAACCGTGGGCCTAGTGGTGGGACAGGTACGAGCAGCAGTAGTAGTGGCCGTGGTCGTGGGGCAGGGAACAAGAAAGCACCCACATCGGTACTTCGAGACTTCGGGACAGTGCGCACTTGTCATCATTGTGGCGAGCTGGTCACATTCGCGCTTTTGTTGGAAGCTTCATGGTAAACCACCTCGGTTTGCAAATTCAGCCAGCGGTGATCCGGTGGTTACCCCTCCTTCTAAGCCTGAGGGTAAAACAGTGACTATGTCTGATGAAGACTATGAGCAGTTTACGCAATTTCAGAATTCTCAGTCATCTCAGTTCTCCACTGCTACCCTAGTTCAGCCAGGTAATGCTATTGCATGCCTATCATCTACTTCTCGTCCCTGGATCATTGATTCAGGTGCTTCGGACCATATGACTGGAGCATCAGGTATCTTTTCTTCATTTCGTGAATCTTCTTCTGATGTTGTGTTAGCCGATGGGTCTCTTGCTAAAGTTCGGGGTACAGGCACCGTGCATGCTACCCCCTCTTTGTCGTTGTCTTCCGTTTCTTACTTGCCCAAATTTCCTTTCAATTTATTATCTGTTCGAAAATTTACCAAAGCTAACAATTGTTCGATTACCTTTTTTCCTGATTATTGTGAGTTTCAGGATCTCCAGTCGAGGAAGACGATTGGTAGAGGTCGCATATCTGGGGAACTGTATCTTCTTGACGACGCATCCATTGTGGCGTGTTCGAGTGTGGCACTTCCTCATCAGATTCACTGTCGTTTGGGTCATCCTTCATTGTAGAGTTTGAAGATTTTAGATAATCGATTTCAGTCCTTGTCTAGTTTGCAGTGTGAGTCTTGTCAGTTTGGGAAACTTCACCTTGTAAGTTATCCCCCTCGAGTCAGTAACAGGGCTGTCCAACCCTTTTCTTTAGTTCATTCGGATGTGTGGGGTCCATGTCCTGTTTCGTCTGTGTTGGGTTTTCGTTACTTTGTCACTTTTGTAGATGATTTTTCCAAAGTTACCTGGATTTATTTAATGAAGGATCGTTCTGAATTATATTCCATTTTCTGTACTTTTGTGCTTGAAATTCAGAATCAATTTACTACTTCTTTGAAAGTTCTTCGAAGTGACAATGCAAAAGAATATTTTTCTGCTCCCTTTAATGAGTTTATGGTTCAACATGGGATCATTCATCAGTCCTCTTGTGCGGATACACCTCAACAAAATGGTGTAGCTGAGAGGAAGAACAGACATTTGATGGAAGTTACTCGATCTCTTTTATTTGAGATGAAAGTGGCTAAAGATTTTTGGGCTGATGCTGTTTTGACTGCGTGTTATCTTATTAACCGCATGCCTTCTTCCGTTTTGAGTGGTGGCATTCCATATTCTTTGTTATTCCCTTCCCATCCATTGTTTGTCTTACCACCACGTGTTTTTGGGTGTATTTGTTTTATTTGGGATCATCGTCCTGGTCGCTCTAAGTTGGATCCTAGAGCTCTTAAATGTCTTTTCGTGGGGTATTCTAAAACCCAAAAGGGTTACCGGTGTTATTCTTTTGATCTGCGCAAGTACTTTGTTACCGTTGATGTCTCATTTTTTGAATCTACTCCATTTGTTGCATCCTCGCTGCCTGCTTCGGAGATGGACGATGATCTCCCTCTTTATGTTGTCGATACTTCTTCTCTTGTGTAGGATCCTTTGCCTACGGTGCCACCTCCTACCAAACCACTGGATGTTTTTCGTCGTCGCCCACCTGATGCACCAACACATCGCATTACACATATGGAGAGATACAGTACCCAGGCAGCACCATCTACCACGCTATCCTTGCCTTTAGATTCTACTTCCGATACTTCCTCCTCTGTTACTGTACCTCCTATTTCTGATCTTGATGTTCCTATTGCTACCCGTAAGGGGGTTCGCAGTTGTACCCAGCACCCTATTGATTGTTTTGTGTCGTATGCTCGTTTGTCCTCTTCTTTTGTTGCTTGTTTATCTACTATTGACAGTTATCCTATTCCTAAGTCGGTGGTAGAGGCCTTGGCTCACCCTGGGTGGAGGGCTGCCATGACTGAGGAATTATCTGCTCTGAAGGCCAATCAGACATGGGAGCTTGTTTCTTTACCCTCTGGTAAGTCTGCTATCGGTTGTCGCTGGATCTTTGTGGTGAAGGTTAATCCTGATGGGTCTGTGGCTCGGTTGAAGGCCCGTCTTGTTGCAAAGGGCTATGCCCAGGTGTATGGTGTGGACTATCTGGATACTTTCTCTCCGGTTGCAAAGCTTACTTCTGTCCGCATTTTAATTTCCTTGGCTGCTATACATTACTGGCCATTATTTCAACTAGATGTCAAGAATGCGTTCTTGCATGGGGACCTCCTTGAGGAGGTGTATATGGAGCAACCTCCTGGTTTTGTTGCTCAGGGGGAGTCTGGTAAGGTGTGTAAGCTGAGGAAATCTTTGTATGGGCTGAAGCAATCACCACGAGCTTGGTTTGGCCGCTTTACAGATGTTGTGCTGGAGTTTGGTTTGACTCGGTCTGAGAGTGATCACTCAGTGTTTTTCAGGCAGTCAGATGCAGGGAAGATATTTTTGGTACTTTATGTAAATGATATTGTTATTACAAGGGATGACTCTTCAGGTATTGAGAGCTTGAAGACATATTTGGGACAGCAATTCCAGATTAAGGACCTGGGACGACTAAAGTACTTCTTGGGTATTAAGGTAGCTCACTCAAGGAAAGGGATTTCACTCTCACAGCGAAAATATGTGCTTGATTTACTTTCAGAGACAGGATTACTGGGCTCTAGGCCTTTGGATACTCCTATGGATCCAAATGTGAAACTCATGGCAGAGGATGGGGATGCTCTGGCTGATCCAGAGAAGTATCGAAGGCTCGTAGGGAAACTCAACTATTTGACTGTGACTAGACCTGACATCTCTTTTCCTATCAGTGTACTGAGTCAATTTATGTCTGCTCCTAGGACAGCTCATTCGGAGGCAGTTATAAGGGTGTTGAGATATATTAAGAAGGATCCAGGCCGTGGTCTCTTGTATTCTAATCATAGTCATAGAAGGATTGAAGGATTTACTGATGCAGATTGGGCAGGATCTCCTATTGATAGAAAGTCTACTTCGGGCTATTGTGTCTTTGTTGGAGGGAACCTTGTTTCATGGAAGAGTAAGAAACAGACTGTAGTAGCTCGGTCTAGTGCAGAGTCGGAGTATCGGGCTATGGCTCATGGCACTTGTGAACTACTGTGGATTAAACAATTGATGACGGAACTTGGATTTGGTGATGATTCTCCTATGCTGTTGTGGTGTGACAGTCAGGCTGCTATTCATATTTCTGAGAATCCGGTGTTTTATGAGAGAACGAAACACATTGAGGTCGATTGTCATTTTGTTCGTGAGACGCTGCAGCAAGGGATTATTTCCCCTCGCCATATTCGCATTGGGGAGCAACTTGCTGATTTGTTCACCAAGTCTTTGGGAAGTATGAGAGTGAATTACATTTGTACCAAGCTGGGCATGATTAACATCTATGCTCCAGCTTTAGGGGGAGTGTTAGAAGTAAGGGAGAGAGGGGGAGTCGTGAATAGGGAATAGCGTCAGCCCCTATTCACGATTCCCCTATGTTGGGGGTATTTTTGTCTCTTGGTGTTATTTATCTTTTACCCTATTTAATAATATGTTTTGGGGGCAGTCCTTATGGCTGAAGTCCCAATTGTGCAGTTCTTCTTTCTCCTCCTCCTCTCTTCTTCTTTCTTCTTCTTCCTCTTCACTTAATCTAATAAAGGGCAAGGATCCATGTAGCCGACCCCATCTAGTTGAGATAAGGCTTTGTTGTTGTTGTTGTTGTTGTATCCATATAGTCCTTACAAAAATTTCTTAGGGGCTGCCATCCCTGAACCCCCACATTGACCTGCTTCTTCGTCAAGGCCTTGTAACATAGATTAACGCAAAAGTTGGGTTGCGAGGCCTTCAACCTTTTAACAGCCCTTTGCAATCAACCCACTAATGTAAGCGATGGGTTACAAGACATCGTACCCCCAACAATCTCCACCTTGGCCTGAAATCTGTCAAGCCTCCTGTAAAGATAACCTGTAGATGCCTTCATCCACGTACCTCCATAAAGGTACGAACCTGTACCCATCTGGTGAGTCCCTCATCTTCAACAGCGAGTAACATTAATCAAGTCCAACGAGGGCTCGAATTTCTTTGTGGTGACTGGCCTGGTAAGAATATCCGCAGGCCGTGAATTTTCCTCAAGCGAATACTGCCTTCTAACACAAGCTCCCTAATCTTGTGAAACCTCATATTAATATGCTTTGTACTTGCATGAAACACTTGATTCTTTACAAGATGTATGGCACTTTGACTGTTGCAGTGTAACACCATACCTCCTTACTCCAACCCCAACTCCCGAACCAATCCAGCCAACCAGACTCCTTCCTTCGCCACCTCAACCGCCGCCATGTACTCTGCCTCTTCAGTGGACAATATGCAATTGTGGATTGAAGCATCTCCCTCCACTAAACACATAGCCTGTAGGAGACCTCCGCCTGTCTAAGTCATTGGTATAATTGGAATCAACATATCCCACCAACTCCATGAAACTTCTCTTACCACTAAACTAATACCCAAATCAGTAGTCTTGCTCAGATATCTGAAAATCCACTTAATTGCATTCCAATGCTCCTTCCCTGGATTACTCATGTATCGGGCTACAACAATGACTGCATGAGACAAATCCGGCTTGCTAAAAACCATAGCATACATGAGACTTCTAACTGCACTAGCATAGAGAACCCGAGACATCTGCTCCACCTCCTCATGTATTTGAGGGCATTGCTTTTCAGATAACTTGAAGTGGATAGCTATTGGAGTGTTAACCAGTTTAGCCTTTTCCATGTTGAAACGCTACAACACCTTTCAACATACCTCTTCTGTGTAACCCAAAGTTTACCTACACTTCTATTACTATCGCAACACCAAGATCTTTCATCTCAAATTCAGCATTCAATAAAGACTTTAGAGAGATAACATCATGTTTATTCTTGGCAGCAATGAGCATGTCATCAACATAAAGATATTATTCATAAATAAGCAAATACCCCCTATTTGAATCCAATAAAAATAGTTAAAAAATAAAATCCTAAAGGATAAAAAGTCACCCCCCAGTTCAAGAACAAAAACTGAATTTTCGGCGATAGGTGCAATTTTCAACTTCCTAATCCTAGGGTTTTTCTCAAATCTATAAATTCCATAAATCTTACTATGGTAAAACATTGCTAAAAACCAAAAGTGAGGTAAAATATTCATTTGTTTTGATGTCCAAAAAAATATTTTCATTCAGCGCCATTTTGACAGCATTTCGCACCTACAAATTAAGTATGACCGGTACATAACTCATTCAATATTGATCAGATTTAAGCAATCTTTGGATTTGGAGAATAGAATTTTAAGGCCATGTTACCATCGTTTATGGGAGAATATCCTTGTTTCAACAGCTGAGATAGCTGTGGGTGAGAGGCCCAAGGCTGAGATAGCCTACTATCCCTATTCCCCCTTGTTCTCTATATCCTCTTCTTCTTCTTCTTATCCATTTCTATGTTCTTTCATATGTAAACAAAAAAAAAAAGCAACAAAAGTTTCAGTTATTCAACTTGTTCATCCTTATTGTATTGATCCTGATTGCAATCGATCTCCCACTGGTTTTCCTAGTTTGAGGTCGACTTTTGCATTAAGACAAGTCCAAACGTAGAGCCTATGGTGAGTAGAGCTTGAGCGGCTGAGCCCATAGGTCAACCAGTCAAGATAATGCACTGCAACCATAAATTTCTTGGGCAAAGCTCTACAGTCCAAACTCCCCTCCCCCAACCCCAACTCAGGTAGCTGAAATGAGGACAGGTCAGGCAACATGCAAGCTTAAACAAAAATGTCAATGGCCCATCTGCTAACCTGGATATACAAGGAATAAGGCCAATTTAAAGAGGGAAAAGAGAAAAGGCAATGATGAATCTCACATAAGAGGACAAAGAGGTACCTGTTTCTGGAGATTAAGGAGAGTCAGTATTTCTTTCCTTAACTCAAGATGCTCTGCGCACACAGCTTTTGTTGGAATTTTTGGTTTTACATTAACCTGTAAAAGAAATGTGATCTGTTAAATTAACACAGGTTTGTTGGGTATATGACAGAAGCATTTATTTGTTAACACAGCCAAGAAATAATACATTCAACCAACAATTACATCTACATCTGATATTATGAATAAAGTACTCTGGAACTGAGAGCACCATAATGATCATAGTTGTCACGGCGTCTAGGCGGCCCAAGGCATTGGAGGGGGCCTGGATGCAAGGCGACCAAATGCCCGCCTAGGCAATCAAGGTGACACTAGTTGTTATGAGTTAAGACACCTGGATGCCAAGGCGGCAACACTAGTTGTCAAGGCACCTGGATGCCAAGGTGGTCACCTAGGCGACACCTTGACAATTATGCAAATGATGCCCTTCATACTTTCATGAGACTCTTAACAGGGTAATACGGAAGTTCCCCAACATAGGTATAATAACCAAGCCCATCATGGGAACAGTTGTGACAACTGTTATCCCAATCAAAAAGCCCTTAAAAGTTGGTTTCCAAAAGCCCAACATGTGAATTTTTGAATCACATCACATAAAATTCATAAACAAGAAGGCTAAAGGTGTTCTCTATGTCTCTGCCAAACATGCACTGACAAAAAATTTCTGATATGTGGCCTTCTGACATGGCAAATCTGGAATGTCCATTTACAAAGGATCATCATCTGGATTATTAATGTCCAGCATGCGTATGCACACACAACCCAAAAAATAGGGCTAATTACTATCACTCCCCTACCTCAAACACCTTTTCTGATTCCCCAGAAAAACCAGCTCCAACCTCTCTTTCTCCACTGGTAATACAGAATCCCTAAATTACCCCCAGTCCCCTCCCCTCCCGTCCTCTGGCAGCCCCCCTCTGACATCTGCCCCCCCCCCCCCCTCTTTCTCCCCCGCCCTCCACTCCTAATTAGCCCAAAAAATGATTATTCATGTCTATAATCTCAAGCCAATAGGTTTTGTACTTCTGCCCTTCTTACTATTTAACAAGCACACTCCCTTTTCCCTATCAAGACAAGTCAATACCACGCGTAAAACATGCAAGTACCATGTAAGTATTCATGTTCAAACAGCTGAACACTACCATGTAAGTACTTCACTATTTCAAGTTAGTGTCTCTTTCTTGAGAAAAAAAGAAGAAAAGGGACAAAGCCACTGCCAGCAGATTTCATGATGATATGGCAGCAATTTCTTTGGTCTGCATTGATTTCTGTAAATCCAAGGAATCTATTTATCCTAACCCCATTTGAGAACCCTGAACTATTGCAATAGTTCTCTGAACAACTAAGCGCGCGGCCTCAAGGTGCATATTTCCTTGCACCCAGCCTAAAAAACAGGATGTTTAGCCCAAAGAATCAAGTCCTCGAAAAATTTGATCTCCATCATGATCATCATATCAAATACCATAGCTCTACCTACAATTATAACATATTCAATGCACTAAAACCTATAGAGGTACGGGCAAACAGAAACATGCAAAAAACCAGCCCAAATAGCACAATAACACATGAAAAGGAAGCATATATAAACTAATGCCATTATCTGCAAAATGCTTCCTGAATGAAAGAAATGTGATGATAAAGTAAAAGATACTGTTTGAAAGGCAAAGAAGACAAACCCCAAGATCTTGTAAAGTCTGCTCAACCCTCTTGATAGTTCGAAGTCCAGCAGAAGAGCTTGCAGCTTGAACCAGTTGATCAAGCACATTGGTTCTCAAGAATACACGAAGCTGAAAATTTTCCACATCAGCAAGACATGTCAGAAAAGTTCAGAGATGCAATACTAATATTTAAATTTAACAAATCTTATGAGTGGAAAACCATCCAGTTCAAGCTTTGGCACTGAATAAATAATTGATTAAAATGAGGGGTAGGGATACAGGGGGGCAACAAAATATTGAAACTTGAAGTTTAAGTGAATTAAGCCATAACTAGAAGCTAAAATTCCAGGCTTACCATGCGAAGAGAAGCTGGAGTAGAATCAGTGGCTGTTGGAGGTGCAATAGCTGCAGTTGGAAGTTGATTGTTGGAAGATGGTGACACAGATTCAACATCGATAATAGCCTTTTCTGAATTTTCTGCACCAACAGTGGACATCACATGCAACTCAACTTCTTCAGAGTCCTACAAGAACAATAACCCAAATTAAGCAATCATCCACTGGAAGCCGACAAATGCATTACACAATCTTTTTTTTTTTTTTTCCTTCGAAAATAAATCAAGAATAAGGGAGGGAAAATAGAAGCTAGAATAAGAAGATAATTTTTCCAAACTGAGTCCCATGCCCATTACCATTAAGCAATAAGATGTTACCTTGCAAAGAACCCCTACATGTTCCATCTAAAGTAGGATATCGGCATTCTGGATTTTTTTTGTTCTAGGTTTCAGGACCTTTAAAACCCAAATACAAAGAAAAAGAACTGACTATCGAAGCAAATTTCCACATATCCCATGAATAAAAATCACCTTGAAACTTTACAAGATTCAGGTCATTCATCAAAATTATAAACTTAAGAATAATCTAGTAACAGCACTAACTTTCCTTTTCTTTGCCCTTTATCTAATATGAATCAAATTACTTCAAAATTTCTGCGAGCAACAAGCTAAACCAAAGTGAGGTCTCATGAATACACCTTTAAAAATTCATCATCAACATAAATAATAAAAACAAAGAATGTTGATTATATCAAAACTCAGGGCACCAATAATTATATTTGTCATGGGTACACAACACTATCACTGACATAATAACTTCTATATAAGAAATACTGACATGAATAAAAAAGGAACAGTTGGAATAGATCCACTAATGCCACTGAAAACATTGTTACAATCATTGTACAAGAAGGTTTAATAAAAAAAAATGTGAGGGAAAACCTGGAAAACAAAAAAAAAATTCTTGCTTTCAACCCTGCAACATAGAAGGAGGCCTTGCATAACAAGGTTACATTCCTTTATAGTGGAACCGATTTTGAATGGTTGCAAGTGGATCCAAGGTTCAAGAACTCGGTGCTGAGGCCGGTTTCAACCAGCCAGAAACTGAGATATAAAAGGTTTCAACTGAGATATGGTCGAAACCTGGTACCTTTCCTAGGCCAACTCGAAACCAAGGTTAAGAAGTTGTGGTTTTGCGCTGTTTTTTGTTGTGCTGCCAAGGTTTGGCATTTTAAACATGTCCATGCATTAGTTTCGCAAAAAGAACACTCAAAATGGTACATATGGTTTTGACCCAAGTTAGTAGTGTATACTGTTCTTGGAAATCTAGGCTTAGAACCACGACAAACACTTATTTATGTCAAATATTGTTTAAGTTAAACTAACCTCCCTATTTGAATCCAATAAAATAGTTAAAAAATCAAATTCCAAAAGGATAAAAACTAACAAGTCAATCCCCCAGTTCAAGAACAAAAAACTGGATTTTCGGCGGTAGGTGCAATTTTCAACTTTTAAATGTTGGGGTTTTTCTCAAATCTAAAAATCCCATAAATCTAATAATGATAAAACATTGCTAAAAACCAAAAGAGCAGTAAAATATTAATTTGTTTTAATGTCTAAATTTATATAGATAAGTTATATTTCGGCCAAATTTTATTTGGTGTGTACGAATGTTGTTTAAAATCACTCTGAATGGAAATAAATTTTTAGACACCAAAACAAATGAATATTTTACCGCTCTTTTAGTTTTTAGCAATGTTTTATCATTATTAAATTTATGGGATTTTTAAATTTGAGAAAAACCCCAACTTTTAAAAGTTGAAAATTGCACCTACCGCCGAAAATCCAGTTTTTTGTTCTTGAACTGAGGGATTGACTTTTTAGTTTTTGTCCTTTTGGAATTTTATTTTTTAATTATTTTATTGGATTCAAATAGTGGAGGTGTTTGCTTATTTATGGATAATATCTTACGAAAAAAACATTTACTTAAATGATATTTGGCATAAATAAGTGTCTGTCCTGGTTTTGAGCCAGGTTTCCTCAATTTTCAATGGGGATAAGTGACTTTATATAGGTGTTCAGGTTGAACCTTGTGAAATTACTGAAATATGGATGGAATAGAGTCGAAACCATGGGAAACCCACCGAAACCATGCAACATATGATTTCGACCCTTGGTTTCATCTCGATTTCTTGCGAAATCGAGAGATCTCAGTCAAAACTGGTACTTTCGACCGAGTTCTTGAACCATGAGTGGATCCATGTGAAAGATGACCGCATAATCATCTCATCTGTCACATTTCAGCCTAAAGTAAGCATGGGAAGGGGCCAAAAGCAAGTATAAAGTATAATAAATCACAAGATTTTCATTCCATTGTAATCTATTCTACTATTCTGGTGGAATTATGAAATACAATTGTCACTTTGAGCTCAATTTTAACACATTTTTCCTACTTGTTCTGAGCCAAAATTTAACCAAGAGATGGATGTTGGATCCTGTTTCACAAAGACCTACCCTTGTTTGCCAATGTTTAGTTTTGTGATATGAAGCATGTCACAAAGTTTGTAGTGCGAATCGAAACCCAAAAGAAACAACTCCTTAAGCTCTAAGTTTCAAGTGTAACTGGCAGCTAGTTTTTAAAAATCAAATTAAGTACATTCAATTAATTTCTAATTAATCTGGCCAATCTTAAACATCACTTAGTTCTCTTACAATTACAAAACACACTCACCAGCAACCTAAAATGAGGACAAAGTGGCATCTAATTCAACATTCTTACCTTTTCAAGCATGCGTGACTCAGTTATTCTCTTTGCTTCAGCAAGAATCTGAAGATGAAAGACGAATACAGTACAATATGAGAAGAAAAGTAAAGTAAGAAGAAGAAACAAATAAAGGAATGAAATAAAGAGGGCATTTCTAGCTTTGTTTGTATGATTGTATCACTATGTATCTCTATGTACCACTATGTACCTCCATTTCCATGCATCAAAAAAATATGTTGCTTATCGCGGGGCACCCAGGGGGTCCCCTCAAGTCCAAATGAACTTGTGACCATAGAACGAAAACTCGCGAGTTCTCGGTTTTCCAAGGGGTCGAGACAAGACATAATACGAGTTCTAAAAGTGCATTATCTCGGTCGAGATCTCGGGTCGACCCAGATCTTGACCCATCTTATCCTTTAAAAGTACCATAACTTGACAGAACTCGAGATATTTCGATCGAGTTCTGTCCAGACCCTCATTTCTTCCCCTGTGAAGACTGTGAGCTGTTGCTGCCTCATTTTGCCTCCGGATTTCAACGTACAACCTGCCGGAGAGTTGATTCAGCTACAAAATTACCTGTTTTTCTTGGAAAATTATGTACAACATATGTACATAATGTCCAAATTCAAATGGTGTCAAATACATAATTACATTATAATGTTTATACCTTAAGTTCGACAATCAAAGCACTGGGTCAGGTTTTGTAGACATATTCCCAGTCCCAAACCAGCCACACCCATACATGCCTCAGTATGACAGTAGCAGTGGATCTCACACCTCATGGCAACCGGCTGGTCCGACTCTTCTATACCCTAAGATAGGGGACTTGACATATGTTGGTGACAACACATATATGAGTACTGTGGAACACTATGTACAATACTTCAACAACATGATGAGCTGGGAAGAAAATGTGGACCGACTTGTTCAGAACGAATGAATGCATCACATTTTATGGGAAGATGGATTGAAGATGTAATATGTGAAACATATTGATGTATTGTACACTTTAACATTTCTAATGCTTATTTAAGTTGTTTTACATTAATTGAATGCTTTGATTGCTTTCTATTACTAAATTATGTGTAGAGTAGGTTATTTTATTATGTCATTGCCTACCAACCTAGGATCAGAAGTGAAACTCCTATTTGGACTTTGTTTTTGCAAAATCTGATAGTGTCATTGTGTTTAAATGGCCTAAAATAGGCTGAGTACCAAGTTTCAGACCCAAACTAGGTCTAAAACCCACCGAAACCAGGTTTCGAGTTGAAAAAAAAAATGCACCAACTCGACCGAGATCTCAAGATATCTCGAGACAACTCGGTTTTTCCCAGGGTCGAGTTCCGAGTTTTAGTACCATGCTTGTGACCATAGAAGGTCAAAGGCATCATAAGCATGAAGCAGTTGGCAACATTCTGAAATACGAATCCAATTATCCAAAATAACACAGCAAATCTATACCTCAGCGTCCTTCCGTTCTTGCTGCTTTGTTTGAGAAAGAACCATTGACAGCGCACGCTTGCGCTCAATTTCTTGTGCAACATTGTATGGTTCCTACATACAATAGAAAGATCAAGCCCCCAAATGACAAACAATAATAAGAAATAAAACTCATATTTCAGTGGCTTAGCCGGACAAAGTAAAAGGAAAGAATGTTGCAATAAAATAAAGAAGTACTTATGTACACAGGTGTTCTTGTCACACCTTAACAAGAGGGTGTCCAGAAACATCAGCAGTAGAAGAAGCTCTAGCAATTAAAATTTCTCGAGATACTGTAAGCAAACAAGGATAGTTAGAAACGTGGTTCATCAACAGTAAATCTCAGCATCAAAAGGACCACAATAACCATCAAGACAAAACAGTGGAAGCAATAAAAAGACCATTTCTACAAAAGACCCTTCAATATAGTTTACAATGATGTTGCTTCCAAAAATAATATTAACAGCACAAAATAATCATGAAAGAAAAAGAAATACCAGTATAATAACGATCCTTCAACTCTTCCACAGTTCGAGACGAAGGGAACCTGTCAGCTATAACAACGAAACGTAGATCAAACCTTTCACACAAGTCAAATAGTTGATCTGTTTCTGCTTTCGACCACATCTAAGCATAAACAAAGAAAGAAGATAATCAATCCATGATTATAGGCCATTGGAAAAGCACCAACATTTAAAACATTCAATGATTAGTGTCAAAACTGTTAAATAAAACTTTAAAGTGATGTCTGCAAGTCATCTGCAATAATAAGCAAATTAAGTGGCAAAAGGACCTTGCTAAACAGTAGTAGTACAATACTAAAGGATTATTAACATCACCAGTGAGGAGGCCGAGGACAGAGAAAATCAGTGTCTTTTACCCTTCTCCTATTGTCAACAATAGACATATGACCATTAGATGTCATAATGGAACCAACCATACTAGATGACCAAGTATGATTCACTGAGATATAATTGCTTGACAAGCTCTAGAGATCTCAATACATGTTTACAATGCCAACAAGAATTCAAAGCCTTTGCACTGTTAATTAATTTATTGGGCACATTAGTATCATTTTAGACAGCTGCAAAACCACAGATAGGGGATGGGAATTTTAAATTAAATTGTTACTCTGCAGATATTTCTAACTTTAGAACAAAATAATTTGTCAAGAACCTAATTATATTGTTACCCTGCAGATATTTCTAAATTTAGAACAAAATAATTTGTCAAGAACCTTATGTAGGCTTAGCTCACCCAAAAAATGAAATCTAGGGATATTTCAAAACAAAAGGAGCAAATTGGCATAAAACTGGTACTGAAAACCAATGGCTTAAATTGAGTTTGATTAAATTTACAATTAGGATTGTTGCAAAACATGGAGTAACATTCAGAGAAGAAAATTGATTGAATCCACAATGTAAACCCAATAAATCAGGAATTTTTTCTTCATTACATTCCACTTTACAGCAATAAATCATGCACAAAACATGAATTTGTAATAACCAGAAAATTATCAAAGACATCATTCACAAACTTAATTATGCTGGTATTTATTTCTGGGTTTTTCACTCTACAAATTTTAAGGATATGAATTTTGAATTGAATATTCACACTGCATTAGCGGGTCTTGCAGATCAAATAATTACCAACAAAAAATGTTGCATACTTAAACTGTACCTACAGGATCAGTCAAATGCTTGTCATATTCTTCATCACTGTATTTGACAATGTCGACAGCCTGCACAAAATTAAAACAAGTAATATATTTAATTTTACGGACAAAAAAAAAATCCATACTATGAGAATAAACTTCACAAGCAATTTAAAGGAAAAACTATGCAAACAAACAAAAAATGGAAACCTTGTTATACTTGGCAAAAGAATAGTCGCCGGTTGGTGGAACATCATTTACAACTCTGACCTGCAAAAAGACATAAGGTCAAAAACTAATCAAACCTGCAAACTGACCACCCCCCCCCCCCCCAACCAGTCAAATGCGTCCTTCTATTGTTGCCAAAAGGTTAATGAGACTACCCAATGATAAAGCTGCAAGTTATCTGTTCGAGCTGAAGATGTGAAAGGAAGCCACCTCCAAGTGATCTGCATGAATAAACTTCAATTTTCTTAGGAGTTAAAACAAAGATTTACACAGACAGCCTATCTAGCTCCAATAGAAGCAATCTCATGTGAGAGCTTTAAGTCTTCAACCAGAAAAATATCACTAAATGTCACCACCACACATCGAAGAAAAAGAAAACATAAAGATGGTCAAGCCACTCTCTTGCTGACACTGAAATTTAGGAAATCAACCATGACTGCCCAAACAGAGAGCCCATATAAAAGATATCAACCAAAGCAATAGCATATGATGATATGATCTCTCTCATAAATGCGCTTTTATGGATAACTGCCACTACAAATTTCTCTATCCAAAACAATATACTTGTTGAATTAGGCCTATAGGGTATTAGGGTGTTTGTAGGTCTTGTTTCTGCCATGATCAAGAATGCTTTAAATAAAATGCCTCAATACTTGGGGGTGTAAGCCAGAGAGACATGGACTCTTTACAAATTGGTACAGTCTAATATAGTAATATGGTGAAGAATCGGTATAATTATTAGTCCAAGGACTTAGTGGTGGAGGGCCTGTCAGAGAAGGGGAGAAATCTGAGATGGGATCTCAGAGTTGCAGGGGAAAGAGGGAATCACACATTTACACACACACGTAGAGCAACCCAAACAACTTTTCTATTTCAAAACTGTGTTTCCATATGTATAAATAGACAAAAATCAAAAGAGTTCTAATTGAAATGTAAAATTGAAACTAATGAAACTAACTTGCAATCAAAGTATCAAACCATATCTCCTCATTACCAGAAAAAAAAACACATCTCCTAATCTAACTCTATAACTAAAATAGAGTTCAAAATAACTAGCCTATCCCCTACGTATCCTACCCCAACCAAATAAAAGACATAAAAGTAACTAAACTACTTCCAACCCTTATAACTTATTAGACCAAAAAACCAGGTTGGATCGGTTCTGTCTGGGTTTGTGTTTTCCAAAGCCGGTCATGCTGGTCCAACCAGTCAAGTACTATTGTGTCACTTAAGGTATTGGTCAAATCACCAAAATCTCATCTTCAAGTATGTGACTTTTATTCGACTTTTACAATATGTCTTACTGGTGAACATGATTAGGGATATTTCATTTACTATAAGAGGTATTAGACCTGCGGTTTACATCTATGTATTGAAGAGGTATCGCCAGTTTCATAGGTGTAGAATCATTGAAAGAAACTCATCTTAGAGATTTGCAAGTGTATCGGTTTGTTAAGGCTTGGTTGTGAATGAAAAGAGGTTCACAAGTCGGGGGGCTTCTAGTGGTCTATTCCGGTGATTCCACAACTGATGAAGTTGCAGATTAGAATAACCAGGAACAGAACACCCGAACAGAATAATAAAGGAGCATGGTTCGAGAACTCGCGAGATCTCGCCGAGTTTCTCGATTTCATGAGATCTCGAGATGAGATGACATACGGTTCCTAAAACTGCATTTTCTCGGCCGAGATCTCGGCGAGATATCGGTGATGTCTCAATGCAGATTTTTGAGGTTTTTGTAGTTAAAAAAATACAATATCTCGCCGAGATCTCGGTATCGGGTCATACATGGATTTTACCCATTTTGAAAGCCCATTTTCACCCATATGCCCATTTTATTAAAAGAGCATGGACAGAACTCGGAAATCTCAATAATTCTGTCCATGCTCTCTTAAGTCTCTAAACAAAGGGGAAAATAGCTCTCTCCCTCAAATTTCTTCCTCTTTCTTTCAATTCTTGGCTGGAATGCTTGGTTTGAAGTGAGATTCAAGTGCCAAAGTGAAGATTCAACTCCAACAGTCCAAGAATCATCACCTATTTGTAGGATTTCAAAGTTATTTTCTCATTTCTCCCCCAATCTATTTTTTTCAAAAAAAATTGTGTAATCCTTGTTAGATTCATGTGGTTTTGATATATGTTAAACATCTTTGCCCGACCTCACTTGATGGAGTCGGATTCATTTTTCAGTTATTAAATTTTTTATTATAATTTCTGGAAAAATAAATGATTTATTTGAAAAGAGAAAATGAAAAAAATAGGATGAATAGTAATTGTTTGAAAATGATTTTCATATATGTTAAACTACTTGGGATGCTCTACAGTCCCATGGATTAATTTTTTATTTTCACCTATTAGAAAATTTATTTTATTTTTCAGATTTAATAAATATATTATAAAAATTAAAATATATATATATAATATTAAGGAAAAATACTTATTGCTTATGGAAAATTATGTACAATATATGTACATAATATTCAATTTCAAATGGTGTCAAATACATTATTACATTATATTTTTCTTATACTTCAAGGTATAAATATTTTAAAAAAAAATTCAAAATATTATTTTTAATTAAGAAATAAATACTAGGGTTAGGGGATAAATAAGAGATAGTTATTTCATAGTTCTAGTTGCTTGACATTACGTTTAAGAGTTATGAATAGCATACTTTAAGTCTTGAATACCTTATTTTAAGTGATCCATGGTTATTAATACATGCTTTTTTATGTAACAGTGTAAAATATAAGACATTTTGTACACAATGTCTGATAAAGCATGGCAACATGGAGTCCCCATATTCGCAGACAAAAAGAAGTCCAAATGCAATTATTGTGGGAAGTTGCTATCTGGAGGAGCCACTAGGTTAAAGCAACACTTGTCTGGTACAGGCAAGGATGTTGCTTCATGCCCAAATGTTCCTATCCAAGTGAAAGTGGCAATGGCACAACACTTGAAAGGAGGAAGATTAAAGAAGCTGAGAGGGAAAGAATGCAATAAGAGTTTGATGAGGCAGTACTAGAGAGGGCTGGTGAGAGGTCCGTGGCAGAAATGATACTGACATTGGGCCTCTACCTGGTGAGTTTCAATCAGAGGTTGAATGGAGAATTTACCAGCAGACTTTGGTTGAGAGTAGACAGTTTTCATTTTGAGAATATAAGAGCATATGAGCAAGCAAGAGGAGCTGGTGGATCTGGCTCAGCTGCACCAGTGCAAGAAGATGAGAGGAGGAAAAGCACTGGAACAAGAACTATACCACGATCCCCAACCCAACCACGAGTACAAGCTCCAGAACCCATTTTTGAGCAGGATCCCACAACTTTTAGGCAACAAGATGCCTACCAGACAACCATCCCGCAAATATTTGGTGGTAAATAAGAGGAAGCACGAAAAGCCTTCAGCAAGTTCATGCTTTACCATGGCATTCCAGCCAATGTAGCACAAGGAACATACTATAATGCATTCCTTGATGCTGCAGGGAGGGCTAGTGTAGGATGGAAGGGACCTTCACCACATGAATTATACAATGTATATTTGCCTCAGGAGGTACAGGAGCTGAAAGATTACATTGATAGTTTAAAGCCAATGTGGGAGACATATGGGGTTACTCTTATGGCTGATGAATGGACTGGACCTACTAGACTATCCATCATAAATTTCATGGTGAGTTGCAATGGAAAGACCAAGGATTTAAGTCTCGGACCGTATCGTATCGTCTCGGCCGATACGTCTCGGTATCGGTCGTGGTCGATACGATACAGGCCGAGACGTATCTTTTTTTTTTTAAATGCAGTTGTCTCGACTGTATCGAGACGTATCGACCGATACGTACCGATACGATATGATACGATCGATACGTATCGATACAGCCGAGAGTTTTTTAAAAAGATTATTTTATTATATTTAAAAAACGATATGTATCGAGACGTATCGAGTCGTCTCGATATGTATCGATATGTATCGACCGATACATACCGATACATATCGAGACGACTCGATACGTATCATTAACTTAAAAAACACATGGCCATTTCATTCTTTTCACCTAAAACTCGATTTCTAGCAGTCCTGGCGGAAAAAAGCTCTTCCCAGCTTTGAGAAACCCTTCCAAAAACACATTTAAACTTGCTTTTTGGGTAAGATTTCTTGAGGGCTTTCAATTCTTTGCCAAAAACGAACTTAGAGGAGCTGAAATCACATCATTTGGTGGATCTAACAGCCCACATTCGAATTCAAAAGCTGTTCTTGAAGGGTTAGGTAAGTTTTTTGAAAAAAACTTGAATCTTTTGCTTTAATCTTTGATTATTGGTATGTTTTTTGGTATGAATCAAAGAGAATATGTTAAACAAACATAGAAATTGCATTCTTTGTATGCATTTACAAAGATTTGGTTTCAAATCCATGTTTCTTTGACCATTTTTACCCAAAACCGAAAATTCCTTCTTTAAAATGAAATTTTTTGTTTTCCTTCTTAACTTTAAAACAAATGGTAATGTTTATAAGATATGGAGTACATTATGTATAGATGTAAGACATCCCAAGAAGATTATACATTTACCCTAAATCTGTATTTTTATTTTTATTTTGGGTATTTTCTGAATTTATAAAATACTTAAAAAAATGTAAAAAATCTGATTTTTCCATCTATACTCTTTCATTATAGTTTGATAAAATGTATAATTGGATGAAATAGAATCAAAGACTTAGATTCATATATGTAGTACATTATGTCATTTTTTTTCATTATTTAAAAAATTAAATAATGTGTAACTAGTTGTAGAAAATATAAAAATGTTTAAATATTGTTTAGGGCAACTTTGCTAGGTAGTAAATACATGAAATGATGCAATGCATGACATGCATCATAATGTCTGTCTATACTTGTATAAATAATAAATTATTGATGTGTGGATTTGAATATTGTTTAATATATATCTTATATAGTTATCTACTTTTGTTTGGTATTTAGGACGATGCCACGACAACAAGACATTGGGTGGTCTTATTGTACCAAAATAAACAATAATAGATTGCATACACAGTGCAACTTCTGTGACACCCAACATCTTGGAGGTGGGGTAACTTGGCAAAAAGAGCACATGGCAGGAGGATATGGAAATGTTTGCAAGTGTACAAAGTGCCCTGTAGAGTTAAGCAGGGCAATGCAAAAACACCTTAGAGATTCCAAAAAAAAATCCAAGCAAGCACATGATGATGTTGATGCATTGGTGAAAAATTTGATGGAAGATTTTGAAAATTATGAAGGATCGGATATGGAAGCAGAGGAGGACCCAGAGTTGGCATTGGCGATGAAACAATCAAGACATGAAGCAAAAGAGCAACAATGGAGAGCTGAGCAATTGATTAGAAGTCAATCAGCTCGACCCAGCCAGGGCCCTGTAGATATTGGTGTTGGCTCCTCTTGTCGTCCATCTCTAAGTAAGGGTAAGCAGCCTGTTGGCCTTAGTAGAGCAACCAGTGTGAAGGGGATGTTTGACCGGTTTACAAAGAGTGGTAAGGGTAAGAGAAAGAAGAGCCCAGATATCAGAGACATGGATCCTAATGTCTATAGAGCAAGGGATGCTAGCCAACAGAGGATTGAAGAAAGCTTTCAACCCAAAACACTTAGTAAAAGGATAGGCAGAGCATTCTCCAGATGGTTCCACAGTTCTATGATTCCACCACATAAGGCCAAAGATCCCCACTTCAAGGCCATGGTAAAGGAGATTCAACGGTGTGGGAAAAATGTTAAGCCACCCACACCTCATGAGATTGTTGGGCCTTACTTGGATGATATTGTCTAAGAGGTGCATGAGTATGTAGAGAGGTTCAAGGAGAAGTGGTCACTATATGGAGTGACCATCATGTGTGATGGATGGAGTGGACCAACAAGATTATCCATCATCAATTTTCTTATCTATTGTGATGGAAGGACGATCTTCCACAAGTCGGTCAATGCATCTAGTGAAATCAAAGCTGCCAATTACTTGTACAAGTTAATGGATGAAGTTGTGGAGGACATAGGAGAAGAAAATGTTGTCCAAGTAGTAACTGACAATGCAACAAATTTCAAGAAGGCTGGTCAGTTGCTTATGTTAAAGAAGCAACATCTATTTTGGACACCATGTGCAGCTCATTGCATAGATTTGATGTTCAAGGACATAGGAGAATTGCCCAAGGTCCAAAAGTTGGTTGGTCATGCAAGGAAAATCACCAACTTTATTTACAACCATAGTTGGGTTTTGGCATTGATGAGGAGTTACACACCAGGGGATTTAGTGAGGCCTACAACAACAAGATTTGCAACAAATTACATTGCAATTGATAGCCTCATTTCCCGAAAGCATGGGCTGCTATAGATGTTCACCTCTACTGAGTGGTTGACTAGCAATTATGCAAGGTCTGAAATTGGGAGATTTGTTCAAGATCTTGTCACCTCCTCAAAGTTTTGGGCTACAATGGGCCGACTTTATAATGTTATGATGCCACTCTTTTGTCTGCTTCGAGAGGTTGATGGGGATAAAGAGCAGACCATGGGTAAGATGGTAGAGGCCATGGGATGTGTGAAGAGAAAAATACATGAGAATAACCCAACATCAAACAAGAAGTATTTGAAGATTATATCCGATCGATGGGAAAATATGTTGGTTCAAGATGTTCATTGGGCAGGTAATCTTATAAGTATATGACTGTGGTTTCATTTTAAACACTTAGTAGTTAGTAAGTTACTATTTATTTATTTCTTATTAGAATTTCTAGGTTTCTAACCATCCATTACAAACCATGTGCAGCATATTATTTGAATCCGGATATCCAATACTCCAATGATATAGGGTGTAGACCGGATCTATTGCGTGCCCTAAGGAATGTTGTGAACATAATGGAGCCAGATGTAGCGAAGGCCACACTTGCCATGGATGAGGTTACAGCTAAATTAGTTGTATAAATGATTGAAACCAAGAATAGAGTGATTGGTGGAAGTTGAACTAATATATATATTTTTTTAATACCTCTCTAAGTATTTTCAGGAGGCCACTCGTGGTTTTGCTGATAGAATGGCTATCCATGCTAAGAGCACACAACGCCCAGGTAAGTTAGGTTTACCTAATTTATTATATCATTTAAAATTTTTTTTAAGGTTTTGTCTTTTAATATTTCATTTATTATTGTGCAGCTGATTGATGGCTCAATTATAGGGGTACTAGTGCTCCACACTTAACCCGAATTGCACCGAGTATTATCCCTGACGGCATCCTCTAGTGGCCGCGAACGTAATCGAGTACATTCGGGTTGATACATACCAAACCCCGAATCATCTCAGTTATTCAAAGTTGGAGAAGCTAGTGTATGTCCATTACAACATGAAGCTGAAGCTTAAATATTTAGAGCTGGAAAGAGAAGGAGATGATGTAGATGTCAACCCAATCGACATCAACCACCTACTTGATGATGAAGATCCAGTTAGAGCATGGATAGAAGATACCGATAAGGTATTGGTGATGGATCAATTAAGTGAGGATCGCCAGACAACCAAACCTGATCCAGTGATAGAGAGCATCATTCAACAGATGGATGAGGATGCAACACAGCCACCATCACAAGATCCTTGTCCTAATGTTGAAGAAAATGAAAGTAGCTCTGAAGAAGGTTTAGTCAGGAGGACGAGGTCAGGTCATCCGTATGGAGGAACTCAACAACATGTTGATGATGAGGATGAAGACGACGATGGTGATGATGATGGTGATGGTGATGGTGATGGTGGTGATGGTGGTGGTGGTGGTTCTGTTGCTGCTGCTACTACTGCTGCTGTTGTTGCTGATGATGATGATGATGATGACGATGATGATGATGGTAGTGGTGGTGGTGGTGGTGGCCATGGTGCTGGAGGTAGTGGTGGTGGCCATGAGGCTTCACAACATCGTGCTGGGGTTCAGTTCACATGTGAGGCAGGATACACACATACTACCCAAGATATAGATCATGGTCCTGAGCCTGCTGTCCATAAGACTTACTCGCGGAAGCCGCATAAGGGCAAGTCTGCTAAGCGCTCCCACAATCCATATGATAGTGATGTGCTTATGAGTGGCATGGAGTCACTTAGCATTAGTTCTGATTATGCTGGTGCTTCATCAGGCCATGGGCATTATGCATCAGGTTCTTCTTCAGGCTATGGACATAGGGCTTCTGTAGGGTATGGAAGTTATGGATACGGAGAGAATCAAGCACAAGCACAACCTAGTGCTGTCGTGACATTAGCCACTCCAGAGCAGTACACACGATTCTACTATGAGTGGGAGAGTCACTACCATCAGTATTTTGACTGGGCTCAGTATTGTGCTTATGTTCGGACAGTACACAACATCATCCTAGTCGCTCCTATTGTTGAAGACCCTTACAGATATGACTTTGATCCACCCCGACATTCTTCATGGCAATAGAGTGACTTTACATGTAAGGACTTTCATCTTTTAATCTTTTATAACAATTTCAAAGTGTCGCACTTGTCTGGTTATTGATTATTCACAATTTTTAGTATATATGCATGATATATGACACAAATTGCTTGTTTATATTGTTTTTTGTGTCCAAAAGTGTATTTTCATGTGTATTTTGATCATTTTCATACGTTTCTGCACCGATCGATACGTATCTCCAATACGATACGATACGATACGTCTCTTAAAATCGCCTGAACGATACGATACCCGATACCGATACTTAAATCCTTGGGAAAGACTGTATAGTCCATCGATGCATCAAATAATGTAAAGGATGCATCATACTTGTATAAGGAGTTGAAGCAAGTGGTGGAGGAGGTAGGACCAAGGAACGTTATCCAAATTGTGACGGATAACGGTTCCAACTTTAAAAAGGCTAGAGAGAATTTGATGAATAAGAAGAGTAAGAGGATCCGGCTCTTTAGGACCCCATGTGCAACCCATTCTATTGATTTAATGCTGAAGGACATGGGGAAAAAGACTATGGTGGCGGGTGCGGTAAATAGGGCAAGACAAGTGACAACTTTTGTGTACAACCATTCTTATGCTTTAGCCTTGTTGAGGGAGAAATGCAATGGAGATTTAGTGAGGCCTGGTGTCACTCGATTTGCCACCAAGTACATTGCATTGAAGAGCTTTCAGACTAAGGCGATAGGTCTGAGGTCTATGTTTGCAAGTGAAAAATGGTTTGGTTGGCAAGGTTCTAAGTCAGAAGATGCAAAGGCAACACAACAGACCATTGCAAACGATGGATTTTGGAAGGACTTGGGGAAAGTGGTTGCCATATTAGAGCCAGTGGTGGCAGTACTGAGGATGGTTGATACAGAGAAAAAGCCTACCTTGGCCCACATTTATACTACCATCCAAAAAATGAAGGAAATGGTTAAAGTTGCTATACCTCGAAGTGCAAAGTCTTACACTAACATCTTTGATAAGCGGTGAGAGAAACATTTGAGTCATCCATTGCATAAAGCTGGTGAGTTCAACATACTTTACACTTTAAATGGTATAACTTTTTTACATTTACATATTCAAAACCCAAAGGCATTAAGTCACTAACAAATCATATTTGTGGTGTCTACTTTACCAGCATGCTATTTGAATCCAAAGTATCACTACTCCCATGATCTTGGGCTAGACATAGAATTGTTAGAGGCAGTTCAAGCTGTTACTTTGGTAGTTAGTTTATGAATGTAATTACTAAATAAGAAATACTAATGCCTCAAATTGAAAATAGATCAAATACTTTAGAGAGGCCTCAGCAAGTTTCGGTCGACAAACTGTAGTGGAGGGTAAATAAAAGTCAGACCCTAGTAGGTGACATGATATTACATTTATGAATTATAATTTTATCTCTTTAGAATGTACATATTCTTACTATTCTATATATGTAATGCAGCCGACTGGTGGGTGCTTTATGGTACAAGTTCACCCAACCTGAGGAAGGTAGCAGTGAGAGTGCTCTCACAAACTTGTTCATCCTCCGGATGTAAGCGCAACTGGAGTACATTCTCATTGATACATTCAAAGAGGCGGAACAGGTTGGGTAGCGAACAACTGGAGCAGCTTGTATATGTGCACTACAATATGAGATTAAGGATGAGGCACATACGTGAAGGAATTGAGGCCAATGATAAAGAACCCATTGAGCTGTCCAACATTTTCCAAGAGGACTCTGATGACGATGAGGATCCCCTATTCCAGTAGGTGAGGGATCGTGGTACACCTGATATGGATCAGCCTGGGGGTAGGCCCGACCCCACCATTGCGTCTGTAACCGACACTGATGTTGATGATTATATGTCGTCGCAAGAGGGGCGTGCACATGCAGAGTCACCGAAACCTTTTGAGCATGCTGTAGGAAGTCCTGTTGATGATGATGATGGTGGTGGTGGTGATGACAGTGGTGATGGTGATGGTGATGATGGTGATGGTGATGGTGATGGTGATGGTGATGGTGGTGATGGTGATGGTGATGGTGATGGTGGTGATGGTGATGGTGATGGTGATGGTGATGGTGGTGGTGGTGGTGGCATGCAGAGTGGCGGTTATTATGATGATCGTCATGAGGGGATGTGCGAGCAGTACCAGTATGAGGTGGGAACGCAGGGGGACCCTGTGCGTTTCACCGGTGAGTCTCAGTTTACGCATGCCACTCAAGATCAAGACCATGGTGGCCACCCTAAAATATACAAAAGAAAGAAGGGTCGCCAACACTCACATCAGTCAGATGCTCAAGATGATGACAACAGTATGAACACCATGCTTGCAAGTTTCTGAAGCATGAGTATAGATACTACTAATGAGCATCGGTCATGGCAATCATCTCAAGATCATCATGGCTATGACTATGGCCAGGAGAGCACCGGTTCTCGATTATAGTCCCTATGGTCGATGATGGGCGTCCAGCATTGAGTATGACACAAAGCTCTGGGTCAGGTTTTGGGTACATATTCCCAATCCCAAACCAGCCATACATGCCTCAAACTCAATATGACAGTAGCAGTGGATCTTACACCTCATACCAACAGCCTCCCATGTACCCTAAGATAGGGAGATTGGTATATGTTGATCAAAAGACTTATATGGCAGCTGTGTCACACTATGTGCAACACTACAGCAATTCCATGACATGGGAATTCTTTGTGGATCAATATGGGGATGAATTAGTTGCTCAATCATATTTTATGTAACAAATTCAGTGAGCATTGATGTAATGCACTTTTTATTTGAATGTTTTGATTGATATGTACTAATTAGAATGTTTTGATTGCTAATTTGCTAAGTTTTACTAAATTATATGTAGAGTAGGTTGTTTTAAACTTTTAGTACGACTCGTCACCTACCAACCTATGGTCCAAAGTAAAACTCATATTTGGACTTGTTTTTTGGCAAATCTGGGCATGCCATTGTGTTTAAATGGGCTGAAATAGGCTGGATACCAAGTTTCAGACCCAAAATATGTGTAAAACCCACCGAGTTGGGGGTCCGAGTAAAAAAAAAAAAATTTGCACCAACTCGCCGAGATCTCGGCTCGACTCGGTTTCTGGCTTGGCCGAGATGTCACCGAGACCCGAGTCTTAGAACCTTGTAAAGGAGTCATGCATCATTTTGGGCACCTCCCCCCCCCCCCCGCGTGCTTGCAACCACAAGCTCTTCTCAACGCTTTTCTCCTCCATTGGAACAAATCCCAATGAACGGAAAACTTACAAAAAAGGCAGATGGACTTCTACGCTCTGTAGAGGAGGAATATAGAGATCTGAACCCCTTCAGCATCCATTCGAATGGCAATTTGATGCTTTCAAATATCCGGCATATTGGGTTTCTTTGGCCATGTTATAATCAAGTCCAAAGGAATTAAGGATGTGCAATACTGCCACTGATTCAAACAAAAGATGGCCTCTTTTTCTATTTTCTTTTTTTCCTTTTCTTTTTATTGGGTGCAAAATAAGGGAACAAAGCAAAGGTGAGCTAGATCACATTGATGGTGAAATTGTGCCCCAGCTGATGACATGATACGCAACACATGAGGCACCATTGCTGCCTTCTTGGGTGCTCAAGCAAGGAGCACAGCATGGAGCAACCTACCTGAAGGCTGATGTCCTGGTCTTAGGTAAAGAATGGCATTTATATGATTAACTCGAAGATGTTTCAAAAAGAATATGACCAATATAAAGAGTGTTGCATGCATAATAAGACAAGTTTCTTATCCTGTAAAATATATAGGTGGGATGGCAACAAAACGATATTGAAAATCACAGCAAGCAAGTCAAGGTGTAGATCATTGAGTAAGCATCTTGTTCAACATAAGATTCAATCCCACTAACAGCTCAATACTTTGGATCATTTTCGGAAGCCAAATTGGATTCAATACATAAGAATATCCCAAAACCACTGGGTTAAGAGTGTTCTTATTATTAGTCAAAGTTCTGAAATTTTTATGCCTAATCTTGAGAAGTTTGAACTTTTTTGTCATTCGGTTTTTACTTTTTGGTCATATAATAAGGCATCACTCTTTTGTTATTCGGAGCTAATTTGGTAGTAGCTCCAATACATGATAAGCTATGGGAAAGTTGTTTGAGGTGGCATGGCCATGTTCAACGAAGGCCTTTGGATGCTCCAATACAGAGGAGTGATTTGATTCAGATTGAAGGAACTAAAAGAGCCAGGGGCAGACCTAAATTACCCTGGGAGAAGTGGTGAGGAAAGGCATGCATAGTTTAGGCCTTATATTAAGTATGACCTCGAATAAAGCTAATTGGAGGGCAAGGATCCATGTAGCCAACCCCATTTAGTTGGGTTAAGGCTGAGTTGTTGTTGTTGTTGTAAATTTGTAATAAGGCATCACAGCCATCACTCTCATAGAGGCTAATTAGTTGACCGCCGCAAGTTTTTTGTCTTCTAGCATGCATGAGGTTTTTTCCTATTCGTTCTTGTAATCTAATTTACCGTTTGACCTTGATTGAATGGTGTTCCAATCATAACATGCCACCAACTGAACCATCAACTGTTGTCAACCAACTAGACTAGCCAGATTGAAGATAATGTGCTTCAATTATAATCACAACACTCAAATAACATTACCACTGAATTAGTTGAATGCACTTCACCACTGTGACAAACGAATAGACCAAAACAAACAGATTAAGCAACGGGCGTGGCTCCATGATCACCCACAGTTTCACAATACCCCACTTGAAAAAGACACACAACCCTAAATTTCCGAATTTCTCTTATTCTTTTTTGCCCAACCATTAAGGCAGGCGTTTGAATAATTTCCAAATCTTAACTGCGGCATGTGTTTCACAAATCATGCAGAAACCCATGGATTTAGCAACTGGCAAGCCATAACTCTACGAATATTCAGCACAAGTGAAAATCCTAAACCAGAACTCAAAGGGAACTCGTTAAGGATGTCTTGCCTTTTCTTTGTCCGAGTGAGAGCGCCGTTTCAAGTGAGAGATATCGATCGAAGGCATGAGGGGCGCCAAACCACCTGTAAGCGCATAAACCTAAAATTCGGGAACCCTAACGCAGTTAAAATCAGAGAAGAAACGACCAATTTAAGGCAAAATTAAGAAAAATAACGCAACAGAAGTACTACCTCTCGTGAAATGCCATCAGGTTTTCTCTGAGAATCCTTCTGCGGACGAGGTCTCTTCTCCTGAGAAACAGAGAAAGGGGTTTTAGGCAAGCCGAGAATGTCCTTGGCATCCATGCTATGACAAAGTGAAGGTTTTCCCTCTTCGTTCAAAGGACACAACGTCCACAAATGAAATGAACCAGTTCCATTCGCAACGAAATCTGATACAAAATTGCGAGTTTTTTGCAGATCGGAATTATGAGGGGTTTTCTAACTTCGCAGGGCGGGAAGGATGATTCACGATTTGAGTAGGCTGACGATCCAGAACAGATTTTTATTTACGTAGTGATTGCAATATTGGATCCTTGTGAATTGTGATGGAGTAATGGGTCAAATTTGAACGTGAAAAATCGGCCGATGTTGCCTGCCAGATCTTATCAGAATAGATCCCAAAATCGGCCGATCCAACCGATACGATCCGATTTTGACACCCGTGATGGAGCGTGGGCAAGGAGAGAGAGCAGAGAGGGGGGAACTGCTGGTGTAGCCACACTGGCAGCACAGAGATATTTTTCCAATAAATTTTTTTGAAGAGGGCTCTCTATAAGCAAATGACAGAGGGCCTTAAAAAAAAAAAAAAGAGAGCGGAGTACATCAATGAGGTGCGTCAAAACAATATCGTATGTAAGAGGGCAATGCAGTCATTTTATGTGAGGAAGAGAGATAAGGACTGAGGTGTTTGAAACCCTACCTTACTATTCAAAGTATCTTTTCTCAAATTATTACTATTTATTTTAAGAGGAAATGTTCTCTTAGGTGTTAGAGAGGGAACATTAGCGCCATCTCTTCTCTTCGTATGAAATGACCTTATTGCTCTTATGTACAAAATCATTTCGTTGTATCTCATTGGTGTACTCTCTACTAGCAGTTTTGTGTACGAGAGTGTGGCCTACACCAGCACTCCCATGTGTCTATCTCTCTCCTCCTTAAAACGAGGGGGCAGAGGTGTCTTTTTACATAGGGAGGAGAGAGATAGACTCATGTGAGTGCTGACGTAGGCCACACTCCCGGATAAAGATCGTTTTTTCTATGTCATTTATACAACAAATAGCATTATTATGGGAGAAGGTGTTCCCATGATGCTAGGGGGAATCCATGCAGAGGATCCATTAGAGATGTTAAGATTGGAAGGCTAAAATGCCAAAATAGTAACTCAATTGGTAAGGATTAATATTTCACAATTAAGAAGCTATGAGTTCAACTCTCCTTGGGGTTTTTATTTTTTAAACCAAGGATAGCAAAGATATATTAAAGGGAAAAAAAAAAGAGAATACAAGGTTGATTGAAAAATACAGACATAATGAGTATGTTCCAACTCACAAATTTCTTAATGAGTATTTTTCTTTTCTTATTTCACTTTATAGGTTTTTATTTTTGATTGGGACTCCCTTATGAGATGCCATGGTAAGAATATTAATCTAATCACACGATCATGGCTATTAAACTAGCAAAATATTCTTTCCAAAAAAAAAAAAAACTAGCCAAATATTTTGTTTCTTTTAACTTCTTTAATAGCTCTAAAAATTGACAATGTAGGATTATAATTAGATCTCAAAGGTTGTGATTACTTAATTACCCATCCCCCCCCAAAAAAAAACATGGTAAAATAGTCACCTTAGAATTGGTATCCTTGTTTATGGTGAACTGGGATTCCACCAATCCGATTCCAACTCCTCGAACCTTACCACATCAACCATTTATCAGTTTTTTTTTTTTGGATGAATGAAAATATAATTACGAAGAAAAGAAAAGGAATATACAAGCCCAAGGGCAAACAAAACCGAAGCTAGGAGCTAGCTAGGGCGCAAAATGGAAGTAGGAAGACCCTAGGAGACAACAATAAGGCTGTTCCTCGGGGTATCCTTTCCATCAGCAACGGGCAGGGAGCTAATTTTAGATGAAACATAAAAAAAGATGACCTTCCAAATCTTGTCAAAAGAGCGGGAGTTGGACGTCCATCTTCTAAGGTTACGCTCCATCCAATTGTGAGAGATAGTGACACAAAAGGCAATCTTGCCAACCGAATCACACTCTAATACCTTCTAAGCATAAAAGTAAATCAGCATAAATGGTGGACCATATAATTAAATAATTCATAAAATTTAACTAGGCTGCCCAAGTGGTTGATCTATACGGTTAAGGTATATATGAGGGATATGATCTTTATCCTCTTAGGTTTTCTGTCTGGTATAGTTGTTCGATTTCTCTTATAGAGGAGCGGAAATGACGACCTAACCCCCTGCCTAGGTGAGGTCCGCCCCCTGACAACTGTACCAGACAAGGAACCTGAGAGGATAAAATTCAAGGTATCAGTGGACAATGGTGTACGTAATAGGGTTATCAAAGAAATAGAGCCACGTTATGAGTCATCAATCTTAAATGAGACCCAGTAATTGGTCCGATGGACATCAACTTGCTCTGGGTGGTTTGAGCCCACGCTTGTCGCAGTAGGGTCTTAGGGTGGTCTCGTTTTCAAGTCCACCCCCCTATCACATAAGTTTGGCAGAGGCCGGAACCCCTTAAACCCCCTAGGGCCCATAGGTGTCGAATCTTTCTCTGGGCCACCAAGCTACCATTGAGATGGGCCCATCTTAATACCAAAAAAACTAAAAGTCCACCAACATCCCTTTTCAAGTATAGGTTCATAAACCTCTCAAATTGTGTTAGGGTTTTTGTCCATAGACATTGAAGAGAATCTAACTGTTTATGGGTTTCGTCGTACCAAATTGAACAAAACGGAAATCGGGAATAATAGTAGCGTGTTGTCGTTGTTGAGTCGTGTCCTCTCTAATAATCAAAACAAAAATATGTGCACAACTGCACAGAATTTTTATCTCTTACAATTCTGACACCCTCCAATTCTTCTACAATCCCTCACATGGGAGCTGAAATGACCATTTACCCACTGCTTAGACACATTTCCCAAGGCAGTGGGTAAGTGGTCATTTCACTCCCATGGGAGGGATTGTAGGGAATTAGAGGGTGTCAGAATTGTAGGTGATTACATGGGTGCTCACTGCTGACCTTATTAGCCTGTATGAGTGTACGACCAAAACTGTGCAATAGGGATTTAGTAATATTTGATATTGGTCTCGGCTGATACCGATCCAGATCAGTTCATCAGAATGTATCAATGGATTTACACTTAAGTTTCGTTTGTTTCGGAGTTGGAAAATTTACCGCGGTAAATTTTATTTTGTAAATGTAAAGTTTTATATGTTAAAAAAGTTTCAAATAAAATTTTACGTTAAAACAAACAGAGCTTTAGGTTCATTATAATTTATTTTTTTTTGGTTTACTATTTTACTTTTGGTCTATACCAATCCTCTGATACGTGATCAATTAGGAATCAGTATTGATTGTCCTATCGATACAAATACAAATCGATGGATCCGATACCAATTAACTGTCTAATACAGTCCATATCGATCAACCATTATGTATTGGTATGGCATTGGTATTGATCGGGACCAATATCGATTCCGATACTGTGATTTAAGTCCTTGGTTATATGAGAGAGATGGGAACAACAGGTGTTTGTACTTCGTAGTGTAAAAGGTAAGTGTGTAGCTCTAAATAGAAGAAGACTCGACCTATTCAATGGCACATGTTATTATAGACATGGGGTACCACCTTGCCACCCGTGAAATAAAAAATAGCATCTATTGTAAATCCTCTACAATATTCTATATTAATATATAAGCTCCCCTTTATCCAAAAAAACAAAAAATAGCATCTATGTTGATGTCTCTGCGTGCACTCTTATTGGCCATCGTGTTGGTGCAGGTGCTACACAAATCGGTGGAAAAAAAAAACATCTATGTTCATATTTTACTTGGTCACATCACATGCATGGTTCCTATCTATGCAGGGACATAAAAACACATCAAAATATCATCCTAACCTCCAAGAAATAAAAAATAACATCTATGTTGATGTCTCTGCATACACACTCATTGGACCTCGCAATAGTGCAAGTGATATACAACCATACAATAATCTCTTGCCCTATTAAAATTTTAGAGTAGAGTTTTCCCAAGACGTCCGGGTAAGGATGTTATATCAATACAAGCCATGAAAGATTTGTTCTATATACATAGGGCCGACTTGGTGTGAAAGAAGAGAGTGTAACTATGGAATCCACTGGCTAGAATGTTAGAAAATGTGGAAAAGAACCCTTACACTGACGTCATGGGATCATGGGTTGAGGTATCGGTATAGTATCATCTGAATCAGTTTTGTAAGTGATTGATCTCGTTACCATGTCAATACCGTATCGGTGATATGATACGAACAAGGGGTAAAATAGTCAAAACAAATCCTTTTTTAAAGGAGAATCAAGGGTAAATTTGTCTGGAATGGTTGATCCATGCCAATACTAATCTGATACTGTATCAGTTTCTGAATTGACCGATACCCATTCCGATACTGTCCACTAAAACCATGCATGGGATTGTTTTGCCCTAAAATTTTAAAATGAACGAAAGAGTGATTTATAAAAAAAAAAAATATTGGTAAATTAAAGAAGGGAGAATGTTCTCTGTGTTGGGGATGTAGGCTATGCCCATACACATGGCGGTGGACACAATGACCATCCTACCCCCTAATGGCAGGCCCATGTGTCTGGACGCAGCCTGCGCTACGACACAGAGAACATGAACCCATTAAAGAAAGAGAGAGAAAAAGCCAAGAAACCCCTTCCCACAGTCCCATACTCCATATTCCATAACATAGTTTACCAAAAATATAAATATTCCATAACATAGGGCATAGGTTCACACATACCTTTGAATCTTTGACCATATAATGCAATACGATATACCATAGGAGACTGTGCACATAAGACTTGCAATGGGGAAATGGCCCCACCCAGCCCCCGTTCCCACAAGCTTCTGTTCCCTATGCCCCCCAAACTTTTACTTGCTGTTTTTTCTTACTTTTTATTATACATTTAATATTCAAATATTCAATTAATTAAGCCAATCAACCGCCGCTTGTTAGGACCATACGCACTTTACTCCTTAGATTATTTGTTAGAATATGAATTTCTATATAAATAGGTGGACAAGCACACACAGTTATGTCATGTGAAAAAGTGATGTAGTTATTGACCGTTAGAATATGAATTTCTATATAAATAGGTGGACAAGCACACATAGTTATGTCATGTGAAAAGGTGATGTAGTTATTGACCATGATTGATATCGATATAATATTGATACGTATTATTGGTATTGTTTGAAATTTCAATGAATGAAACTCAAAAAATTTATTTTTGTTCGATTCATTCAATACTGGATGATACGTATCAATATCATATCGATTTTGGAATTAATCGATACCCATTCTGATACCGTGACTAAAACCATGGTCCTATCTATCCAATCTTATCTTCCACGTGGCAAAAATAATTAATTACTCGTCTACCTGTTTATGTAAAAGTATCCATTGAAAGAAACTCAACTCTTAATGAAAACAAAACAATGGTTGGCATTGAAGAGACAGTCTAAAACCTAAATCACATAAAACGCCCTCTACTTCAACACATTACAGTTCATGTTGATCACAAATTTACCAACACATTATTGCATAACATAAGGCGATCGGGTCGGTTTATGTAACTACTATATCCAAATGGACTCAATCAAAAGTCACAATAAACCCTAGCAATAACAAGTATCATGTCTTCCACATTATAAGGAATGGGTACTTTACAATTGAAAGGGTTGGGACTTAGGGTCCGGGTGCGGGGTACTTTTATGGGGTTTTGGGGGGAGGGGCCTGGGTCCGGTATGTAAGTTTGTGTTTTTATAGGAGAGTCGAACCCGTGGATCCAGCTCATCTACGGTATAGGGGTGCATCGAACATCTTCTGATGTGGAACCCGAGCTCGCCACGTGGATGAGTTCCCATTTGAAATACGCAAATCGAGCTAGCACATCTCCCAAGTCTTGTGGATCATGCTCTTGTCCATCGCATGTGCATCACGTACGTTCAGCTGTGCTAGCTCGATCCATGTCATTCAAATGGGAACTCGTCTACGTAGCGAGCTCGGGTGCCGCCCCAGAAGATATCCAGCGCACCATTGTGCCGTAGAGGAGTCTGATCCTGAACCCATTACCTCGTGGGATGCCTGCACTCTATTGACAAGGTAAGGGTGTCAATTGGTTTTGTTTTGATTCAGTTTAAGAAACATAATGTAGAAACCAAAATCGAATCGAACCGAAAATAGGAATACACTTTCAACACGAAAATCAAATCGATTTGATTCGGTTTGGTTTTGATTTCGGTTTATATTCGGCTTCTTATTGGGTTTTAATGGGGTTTCATATTCAATTTAGGTCTTATTTTAAATGTTAGGGCCGTCCTTTTTACTTCTTCACCAATGAAAAGCCCTTATTTCTATCACAATAAAAAATAAAAAAAAAATAAAATAACCCTTATGTGTTAGGATCATAATCCATCAAACTATTCTCTAACACTAAAATTAAAAAGAAATTATCATCCATAATTGAGTAAAAAAAATTTAATAATATAATTTCATATGGTTCTGTTTTAAAAATGGGTAATTCAGTTCAGTTTCACGTTTTAGACATGAAATTGAAACTAAAAAAGATTCCAATTTTGAAAATTAAAATCAATTAATTTTTATTCGATTTCGTTTTAAATGATCGGTTTCGATTTCGGTTCTAAATTGACACCTAGACAAGATACGAATATTGACTTGCGGACTATATAACAAGCCAAAATAATAATCATCGGAAAGAATCGTAATAATTAATGTAACTGATCGATTAATTAAGAAAGTCTCGTTACTAGAGAGAGAGAGAGAGAGAGAGAGAGAGAGAGAGAGAGAGAGAGAGAATATTTATATTAACAAGGCTACCTACCAGACACGTGCGAGAGAGAGATGGTTCACAGGAATAAAAAACGAAGGGTGGCCCATTTAGACCCTACAAGGAAAAGCTCGTCTACGGTGTAGGGATGCACCGAACATCTTCTGACATGGCACCCGAGCTCGCCACGTGGGTGAGTTCCCATTTGAAATACGTGGATCAAGCTAGCACATCTCCCAAGTCTTGTGGATCACGCTCTTGTCCATCGCATGTGCATCATGTATGCTCAGTTGTGCCAGCTCGATCCACGTCATTCAAATGGGAACTCATCTATGTGGCGAGCTTGGGTGCCGCCCCAAAAGATATCCAGCACACCATTGTGCCGTAGAGGAGTCTGATCCTGAACCCATTACCTCCTGGGATGCCTGCACTCTATTGATAAGGTAAGGGTGTCAATTGGTTTTGTTTTGGTTCGGTTTAAGAAACATAATGTAGAAACCAAAATCGCATCGAATCAAGAATAGGAATACATTTTCAAAACCAAAATCAAATCGACTTGGTTCAGTCTGATTTTGGTTTCGATTTTTATTCAGCTTGTTAGTTGGGTTTAATAGGTTTCATATTCGATTTAGGTCTTATTGTAAATGTTTGGGCCATCTTTTTTACTTCTTCACCAATAAAAAGTTCCTATTTCTATCAAAAATAAAATAAAAAAATCCTTATTTATTAGGATCATAGTCCACCAAACTATTCTTAAACACTAAAATTGAAAAGAAATTATCATCTACAATTGAAATAATATATATATATATATAATTTTATACGATTCCTTATTCGATTTGAAAATAGGTAATCCAGTTCAATTTAACGATTTTAGGCATGAAACCAAAACTAAAAAAAATTCCAACTTTGAAAATCAAAATCAGTTAACTTCGGTTCGTATTCGTTTTAAACGATCGATTTCGGTTTGGATTCTAAATGAACACCTAGACAAGGTACGAATATTGACTTGCGGACTATATAACAAGTCAAAATAATAATCGTCGTAAAGAATCGTAATAATTAATGTAACTCATCGATTAATTAAGAAAGCCTCGTTAGTGAGAAAGAGAAAGTGCATATTGATATTAACAAGGCTACCTACCAGACACGTGCAAGAGAGAGAAGGTTCACAGTTCACAGGAATCAAAAAGAAGGGTGGCCCAGTTAGGCCCAACAAGGAAAAGCTCGAAAAGGCGAAGTAAAAAAACCCAAAAGAAAACAATTGAGAGAGAAAGAGGGCAGACAGAGTTTGGCTTATTAATAACTGACCGTTATTCTCTGCCCTAATCAATCAGAGTTCAGATCGTCGGCAAAGACAACACAGAAACGCACGGTCAGCCTCGGCGGGCAACCCGCTTGAGTGCATGTGCTGATGTCATCAGGTAAGTCTCGGTGGTTTACATTCTCTTCAAACCCTTTTCGGCCTTTTGGACCTGTCGCTTTCAAGTCGACCCCCAAACCTCACCTCTCCTCTCTTCTCTTCTCTACTAATTAAACCTCCTGAGCAGCACTTCCACACTCACTCCCTTCCTTCAGACTTTGGTCCCTTCTCTCTCTCTCTCTCTCTCTCTGATTTATGGGAGAGAGAGAGACAGGTTTTCAGGTTGCAGAGAAGAAAGCAGGAGAGAAGTTTACAATTCATACACAGTAAGTGAGGTGCTTAGATTCTACGATAATGGAGTTTCTGTTTTTCTGGTTTTTTTTTTTTTTTTTAATTTCTTCCTTTGCAGATCTTCAGTGTTCTGAAGTCAATTTCTCTGAACTAACTAATTTTAGTTTTCTGGTTTTTTTTTTTTTTTTTCTTCCAATTTTAGGTCAAGCTCGTTTACCCAAGAATCCATAATCATGTATTGGTTTAAAGCTTCAAGTGTCAGAATCTTTTGCAGGAATGGAAACTTCTTTGATGAGATGATCTTAACAAATTTTTGGTATCTCACTCAAGATTTTCCGGTGATGATGTCGATTTGGTCACCTTGACTAGGTGCTATCCTACCTGAGCTTTTTTTTTTTTTTTTTTTTCTTTCTGTTATATTCTATTATTTCTTCTTGTGTCTTCTTGACCTTGTAAGACCTTTTCTCACAGTTGTCATCTTCGTTCTCCCTTCACATTTAAACTCTCTATCTTCAATTACAGACGGAGAGTTTAGCTTTAAACTTTCCCTGTACCCGCCCAACTCACCACCTCTCTTCCTGTCTATCCCTCCTGAGCTTTTCCTTTCTCTTGTTGTAAAAGCCTTGTGCTTCTCACTTGTTTGTAAAAATTCTTACTTTTTAGGATTTCCTTTTTGGTTCGATTTTAGGGCATTGGATATGTTCTTTGTATTATGCGTGCAGAAATATGCGTTTTGCAGACTTCAATTTTGTTGTTTTATATGCTGTTACCTGATGTAATAATACAGAGATATATATTCTCTCTCTCTCTCTCTCTCTCTCTCTCTCTCACACACACACAGACACATATGCCTGCCCTTATCCTAACTAGCTATAATCTTTATGAGGTGGGAGAAATTGTTTGTATGGAGAAAATTGTATACCTAAAATAATGCATAAAAGAATAGAAATCGCAAACAAATAATCACACAGTGCACACAAGGATTTATATGGTTTAACAAGATTGTTTATGTCTAGGATTTATATGGTTTAACAAGATTACCTACGTTGAGACCAAAGTATGATCCCTTCCTCCAATTTTCTTTTTCGAGACTACTAGTTTAGCCTATCTGGCTTACCTAGCTTGTTAAAACAACCTGATTGTAGACCACTAAGACTGACGCAAGCTACCTAATGTCCGGAATAGCGCTTACTTGAAACAACAGCTTCGCTTCGCTAATACCAGCCAACCCTTTCACTAGCACCACCAATGGCAGGGGAAGTAGCACCAGTAGAAGAAGTCACGGAGGTAGATAGACCAAGTCCGTTACCAGATCGTCCAGCAGCAACCGGATCCACCAGCAACCCTGTTGTTCCCTAGCCCGATCTGCTTACTTAGCTCGAACAACCAGATTTGCTTACTTCGCTACTTAGCTACACCGATTTGCTTTCTCAACTACAGAACTCGAACTCCTGGCTTGACTTGTTTTACTTGAACTCAAAAGCCGAGCTTTACTTCGTAACCTAACAAGCTACGCACCTACCCTAACTCTTGGCTGGCTTGCATTTGAATGTGTCTCACAATCCCAAGGAATTCGGGGGGAGGGGTAGGATTTATATGGTTTAGCAAGATTGCCTACGTTGAGGCCGAAGTTTGACCCCTCCCTCCAATTTTGTTTTCTTTGTTTTCATTTTCGAGACTTTTATTGAATTTGAAGGTCTCACAACCCCAAGAAATTCAGGGGAGGAGCAGGATTGATATGGTTTAGTAAGATTGTCTACGTCCATGGTGAGATGAAATCTGATTCTCAACATAGGTAATCTTTCTAGACCACATAAATCCTTATGTGTATTGTGTAATTGTTTGTTGCGATTTCAATCTGCTTCACTGTCAATAAAAAATAGGTTCAGGTTTACAGCCATTCGTCCTCACAACTCGATCTCTCTTAGATTAAGTTCGAAGAAAGAACCCTCATTATAAATTTTTAACAAAACCCTATATAAGAAATTTACAAAAATACCCATATAACCCTAAAAAATGAAGACACTTATGCAAGGACGGAATACAAGACATTGTACAACCGTACAGCCAGAGGGATAGAAAGAGAGAGAGAGAGACTCATCATTTAATTTTCCTGTTCTTTTCTTCCTCTTTCAATCTCTTCATTGGTTTCCTTTTTCTAATGCAACTATGGGAGTGAATGGGGACCGAACAAGTAACACCATAATGGCAAAGGAGTAAAGACTAAAGCAGACTGAACAGTAAGAGGAAAAAGAGAGAGAGAGAGAGAGAGAGAGAGAGAGAGAGAGTGAAGAGTAAGTCAAGGACTCAAATCTTTGAATGGGAGATGAATCTAATGATATCACTCACCATACCAGCAGGCTGAGAAAGGTTTCATAATGACTAATTACTTCATTAGTCAGGAAGCCCCAGTGAGAGTTTTAAAAGCTAAATGTGGATAACATAATAATGGTGTAAAACTAGCCAACCTTCCACTATATTTCATGAGAGTAGAGTTTGTTGAAACAGTATAGGATGAAGTAAAGAAATAAAGTTAGATGATCCATGAGTTTCCTCGCCAGTAGTTTATGGGATTGACTAGCAAAAAGGAGAAGAGATGAAAAGGAAAAAAAAAAAAGAAGAAGAAACCTACAAGAAGAATAAAGAGAAGATAAAATTACTGTTTGATGACATAATGGTTAACTGGGAATAGGAAGAAAAAAAAAGATGGAAGTACAGATAATTAAAAAAAAAGAATGATGATTCCCACAAAGCGCAGAGTGGCCTTGTCGTGGCCTTGTTGGGTTTTGTAAAGCTATTATCATCTTTCGTCTATCCCCCCTCTCATGGTGGTGTTGACATTTATTATTAACAGCAAAGCAGCAGAGAAGACCACTAACTATTGTTGGATTCTTTAGTCTTCCCGGCCATGGCGCCACTCACATGTGTTGAGTCTTGGAACTGCGTGAACGTGAGAATGAAAAGGACACAAGCAGAGCAAGAGCAAAAGAGAGAGAGAGAGAGAGAGAGAGAGAGAGAGCGGGGTTGAAGTGAAGCAGTCATCTCTCTTACCTTTTAGTAAAGAATTTATGATAAATGATTTGTTTTTGGAGACTTAACATTAAAATGAGTCATGAGGTGTCACGCACTATTTAGAAGGAAACATCTTTTCATCGTTCCCATGTCACTTCTATCTTGGGCAAAGGGCAAACATAACGTGTCCTCTTCATTCGGTTCTTGACGTCTTTACTCTACTTATATTTTATCGGACTATGAAAACAAAAAAATTTAAAAGAAACCAAAAGAAATTTATTTATTTTTATTTTAAAACTTTACTACATGAGAATATTTTCATCATAGAAACTTGGGATCCAAATCTTCTACGGCACAGTCTGTGCTACGTAGACAGAGGGTCGCGCACAATGATCGTTCGTTCAGGCAAGGCACTTGGGCAGAGGTAAGGCGGTTATTATGCACGGTCCTATGTCTGCACAGCACAGGTCAAATAGACAGCGCACTATAGAAGATCTATTTCTGGAAACTTGATCCATAACTTCAGGGTATAGTTTTTTTTTAAGAAAAAAAGGAATTGGATTGCAATGGATATTGTTTCTAAGGTTTGTTTCTAAGGTTTTTGAAATATGATGGTTGGGTTTTTAGATTTGACGGGCCAATTCTAAGGTTTTTTAGATCTATTCCAATTGATTTCTCTTAATCCATGATGGTTAAGAAAGAATTTCTTCATCATGGAATCTGACCTAGATCCACAATAGGGGACATAGATTTGATTGGAGCATGGTAAGCATGGTATTTCGAACTTTTCAATAATAAGGGACAAAATTAATTAACAATGACATTCACTCTTTCTGATTTCCTCCTCACCCCTTAGCCTGGTGCCAGTGCAATAGGGCGTTGGCCTAAGTCCAAGAGAGATGTCGTTAGTTCGACTCTCTTCCCCACTCCATCGGATGTTAGATATCCTTATTCTTCCTTCCTCCGCTTTCCTCTTGGAGCTGGGATGCCGCCCTGCCCCGTCCTCTTGGACTATCACTGCTAGTGACCTATACGGGCCCTCGGTAGGATATGATTAAAAAAAAAGAAAAACTCAATCCTAAGTCCTAACTGGTTTATCACAGAGGTAGGGGTTGATAGGGAAAAGCCCTTATCTACACTTGTAAGAGCTCTTTAATTCTATATTCCTAGGATCCTTGTTTACAATTCTGGATCTCAATGGAAGATAGAGAATTCCAAAGTTAATTCCATCTAATCTATTTACACACTTGGGCGGCATGTTAGCAGGTTGATTTACCTCTCCATAGATAAAAGAAACCTGCACCCTCTCAAATGCCTCCATTAATTTCTCTGTTTATTTGTTGGAAACTCAGCGACGCATCGATATACAATTGAAGCCTATTGAGACTGTCTATCACCACTACGGGGTCTGGGAGGGTCATAATGTATGTAGCCTTACCCCTACTTTTGCATAGAGACTGTTTCCAGACTCGAATCCATGACCACTTGGTCACAATGGAGCAACCTTACCATTGCACCAAAGCCCGCCCTCCCCTTCGCTTGCTTTAATCTGGTTTCTAAAAAAACATATAACCCACCAATGTGCAATTTTTTTTGTATAGCCTATAAGCCTCAAGGGTAGGTTATTCAGACTTTTTGAACCAAGAAAGATTGAGGCCCATAAGAACCATTGAAACAGGAAAAATTGAGGCCCATGAGAACTATGAAATCATTTTCATGCGGGTGACCCTAAGAGGTGTAGGAGAGTCAAACACCTGAAATGACCAAGTTTGAGTCGAATTTGAACTTGGTAAGTGTTAGAATAAAGTAAGAAAACTGATTACATTTCTCTATCTATATCTCTTCTTTTCACATGAAATGACCTCTGTGCCCTTTGGATATGAAACTATTTCGTTACTCGTCATTGTTGTGCTCCCCTATGCCACTTCATGGCTCTACTTCTTCGATAGCCTTTGAGGGAGTGATAAACCAATGAGGTACGTGGCCACCTTCGAGCGACTGATAGCTTTTTTTCTTCTTCTTCTTCAAGAGAGCCTTCGCGCGAGGGAGTGATAAGTGAATGAGGTACGTGGCCACTAGTAGTACCATCCACAGGAGAAGTGAAGCTGAGACAAGACTCGTTCGATCGAAAGAGAGAGAGAGAGAGAAAGAAAATGAAATGACAGAATAAGAAGCAACACAGAGGAGCAGAGTTCAACTGGATCGATCGGTGGGTGGGATACAGCGTACCGGGTGTCTGGGTCTGATGGATGGTCGGTCGCCTACCTTGGTTGCAACTTTCAACTTATTTTTGTTTTTATTTTCTTTTGGTTGTTTCTTTCTTTTTTTCTTTTTTTTTTTTTCTTTCTAACCAGCCCTGATAATAAACAGTTACAAATCAATAATAGACTTCATAATTTCATTAAAAATAACAAATATTAGACTTCAAAACTGTAGGGTTTTAACCCAATTCTTTAGTTGAATATCAATATTATTTTTAATTTGCATACATTAAAAATGTATACATTCTAATCACACCTAGGATTTCAAATAATTATGTCTACCACCGTTGGAAATTAAAAATTACTTTCATACCCCTGATTACTAATTCTATTAGTTTTGAAATGAAAGTGAGGGAGCTGCAAATCTGAAAAACCCGAAATAAACTAAAGGAGACCTATCGGTGGAATGAGGAGGAGAAGCCAAGTTGGACCCTGATCCTCTACTACCGAGCTGTCCGACAGGGCCCTATAATGCCCCTATTGTCAAGACACAGCAAGGCGGGGAATGACGTTGCTCTTGCAGTCGAGATGATCAAGAGCTTGGCCAGACTCGCAAATCCAGAATCCGATAGTGTAGATCGCTTTCCCTAGCTAATGTTCCTATCTTCTGTGTAGATGATCTGATCGACCTGTCCTCACACTCTTTTGCTCATACCTGATTTTTAGACGATGATATATGTTGTGACTGGAAAGCTGAGACATTGTTGGCGAGAAAAATTGCAACAACTCACACACAAGGGAAGGTGCAAGTGGTGCAAATAGTGCGGGCGTGCCAGAACCTTTGCACAAGCTCAAACGAGGCCAAAACAGCCTGATCTGACTCCTAACCAGGCAAGTCGGTCTCCCTCTTGCCTGAGTAGCTCTAAGGCCTTTTGGGTTAAGCCAACAACGTAGGTCGCAAACTGAATAAACTAACAGATTGCCAAAAGAAAGAACTGCGACAATGAACACAAACAAGAATAAATAAGACTGAACAATGAATGTATATTTTGATCATACCAGATATGAGCGTGGACTTTGCAAGTACACCCGCGTCACTCCAAGAACATGACCGTACATCCTCTCAATCCAAGAAAACGATAAAAACCAGCAAATGATAAAGGAAAGACAAGTAAAATGCAAAATAAAGTAAAATGACACTGCTGATTTTGTCAGGTGTGTTTGTGTGTCCTCTTCTGGATCAATCGACCTCCTTATATAGGATAAACTCTTCTGCCTATCAGTCCGTGCGGTTGCTCCCCACTAAATCCATTTTTCTCGGTCCTATACTTCCCAGTCCCAACCAGTGCTCGCCACATGTCCCACCAAGCCTACATTGCTCCTAACTGCTTGTGGCCATGGTGGGGTCCACCTTGCCCTGTGTTCTCACGTTCCTTGAGCGACGTTGCTCTCTGTTAGCGCCCTCTGAACATCTGCCACGTGGCTCAATCCTTGGGTGATGGGGTGAGATCGTGTTTTCAGTGACCCATCCCCTTACGACTTGCAGCCTGGCCGTCCATCCTGACCCCTTGGCCCGGCCTGACCTGGACCGACGGTTTTTAGGAGCAAACAAACACCAAATGAAGTAGAGCGAGAGAGGGAAAGGCCTCCAAACTGGCCCGAATAATCAAAAACCCAGACATGAGGGTTTACAAGTCACAGTTTAGAATCAGATTTCAGAGAACATACATTTCTTGCAGGCAAAATAAATTTTAGATTGCATTGTAGAAAAATTGTACAATAAAATTGACAGTAGAGTAGTGACACCCATTGATGAAATCACCCAACCCAACCGTTGCCCTGCTCGCATGGCTGTGCAACTACGTACTCTTGCAATAGCTAGGGACTCCGACAGCGAGAGGAAGGAGTGAGAGAGGAGACAGAAATTAATGGGTTGGGGATGGGGGTAAATATGTAAAAGCATATTCATTAAGGGTATTGTGTGCATTTAGTTAATATTTGGGTGATGATATCATCATTAATTTAACTGTTCTCATCTAACAGTAGAGATACGTTTGTAAGAATCTTTTAAAATACAGGAGAATAGATAAAATTTCAGGAATGGTAAACGTAATTGTTTAAACCCCAGGGGTGATAGACGTAAATTTCCCTAAATATTAAAACTAATGTTTAATGATCATATATATATATATATATATATATATATATATATATATATATTCAATGATACAACAAATATTGTAAAGGATTGATGCGTTGGGTGATAGATAGTCTGATAGGTGTCATGCAAGGTCTAATTTAGAGGAAGATGCGTGGAAGGGTTTTTAGGCAGTTTTAGAGGTTAATAAGGATATTAATTTAAAAGAAAACTAAAAACCACTATAAAAATAAAAGAGAAGAAATGCGGATGTAGCAGCAGAGGTCGACACGCCAACAAGGGTGGACTCATGGGGTGTGGGAAGACGTGCGTGAGTACTGATTAGGAGGAGGATTATATATTTTTACATTTATGGGGTGGAGAGAGAGAGAGAGAGAGAGAGAGAGATCATTACTACGAGAGGGTTCTATGAGCAAGCGGTATAGAGGAGTCCATACGAATGAGGTGCAATGGAACAATTTCGCACATAAGAGGACAATGAGACAGAGAGAGAGAGAGAGAGAGAGAGAGAGAGAGAGAGAGAGAGAGAGAGAGAGAGAGAGAGAGTTAGTTCTCTGAGCACAAGAGGGTTCTATGAGCAAGCAGCATAAAGAAGTCCATACCAATGAGGTGCGATGGAACAATTTTGCACATAAGAGGACAACGAGATCCTAGAGAGAGAGAGAGAGAGAGAGAGAGAGAGAGAGAGAGAGAGAGAGAGAGAGAGAGTTCTCTGAGCACGAGAGGGTTCTATGAGCAAGCGGCATAGAGAAGTCCATACCAATGAGGTGCGATGGAACAATTTCGCACATAAGAGGACAACGAGATTCTAGAGAGAGAGAGAGAGTTCTCTAAGCACGAGAGGGTTCTATGAGCAAGCGGCATAGAGAAGTCCATACCAATGAGGTGCGATGGAACAATTTTGCACATAAGAGGACAACGAGATCCTAGAGAGAGAGAGAGAGAGAGAGAGAGAGAGAGAGAGAGAGAGAGAGAGAGAGAGAGAGAGAGAGAGTTCTCTAAGCCGAGTGTAGAGGAAACACTAGCACCTTATTTCTCACATCGTTGTATAAAATGAATTATCTGCTCCCTATGTACAAACCAATTGCCACTCATTCTTCATTAGTCTATTCTCTGATGTCGTTTGCTCAAAGAAACCTCTCCCATAGAGCACATAGCGAAAAGCTAAGAGAGAACCTAAACTTGGAGCCAAATTTACTTACCAATTGGCAAGTAAGACTCAGGATATATATGCCCAAGAAGCAGGGGAAGGTGGAAGGACTACAAAGAGAAAAATCATTAGAAGTTACAACCGTTGACATTTGGACTGACTGCAGAGAGATGGTGGAATAGATGATTAAAAGCAAGGAGCTTCAGTGACCATAGGAATTGGATATTTCTATTTTAATTAATTAAACAATTTGGTTATGTAAACATGATGAAAGTGGGTAGAGCTTGGTAGAGGTAGCTCCCAGGCATGCAAACAAATATATAACAACTAAGCATAGGGAGGTGTTATTTTAGAGTTAGAAACTATTAATGTTTATTTTTTTTGGGGAGAAAGAACGTTGTTAAGCTGCATAATATATGTTAGCGCTTACCTATGCGTGTGTGTCTTTCTCTCTCTCCTCCCATAATAGGGTCGTATATATCATTTCATAGAAGGGGAGGAGAGAGATAGACACAGGGAGGCATTAGCGTACCTTATGCAACTTGGTAACTTTTTTTTTTTTTTTTTCTTCCAAAAAAAGAGGTTAGAGAGAGAGAGAGAGAGAGAGAGAGAGAGAGAGAGAGAGAGAGGAGAAGAAGAAGAAATTTGTGAAAAAAAATTGTAATTTTTTTAATTCATCACTTAGAGACTTCCAGGAATAAGATAAAGTACAATAAAAAAAGAAAAATGTTTCCTATGGAAGAGCGTGGCTTCAGTGCAGGGTTTAATGGAAATGTGCTTGGAAGCATTTAACTGGACGGTCATTCTGCATTTCATGGGAAGTTGAGCGACCATTTCGCCGCTTATGTGCCAATGTGCATATTCTTGCACACGCCCTCTTATTCTTTTATTGATGGAAAACTAGACTCTGGTGTCGTAGCGATCTTTCTCCATACAACAAATAGCCAAAAGTTAAAATGTTCCCTTTCGTGTGCATGGGAAAGCAAACCCTAAAATGTAAGTGTGAACAATAGTTGCATGGAATTACATAGACTTTACGAGTAATAATATATCCTTGTAAGAGATTAAAGGTATCTCCCATGCATCTACGTTCACACGTTAACTAGTTACTCTTCCTTAATTACTCCTATTATTCTTTATGCCTATATGGTTAAGTGGTAATTGATTACTGGTGAGGTGATGGGCCTCTTAATAGTCTTTGACTCTGTGCATGTGTAGCTCAAATTTTTATAAATCAAACTAATTAAACTCTAACATGCTTCCCACAATTAAATTTAAATTTAGTTTATATAATTCATTATCTTTCTTAATTTGTTGTTCCTAATTATGTAACTGGTGGCACCAGATAAGTTTCAATAGGAAAGAAATGTATTAAGAAAAAAAGAAAGAAATTGGTGGTCAACCATCTGCTACGCAGCTAAGGTGTTAACTTCAAAGTCAAGCCCTCAAGCAGACAATTGATAGGACATAATAAAAGAGGTTGGTTGTGAGGAAAGAAAAAGGGATAATTAAATTAAAAGGCACATGTTCTCTTAATGGTGGACCGAAAACAAATTATTGGTATTTTTTTTTTTGATGAAAAAAAAAAATCTTGAATTAAGAGGAAACCATGTACATAGACTTAGTTCGATAAATTGACTTGGCCAGATTGCATGCTACAGTACCACAAAAGTCCCCCCTTGAATTATTGGTATTGTACATTTATATTTGCCATGTGATTAGTTGGATGTGATTAAAATATTGTGGACAAGTAAAATCTTAGGTGGAGATCGGATCATGTCCTTGTACAAGTACTATCCAACGTTTTCTAGGGCCACTCACATGGAATCTACTATGCGACCCACAAGAAGAGTGGGATTCCATGTAAGTGGACCTGGAGGGCCTTGGGTGGTACTTGTACAAGGGCATGATCCGCTCTCCCTAAGGTCCTCTACTCACATCTCAAGTAGTTTCAATCATAGAAGAAAAACTCGATCGAAACCTGTCGAAACCACCGAATTAACTCGATTTCGTAGGTTTTCGAGACGAGTTGAAGGGGGAATTTATAAAATCCCTGGATTTGATCGAATTTCGATGGTTTCAGCCATATTTCGGTGGTTTCGACACATATCCCCATCAAAACTAAGGGAAACTTGGCTTGAAACTACAACAAACAAGTATTTATGCCAGAAACCAGGACAAACACTTAATTATGTCTAATATCATTTTGACAGCATTTGCGTACATCAAATTAAGTTTGACCGGTACATAACTCCTTCAATATAAATTAGATTTAAACAATCTTGAATTTGTTGGAAAACAATCAAAACAAAACTTTCTAACAAATCCAAGATTTCTTAAATCTCATTTATATTGAAGGGATTATGTTTCGGTCAAACCTTATTCGATACCATGTCCAAGAACAATATACAGTATCAAACTTGGATCATAACTATAAGTAATATTTTAGTGTTCTCTATATGAAACTAATGCATGGATTGAGTTTAAAATGTAAAAAATAGGCAACACAACAAGAATCAGGGCAAAAAAATAATTTCTGGGCTTCAAAACCAAGGTTCTAGTTAGCTTGGAGAAAGTCCTAGGTTTCGACTGAGATATGGTTGAAACTGAGACGAACTTGGTTTCTGGCTGGTCGAAACCTAATCAAAACCCGAGTTTTAGAACTTTGGTTTCAATCCTAGACAAGTTTGTCAAGGGATGCAAAATAGAGTATTACAAGAGAGATTCAATAGGAACCGAAGTATCATTCAGCATGCATGGACGTACACGGGGATGCATGACAATACACATGAGGTTAGAGGTGTACGCTTGGCCTGGTGAGCCCGAGCCCATGCACCCAACAAGGCCTTGACTGGGTTTTGCCTTAAATTGGAATCTCAAATAAGCAATTAGTATTAGAAAAAGAGAAGGATGCAGATCGTCTACGGCGCAGCTGCCCGTCCTGCCTATGTTGTGCAGATATAGGGCAGCACGCAAAGACCGCCTTACCCCCACTCGGGCAAGACGCTCGGGCAGAAATAAGGCGGTCTTTGCAGGCGACCTTGTGTCTACACAGCACAGGCAGGATGGGCAACTGCGCCATAGACGATCTAAATTGAAAAGGGAAAAACTAAAGGGTCAATAAAACAAATAAGATAAAAAAGAGTGAACATTCTTTGTTTGTGACTTGTAAGTGTAAGGTGACCTTGCGCAAGTTGTCCTTGTCTTCAGGTCCCTGAAACCCCGACATTTTACTCTTACTCTTTTCTTTTTTTGGTAAAACGATGTTTTACTTTTAATAGATTTAAAAAAAAGGGTTATTCCCTTCTCCCTCTCTTTCTAGGGGTGTAAAGGAATAGTAGAAATCCGTTTCTCTATCCGTGTCTGTGTTTGTATCCGTATCCGTTTAGCACTATCCGAATCCGTCTGAAAGCTAAACGGATGCGGATACGGATAGGTTATAGCTATCCGAAAAGTTATATGTATATGTAAACGGATAAAATATCCGATCCGTATCCGTGTCCGTATCCGTTTAACTCTATCCGAATCCATCCGATAGCTAATCAGATGCGGATGCGGATATAGCACTATCCGAGCCGAATCCGATCCGTTTACAATCCTATCTCTTTCTTCTTAAAAATTTGTCTCCCCTTAGTACACACCTTTCTTTAATGTTCTTTATTCTTTATATATATACACTAGCTATACATACATTAGGTAGGAGACGTAAAATAGATCGAGTAGGAAAGAAAGACGGGAAGAGAAAGAACAAGAAATTGAGAAAGAAAAGGCATCAGCAGCAGCAGCAGGAATTTGGTAGGTTGCAATGGTGGTGGTGGTGGGTTCTCCTACAAGAATTGGTGGCGACGGCAGCATTGGTGTTGGAGGAGGAGGAGTGGTACATGTTCCGGTGGTGGATCTCTCAATGAATAGGTCTCAGGTGAAGGAGCTCATCATCAAAGCATGTGAAGAGTATGGGTTCTTCATGGTGGTGAACCATAGAGTCCCAAGAGACCTTATTGCCAAAATGGAGAAAGAAGGGTTAAACTTCTTCCATAGACATTCCTTGGAGAAACAAAAAGCTGGACCGGCTAAACCTTTAGGGTATGGGTACAAGAACATTGGCTTCAATGGTGACATGGGTGAATTAGAGTATCTCCTCCTCGACACCAATCCTCTCTCCGTTTCTCAGGCTTCTAATGCTATTTCCTCTCACCCTTCCAATTTCAGGTTTTTAACGTCTAATCCCTTCATCTCTACATATTCAAGCAGCATTCTCTCTCTCTCTCTCTCTCTCTCTTTCTCTCTTTGTGTGTGTGCATGCAGTAAAACAGAAGAGAGAAGAGGTTAGGTGGGTGGGTCATGGGTAGCTTGAGTTTTCGTCCTTTTATTTTTGAATTCTAATTAAATGAGAAATAGGAGGGTAGGACAATATTTGTTAATTTAACCATAGGAGAATATTCTTTGTGCTGCAGCGCAGCCTGTGTAGAGAGCAGGATGATCATTCTGCCCACCCTCATGTGCCTCGGCACAGGCTGCCCTGCAATACAGAGAATAGCACCCCTTTAACCATATATCACAGGCATTGCTGTAAAATGGAGAAAACCTTGCTTTGGAGACAGATTTAATTACTAAATTGTTTGGAATTTGATGAAAGAAGAATAAGTTAGAAGAAGAATATGAAAACACAAATCCATGAAACACTAATCCAATAAGATATATAGCTAGATTAATAAACAAATAGTTGTTATATCCATCTATTATTGTGTCGATTTAGGGCTTGCCCTGGTGGTTCGCTACTCTCTTGGGAGAATTGGGTAAGGAATTTGATTGGTGGTTCAAGTCTCCTTAGAGACATCAAGTCCACATTTATTTGTTTTCCAAGAAGTGAAGTCCATGTGGGTACCATATTGATCCCTTATGGGTCTTTCTCTTGCCCTATTATGGGGGTCCTTAAGGTCAATAGACCCTTGACAACTACACCAAAACAAAAGAAAAAAAAAAAATTCTAATATTGTTTTATCACACACACAGAGTGTACAGACGGTGAAACAGATTAAAACCCTGAAGAAGGAGTGACAACTGAGAGAGATTGCCTTCAAACATGTCTAATCAAATCAGAAAAACAGTTTATAGAGGACGAAAATTTAATTTCCAGTTTTTGAATGATGGGTTTTGGGTTTAGATACCAAATAGGGTAAGCAAGCAATGATAGATGATAGACAAGACTGGTGCTCTAATCAACTCTCTCTCTCTCTTTCTCTCTCTCTGATGGAGAAGAAGAAGAGAGATATTTTGAAGGCCATAAAAAGTAAAAAAAATCTATGCTATGTACGGAAGTTTCCCACTAAAATAAAGGATTTTTGGCTTTCTCTTTTGTATGGCAATATTGGCAGCTGTGTGGTGAAAGATTACGTAGAGGCAGTTAGAGAGTTAGCTTGTGAGATACTAGATCTGATGGCAGAGGGGCTGCGGGTCCCAGACAAGTCAGTGTTCAGCAACCTCATCAGACACGTTGATAGCGACTCACTCATCAGGCTCAATCATTATCCATCAGATTCGGATATCAATGATAATCGGGTCGGGTTTGGTGAACACTCTGACCCACAGATTATCTCCCTCTTGAGAGCTAATGAAGTGAATGGCCTTCAGATCTTATTGCAAGATGGGGTTTGGGTTCCTGTTCCTCCTGATCCTTCCTCTTTCTGCATCAATGTTGGGGACCTTTTACAGGTTAGTGCTTCAATTCTGTTTTATAGTACTATATATTAGCGACTGTAAATTAATTCATGTAATTAATGGCCAAGATTAGATCCAACTCGGCAGATACGAATCGGTATCAGTATTTGATTGGTCCCTGATACTTGACCGATACTATTGTGATGGTATCGGTATAAGAGAGGGTAAAATGATCTTAAAAAAATTCAAGGTATCCTTATTTTGAGAGCCAAAACGGTTTGATCCATATAGGACCAATATAATTGGTTTGGGGCGGTATTGATTGACCCATATGGGTATTGATACCGGAAAAATTTTCTCAAGTACCTTAATCTTGTGGTGCTTTGTAGTTCAGGCCTGATAGTTTGACATATAGAAGATACTACATCCAATGATGTCAAGCTTGAGAAAAGAAAAGAGAAAAAAAAAAAAACCTAAATTAATAATCGAGCTTGCACGATTGGATAAAACATCTTCCACATGTCAAACTCTCAGATCCAAACTGTAAGGCACCGCAAGATGAAGGAATTGACAATTGAAGAAGATTTTAGCTCATTGATATCGATAACTATAACCATGGATCAAAGAGCATTCATGGCTTCATGCATATTCATATTAATTAGCTAATTTAATTAAGGGAGAATGTTTTCTGTGTTGGGGGCACAAGCTACGGCCAGACACATGGAAGTGGGCAAAATAATCACCCTACCCTCTACATGGCAAGCCCATGTGGTTGGGTGCAGGCTGCGCTGCGGTACAAAGAACATCAGCCCTTTAAATAATGGGTTTTTTACAATTACCATCCCAAAATCTTTTATATTTACTATTATCCCCTCAAAAACTTTGAAACAACTGTTACCTTCTCCTGTTGCATACTAATAACTACCTGGCCCCCACCGTTACAGGCCTGTAACGGAGGGAGTTAATCGTGACAGTGTGCCATTATCGCTGATTTTTTAAGACCAAAATGCCCTTTTGGGATGGTAATTGTAAAAAACTCTCACCCCATCACCGTCTCTTCTCCTCCTACTTCTTCCTCCTCTGCAACCCCAACCGGATCTGATCGTCTCCGGCACGGAACGGTTGGGACCGGATCCTGAGATGGTCCCCAAGCAGATCCGGATTGCGGATCTCAAGATGATTATATCTCCCGTAGCGGTCCAGTCCGATGTTTACGCCGGAGCGGCCTTCTCTCTCTCCCCTTCTCCCAGTAGTTTATCGCTGTCGTCTTTTTCCAAGAAGAAAGATGATCTAACAATCGTTGACGACTCCGCCACCAAAGATCTGAGGCGTTTGCTCTGCCTTGATTAGTAATTTTTATTCCAAGATTAAACTGGTATAGATCTTGATCTGGATCTAGGGTTTCTAGGTTTCGTCTCTGTCTCTCCTCTCATAATCTTCAGATCTGTTCTTCGTGGCCTATTTTTTTCGTGCACACGAGATGAAGATCAGAATTATGAGACCAAAAGTAAGGGCGAAGCCTAATATGGTTTATTTATCTATCTGTTTTCATAAAACATTTGAAGGAACATGGATTGATCGATTAAAGTTTAAAAGGATTCGTTTTCAGAGAAGGAGGAAGTCTTAAAATTTCTCTGTAAATCGGTAATGTCTTGTGGAAGGAATGTGTAGTTGTTGGGGGTTGAATGTTGATTGTGAATCTTCTGCTAGGGTTTGTAATCTTCTTCTGTAATTATCTATAATCTATAAAATTATAAACGAGGGAAAGAGACTGGGGAGGGTCTAATTATCATTTTATCCCCTATATTAGCTTATAAGTTATAACTTTTAGAGATTGGTGATGGCGTCATCGATCGGGGCGGTTGGGGTTGCAGAGGAAGAAGAAGAAGAAGAAGAAGTAGAAGAAGAAGAAGAAGGAGGAGGAGGAGCAGGGATGGTGATGGGGGTGGGAGTTTTTTACAATTACCACCTCAAAAGGGCATTTTGGTCTTAAAAAATCTGTGACAACAGCACATTGTCACGAATAACCCCCTCCTCAGTTAGTTATTAATATGCAACAGGGGAGGATAGCAGTTGTTTCAAAATTTTGGGGGAGGATAATAATAAATATGAAAGATTTTGGGATGGTAATTGTAAAACACCCTTAATTTAATTCACCTCTTTGAATCCTCTATCATTAAGATAAACTTTTGTTGTAAATTGATTTTACCTGGTCCAATCCCAACCCATCATGTGCACTGGGCAAGTAATTTATTGCAACGTTTGAATGCCCAAAAGGAATAGAATAAATAATAGAGGTGTACATGTGGTGAGCGTTCATACGCTATAATAAATTACAAAATTGGGTTCACGAAAATTGAAAACATATCTAGAATGAATAATATTGGGATGATTCAGGTGTTGACGAATGGGAGATTTGTGAGCGTGAGGCACAGGTCCATGATAAGCAACAATACAAAGGAATCAAGGATGTCGATAGTGTATTTTGGGGCGCCACCCTTGCATGCATCGATTTCTCCTCTTCCAGAGACGGTGACGGCAGAGAAGCCCAGCCTTTACAGACCCTTCACTTGGGCAGAATACAAGAATACGGCATACGCTCTACGCCTTGGAGACACTCGTGTCGATCTCTTCAAGACCCTTCTTCACCCCAACTCCTGCTCGGGCAAAGCGTTTGAGCTGGAGTAGGATAGTCTTTTCACATCTCACTGTGTCTGGTGCTGTTCATGCAACCCGAACAAAGTGCTACAAAAGAGGGAAGTTTTACTTTTGATTCCAATCCCGGGCATTTTTTTTTTGTTGCCTCTCCCTGAGGTGTTGTTGTATAACGAAGATGGTGCAACTTAATGTTATTTGGTTGGGGAACTTATTGCGTACTAGAAAATCTTTAGGCAATTTGGCTGGGATTTTTTTTTTTATTGTTTGGGTATTTGTTATTTCATACTTAATTGAAAGAAATTCTTTTGTTTTCCTACCAACCACTTGGGTTCCTTTCTTGTTTGAGGTGTAGATATTGAAGCCCCCCTCCTCCCCCCTCTCCCCACAAATTTTTTTTTTCCGCTCTATGAAAATACTATGCTTAGTATCTAGTGAAATTTTTATCCTCTCAAGTGTGGTGCATTGTCCAATGCACTACACTTGAGCATCTGAGGATGGCCATGAGACTGAGAGGATGAATTTTAAAGGTGCATTGCCTAGTACACCGTTGGATGCACGTACAAGTGAGGTGTACTGGGCAATGCACTGCACTTGAAAGGATAAAGATCCTTATCTAGCTAGTGTACAAGGTCTCAGCGAATCTTAGGAGGGTCATATATAACTTATGCAGATTTTCATCCTCTCAACTACGGTGCAATGTCCAGTGAACCACAATATTTATGAATCTAACCATAAAAACATGGGCAGTGACATCTTTTTATCCTCTCAAGTGTTGGGTGAATGGTTGGATTCTTAAGTGTGGTGCACTGGACAATGCACTGCACTTAAGAGGATCCAGTGCACCACACTTAAGAGGATAATTAAATTTCCTAATGAAGACAGCCTTAATTACCTCCACTTTTGAGAAAGAGACTGTTTTCTAACACAAATCCACGATCCCTTGATCATAAAGAGCAACCCTACCTTCTCTTATTTCTAAGAAAACATCCTCTCATAAATAACAAAACAGAGATGGAAAATAGAGCTATACAATCTGGCACTACCAAATGGAGCCAAACAATTTTCAGCATTTCCAAGGGATTGGAATATGCATCTACACTAGGTCATAGAGTTCACAAAATCTAGTGTTATAACAAGGAGATTCTTAGCGTTATCCCTAAACCATTTAGGACTATCTGACCATGGACTCTAGTACCCCTCCTCATGAAGATCTCTGAACAAGTTGAAGACATTCAGATCACTACAATACAAGATAACTATGTTACGTTCTTAATTTTGTGAACGGGTTCTCTTATTATGCTAGCCGTGTCAAATATAATTTGGTATTCTTTGAGAACTTATTTTTATTTGCTCCATTTTCTGTCTATTCCATTCCCTCAAGTTTCTCAGATCCAGATCCTCCACTGTCGAGCTGCGTGTAAAGATCGCCTTACCCCCACTCAGGCAAGGCATTTGGATAGAGGTAAGACGGACATTGCGTGCAGCACCATGTCTGGGTAACACGGTCCTACCAGACAGGCTACAGTAAAGGATCCAAATTAAAGTTTCTCTAATAGAAAGGGATGGACCCCACCTGGACAGTAAGGCGCACAACAAAGCAGCCAGCTAATGCGAATCTGTTTGTGACATTTGAAAAATGGCGATGTGTACGCTATAATCATCATAATAATTATCAAGTGTTTGGTAGGATAGGACACGTACTGCGTCTTTTTGCCTCCAGCTTCTTTTTCCTCTTTTGACGTAAAACGTTAAACGTACTCCTCCTGCTTTACCAAAAATTTTCTCTCAACTAAAAGTTGGAGGTATTGAAGATATAATTTTTCATTTTCTGATTTTTAGTTTGCTCTCCTAATTCTAAATTGAGGCCGAGAGAGAACCACATCACCTACCCGTACCTGTACTCTTTATGTTGTTTATTTTTTGGTGCATGTTAAGGGTCGATTGGCCATCAGGGCCCACATGGAGGCAAGGAGAGGATCTACAAGAGATCAAATATGGTACCCACAAGGTTCCATTTTTCGGAAAGCAAGCAAATGTGGATTAGGTACCGCTAAGGAGACTTGAACCATCGATCAAATTCTTGACACTATTCTCCCAAGGGACCAGCGAACCACCAAGGCAAGCCTTGGATCGGCGTACACTTTCTGTTGGATTAATTACGTGGTGACATATGTACTTTTGTTTATAGAAATATCCTTTCATGCTGCCATTAGGAGTGCATATATGAAAGGACCGAGTTTCCCTACGCCCACATATCCCATTCACCAAAGGGTGGGAGACGGTGGGAATGGGTATCGGGAGGGTATTTTGGAGAATAGGATTACAGTCGTTTGTCGTCACAACTCTATCAGATTATAAAGAAAACCATCTCCATATAAATATAGATCAAATCATAATGAAACCCAACATCAACACATATTATACTGAATTTCCCATGTAGTACTACGGCCTCTTAACGGTCTTTGAAATCAACCCACAAATGTAAGCAACGAAATATATATAAGACATCATACCCTCAACTCTGTACAACCATCAATGGTTATACATCTCTGCTCCCTATTTACGAATGACCGATAATACCCCCACCCTCTCAATGTGATCCAAAGGCCTCGCTCAAGGGAGGTGGCTGAAGGAAAACTCAGTCCTAATTTTTATTAGCTGCCTTATGTATCAATTGTATGATGCCTAAGCACATAGTTAATGATCTTAGCCAACTCAAATATTGCTAGGTTTGTCAAAGAAAGCATAGATTAGCAACATATTTGAGAGATAATAGAATATATATCATACACGCCATCCTTGACTAAGATTCCAAATTACGTGAGTTGCACTCAGCCACCCAAAGTGATCACACTTGGATCCACACATTCACAGTCTCTATATCTATCTGTTTATCTTTATGAATCTATATATGTGTTCAAGATATTAAGTCAAGATGAGGCATGTGAAGGTTCCAATTGACCTTGTCTTGGAGATAGCTACAATTAGGGACCCTGAGTCCCCTTAGTTGGGTCAAGAATTTCAGTCCTGAGCCGCCTTAGGGCCAAGAATTTCAGCGGGTTCAGACCGACAAGGACAAACTTTCACTCCTAGCTCTAACGAATCTCGCTTTTACAATGCTCTTGTACTATTTTTATTAAAAAAATATATATATTAAGCTAAAAGAAAGAAGAGAATGTACAATATTGTTTGATAGCAATAACAACTCCTGATTCATACAAACATAATTTGCGTGCGTGTAGAGTTGTCCAACGCTCATTGACTCGAGGTTGGAAGGATTAGATGGCCAACCCCAGACCAAAAAAAAAAAACAAAAAAAGAAAAAAAAAAAGAAACTTGAGTGGCACAAATTGCATGAAAGTAATTTCAATTATAGAATAATTTTCATGACAAGAACATGTAGTGCATCAATAATCAACTACTTCCGACTCATTGCATCAATTAACACCAAAATCACTTTGGTGTTTTTGGGTAATTTCAACGAAATTGTCAGTAATTGTGGTTTCCACCATATATTTATATGGGACCAGACAACCCTCCACACAGAGAAAGAGAGTGAGAGAGAGAGAGAGAGATTCCATCTATTTCTTGGAAAAATGGCATCATTGGTGTTGTTATTGGAAGCTCTGTTAATGAAAGGGCGTCACCACCATTGTCTCCTTTCGGTGATGAGAGAGGGAAGCATAGACATGGAAGGTCGAGAGAACAAGGTAGCCGATCATGAGGGACATAATGTGCATAATAACCAATCTAATTCTAATTCTAATTCTAATTCAAGTATGGCAATCAACACAACTATAAGAACGTCAACAGTAACAACTGTGGAGTTTGGAATTGAAGAACAACAGCAGATCAGGCAGCATCGCACGTTTGAGGGTCCCTGCGTTACTGTTAACAGTAGAGACGAGCGGTATCTCCAATCTTGGAGAATCTCTGAATGTTGGCCTTAGATATTAGAGTTTCATCGCTCTTTTTTAATTCTTCCTTTTTTTTTTTAGTTTTTTTAGTTTTTTTTTTTTGGGTTCTTCTGTTGTGATTAATCTAAATCTTATAATCCTTGTTCTTCATTTTTTTCGGTAAACAAAACTTTATTGATAAGAGTGTGTAGCACATATGGATTCTGAATTAATTACAAGTTTCATGAAATCACAGAATGGAAAGGGAGTCAGCCATGTTGTTTTCCTTCCTTGAAATAAAAATGAAAACACGTGATTTCAAACTAGACACCACATGAGCTGCAACGGGCATTACTCGTACTAGTGTACCCAACACTCTAAATTGAGCGATATAACTCCCATTTTTTGAATTTCATTCATCCAATTATTTTTGTGAAGGATGAAGTCATCAAGTCAACACTACTGTCTTCTTCTATCGCTTTTTCTCCATCCGCCAGTGTTGCAGAATGCACCCCTCTTGATGATTGGCACTATCGTCTAGGCCATCCACGCTAATGATTACTTAGTCTTATATTGAGAGTTAATAAGTTACCGTGCCAGTCCACACATCTTAGTCCTGATTGTGCTGCTTGCCAGTTAGGTAAAGTAAGTTTTATGTCATTACTTAAAAAATGTTTGGGGGTCCATGTAGCCCTCTTTAGTTAGGCATCATCACTTTGTAATTTACGTTGACTGGTTTTATCATCTCAATCATAAATCTGATGTCTTCTCTGTTTTTTCACAATTTTCAAGTTTAGTGTAACAAAGGGTATCAAATCCTAGCTAGTCCGAGCTGTTAAGACCAACTGAAGCCAACCGAAAAAAACCCAACTCGAACCGAACCAATCCTTATCGAATTAGTTTAGACTGGGGTATTACAGAACCGGCTAAAAACTAGACCACACCGAATCAACCGATATCCAATTAAAAAAATGAACCGAATGAAACCAATAAAAAATCATTGAGCATAAGGTTATGAATAGGTGAATTGATTATCCATTGATTTCAATATTCGTAAGCAAATTTCTGGTTATAAGAAGAATTGTTATAAACCAATGAGTATGAGGTTATGAATAGGAAAATTGATTTGTAACAATGCTTCTTCCATTGATCTCCTTGTTCAAGATACAAAATTAGTTGCTAGTAGGGTTCAAATGCAAGGGAAATCAAGAAGGAAAAATAAGATTATAACAAAAAGTTAGATAGAAATTTTTATTCATTACCAGCAATGTGTTTAGATACTCAATTCTAAAAACAAATTAAATCTAAGAGTTGAATTTTTATTAAAATTTTATTTATGTTTCAACTTATTCCTTGAATTTTAAATAAGTAAATTAGCTGATTAGACTTGATGAATGCTGAAAAAGGCAAGCACTGAAGAAGAATACCTGCATAATTCAAGTATTATTTCCAGTAAATATCAAACAAATTCATGAATATTTCAGCATCAAAATGGTACATACGTTGCTGAATTATTACTATAACAATATTCAAGAAAAATTGTTACCGACGAGGACCCGGCCACAAGTACTGCAACCTGGGTTCTACTCTTCACAAACATATATTTCCCATTTGAAGGTCAGCCTGTAATATAACTAATCAATAATATATTTGTACAACAAAGATGGGCTGTAAAGGCAGATAGATTAATTCTCACCTAAACTCAGAAGAGCTTTTTTTAGTAGCACCTTCAGTATGAAAATGTGTTATTCCCTCTTATTATTTGTTCTCTTATATTTTCCCCTATACAATATAGGAGCGAGGCTCGAAAACGATCGATCGACGTTCCATTTACACAAGGATCTGTGATCTTGCAGCATCACGGGAACACTTTATGCGACCAGTTTTGCTTAATGCACAGACACAATTCTCAAGGAGCTCATAGTCCTCTTCCAGGAACAGCAAGGATGCCATTTCTGGTCTCTCTAATAGCATTTTTGATGTCAGGAACCCTGCGATTGTCCATGTCTGGAAAAGCCTTGATTGCTTTCCTATAAACCTTCCATTTTTGGTGTCATAATATTCAGGCCACTGGTCCTCTCGGAGCCTCTGCTCTGCCAAATTAACCGCCTTTCTGGCCAGTTCTCGATGCCCCATCTTAATACAAGCCAGGGTGAACTGATATACATCCCATAGAAGAAAAATCAGAACACAACCAATGAGACTCAAATGAACCAAAGGTGTACCAGCCCACAGTGCATGAAAACATTAAGTTTCTCAACAGCAGCTCAAGCGGTCCAGACCTAGATGTCCTGGGCAAAAAGTGCTTGAAGTCTGGATAAGCCTATCTATTCTACCAATGGATCCCTCCTTTCCTCAGTGCATATTTCCAGTCAAATTCAGTGATGCTGTAGTATCAGCCGGATGTATTAATGATAGTTAGGTCCATCTTTTTGGGTCCATATTAACCTCAAAGACCTCGTGCTAAATCAAATATTGAATATGACACTACCATATGTTCAAATAAAAATTGGCATGAGTAAAGTCAACCTTTTCTCCCATCCCGGCCAAGGTTTAAAAACTTGGGATCCTGGTCCACAATGGCCCCTGAAATCCTGTTCTGACCTGATCCTGAGAGGACATGCCATATAGCAGGAACAATGTTTATAGATAGTATTTGTATCAGTGGTGGATCTACTGGATCAGCCACTGGGGATCCTGAACCGACCACAATACTTGAACCATCATTGTGACTTGAGCATTCCCAAATTAAAGTTATTTGATAAATCCAAACAGTTCACTGAATTAGGATTAGAAATACATATAATTAAAAGAAGAAAGAAAGAAAAAAGCAAATCCAAGCATACCTGCCAAAGAAGAGTTGGCCAAGATCCACTGTTGTGATATGACCAAGGTCTGCAAAATACAAAAGATCCAAGAAGGTCATTATCTATAGCTAGGTTCAGAATTCAAGAAGCAGTATATCATCAGAAATAAAATTCTAATGGTGTCTTTTGTTCCAAAATTATCTCCAAGGCAAGTGAATAAAGCATCGAAAGATACCTACTGAAACCCACAAACATTGTACAGTAAGACTCACGTATTCTTTGGGTCACTGCCCGTGATAATACGCCACTCCTCATATTCCAGAGCAGGGTAGCATATTTTAAGAGGCATATGCCCCACAAGTTCATCCCACTTGGCTTCAATCAAATTTAAAATATCCTCATTCTGTTTCGGAGTACTTAAAGATGAAACAATAGCCAAAAGATTGCCTAGAGTGAAGAACCTAAAATCCATGTGAGCCGGCTGTAGATTGCCAATGAGATAACCACCTTTCTCTGGAATCCAATCAACTAACCAAGTGGGAATTTGCTCAGGATAGATATTGAACTTGTTAATGGCATCTGTTGAATATTCCTCTGTCTTGTAGCGATATATTTCATTGATCTTATTCATATCAAGCCAATAATACTCCCTAATGTGGAATGATAAAGCACTGAGTCTGTTATTGATGGCCTTCACCAAATTCTTTGATCCATCATTGAGAGTGAGCATCTTACGGGAGCATCTCAGGGCTGAATAGAACAAGGCCTGCAATATCAAATTTTGATACAGATTGTTGTACCACAATGTAAGACATAAAATGGAATGTGAAGACCCAATAACTTTCAGTTTGAGCAAGACCTAGTTGAGTTGAGCTTCGGAATACAAAGGTAAAAAAAGTGTCATAAATAATAACCTAAGAAGGTAAAATAGTGTCTGCAACAACAAATTAGCTTTGAAATAATAAGGAAAAATTGGTTGAAGTTGTAACTTCTCATGGTAATGCCTAGAAAGTTCCCCTACCACTTGAAATTAATTCCAGTACAGCAGTACTATTTCCCAAAAATATTTATATAAAGACTTGCAAATACCAGCTCATGCCAATATACGACATCAGTTCCTGATTTTACCCTTCCCAATGGAAACGAAATCGGCATTCCTATCTGGTGCTCCTTATAGGACACACTAAAGAGAGAGATCTTCATTGAGAGGAAAATGGTTAGAGAAGTCCTGTGGTGAGCTTTTTCCCATTGTGTGTGTGAGACCCACCTCATTAAATTGGGCCTAATTTAAAATTTTTATTGAAATAATAGGTCCTACGGGTGCGGTTTTGGGTGTCATGACCGTCTCCGCGTTATGGGCATTGCCCGTCATTGAGACAAACCCGCACCCTATTGCACCTTGTGCCGAGGAACCATTGAACACGGTCTTGATGGAATCCGAGGAACCTTGTGGCCCGTCACATATAAGGTTTGCGTGCGAGAGATGTTTGGCGGACCACTTGCAGCAATTATCAGTGTCGGATGCCTAACATTAGGTAATAACACCTATTTTAGAATTAAAATAAGTTAATTACTCTATGCTTGTCTCGGCCGGCCTTGAATCGGTTACCACCATGACCGGCTGTGCCGGCTAGATGCCTTGCCGTACCTCGCGGGTCCAATGCGACCAAATCTTGTAAGACCTCGCGTCGTATCGATACGACCCCGGCATATCGGTAACTTATGTTATTAAATTGATTCGGAATCGGCTTCCACTAAGCTTTGAATCACTTGTTAAATCATGGAGAAACCCATCTATTTCTGCCTTTTTACAAACAGGCCCTTGGGGCTAAATATATAATCTCATTCTTAGCTTTGAGAACTCTTTTCTCAAAGCTTAGAATGCTGAAACGTTGAGCTGCTCATAGAGTGTTCATATGCTGTGATTTTGGCTTGGAAATCTCTCTAAGTGTGCTTGCATGTTGGATCTTCTGCCTTCAAATCCTTCCTAACTCATCATTAGGTAAGCTACTAACCTGTAATTAGTTCAATCTATGTCTAGATCACCTTATTTTAGCTTAGGTGTTGCTACTATGGATTTCTTTAGCTCAACTCAACAAATTTCATTTTCAATCTTCCCTTTTCGGTTTAGATTATGTAATGTGTGTATGATCCCTTGATCATACATACAACAAATGAATATTGACTTTAAATGGGTGATCTTTCCTCCTCCCTAGGCCTCTTGGCTAGCTGAACCAAGCTTGGTAGTCAATACCCAGCCAAACAAATTACTGTTTTTAACTCTGTTTTCTGGGCTGGCTCTTCAGAGCAGGCTGACCAGCCCTTCTGGAGCTAGAAGCTCTGGCCATCTCTGAATGACTTTTTGGGTTCTTTAATGGCTTGGGATGATGCACCAGCCTCTTGGGAAGAGTCTTAACAATTTTATAACTCTGTATTTAGGGGATTGAACCTGCATTGAACTCTTTCTCTTGATTTGGACTCTTGGTTGGATATCTTGTTCAAGACAACCAAGGTGAGTGGGATTTTTGGTGTTTGCTGTGATGTATATCTAATTTATTACATATATGCACAACAGTTCCAAATTTGATTTTCATGTTTTAAGTGTTCATTTTATTGTTCATTTATTGTTAGCTAATGATGCTTGATTAGGCTTGTGTATTGTCTAAATCGAACATGTTGTGATGTATTTAACTCTTGTTTGGACCTGCTATGATATATGCTGCTCTCATTATTGGTGTATGGATATGCAAACTTGATTTTGATTGTTGTTTGGAATTAATGTGCATTACCACTTGTGTGACCCTGTGTTCTTGAGTGGACGTGTATATGGAACACGGTGCACTCCTGAACACATCATGTCATCATTTAGAAAACATGGTTAGGATGGAAACCCCGAACTACAACCCTTACCAGCAGGGGTTCAGGTGCTGGGTAGTTGGGTTACTAATGCCTGGAGCAAAGGGATTTAACCTAGGGTTAGGGGTACTTGACTATCGGGGTCTGCCCGGAGGCTTGAGGCCAACGTACCAAGCGTGGAGGAGGGCTCCCTACTTGTATTGGCTGAGGGAGTGCGGCGGCGATAACGTGAAGTGACCTAAAGTACTCCTCGAGCCGATACCGTAGTTCAAACCAATGACTTAGTTTGCTTGTTAGGTGGCTAAATAAAAATGGAATTGAACATACATCATATTGTGCGGTTGTTAATTTCTTTTAATGATATGTAATCATGCATCATTTGTATGCTGTGTGCTTTGCCCCTCATTGGGCTCAGTGTGAGCTCACCCTCGTGGAAACTTTTTTTTAGATGAGTGTGCAAGTGACGGACTACCTGATAATGAGTTCGTGGATGAAGCTTTCGAGGACTTCACAGACCCAGAGCCCGAGGAGCATGACGGGACCTGCGTCTGTGATTTATGTGCCTTCTCATAGGCAAGCCTGATGGAATAGGCCGTACATATATATATTCTTTTTGATGTGTGTATAAGACTAATGTAGATAGTCTTTTTGGAAAAGTCTGTAATTATGGGTTATCTTTTGGGGGTAAAATCTTGTCCATATTAAACAGGTTTACCATGTGGTCCCACGTTGGACTTTATGTAGATATTTTATAGTTTTACGTATTTTTCTACTGTTAGTTCTCTTTATTTCTATGCCTTTGATAATTGTGCTGCACAGAGTTCCTGGCTAGGTTGGGTGCGAGACCGCATCACTTCATGCTACGCCTGGGCTGTCTTGCAGGTTCAATCCCCCAAATACAGAGTTATAAAAGTGTTAAGACTCTTCCTAAGAGGCTGGTGTATCATCCCAGGCCATTAAAGAACCCAAAAAGTCATTCAGAGGTGGCCGGAGCTTCTAGCTCCAGAAGGGCTGGTCAGCCTGCTCTGAAGAGCCAGCCCAGAAAACAGAGTTAAAAACAGCAGTTTATTTGGCTGGTTTTGACTACCAAGCTTGGTTCAGCTGGCCAAGAGGCTTAGGGAGGAGGAAAGAACACTCATTAAAGTCAATATTCATTGATTGTATGTATGATCAAGGGATCATACACACATTACCCAATCCCAACTAAAAAGGGAAGGATTTGAAGGTGATTTTGCTGAGTTAAGCTTAAGAAATCCATAGCAGCAACACCTAAGCTAAAATAAGATAATCTAGACATGGATTGAACTAATTACAGGTTAGTAGCTTACCTAATGATGAGTTAGAAAGGATTTGAAGGCAGAAGATCCAACATGCAAGCACATCAAGGGGGATTTCCAAGCCAAAATCACAGCATATGAACATTCCAAGAGCAGCCCAACGTTTTCTACCTCTTAGCTTTGAGAAAAGAGTTCTCAAAGCTATGAACAAGAATATATATTTAGTCCCAGGGGCCTGTTTGTAATAGGGCAGAAATAGATGGGTATCTCCATGACTTTTTTAAAGTGATTCAAAGCTTAGTGGAAACCGATTCTGAGATAAGTTTATTAATAAAATAAATATTTTGTGAAGGAAATTGAGTTTTCATAATAGCACTTGTGAAGTGAGGGAGTGTACACACTATATCTGTGTGGCTGAGGAGCAGTGGCAGATCATAATAGCACACGAGTGGGGAAGGTTTAACTTAGAACTTGACCTGCAACTTCTTGCAATCTAAAATAGTCAAGTACATGCACTTACTTAAATGTGTTTAAATTCAAACATGTATCATTGTTTCTATCTCTTTGGATACTTATTTGTATTCATATGATACTTGTTAATCGTGGACTTGGTATTAGCGCAGAGAGCTAATACCGAGAACACAATGAGGAAGGGTATTCTAGTCTATTTAGTTATTAGGTTATGTCTTTTATTTTATTAGTGTGTTTACTGTTTTACCCTTTTAGTATTTTACATAATGAAGGTTTAGAGGAGAGGATCACATGTCGTGAAACTCTCTCTAATTTCTGCAGATTCTCTTCTCTCTTCTCTCTCGGTTTCTCTTCTTCTTCTTCCTTTTTCTTCATTAGTTTACATGGTATCAGAGCTGTAAGGACTGCTATAATTTTCGTGGCTCACTACTTCCCTTCTCTACAGCATTCGATTGAAGTTTTGAGTATTGGTTGAAGACTTGAAGCCCTTGCGGTTTCTTCTATCCTTTGTTTGAAGGGGTGCAGCACCCTATGCTGTTTTTTGGATTTGTTTAGAGACTAGTTCGTGGTATGAATTAAGAACTAGGTCTCTCTTTTTGTTTGAGGAATATTTGAAGGTGATTTTCATGAAGTGAAGATTCTGTCAGGGTTTTGGTTGAAGAGATCGATTGCTGCCTCCATTGTCTTTATCGGATTTTATCAGGGTTTTTATCCGAGGGACTCGATTGTTGTCTTTGTTGCGTCTATTGGCTTCTATCAAGGTTCTTCAATCTCTATTGATTTCTTTCCCTGTTTTCAGCATTCTTTATTGTACTTCATCTTCACTTCATTAAGCATATCATGGGTGATGAATTGAAATCTGTTGAGGGTTCAAAGTCAGTAACAACTGAAATTTTTTCTTCCTTTTCCAATCGTAATACTGAGAAGAAGTTGGAAGGGGTTACCAATTTTTTGCAATGGAAGAAATTTGTTCGGCTAGTGTTAACTGGCCGTGATCAGCACAAACACCTGTTCGATGCTAAACCTGAGAATGACTCTTCATGGGAAATAGTTGATGCTCGAATTTTGGGACAGCTGCTGAATTCTATGGATCATCAAATTGTAGACTTGGTGACACACATTGATACAGTGAAGGAGTTGTGGGAGTATCTTAATGTTTTGTATTCTGGACAAAACAACCTTTCCCGCATTTATGACTTGTCTCAGGAGTTCTACAGAGTTGATAGGAAGGGTCGTTCTTTGACCCAGTACTTTGCTGATTTTAAGAGACTGTATGAAGAGCTTAATTCTTCACTTCCTATCACTGCCAATGTGGAACAGATGTAGAATTAGCGGGAACAACTTGCTGTTATGGGATTTTTGGGAGGCCTTGGGAAGGAATTTGACTCTGTTCGCTCCCAAATTCTTGGTGGTGACAAGGTTGCAACTTTGTCTGAAACTTTTTCCAGGGTTCTTCGCGTTTCTCGGGAGAACACTACTGATGGTGATATTTCAGCCCTGGCTTCTTTTCCATCCAACCGTATGCCCAATGGTGGGGCTGGTTCTTCTAGTAAGGCACCTACCTTGGGTACTCAGGGTACCTCTGATGTTTCTGGTGGTTCAGTGCGCACTTGTCATCATTGTGGTCGTCCAAGACATATCCAACGTTTCTGTTGGAAACTTCATGGCAAATCAACTCAGCAACAGTTTGCCAATTCTGCTATAGCTGATGCTCCTATTTCTCCACAACCTGAGGGTAAGACTGTGAAGATGTCTGATGATGAATATGCTTGTTATACACAGTTTCAAATTTCTCAACCAGCCCAGCCTCCAACTGCGACCTTTGTTCAGACAGGTAATGCCACTGCATGCCTTTCGACTGTCTCTTCCCGTCCCTGGATCATTGATTTAGGGGCCTCCGGGCACATGACTGGAATTTCAGGTATACTTTCTTCTTTTCAGCAATCCTCTTCAAGTGTCACTTTAGCTAATGGTTCCTTGGTTAAGGTGATTGGTACTTGTACTGTCCATATTACACCTTCACTATCTTTGTCTTCTGTTCTTTATGTTCCTGATTTTCCTTTTAATCTTTTCTCTGTTAGTCGGTTTATTAAAACCCACAACTATTCTGTAACCTTTTCTTCTGACTCTTGTGTATTTCAGGATCTTTCGTCGAAGAGGATGATTGGTAGAGGTAGTGCATCAGGGGGACTTTGCATGTACCGGTGTGGCGTCACCCCACCAGATTCATTGTCGTTTGGGTCATCCTTCGTTAGAGAGTTTGAAGCTTCTTGATGGTCGTTTTCAGTCAATTTCTAGTTTTAATTGTGAGTCGTGTCAGTTTGGGAAACTCCACCGTGCGAGTTAACCTCTAAGAGTCAATAAACGGTCTGACCAACCACTGTCTTTAGTTCATTCAGATGTTTGGGGTCCATGTCCTGTTGTTTCTACTTTGGGGTTTCGTTACTGTCACTTTTGTTGATGATTATTCCAGGGTTACCTGGATCTATTTAATGAAAAATCGTTCTGAGTTATTTTCTATATTCTGTGCATTTATGACTGAAGTGAATAATCAGTTTTCACTCTTTGCGTGTTCTTCGTAGTGATAATGCTAAAGAATATTTTTCTGCTCCTTTTACTGAATTTATGACTCAGCATGGTATTATTCATCAGTCCTCTTGTGCCTACATCCCCCAGCAAAATGGTGTGGTTGAGAGGAAAAATAGACATTTGATGGAGGTTACTCGTTGTCTCTTGTTTGAGATGAAAGTGGCTAAATCCTTTTGGGCAGATGCTGTTTTAACCTCGTGTTATCTTATTAATCGTATGCCTTCTTCGGTTTTACGGGGTGGTATCCCTTTTTCTTTGTTGTTTCCTTCTGCGCCACTGTTTGTTTTGCTACCACGTGTGTTTGGTAGTGTTTGCTTTATTCGTGATCATCGTCCGGGTGTTTCCAAGTTGGATCCCAGAGCTCTGAAGTGCATGTTTGTTGGTTATTCTCGCACTCAAAAGGGTTATCATTGTTATTCTTTTGACTTGCAAAAATATTTTGTTACAGCTGATGTATCTTTCTTTGAGTCTACACCGTTTGTTCATTCTTCTAGTACTGTGTCCGACTTGGATGTTGATATTCCTGTTACTGTTGTTCGGTCTACTGTTCACTATGCTCCGCAGGCTGCCACATTACCGGCACCTTAACCTAGTGTGTTTCAACGTCACCAATGGAAAGTATGTGCTTGGATCCCTGCTACATCGACTTCTACACCGTCTCCTACTTTGCCGCCAGATCCTGTGATAAGTACTGATCCTCCACCTTTGGAACCTTCTTCTGACCTTGATATTCCTATTGCTCATCGTAAGGGGGTTAGGGCCTGTACCCAACACCCCATTTCTAACTTTGTTTCCTATGATGGTTTGTCTTCCGTTTTTCATTCTTGTTTACATACTGTTGAGAACCATCCTGTTCCTAAGTCTGTCGCAGAGGCATTGTCTAGTCCTAGTTGGAGGGCTGCTATGGGTGAGGAATTATCGGCTTTGGAAGAAAATCAGACTTGGGATCTTGTTCCCTTACCTTCGGGCAAGACTACTATTGGTTGTCGCTGGGTGTATGTGGTGAAGGTGAACCCTGATGGGTCCTTGGCTCGCTTGAAAGCCCGTCTGGTTGCCAAGGGTTATGCCCAAGTATATGGTGTGGATTACTTGAATACATTTTCTCCTGTGGCCAAGCTTACGTCTGTTTGTATTCTGATATCTCTGGCTGCTACTTATCATTGGCCCTTATATCAGCTTGATGTCAAGAATGCATTCTTGCATGGTGATTTACATGAAGAAGTTTATATGGAGCAACCTCCTGGGTTTGTTGCTCAGGGGGAGTCTGACTTGGTGTGTAAATTGAAGAAATCTCTCTATGGGCAGAAACAATCCCCTAGAGCTTGGTTCGGCAGGTTTACTGAAGTTGTGTTAGAGTATGGGCTGACACGATGCGATAGTGATCATTCTGTATTTTTCCGTTGTTCTGGAGGTGGAAAATTGTTTCTTGTGGTTTATGTTGATGATATAGTCATAACAGGAGATGATGTTTCTGGAATTGATGGTTTGAAGGCACACTTGCAACAGAAGTTTTAGACCAAGGACTTGGGTATGATGAAATATTTTTTGGGTGTGGAAGTTGCTCAATCAAAGAAAGGGATCTCGCTCTCACAGCGGAAATCTGTTCTTGATCTTCTGTCAGAAACAGGAATGCTAGGCTCTAAACCTCTAGATACTCCTATGGATCCTAATTTAAAATTTGTTGTAGAGGATGGTGAAATTTTAGGTGATCCAGAAAAGTATCGGAGACTTGTTGGGAAATTGAACTATCTCACAGTGACTAGGCCTGATATAGCTTTTCCGGTTAGTGTGGTGAGTCAGTTTTTGTCTGCTCCTCGGACATCTCATTGGGAGGCTGTTATGCATATTTTACGCTGTCTCAAAAAGGTTCCTGGACGTGGTCTTCTCTACAGTGATCATGGTCATGGGCGGATAGCAGGTTTTTCAGATGCTGACTGGGCAGGATCTCCGGTTGATAGACAATCTACTACAGGTTACTGTGTATTTGTTGGTGGAAATTTGGAGTCCTGGAAGAGTAAGAAACAGACAGTTGTTGCCCGCTCCAGTGCAGAGTCAGAGTATAGGGCTATGGCACATGTTACCTGTGAGTTGATGTGGGTAAAGCAATTAATGACTGAATTTGGCTTTGTTGATAGTGCTCCAATGAAACTGTGGTGTGACAATCAAGCTGCTGTCCATATTGCTTCAAATCCGGTGTTTCATGAGAGGACAAAACACATTGAGGTTGACTGTCATTTCATTCGAGAGAAGTTACAACAAGGTTTAATTTCTCCTGGCCATGTTTGTACAGGAGAACAACTTGCAGACATGTTCACAAAATCTTTGGGGAGTGCAAGAGTGAATTATATTTGTAACAAGCTGGGCATGATTGACATCTATGCTCTAGCTTGAGGGGGAGTGTTATCGTGGACTTGGTATTAGCGCAGAGAGCTATTACTGAGAACACAATGAGGAAGGGTATTCTAGTCTATTTAGTTATTAGGTTATGTCTTTAATTTTATTAGTGTGTTTACTGTTTTACCCTTTTAGTATTTTACATAATGAAGGTTTAGAGGAGAGGATCACATGTTGTGAAACTCTCTCTAATTTCTGCAGATTCTCTTCTCTCTTCTCTCTCGGTTTCTCTTCTTCTTCTTCCTTTTTCTTCATTAGTTTACAATACTCAACTGTAATTATTGTTCTGTGAATCCATGTGCCCTCTACCCTCCAAATGTTATGTCACACTTGAAGTTTTTCTGTGCTATATAGTAATTTTGTGTCTAAATCCATCAGGAAGGATCGGGTTTAGAACACGATCTACTTTAATCAACTCTATCGTTATTGTTCCAACTTTTAGAAAAATCATGGTACTACCTCCAACTGATCCTCAACTTCCGACGGGAGCTCGGACACGTTCCAATATGCCATCCTCGTCTGGACCTAGTGGGGGAAATCAACCGGCAGCGGGAACATCTAATGCACCAACTTCTCTCACCGCTCAAGATTTTGCTAACATTGTGTCTGGTATGATGGGGCAGCAACAATTACAGTTGGGTGGAATTCTGCAAGAAATGCAGCGACAACAACAACAGTTTATGGCCACTGTCATAGCTCAAATGCGAGGGAATGCGCAGAACGCGCCACCTCCACCTGTTACTCCCACTGCAAATGTGCCACAGGCAGGGGCACAGGCTCCTCCAGAGATTGTGAATGACGCTGCATCTCGTATGATGGAGAGGTTTCTAAAAATTCAACCTCTCACCTTTGGTGGTGTTACTAAGGACGCCCACCAACCAATGAGGTGGGTGAAGGAAATGGAGAAGGCGTTGGAGTTTTTGGGTTGTACCGAGGCATAAAAGCTACAATGTGCTAGGTATAAACTCCAGCATGAAGCGGAGGCTTGGTGGTAGACAACCAAGCCTATTCTGGCCGCTGCTCACCCTGAGTTGACATGGGAGTTATTTAAGGAAGAGTTCTTCAAAAATTATTTCCCTAGTTCTATTAGAAGAAGGAAAGAAGTGGAATTCACAGAATTAAGCCAGGGACCAAAGTCAGTCCTAGAATATCAACAGATGTTCGAGGAACTTTTCTTCTTTGCTCTTGAGCATCTGAAGACTGACGAGGCTAAAGCGAGAAAGTTTGAAGATGGATTAAGGCCTTCCATCGGCCATGTTATGGTAGCCCATAAGGCTCAAAGCTATTCTGAGGTGGTTCAAGCAGCCAAGGGAATTGAAGACAAGCAGAGGGAAAACTTTGCTAGACAAAGGGGTACTGGAAAAAGAACCATGCCGTTCTCGGATCGCAAGTACAACAAGTTTTCGAGAACCCCTCACTACAGATCATCTTCCTCGCAGTATCGAAGGAAAGGAGTAGGGTCGTCTGGTCAGAATTCAAAGCCGACTCATACAAGCTCTACAGTCCCAGGGACTACAGCACCAGCAAATGGTCAGGAATTATAAGTGTTACAAGTGTGGTCGGTCAGGCCATTTTGCAAGGGAATGCAATGTTCGGAGATCTTTTTCTAACCCTCGGTGACGTCAAGGCAACAGGACTCGGGGTCGAGTGTTTTCAGCGACTGTGGAAGAAGCTGAGGCAAATCAAGATGTGGTGACAGGTACCGTCTCTATTTGTTCATCACCGACGCTTACTTTATTTGACTCGGGTGCCACACATTCATTTGTATCACCGTCCATTGCAAGGAGAATGGGCATTTTGCCTAAGAAATTAACTAAAGAATTAAGTGTTAGTACACCCACTGGGCCGGTGGTTAAGCTTGGTATTGTGTACGAACCATGTAATGTACAAATTTCTGACCGAACCATGATTGCACACTTGATCCAACTCAATATAACCGACTTTGATGTCATTTTGGGTATGGATTGGTTATCAGCACACAAGGCAAATATAATTTGTGATAAGAAAGAGATTTTTTTTAAGCCTAAGGATGCTAATGAATTTGTTTTTGTCGGTGACCAGAAGAAGAAACTGAGAAAAACAATCATTTCTGCACTTCAGATGAAGAAGTTGCTTGATAAGGGATGCCAGGGATACCTCGTCTCAGTAATGGATACTGAGAAGAAGGTTAGGCCTATATCGGAAATTCCAATTGTGAAAGAATTTCTTGATGTTTTCCCTGATGACTTGCCTGGGCTGCCAGCAGTTAGGGAAACAGAATTTGTGATTGACTTACTCCCTGGGGCGGCTCCAGTGTCAAAGGCGCCCTATAGAATGGCATCAAGTGAATTGAAAGAACTACAAATTCAGTTGCAAGACTTACTAAAGAAAGGGTTTATTAGGCCAAGTGTATCACCTTGGGGTGCTCCGGTACTGTTTGTTAAGAAGAAGGACGGCAATATGCGAATGTGTATCGATTATCGAGAGTTGAATAAATTAACCATCAAGAATCGGTACCCTCTACCCAGAATTGATGATCTTTTCGATCAACTCCAAGGTACTAAGGTTTTCTCAAAGATAAATCTGAGGTTGAGATACCATCAATTGAGAGTTAGAGAAGGCGACATTAGCAAGACGGCCTTTCGAACTCGGTACGGCCATTACGAGTTTCTGGTGATGTCATTCGGTCTCACGAATGCTCCAGCCGCATTTATGGACCTCATGAACAGAGTCTTTCATGATGTGTTAGACAAGTTTGTGATCGTGTTTATCGATGATATTCTCGTCTACTCCAAGAATGATGAGGAGCATGCAGAGCACCTGAAGTTCGTGTTACAACGGTTAAGAGACAAACAACTATTTGCCAAGTTTAGTAAATGCGAATTTTGGTTATCTCAGGTGGTGTTCCTTGGCCATGTAGTTTCAGCCAGAGGGATCGAAGTTGATCCTAGCAAAGTAGAAGCAGTATTGAACTGGGAAAGCCCAAAAACTATAACAAAGATAAGAAGTTTTCTGGGACTGGCTGGCTATTATAGGCGATTTATTGAAAATTTCTCTAGAATAGCAGCGCCTATGATCCGACTCACACGGAAAGGTGTTAAGTTTGAGTGGTCCGAAGCATGTGAGAAGAGTTTTCAAGAGCTCAAGCAAAAACTAGTAACAACCCCAGTATTAACAATACCAGATGCCACGGGTGGAATGGTAGTATACACAAATGCCTCGAATACAGGTTTGGGGTGTGTTTTGATGCAACACGGAAAGGTAGCTGCATATGCTTCTCGGCAACTAAAGGAATATGAGAAAAATTACCCCACACATGATCTGGAACTGGCAGGTGTAGTTTTTGCATTAAAAATTTGGAGGCATTACTTGTATGGGGACAAAATAGAGATATTTACAGATCATAAGAGCCTCAAGTATTTCTTCACTCAGAAAGAGCTAAACATGAGACAGAGGAGATGGCTTGAACTTATGAAAGACTATGATTGTGAAATTCAATATCATCCAGGTAAAGCTAATGTGGTGGCCGATGCCCTCAGTAGAAGGTTGCCAAGTGGGTCACTAAACAAATTATTTGTCGAAGAGCATTTGATGAAGGAAATTATAAAGATGGAATTGGGATTTGTAGATGGTGATACCGGTGGTTTGCTATCAGTACTCACGGTGCAGCTGACACTTAGAGCTCAGATAATTTCAGCATAGCCTTCTGATGTTGAACTTCAAAAAATAATAAATAAAATCCGTGAGGGGACACAGAAGGATGCAGATTTTACTTTGACTACTGAAGGTGTTCTTATGTACAAGAATCGGTTGTGTGTACCTGCGGAAGGTAATTGGAAGGATATGATTTTAGAAGAAGCACACCATTCTATATTCTCTGTACACCCAGGTAGTACAAAAATGTATAGGGACCTGAAGCAGTACTATTGGTGGAAGGGAATGAAAAATGACGTAGCAACCTATGTGTCTAAGTGCTTGGTTTGCCAACAAGTCAAAGCCGTCAGACAGAGACCTCAAGGATTACTGCAACCACTACTCATACCGGAATGGAAATGGGAGCACATAACTATGGACTTTGTTACCGGTTTACCCCGTACCAGGAAGGGTTTAGATACAATATGGGTTGTTGTTGATCGATTAACTAAGACAGCTCATTTCATTCATATGAAACTCACTTACTCCATGGACCAATTAGCAAAGCTATATATCCTCAATGTAGTTCGTTTGCATGGAGTACCAGTAAGCATTGTATCAGACAGGGATCCTAGATTTACATCTAGATTCTGGGAGAGTTTGCAAAAAGCGATGGGCACAGAATTGAGGCTTAGCTCGGCACATCACCTACAGACTGATGGTCAATCTGAAAGAACAATACAAACTTTAGAAGACATGCTCAGGGCATGTGTGATGGAAATGGGTGGTTGTTGGGATGATCACATATCCTTGATAGAGTTTGCCTATAACAACAGCTATCAAGCAACCATTGGGATGCCACCCTTCAAGGCATTGTACGGCAGGACTTGTCGCACTCCCTTGTATTGGGATGAAGTCGGAGAGTGGCGTATACTTGGGCCCGAATTGGTACAAAACACTTATGAGAAAGTGGATCTCATCAAGGAGAAGATCAAAGCAGCACAATCCCGGCAGAAAACTACGCCGATAAAAGAAGACAACACTTAGAATTCAAAGTTGGTGACAAAGTTTTTCTTAAAGTATCACCGACCAAAGGAGTGGTTCGGTTTGGAAAGAAAGGAAAGCTAAGTCCAAGATTTATTGGTCCCTTTGAGATCCAGCAGAAAGTTGGACCGGTTGCCTACAAGCTCGCACTGCCACCATCTCTAGCTGGTGTCCATGACGTTTTTCATGTATCCATGTTGAGGCAGTACGTGTATGATACGGCTCATGTTTTGACGCAACTGCCCGATGAGCTTACTCCTGACTTAACCTATGAGGAGGTGCCTGAGAAGATCTTGGAGCGCAAGGAACACAACTTGCGAAAACGTACAATCTTTTTCATCAAGGTCAAATGGAGTAATCATTCGCCTGAAGAAGCCTCATGGGAGCGTGAAGATTCTATGCGGGTGAAATACCCTCGTCTTTTCGGTCTCCCAGGTATGGCAATTTCGAGGACGAAATTTTTATATGGAGGGGGCAGTGTGAGACCCGGCTCACAAAATTGGGCCTAATTTAAAATTTTTCTTGAAATAATAGGTCCTGCGGGTGCGGTTTTGGGTGCCATGACCGTATTCGCGTTATGGGCATTGCCCGTCATTGAGACAAACCCACACCCTATTGCACCTTGTGCCGAGGAACCATTGAACACGGCCTTGATGGAATCCGAGGAACCCTGTGGCCCGTTGCATATAAGGTTTGCGTGCGAGAGATGTTTAGTGGACCACTTGCAGCAATTATCAGTGTCGGATGCCGAACATTAGGTAATAACACCTATTTTAGAATTAAAATAAGTTAATTACTCTATGCTTGTCTCGGCTGGCCTTGAATCGGTTACCACCATGACTGGCCGTGCCGGCTCGATGCCTTGCCGTACCTCGCGGGTCCAATGTGACCAAATCTTGTAAGACCTCGCGTCGTATCGATACGACCCCGGCATATCGGTAACTTATGTTATTAAATCGATTCGGAATCGGCTTCCACTAACTCATCATTAGGTAAGCTACTAACCTGTAATTAGTTCAATCTATGTCTAGATCATCTTATTTTAGCTTAGGTGTTGCTACTATGGATTTCTTTAGCTCAACTCAACAAATTTCATCTTCAATCTTCCCTTTTCGGTTTAGATTATGTAATGTGTGTATGATCCCTTGATCATACATACAACAAATGAATATTGACTTTAAATGGGTGATCTTTCCTCCTCCCTAGGCCTCTTGGCTAGCTGAACCAAGCTTGGTAGTCAATACCCAGCCAAACAAATTACTGTTTTTAACTCTGTTTTCTAGGCTGGCTCTTCAGAGCAGGCTGACCAGCCCTTCTGGAGCTAGAAGCTCTGGCCATCTCTGAATGACTTTTTGGGTTGTTTAATGGCTTGGGATGATGCACCAGCCTCTTGGGAAGAGTCTTAACAATTTTATAACTCTGTATTTAGGGGATTGAACCTGCATTGAACTCTTTCTCTTGATTTTGGACTCTTGGTTGGATATCTTATTCAAGACAACCAAGGTGAATGGGATTTTTGGTGTTTGTTGTGATGTATATCTAATTTATTACATATATGCACAACAGTTCCAGATTTGATTTTCATGTTTTTAGTGTTCATTTTATTGTTCATTTATTGTTAGCTAATGATGCTTGATTAGGCTTGTGTATTGTCTAAATGGAACATGTTGTGATGTATTTAACTCTTGTTTGGAACTGCTACGATATATGCTGCTCTCATTATTGGTGTATGGATACGCAAACCTGATTTTGATTGTTGTTTGGAATTAATGTGCATTACCACTTGTGTGACCCTGTGGTCTTGAGTGGACATGTATATGGAACACGGTGCACTCCTGAACACAGCATGTCATCATTTAGAAAACATGGTTAGGATGGGAACCCCGAACTACAACCCTTACCAGCAGGGGTTCAGGTGCTGGGTAGTTGGGTTACTGACGCCTGGAGCAAAGGGATTTAACCCTGGGTCAGGGGTACTTGACTATCGGGGTTTGCCCGGAGGCTTGAGGTCAACGTACCAAGGGTGGAGGCGGGCTCCCTACTTGTATTGGCTAAGGGAGTGCGGCGGCGATAACGTGAAGTGACCCAAAGTACTCCTCGAGCCGATACCGTAGTTCAAACCAATGACTTAGTCTGCTTGTTAGGTGGTTAAATAAAAATGGAATTGAACATGCATCATATTGTGCAGTTGTTAATTTCTTTTAATGATATGTAATCATGCATCATTTGTATGCTGTGTGCTTTTCCCCTCATTGGGCTCAGTGTGAGCTCACCCTCGTGGAAACTTTTTTTTAGATGAGTGTGCAGGTGACGGACTACCTGACAATGAGTTTGTGGATGAAGCTTTCGAGGACTTCACAGACCCAGAGCCCGAGGAGCATGACGGGACCTGCGTCTGTGATTTATGTGTCTTCTCATAGGCGGGCCTGATGGAATAGGCCGTACATATATATATATATATTCTTTTTGATGTGTGTATAAGACTAATGTAGATAGTCTTTTTGGAAAAGTCTGTAATTATGGGTTATGTAGAGAAACTTGAACTTAGGGAAAGGCTTGGATCATCTCTTCACCCCAAGCCCCACTTTATTTATAACAATAGTTGAATCATAAAATAATGTGTACAAGCAATGTGGGACTAAACCCATATACAAAACGCAGACATAAATATAGGAAAAAAGGTCCAGAATACCCCCCATGGTATTCTGGCCCATATCTAACACTCCCCCTCAAGTTGGAGCATATATATCGTGCATGCCCAACTTGACTAAGATAGGATGAAACAGTTTGCTATTCAGCCCCTTAGTGAACACATCCGCCAGTTGATCAGTAGACTTCACAAAGGGAACACAAATGAGGCCAGCTTCAAGCTTTTCCTTGATGAAAAATGTCTGTCAACCTCCATATGCTTAGTGCGATCATGCTAGACAGGGTTATGAGCAATGCTAATGGTAGCTTTATTGTCACAATAAAGCATCATTGGTAGATGGACAGCAACACCAATATCCTGTAATAATCCTCTAAGCCATAGAAGTTCACAAATGCCTTGGGCCATCGCACAAAACTCGGCTTCAGCACTGGACCTTGCCACAACATTCTGCTTTTTACTACGCCATGTGACAAGGTTCCCACCCACAAAGGAACAATAGCCAGAGATAGATTTTCTGTCAGGAGAACCAGCCTAATCGGCATCAGTATAAGCTTCAACCTTGAGGTGACCATTGGAAGATAAGAGAATTCCCTTTCCTGGAGTAGACTTCAAATACCTCAAAATACGACGGACTGCATCCATATGAGAGGAATAGGGATCATGCATGAATTGGCTCACCATACTTACAACAACTGCTATGTCCGGTTTGGTGTGAGAAAGATAGATTAGTTTGCCCACTAACCGCTGATAACTACCCTTGTCAACAGGTTCACCCTCTTTCTCCCTAAGTTTTGTAGTGGCCTCCATAGGAGTATCCGAAGGATGACAACCTAACAGCCCTGTCTCAGTCAATAGATCCAAGACATATTTTCTTTGAGAAAGAAAGATGCCCTTTGAAGAGCGAGCAACTGCTATCCATAGAAAATATTTGAGAGAACCTAGATCTTTGACCTCAAACTCAAGGCCAAGGAGAAGCTTCAAATCCCTGATAGCAGTATCATCATTACCAGTCACCACGATATCATCCACATAGACTATGAGTAGAGTAACCTTGTCACCAACTAGTCTGATGAACAAAGTGTGATCAACATTGCTCTGCTTATAACCTACTGAAATCACAGCCTTATGAAATCTGTCGAACCAGGCCCTAGGTGATTGCTTCAATCCATATAGAGCTCGTTTCAACTTACAGACTTTGCCCCTAGTCCTGTCATCAGAAAAGCCTGTCCTGTCATCAGAAAAGCCTGGTGGAATGTCCATATATACCTCCTCCTCAAGCTCCCCATGGAGGAAAGCATTCTTTACATCTAACTGCTGAAGATCCCACCCAAGATTTGCAGCACAAGATAGTAACACCCTGATAGTGTTGAGCTTTGCCACTGGTGCAAAGGTCTCCTGGTAATCGACTCCAAAAGTTTGAGTAAACCCCTTTGCAACCAGACGTGCCTTATACCGATCCACTGAACCATCAGCCTTCTATTTTACCACGAAGACCCATTTACATCCCATTGGTTTTTTCCTTGGAGGAAGTGCCACAAGATCCCACGTGTTATTTTTGTGTAATGCTCTCATTTCTTCCAACATTGCAGCCTTCCACTTTCCATTTGTATATACTTCCTGCCAATTTTTAGGAATAGAGATGGAAGAAAGAGAGGCTACAAAAGCACAGAAAGGAGAAAGAGAACTATACGAAACAAAGCGAGATATGGGATGTAAAGTGCAAGTCCTAGTACCTTTGCGATGAGCCGGCAATTGGATGGGTACTGGTGCTACAGTGGGTTGCAGTGGGTTGCAGGAGAGGGATTACCAGGAGATGAAGGATCCGGGTCTGGAGCCGGCAATTGGATGGGTACTGGTGCTACAGTGGGTTGCAGTTACCCTCTGTTAGATCTAACCCTTGTATAGGTGATGATGTTGGAATTGTCGATTCTCTTCTGAAATTCACCAATAGTCCTCTGGACAGGAGTCAGCTCCCCCTGGATAGGAACATTAACAACACTATTTTCTATGGTCTCCCCCTGTAAAGGATTCCCATCAAGTGAGGGAGGAATAGCCAGAGGAAGTTGGGCATCCAAAGTAGGCTGGGCAGCAGCCATGGGTGGAGATAAATTAGGTTGGACAGCAGCCGTGGGTGGTGATAAAGTAGGCTGGTAATGTAGTCCTAGGTAGGAGTAATCCCACTAGGAGCCAGGGTAATGGGTTCACCTAACAAGGCTGGTCGATTGGGACAGCTTAGGCTAATTAGGGCAGAATGAGGGTCAGGGTTAGGGTTTCGAGCTAGGGTTTTATTTGGTAATGATGTGCAGGCTTTTATGAGTCTATTGGTGTAGGTTTGGATTAATTTGGATGAAGTTGGAAATCTAGGGTTTCGGGTTAGAGGCCTTATGAAAATGGACTGTTTGTGAGATCTAAGGTTTAGGGGTGGATTTTGGGAAAGGGGTTTATAGGGTATTAATGGGCAGGTCTAAGGGGTTATTTTGGTATAAAGAAGTTAGGGTTTGGGAAGGTTTTAAAATTCTGCAATTTAGGGCAGAATTGGATGTAGGGTTTTAATGGAGGTTAGGGTTTGATGGATGGAGGGGAGTTTGGACTAGGTCTAATGAAGGGGAATGGCTGGACAGATTAGAAGAAGAAGGTTTGAAATCAAATCTCAGATTCAAACTTACTGGATTTGAAGAGATCTTCAATGGTAGCAACTTTGAAGATGAACAATGGGGTCTCCCGATCTACAAGATGCAAGGAGATAAGTAGCAGCCCTCCCGATCTTCCCGATGCAAGGAGTCGATTGGAGATCCACCAATCCCTTCACCTTGATATTACTCACAAGGCAACCTTGATATTACTCACAAGATGGAGCAAAGGCAGCAACAAAGGCAGCAAGCATAAAGCTGAGTTTTTATTAATCAAATTCGTATCTAATGCTGGCCTCCCTTACAAACTTATATAGAAGACTCAAAAATAGACTTAGACACTAAAAAGGAATGGCCTAACCTTATCCCTAACCTATTAGGTAATTTAAACTAACTAGGAAACTAAAATACTAAAAGAAATAGACTCAAAACATGGCTGGACTTATAGAGTCCTAATCCAGCCCAACTTACATCATATGACCACTTAAGTTGTTATATGACCACTTAACCAAGTCACATGATCACTTAAATTGAACCAATTGGATGCAACCAATTTGAACCGGTTCAATTAAAAAAACATAAAAATAAACTAAGTATTGGGCTAATCCCGTATGCAACCTATATACCCATATTTTAGGCCCATAAAAGTGGCCTATTACATTAGAAACCCATGAGATCAAAGGCCCAACATGTATGTAACTCAACCCTAGACTTATTCCTAATTAAACAAGCTCTATTTGGTGATGAATCTGCATCAACTATCCCCAACTTGAAAAAATTCGTCCTCGAATTTTGTAGTGATGAGGGGGAATCAACATGTGATCAGCAGCTTTGACCATCCCCAAACAGAATTCCGATGAAGCAGGAACATTGGGAATAAAATCTCCAAGGCGTGGAGCTTTCTCTTCGAAGAACCATGGTGGCATAACAAACTCTATGTGTTCGTTTTCTGAATCAGCAACAACTGTGAATGTCCTGTCCATAGAGTCTTCAGTGTTAGCAACCTTCGCATCTAATGCTTGAGACACAAGCTTCACCTCTTCAAAAACAGCATCTTGAATGCCAATAATTTCTTGTGGAGTGCTCTCAACCACCTCTTCATCTTCTGCTGCTTCATCTTTTTCTACTTTGGTTTCTTCGACATTGACCACTTCAGTAGGGTCTTCTACATGTCGACTTTCCATCTTTGAAGCTATAGGGGCTGTCTCTTTCTTTTCATCACAATTCACTGACATTTCAGCTTTATCTTTAACTTGTGCTCTCTCAACTTCCTTTGGTAATGGAAATTTGTATTCAGCCGCTGTTTTAATACTGGTGAAGTTAGATTTCCCACACTCTTCAACTTGCAAACGGAACCTCATTGATGGAGGCTTCAAGTTGTCTTCAGATTTGAAGGCCTTTTGGTGGTGATGTTGTCGATGGGAATTTAAGTTACCTTGTTGTAGAGCTCTAAACGTTCGTGGGAAATATTTCTTACTCAGATCTTCTTTCATCTCTACCCATGTAACATGTTCTCTACCACTGTAGTTAGGATAATCCATCTGGGTTCTCCACCAATTATGTGCTGGTCCCACTAGCTTGGTATTTGCTAGTCTCATTTTCCTATGCTCAGGCAAATTATACCAATTAAAATAATCATCTAAAGCAGCTAACCAATCACAAAATACTTGTGGATTTGGTCTGCCATCAAAGTCTCTCAACTCATACGCCTCTGGAGGTTTATGGCGTCTCCTGTAGTCTCTGTATCCTTTGTTCCTATCTTCACTATGATCTCTGTACCTTTCTCTGTCTTCTCTGTATTGATCTCTCCTTGGGGCTCTTTGTACTACCGAATTGACTTAATATCTGTCCTTTTATAGGGGAATGTTGCTTACAAGAGGCACAATTGGCCTTTGTTCCATTGCTGTCATTCGATCACCAAGGGCTTGTTGTTCTGTTGAAATTTTCTGTAACATAGTCATAATTGCAGCAAGGTAATCGGCTGGGGGTGGCTATATGGGGTCCACAGCAGGGGTGCCATGCTCAGCCATGGCTCTGATACCACTTAATGTAGTCCTAGGTAGGAGTAATCCCACTAGGAGCCAGGGTAATGGGTTCACCTAACAAGGCTGGTCAATTGGGACAGCTTAGGCTAATTAGGGCAGAATGAGGGTCAGGGTTAGGGTTTCGAGCTAGGGTTTTATTTGGTAATGATGTGCAGGTTTTTATGAGTCTATTGGTGTAGGTTTGGATCAATTTGGATGAAGTTGGAAATCTAGGATTTCGGGTTAGAGGCCTTATGAAAATGGACTGTTTGTGAGATCTAAGGTTTAGGGGTGGATTTTGGGAAAGGGGTTTATAGGGTATTAATGGGCAGGTCTAGGGGGTTATTTTGGTATAAAGAAGTTAGGGTAATGGGTTCACCTAACAAGGCTGGTTGATTGGGACAGCTTAGGCTAATTAGGGCAGAATGAGGGTCAGGGTTAGGGTTTCAAGCTAGGGTTTTATTTGGTAATGATGTGCAGGTTTTTATGAGTCTATTGGTGTAGGTTTGGATCAATTTGGATGAAGTTGGAAATCTAGGGTTTCAGGTTAGAGGCCTTATGAAAATGGACTATTTGTGAGATCTAAGGTTTAGGGGTGGATTTTGGGAAAGGGGTTTATAGGGTATTAATGGGCAGGTCTAGGGGGTTATTTTGGTATGAAGAAGTTAGGGTTTGGGAAGGTTTTAAAATTCTGCAATTTAGGGCAGAATTGGATGTAGGGTTTTAATGGAGGTTAGGGTTTAATGGATGGAGGGGAGTTTGGACTAGGTCTAATGAAGGGGAATGGCTGGACAGATTAGAAGAAGAAGGTTTGAAATCAAATCTCAGATTCAAACTTACTGGATTTGAAGAGAACTTCAATGGTAGCAACTTTGAAGATGAACAATGGGGTTTCCCGATCTACAAGATGCAAGGAGATAAGTAGCCGCCCTCCCGATCTTCCCGATGCAAGGAGTCGATTGGAGATCCACCAATCCCCTCACCTTGATATTACTCACAAGGCAACCTTGATATTACTTACAAGGCACACTCACTATGGAACAAAGGCAGCAACAAAGGCAGCAAGCATAAAGCTGAGTTTTTATTAATCAAATTCGTATCTAATGTTGGCCTCCCTTACAAACTTATATAGAAGACTCAAAAATAGACTTAGACACTAAAAAGGAATGGCCTAACCTTATCCCTAACCTATTAGGTAATTTAAACCAACTAGGAAACTAAAATACTAAAAGAAATAGACTCAAAACATGGCTGGACTTATAGAGTCCTAATCCAGCCCAACTTACATCACATGACCGCTTAAGTTGTCACATGACCACTTAACCAAGTCACATGATCACTTAAATTGAACCAATTGGATGCAATCAATTTGAACCGGTTCAATTAAAAAAACATAAAAATAAACTAAGTATTGGGCTAATCCCATATGCAACCTATATACCCATATTTTAGGCCCATAAAAGTGGCCTATTACATTAGAAACCCATGGGATCAAAGGCCCAACATGTATGTAACTCAACCCTAGACTTATTCCTAATGAAACAAGCTCTATTTGGTGATGAATCTGCATCAGGTGGACAGCAACCTGAGGAACCTTTGGTAGAGGAATCTTAAAAGGCACATCTTCACTAGAACTCTCCCCCTGAAGAGGTGGCGAAGAATAGTAAGAAAGGGACTCATGAAAAATAACATCCACATTAACCATGGTCCGGCGGGAAGGGGGATGGTAACACCTGTAACCTTTCTGGGTCGGAGAATAACCCAAGAAAATACAACGAAGGCCCCGAGGTTCCAGCTTGCCAGGAGATCTAGTATCCCTAGCATAACACACATAACCAAAGACCTTGGGGGGCACAAGAAAGGAGGAATTTCCCATTAAAACATCAGAGGGGTTACGAGAGTTAAGAACCCGAGAGGGCAGCCTATTGATGAGATAGGCGGCAGTGAGTACCGTATCCCCCCAATATTGAGACGGGACATTCCTCTCAAACATTAAGCCCTGGCCATCTCTAGCAAGTGACAATTTTTTCTTTCTGCCACACCATTCTGGGCAGGGGTATCAACACAACTAGTTTGATGAAGGATGCCATGGTCAGCCAAATATTTTTTAAATTGTGACTCAGTATACTCGGTTCTATTATCACTTCTCAATACTTTGAGAGTAGCCTGGAACTGAGTTTGAATCATTTAATGAAAATGCTGAAAACATGAAAAAACTTGATTTTTTTTATGCAAAAGATATACCCATGTATGCCGAGAATGACAATCAATAAAAGAAACAAACCATCGGTGGCTAGAAATAGAAGGTTTACGACTAAGACCCCAAACATCATAATGCACCAAATTAAAACAAAAAGAACTTCTTTTATTAGAAACTGGATAATTTGAACGTGTCTGTTTGGCCAGAACACAAGCCTCACAAAAAAAGTCATCCTTAGTACGAAGGGTGACCAGACTAGGAAATAAATGAGCTAAGATTCCTAAAGGGGGGTGACCTAACCTAGAGTGCCACTGGTAGAGTTCAGAAGAAACCATGGAGTTTTGGTGTAGTGGAGAATGTAATGGTGGGGGAGAGAAGCGACCGTCATCAAGCAGATACAGCCCACCATGCACGTTACCTAATCCAATCGTCTTCCCAGACTCCAGATCCTAAAACACACAATGAGAAGGAAAAAAAGTGACTTTGCAGTTAAGATCACGAGTAATATTACTAATGGAAAGAAGGTTAGTAGTAAAATTAGGAATGTGCAAAACAGAAGTCAAGGGAAGAGAGGTAGTGTAGTGGATGATTCCCTTTCCAGATATGGAAGAAAGAGAACCATCAACCACTTTGACCTTATCTCTCCCAGAAGTGGGAGAGTATTTATGAAACAAGCTAGAGGAACCGGTCATATGATCTGTAGCTCCAGAGTCTATAATCCAAGGATGGGAAGCTACAGAAGCACAATGACCCCCAAATGGAATACCTGACCGGACAAAGTGTGAACCTGAAGGAGCAGAGGAATTGGCAGTAGTTGATGTAGTAGAGGCTGCAGCAGCGGAAGACCTTAGCATACGTAGGAGTGCCTGTAGATCATCCTGGGATAGACCAGGGTCAGTAGCAGGGGCTACAGTAATAGTCTCAGTCTGATGGGCCTTGGTCTTTGTCTTATTCTTAGTCTTGGCAGCCCTTTTTGCTTCAAAATCAGCTAGTTTCCCATAAAGTTTCCAGCACTTCTCTTTGGTGTGATACAGTTTGTGACAGTGCTCACAAACAACATTCCCTGTAGTAGAATCACCAAGAGAAGCAGTGCCACTAGGAGCAGGAGTGGCAGGGGCAGCAGCCTTGAGAGCTGATCTATTTGTAATAGGAGGGTGCAACATAGCAGCCCGCCGGTTCTCCTCAAAAGACACCAATGCATATGATTGTTCAAGTGTGGGAAAAGGCCTATGACCCAACATCTGACCACGGATCTGATCATACTCCACATTCAAACCAGCCAAGAAGTCATATACTCTGATAGGAAGCAATATCAGCCACTGTAGTAGGGTGAAAGTCTGAGAAATGGTCCAACTGTTGCCACAGACTGCGGAGAGTAGCATAGTATTTTGACACTGAAAGTTCTCCCTGAGTGGTGTGAAAGACCTTCTTCCAGATTTCATATACTTGGGCATCATTGCCAAGCTGCCCATATGTTTCCTTGCATGCAGCCCAAATCTGAGAGGCAGTGTCCAGAAGAAGAAAGTTATGCTGTAAATCTGAAGTTATAGAGCCTAACAGATAAGACATCAGAACACCATTATTGGCAAGCCACTTCTCCTGAGCAGGCCCTTGGTCTGTAGGCATAACACAAGTGCCATTAATATGACTACTTTGACCACGGCCTGCAATGGCAAAAGAGGCAGATCTGGACCATAGAAGATAATTCGAGCCATCCAGTTTAATAGGATTTGGTGGGAAGCTGTGGTACTCTATCTTGCTGTGACCATCATTAAGTGCCTGATCTGAAGTAGCTGAAGAATTGGTCGAATCACCCATACTGGCAGCAAATAAGTCCAAGAATAACTTCAAAGTAAAGGCTGAAACACCTCTCAAAATATCAGAACCAGCAGCCCAAAGAGACCCCCTATATCGATAGTGGTAGGGTTTTGAAAAAAACTCTGAATTGGTGAGATCGATAAAGGGACAAGTGAGGGACAGAACTTGCAGATAATTGTCTGTAACTGAAGTTGAATAACACTTTATAATGGAGAAAATATTCTGCAGAAATTCAGGTCCAAAAAACAGTAGTAACCCTAAGATCGATTGGTGTCAGGGTTTTTTAACAAAACCTGTTATGGTGGAGGATCGATCTAGGGATGTCTTAAAAAAAACTGAACTGATGAAGCCCAAAGTACAGTTGAGTGATGCCTTAGAAGTGGAGAAGCAGCTTCCAAAAAATCAGAAATAATAGAGGGCACAAACTCCTAGATCGACAATTATCAGGGTTTTGAAAAAAAACCTGTTTAGTGAATATCGATTGGAGGAGGTCTTGCAATGCTGTGAGATAAGAACTGAAGCCAATAAAAAGAAATCCTACTGCAGGTGTGGTCTTCAAAAGGAGGAATTGATTCCTTGTAACTGAAGTAGAAACAATTCCCAAAGGACTGAAGTTCCAGAAATCGCAGAAGGAAGTTGCTGGTTCCTATCGATCAGAATTATCAATCATGGTTGAGGTAATAAGGGCAGCAGCTGGATCGCATGATCACCTCATCAGTGCTGCCCTATATGGGAAGGGAGAACAAGGGAGAAGAGAGAAGAGACAAAGAGAGAGAGGGGAAGAAGATCGAGAGAGAGAGAGAGGGAGGAAAACTGAAATCGAAAGAAGAAAAACAGCCCCTAGTTCGAAATTTGCTCTGATACCATGTAGAGAAACTTGAACTTAGGGAAGGGCTTGGATCATCTCTTCACCCCAAGCCCCACTTTATTTATAACAATAGTTGAATCATAAAATAATGTGTACAAGCAATGTGGGACTAAACCCATATACAAAACGCAGACATAAATAAAGGAAAAAAGGTCCAGAATACCCCCCACGGTATTCTGGCCCATATCTAACAGGTGATCTTTTGGGGGTAAAATCTTGTCCATATTAAACAGGTTTACCATGTGGTCCCACGTTGGACTTTATGTAGATATTTTATATTTTTACGTATTTTTCCGCTGTTAGTTCTCTTTATTTCTATGCCTTTGATAACTGTGCTGCACAGAGTTCCTGGCTAGGTTGGGTGCGAGACCGCATCACTTCATGCTACGCCTGGGCTGTCCAAGGCGGGGTGTGACAGTGTGACTAATGACATACAATATCAAAAATAGCTACTTCTTGTCAGTTTTGAGAAGAACTTGTTTGAGGCCCCACAAACAAAAGAGAGAATCCCCACAAATCTCCTCACCAGAAAAATTCCAGCGAAAAAAGGATCCTGAAACCAACTAGATCAACTCCAGAACCAAAACATGCCACTGGATGGAAACAATATGATTCAGATCAGCCTCAAGAGCATCAAGATAGGGTGCTCTAAAAAGTACCAAAGAATGAGAAAGAAGCTGACTCAGTAGCAACTCAGTTTTGGTTCAACCAAACCTCAAGGCTTGGGTGTTTTCTGGTTCACCCAAAACCAGGTCGTGGGCCACTATTTAGGAGTCCTCTTTTTTTTATTATTAAATTCAATTCCTTGTAAGGCTGGAATACTCATAAAATTCCAAGCCAAGTTTTATATTTACCTATTAGTAATCCTAGTTGCATTAGGAATACTCCTGCAGCCTTGCATGGGGGTAGTTTGTCTCAGATATTTTGTTTGTTTTAAATTCCTTTTGTGAATAGACTTGTTTCCCATTAGCTGCTGGTTATCCTATGGCCATTATGATACAAGTTGCTACATTCTATATAAACATGTAAGGTCTTGGAGCCTAGTCCACTATTTTATTAATGTAGAAGATGACTTTTGCTGAACTCAGAATTTGGTTATGGAATTTAACTATTCCTTGGTGAGATACCGATAATGCTGGTGGGAGTCCCACCGTGGAACTCCAGGAAGGCTAGGTGAGAAGGCTGGTCATATCCTCATCTCCAATCTCCTTCTTCATTGTATAATCACTGCAAATAGGTAAGTGCTTTCTGAGTTTCTTTTAATTCTGCATATACTACAGTTCTGGAATTCCCAGTTTCTTATTTCTGTTGGTATTTCAATTCTATGGTATTAAAATCTGAGTCTGGATTCAGAATACCAGAATCCTATAATTACTACGATTTCTGAATTATCAAGCTTGTTACCTAATATCTGATTGCTGTTTTGACCTCTGTTTCAGTCTCTAAGAACAGGATCTTCTTCCATTGTTAGATCTGGTTTCCAATCTGTTGGATCAGAGAGAAGAGCATGAATAATCTTGAATTTTTACTTCTTTTACAAGCTAGTTCAATTCCAAAATTTTCAAAGCAGATGGAGGTCAGTCCTCACCCCCTGCAGGCATGTGGCAAAGGGCAAAAGAGTTCATTACAGCTCCCCATGTGAGTCCCACCGGATTATCACAGGTTCATCTAGTGGGGAGTCTCCATCAACCAGTACATTTGCAGTCCCAAAGATTCATACTTGTTGATTGAGAAATATAAGTCCCATAATCTCCAGGAGAGTCAACTACAGTGAAGTGCTGTTTTTCATCCAACAAGAGACTATCAGAATATCATCATGCAATCAAGCCTGGGATCCCTTTAATCATCCAAAGTTAGATAGTTATCCACTTTGGCACAGGAAGGACAAGGATCACCAATGAAAGATGCCAGGCATCCAATTACTGCATCATCCTCTTCACAAGAGGCTGTATTCATGAATGCCATTTCAGATTTTTTTTTCCTTCCTCCCCCACCCTCCCCGCATGTGAGCCATATGGTTCTTATGCCACTCATTGAAAAGACTCAAGGGATCATGGCAATTCTATGTATCAGCAATTAAAAGGAGCATTATAGAGTAAGCTTGACTTACTTGGATCTCAAGGGGGTGACCATGAGTCCCCATCCGACGGTCAATCATGCAGGAGCCATCAGTGACTAACAGTGAAGGGAACATGTCAAACCCATCAGTTAAACACAAATTTATTATCAGTTTTATGCCTGTCTGGACATCCACCCTTTCTTGCAATGCATAATCGCCAGTTATCTTTCCATAAGCTCTCAACAAGATGATCCACCACAAACCTATAAAATTAGGCAAGATCCAAAACAACTTTCTTCAGAGTTCATCCCAGAGCCAATGCTTATAGAACTAGCAAAAATTTATGAAAAAAAAAAACACAGTGTGCATAGGGAACAATTCAAGAATCACACAGCAGCATCCAGATATTCACCATCTGAATCTTAATAATATAGCATGCCACAAGTATAAACTTTAGTGACTCAATAACTGCTGCATGTAGAACTACAGTACACTAACCAGAATCAACCGGGGCGACACGCCCAATTGCTGAGTCTCCAAAATCTGGATCTAAGACTTCCTCAAATGCTCCATTACTGCCATCAAGGGATGCAGTTCTCACTTTAAAACTTGCTGGCATCAATCCTTGACCTGGGCTGTAGCAGTCCACTGTTTTCTCCCAGCTCTGAGTAAAATACAGAATAAAACAATTTAGGAACAATGTGTAAGTATCAAACTTTTAGTAAAGAACAATGTGTGAGAATAGCTACTGAAGGCTGGACATAGAAATTTGAACAGTAGGGCTAATCAATGCAACGGAAATTTAAATTAGAGTATTAATGTCAGGTATAACATCTTTCCATTTAAAAAAAGGGAGAGGATTCCCCATGATGCAAAATGTGGGAAGAATTTGCACGCCACACTAATGGCTGTTCTGAAAAAGGTACCATTCACATGGGGCCTACATATTCAGAGCAGGAGAGAGAAAATAACAGAAAATTCATGGGAGTGGGAAATTGCACTCTGGCGTCATGGGGATTTTTTCCCTTAAACAAAAATACCACAATAACATTCAGGAATCCATGAAGTAATGAACAGTTACCAAGTTTAGGCTAACAGAGACAATGACAAACCCCAAGACATATATCAGTATATGAACTCCGCCCGTTAGAAAAAACAACGCCCAGAATGGCGATTTTTGCAGAAGAAAAACGAAGAGAAAAGAACAAGCACACAAGACAAGATTTACATGGTTCACCCCCAAGAAGGAAGGCCACATCCACGGCTGAATGATAGAACGATTCCACTATTTCTGTGAAGCAAAATACAAACCTTCACACTAACATCTCTCAAAGAGATATCAACATTTTATAGAAAACCCAAACCCAGAGAGTACAAAACTGTCCCTAGAGATCCACCCGGTCTGGTTTGGACTTGAACCAACATGTCGAAATATATATCAAATCGAAGATCTCGACGAGCTCTATAGGCGCTATTGTATGCACATTTTGGCCATTCTGGCGCGATTCGAAGGTGAAATGGCCCGCCGAAGAATCACCACAGCACTTTCTGGAATGAGATCAGGCTTCATCAATAACCCCCATCCCCCCCCCACCCCAAAAAAAAAAAAAAAATCCCTACACCATCATAAGATGTAAATGAAGTGGAGAAGTACTGGTATGAACAGGGGAGAAATCATCCTTCATAATGCAACATGAAGCGTGGATACAGTCATCTTGGAAGTAACATGGCCAAAAAATCTCACAGATTGGACGATAATATACATCCTTCAGATCTCTTGCTTTAATTCTATGACTATTTTCAATTTCTGTGCTAGTAACCGAACATTATGACCTTCAAATCAACAATCCATTTCAAGAGCCTACTAAGAAAAGGTCTCACCAGTGACAAGCAATCTTAATTATTAATGGATACCAAAAAGATTACTTGGAAGAAAACACGCAAAATAGGCATTAGATGGTGCTATTAAGGAAAGAAGAAATGAGGAAGTTGAAAATGATCATAGCTTACCTGCAATTGCAGAGTATGCAGGAGAAAGTTCCTCACAATCTCCCCTTCCCCTTTAAGCAAGAATGCAAGAGCTGATGGGACAAAATCACGAATGAAAACCTGATCATAATTGAGAGGATGCTTATCAGCAGGGTTGTTGGCCGCAACAGTCCCCACAGGGCTCCCACAGTAACTCACAACTGCGCTACGTAGCAAAGTCCACGCCTCCTTTTCAATCTCTGACACCTCTCTCCCTTGGGTTGAGACAGAAGCCTCATCCAGACCCTCTGAATTACTTATATCTACATTCAAACGACTATCTTCTACCCTCTGTTCTTCATCTTTCTCAGCATTCACACCTGTCTCGATCCTTTCTACCACAAGGGGCTTCACATTCATGCCACCCTGAATATAAATCCTCTCGAAGCTCTTCTCATCAACATGAGCCTCAACGGAGGTGGAATGGTGACGAACATCAGAGGCAACATTCGAAATTACAGAAGTGGTCCTACCTCTACCGGGGCTAGAACAACCGGAAAAAACCCTGGATTGGCCCCAATCGGAATCGAGGCGACGGTAAGGTCTCTGATTAGGACCAGTTAACCGCCTAAGCCCGAAAAATCGAGGAGAACTTAGATGGAATTGGCGGTATTTGACCGATTTTGATCGGAAAACCGGCAAATTATCAATATAATGGTAATGACAACTCGGTGGTGGTGTTCCGAAGAACGCAAAACTTGTGCAGCTAATTAGCATTCTACAACAGGGCTTCATGGTGCAGATTCCGATGGAACCACTCGTATTCATACCACGACAGGAATCGGAATTTAGAGTAAACAGGTATAACTACTCCTAATCGGAGACTTCTGAGATGAATCTTTCTATGTAAATATGTATATCTACAACTCTGTTTATCTTGAAAAATTTTGAAAAACAGAGTTTCAAACTATAAGAAAACAACAAAAATAAGAATCGAACAGAGAAAGATTTTGGATTTGGAAGTTAAAACAAAGATTGACGAGCCGAAAATAAGGCAGAAAAATTTCCTTTACTCACAAAAAGAGGCTATAAACCGAGAGGAACGGTGTCTGAACGTTCAGGGAGAAATGACCCTTGCCGTGCGGAAAAGCTCCCATATTTATTGGCGGTGAACTGAAATCCAAATAACTGTCTCTGGAACTAATTTTAGAAAAAACGTTGAGGATAAATGGACAAGTGGAAATGACTAAAAACGCTTGAAGTTATGCTGATTTGAAGTTCATCCTTTCAGAGAGCTTAACATAGAATCTGCGTTGGGTTACACATGTGCGCGCGCAGTACCGAATCAAATCGTATTTCCATGTAGTGCCAGTTCATGGGAATGCTTAAAACAGTCCGTCCGATCGAGATCTATAGTGGTGAGTTGAATGACCTCCGTCAGATCGGCGTCAGAAGTGCCCATCGTGCTCTTATTGGCTGGTTCATATGGACTCATCTTGGCCATCCATTTCTCTGATAGGGCGTGATGAATACTTAACCATCGGATTTGGATCCATTTTATCATGAACATGAGGGGCTCACGTGATACTCCCAAATAGAATCTATGCTTGAGGCTTTGTATGCTGCAGCTACACGGATTCAAGGACCACAAGGGTCTTAATTTGAGGATCAATATGGACTATTGATTCAAATTTTACAAACTTCAATTATATCTGTTCTTCAGATCGTAATCTTTACTAACTTCAACTGTCTGCGGCGCTACATAGAATCAGCTCTTATTCCCACGCAGAGCTTTGTATCGAAACCCGATCTACCCAACTACTCGTGAGCCTCGAAATAGAATCTTTTCTGTGTACTACAACCGTGTATTGTACGCTTCCATTTCTGCCACACTTAAGGAATCTAGAGACGTGTCTCAATTCCAACCATATAAATTGTGATCCACTATTGACAGTATACCATATTATTTTGTCCTCCCAGCAAACAGGAACACCCGAAATGGAATCGAAACCATAACTTCTTCGTTTTAACTCTGATTTGAACACCGTTTGCGGCCACGTGTCCGTGACGATGATTACTACCAATCGTAACTGGCCACAACAGCAAGAAACTTACTGTTTTTATCAAGGAAGCAAAAAACAATTTAGATTGCCTAAAATGCCCTTCATTTTTCAAATGACCAAATTGAAATCGAAATACCTTTGTCGTCCGAACTCGAAATTCCACGATTCTAATTGCATTTCAAAGAAGACTCGAGGAACTAAAATACTCATGGATTTCTTTGTCCACTTCTACCATTTTACCCTCCGAAAATGCCAATAAACACGTTGCCAATGCATGATGCTATGAAATCAATATTCTTAATACATCTAGCTTTCACCTGAGGTTGTCCAAGACTGTCAGACACTGAATAACACTAAAATGAAGTGTACCATATAGCCACATAAGCTCTGATTCTCCGTCATCATTGACAACATGGCATATCAATGTCAAATGACCAAAATACCCCCGAGAGTTGTATCAACGCTGCACAGACCTCTGTGATTAACATAATCACCAAAATATCACTAAATGCTCACCGTCATCTATCTAGGACACAAGTACTCTGTAAAATTACAAAAAATGCCCCTATAATGTTGTCCATGCCTATAAATGACGCAATTGCCCCTGGACATATCATCTATCCACATGGTAGAATAGATGCCTTGTGATATTTGGAAAAATGACACATCTTTGTGAAAAACAAAAATCATTCGCCTAATAGTAATAAGGGGAAAAGAACGCTATCTGGTCGAGTGGTCCACTTGCTGCCTGCGCCTACATACAGAAGCCACCAAAGTACCACGCTGCTCCTATCGAAAGGTGGAAATACCGCCCAGGGCAACGTGTTTATATGCGCTCCCATTGGCCAACACCACATGCAGGCTCTAGAGGCCTAAGCAACGATCTAATTCCCTAGTAATAATAAGGGTTGTTATTGGTGTCACAACTGTTTTTGGAAATCACAAAGACAGACCTGAGTGTAACATGTAAAAGAAAGAGGGTGTGAGAGGGCGTTTACTACCGACAGTGTGTAGATCATTTTTCCATGAGAAAATAGATTAAACTTTAGAGTCTAGGTTTATGGAAATTGGAAGTGTTTTGGATTTAACTCATTACAACAGCTTTTAAAGGCTCGATGAACAGCTTGTATTAGAATAATTATCACCTCCAATTCGCGGACACATCCAATTCCTCAAATAAGGGGAGTGGACCCCACCTTGGGTAGTGTTTTCGAATAGGGGGTAGGGTGGTCATTTCTGCCCCCCATGTGAGGAATTGCGGGAGGGGTGGGGGGCAGCAAATTGGAAGAGATAACGATTCGCTAGTATTGGGTTTTAGTGGGAGTAGTCCGAGTTCTAGGGGATATATAGGTAGTCAACTATGGTGAAATAGGTACAGGGCTGAGGGGAACAGAAGGTATAAGAATTGGATCAGTTGAATGGACCTATTCAAATCAGAGTTAACGGCTTACCTCCATAGTTAAAATGGTACATGAAATCCACCACATTCATAGACCTCATTTCCTGGTCATTTTCTCCTCCTTCTGGTCACCAAAAATGTAGAAAGCAATTAGTAAAAGTTTCCAGTTGTTGCAAGATCCACAAGATTTTTGAATTCAAAAACTGAAATCTAAATGAATCTACACCCTCTTCCAATCCAAATGTTTATGTTACTGGCGATTCTGGCAGATTCCATCCGATTTCCGACCACATTGGATTGGAATCAAAGGAGAGATCATCCAGGTCCCAATTCCATTTTTCAATTCCTTGCATGGACATCTGGGTTACTTGTTCAATCATAAAGCTCTCACGACAATTGAAAATGGAAAACGATAGAAACCAAAACCCTGTTCTTGAACCAGCACCATCCTTGCACTAGTTTGAACCTTTGATTGCATATATACCTTGCTTTTCCCCTCATTTTACAAAGAATAATAACAATAAGTTCTGGCATAACACAAGCTGTTGACGAATAGCTTTTCAACTTTGATACATTTCCAAAGAGAACCCTCATAATATGTACAGAGAAAATTTGATCGGCACTTCAGCCCATTTATACTTATGTACATGATTTTCTTTTGATATCGTGTCTACAAATTTCTTTTCATATCCCATTCAGCATCATTGGCACCCATTTTATTGGACATGAAATAGCGTTTTCCTGAGCAGATGCTGATCTTTCCACCCTGTTCTATGTGCAATGTATAAGATAATTCCAATCAACTTAAGTCAAAACCCGCATCAGCGTTGATTGCGTACAACAGTTTCATTTCCAGTTGTTCTTTACTGCATCATCAATCAGATGAGAAGGCAGCAAGTGTAAGAACTAAAGTCAAGAATATACATGAGAATACTGCAAATTTTTCCTAAACAAAATTCAGTAACCAGGCATAGGATTTATAATGGAGGGACACCAATTTACAGACTTCGAAACATGCCACAACTCCCAAAACTACTCATGCTTTCTCTTCTTGGCCATGGAGGCTCTGGTACTAAGACCAGCATTCATGGTTCAACATATGGTTGGGTTTAGTCTAGCAGTAGTTATTTTGTGTTTACATTTGTGTTGGTGTGTGATTTGAAAGAAGAACCATTAATGATGCATGATACCATGCCAGCAGTCGAGTCAAAGGGCTGACGGTCGAACCAAGGAGTCTCTGTGACTAAATAAACAAGAGAAAACAGCAACGAAGGAGAAGCGAGAGTTGGAGATCAATGAGAGGAAATAATGGAGCAGAAAGGGCTATTGGTTGAGAGGAAGAGAATAGGTTAAGCCCTCTCACCGATAGCAATAGTTATAAAATAACTTCAAGTATGTAAAAGTACAAAGATACCCTCAACTAATTTACATCATGATATAACTAAAATAATATATAGCAAGACTAAAACACCCTTGTGCCTGTGGTAGAACTGTTTCTTTAACAGTCCCCAAGGCAAAGATGACTGCAACTATCAAATCTATCACATTTTGTAGGGCAGTAAGATGTTGGGAATGATTGAGACGAGAAAATACCATAAACAGATTGATTATTATGATTGAAACTAGATCCAATCATATATTGGAGTTGCATCCTCCTCAATGCTTAGCACATGTGCTGATATAATAGTCTCGATGGATTTACAATCCGTACTACAGACTGTTCCGGCATAACTTTAATAGGTTATAGCAATTAGCAAGCATATGCTTTATTCTAGTTCTCATTTTGTATGCAAGTATAGCACAACAATGCACCTTCTATAGGGAGGAAGTTTCAGAAGATTCATGCAAGTGGCAGATGTTGGTAAGCGGTCAAGAGCATCTTCGGAATCATCACTGGCAGCCCTATAATTAAATATTTCAATTAGCAACTGAAAATAAGGAAGACAATTAAGAAGAGTATCTAAAGAAATACCTCTGTATACATATTACAGGCTCCAGATGCTTGAACCCAAGTAATGGTCCTCGTGAACATCCTGTCACAAACCTATGAAGAACCAGTGTGGTAAGCAACTGTTTTACTGTTCATCACCATTATGACTATCATTAAATCAATCAAATCAGATGGGAAGAAAAGATGGTGGAGACAAGAACAGAAACTTGATGAAAGGCTACTCTAACAATATTTAAGTCAAAATGAAGGCTGGAGGGGGAATTGGCCCACTTGTGCGTTAATCGACTGTTCTAGCAGGACTTTGGTGAACCAGCGGGTCCATGCGGGGGTTCGGGGGCACCGCTCCCGAGGAAATGTTTTTAAGGACTATATGGGCATTTCGGTAAAATTCCTGTATAAGGTTTCACATTAAATATGTAGCGAGAGTTCTTTCTCTGTAACACAATCTGAGAGGGGTGTGAGGACGAGCGGCTGTAACCCTATTCTCCATTGATAGTGAAACAGATCTCATCTCACCGTGGACATAGGCAATCTTGCCGAACCATGTAAATCCTTGTGTTCATTGTGTGATTGTTGTTTGCGATTTCCATCCTTTTTTGCACCATGTTAAGTTTCGTTTTCTACAAATTCAGCTCTCTTTAAAGCATCTACAAGATTTTCTTTTGAAAAAAAAGAGAAAAGAGTAAGCGGTAGCAGAACGGTCACATTGCTAGGCAAGGCAATACGGCCCATCTTATATCTACCAAGTAGCAGTTCATCTGGCAGACAAATTTGGTGTATAGGTAGACCTCAAAATTCCCTATCTACCTACAAAATTTCAGGCCAATCCAAATTATACATGGAGAAAAACTAGGACAAAGCATTGTTAAAAAGTCAAAGCTAAGAGCCAAAAAACATGAACCATTGAAAATACACAGGAACGATTCACTGCAAGGTGGTCATATGATTTTTCACCAACAAATTTAAATTTTATCTAATCCAAGATGGACCCTTCCTATCAACACGGTTGGAAATTGCCACTTCACATGTCTTGTGGCAAAAATTGGATGGCCGTGTTGCCAAGCCTAGCAACAAGGCTGTTCTGCAGCTTTTTTTCACAAATAAAAGGGCAGTACTACTAATGTAGGACTTCCCTAGGCTGAATTTAGAAACTTGACTTAAGACTTTGAAACTCACACAGCATCACACTTTTAACCAAGATCCATTTCAAAAATCAAAGCTTATAACTGAAAAGCCTACACAAAAAGAATAGAAAACAAAAATGTGAATCAACTGATCATATTATGCTGCTCCTAAACTAGAGTTCTCCCATCTTGACCCCCTGGTGTTGAATCCAGCCCCAAGGATCCCATAATCTCATAGCCATGACCACGACACCTACTTTGTGAGAGAGGAAAAATATTGGCTCCCCTTTTGCTGCTGACCTAATCAGAGGCTTTGCTCTCCCTTTCTTCACATCAGAATGGGAACCTTTTGTTCACATCAGAATGGGAAATGCTATCCTCCAGTTTAAAATGTGAATGTGGTTCCTCACACACACACAGGGGGAGAGAGAGAGAGATGGCTATTGATCTTGATCCGAACTTTGTTCTAAGTATTGCCATTTAAAACTGAAAGTAGCCAAGATGGGTAAAAAGAAAATTTCTACAGAAGTTAATTATAGATGATACACTCACTTTAAAAATTTCTTCTGATTTTCTAGAGAAAAATTCTTGAGAACCTCCCAGAACATCTCGATGACATAATGTTCCTGTCAAAAGAAAGTTTTACTTAAAATTCGAACAAGACTAGTTCAATTGAACAGTACATTTTGATAGAAACTGAGAAATAAAGGTTCCTATTGCATTAATGTTGGAGCAGGCAATACTAAAACCTACTCATTGAGAAAATTAAAAGAAGAAATACAACTTGGGGTTACTTTGCAGTAGAGTTTTTAATGTTTTCCTAAAATAACAAAAATAAAACAATTTATTTGCAAAATTGGGTAGAAAATTTCATTGGAACTAGTTAAGGTGTAATATGCTAACAAGGAGAGAACCATGGAATTCCAGTTTTTCAAAATTCAATCTTCAGTTCTGCACTCAGACCTGAGAATAACATATTGTAAATAAACAACTTACATTATGATAGCCACCTGCATAATTAGTATGACAACGAAGGTCTTCAAAATCCATGCCCTCAAGTGAACCTGATATCAGAAGCTGGGAAAACACTAAAATGTCATTTAAACCATATAGTGAGGGGAACCAAAAATTGTCATACAAATCATGGAAAAAGATAGCATTTACACCCAAGTATCAGTACTTATAACTTCAGGAAAAAGACTACAGCAAGTTAAGAAAAAAAAAAAAAAAAAAAAGACTCTTGAACAAAAATATGCAATGTGTAGAATGGAATAAACTAGGAAACTTTTATAAGAATCTGCCAGTTTTGCTAGAAGTTTTGAACCCAGAACCCTACCCACAGGCTGGATAACTATGATATATACAAATCTTACTGCATATATTAGAAAGACAGCATAATTTATGCAGTCTCTTCAAAGTTACTATAACAACAACAACCAAACAGCCTTATCCCAACTAAATGGGGTCGGCTAGATGGATCCTTGCCCTCCAATTAGCTCTACTCGAGGTCATACTTGATAATAGGCCTAAGCTATGCATGTCATTCCTCACCCCTTCTCAAAAAGTCATTTTAGGTCTGCCCCTGGCTCTTTTAGTTCATTCAAAGGCCTCCGTTGAACATGGCCATGCCACCTCAAATGAATTTCTAACAGCTTATCACGTATTGGAGCTACTCCCAAACTAGCTCTAATATGATCATTCTCTACTTTATTCTTCCTAGTTTTGCCACTCATCCATCTCAACATCCTCATCTCCGCTACACTGAGTTTATCTATATGATGCTTTTTAACTGCCCATATTCTGCACCATACATCATAGCCGGTCGTATGACTGTCCTATAAAATTTTACTTGTAAGTTTTAAAGGAATACGCCGATCACACAATACTCCGGATGTACTTCTCCACTTCATCCATCCTATTTTAATTCTCTGTGAAACGTCACACTCTATATCACCTTCTTTATTTATGATTGAGCCCAGATACCTAAAATAATCACTTTGCAGAATCTCCCTCTCATCAATTTTCACCACCTCATTATCCGTCCTAGTGTAACCAAAGTTACACATCATATATTCCGTCTTTGTTCTACTTATCATAAAACCTTTTGATTCCAAGGTTGATTTCCATAACTCCAACTTGGTGTTAATCCTTGCTTTTCTCTCATCCACCAAAAAAATATCATCAGCAAAAAGTATATACCAAGGAACCTCATCTTGAATGTGTCTGGTTAAATCATCCATGATAAGCGTAAACAAATAAGTGCTTAAAGCTGATCCTTGATGTAACCCAATTGTAATTGGGAATTCACTACCTTGGCCCCCCACAGTTCTTACACTTGTCACTACACATCGTACATATATTTAATTATGTCCACATATTTACTTGAAACACCTCTCTTCTCTAGTACTTGCCAGATTAACTCTCTAGGGACTCTGTCATAAGCTTTTTCTAGGTCAATAAAGACCATATGGAGATCCTTCTCGCAATCTCTAAATCATTCCATAAGTCTCATGATTAGGAAATAGCTTCCGCCATGGATCTTCCTAGCATAAAACCAAATTGATTCTCCGTAATAGTACTTTTTACAGGTGAGTTTCAATAACCTCTCTCCCCTAATTTCATAGTATGACTTATTAGTTTTATGCCTCTATAATTATTGCAGCTCTGAATATCACCTTTATTTTTGTAAATCGAAACCACGGTGCTTCTCCATTCATCTGGAATTTTCCTCGTGCTCATAATCTTATTAAACAGTTTGGTTAGCCAAGATAAACCACAACTTTCTAAGGTCTTCCACACTTCTATTAGGATCTCATTTGGGCCTTGTGCCTTATCTACTTTCATCCTCCTTAAAGCTTCATTTACTTCAGACACCGTAATTCTTCGTATATCTATAGCATGTGGTGTCTTGATGGGTAATGCAGTCTTCCGGAATACTATTACTCGAAGTGTCTTCATTTAGTAGGCTGCAGAAATAACCTTCCCACCTCTTCTTAATGTCCTCATCTCTTATTAGTACTTTACCATCTTCACTTTTAATACATCCAACATGGTCGAGATCTCTACTCTTCCTTTCCCTCACTTTAGCTATCTTATACATAGCTTTTTCCCCTCGCTTTGTGCTCAGATTGTTATAAAGATCTTCATAATTCTCCGTACTTGCTTTTCCCATAATCTTCTTAGCTTAATTCATGAAAAATTTATATCTTTGCAGATCCTCTACATCCTTAGTCCTTTGCCATATCTTAAAACTAGCTTTCTTAGTCTTAACGGTTGTTTGAACCTCATCATCCCACCACCAAGTCTCACTAGAAGAATGACATTTTTCTTTCGATTCGCCTAGGACATCTTTAGCAACCTTTTTAATATAAGTAGTCATCTCATTTCACATCATATTAGTGTCTCCCTCAAAGTCCCACTTTCCTTGTTTGACCATTTCATCAGTAAATGATTTCAAAGTATCTCTCTTTAAGCTCCACCACCTTATCGCAAGGCAAATAAGCACACCTTTCTTACGATTCTGTGTAGGGAGGCACATATCCATGACCACTAATCTATGTTGTGTGGTTTAGGCTCTCCCCTGATATAACCTTATAATCCTTACATACCAATCTATCGAACCTTCTAGTTAGGAAGAAATCTATTTGGCTACTATGATGTCCACTTTTGAAGGTAACTAAATGCTCCTCTCTCTTTTCAGAGTAAGCGCTTATAATGGATATATCATAAGCCACAAAAAAATCTAAAATTGAGATCCCCTCCTCATTCCTCTCCAAAACCATATCCTCCATGTACACCTCCATAGCCTCTACGATCTTTCCCAACATGTCCATTCAGATCACCCCCTATAAGAATCTTTTCTCCTTGATAAAAAACCATGCATTAATCCATCCATAGGGCATACCTAGTGCACAAGGCTCCCGCCACTACGGGGTCTAGGGAGGGTCATGAATGTATGCAGCCTTACCCTTGCTTTCGCAGAGAGGCTGTTTCCAGACTCGAACCCGTGACCTGTTGGTCACAATGGAGCAACCTTAACCGTTGCATTAATCCATCCATGTGTTCCCAAAATTCTAACTTATTACTTTCATCCAAAGTTCGAGAACTCGCGAGATCTCGGCGAGTTTCTCGGTTTTTCGAAATCCCGAGACGAGATGGGGGTCGAGTCATAAAAGTACAATATCTCTCTGAGATCTCGGATCTCGGTCGGTCGAGATCTCGGTTTGACATAGGAAAATGCCCATCTAGGTCCTTTATATGAGTGCCAGATCTCGAGATCTTGCTGGAAAATCTTGGTATACAGACACCTATCTATGCTAGGAACCAAGACAGACAAGACAGACATTTATGCCTGATATCATTTAAGTAAATGAATTTGTATTTCATTTACTTAAGATATTATTCATAAATAAGTAAATACCCCCCTATTTGAATCCAATAAAAATAGTTAAAAAATCAAATTCCAAAAGGAAAAAAAGTCAACCCCCCAGTTCAAGAACAAAAACTGGATTTTTAGGTAGGTGCAATTTTCAACTTTCTAATGGGGTTTTTCTCAAATCTAAAAATTCCATAAATCTTATTATGGTAAAACATTGCTAAAAACCAAAAGTGTGGTAAAATATTCATTTGTTTTGATGTCCAAAAAACTATTTTCATTCAGAGTGATTTTGACAACATTCGCGCACACCGAATTAAGTTTGACCGGTACATAAGTAAGTGTGTTTGTCCTGTGTCTGTCCTGGTTTCTAGCATAAGTAAGTGTCCGTCCTGTTGCTTTCCCACTAAGTGAAACTCCTATTTGGACTTTGTTTTTGCAAAATCTGATAGTGCCATTGTGTTTAAATGGCCTAACATAGGCTGACTTCCAAGTTTCAGACCCAAACTAGGTCTAAAACCCACCGAGATGAGGCTTCGAGGCGAGAAAAAAAAAAGTGCACCAACTCGCCGAGATCTCGACTCGACTCGGTTTTTCAAGGGTCTGAGTTGGCACCAAGACCCGAGTTTTCGAACCTTGCTTTCATCCAATCCTACTTGAGCGCTAATTATATTGACAACCTCTTTCTTTAGCACAAGCTTGATGGATATAATCCTACCTCTGAATCTTTTAACACCCACCACATCATTCTTTAAATCTTTATCCACTACTATGCACCTCTCCTCTTCATCTATCATAATTTAATTCTCTGTGAAACATCAACCTCTATATCACGTTCTTTATTTATTATTGAGCCCAGATACCTAAAATAATCACTTTGCCGAATCTTTGTCACATCAATTTTCACTACCTCATTATCCGTCTTAGTGTAAATAAAGTTACACACCATATACTCCGTATTCGTTTTACTTATCTTAAAACCTTTTGATTTCAAGGTTGACCTCCATAACTCCAACTTGGTGTTAATCCTTGTTTTTGTCTCATCCACCAAAACAATATCATCAGCAAAAAACATACACCAAGGAACCTCATCTTGAAGGTCTCCAGTTAAATTAAATTCAGTCACTTTTATTAGGATAGGTTTATTTAAGAGAGCTATGTGCTTAGGGTTCCCAATTATCAAGCCTAACTAATTTCTTCCAATATGGCTGCTAAGATGAATTTATCTACAAGTTGGCACAAATAAACTCATCATGTACACTGGGTTTTGTCAGGATAAGAAATGATTATCCACTTATGCTATGCAGCAAATGCCAAAATGCTGCATTGAAGGAAAATCGACATAAAAGGTAGTGAACACAGAGATAATTACAGCTACAGGTCATTAAGCTATTTGCTTCTAGTAATCATAGTTGTCAAGGCGACGCCTAGGCGTTCAGGTGCCTTGGATGCCTTGGTCGCCTTGCATCCAGGCCCCCTTCAACACCTTGTGTCACCTAGACGCCGTGACAACTATGCTAGTAATGAACCACATTACCTGAAGTTCATGCTCACTGAGCATTTCTATCCAATTTTTCTGCATAAGCTGCTGAAATCCCCTCATGAAATGTGAACTTTGCTGACGAATCTAAAAATAAAAAAAGGCATTCCATATTGTCACTGGAGGGAAGATTTATTCCAAAATAAATTTAAATGATTTGCAGCTGATACAAAAATTTACCTGAAAATTCAACCGATGGTTGGCAATAAGATGAATAAATGTGATGACATTCTCATTTGTAACACGTATATCCTTTCCTCCTGGGAGCAGCTCCTCTTCTGTTTGCTCCCCATATTCATTGTTTACAATGACGAAGTACAGTTCGAGTTCTGAAATGTCACCTTCATAATGCTATATTACAGTGAAAGAACATGATTTCAAAAATTACTAACCATGGAGAAATAATTATTTCATAAGAAACTAGGGGAACTAAATGGTTCAATGCCAATATTTTGAGTTTATTTCATCAATACCGAAATGATAAGGATAAATATGAACTGACAAAGGAAATATCACAAATAGAAAATTCTGCAATAAATTAGACAAAGTAATCGATGATGATTAAAAAAAATAGAAGTCCTTATCGACATAAAGGGAGTACCCAGTGCAAAAGGCTCCTCCCACTGCGGGGTCTAGGAAGGGTCATAATGTACGCAGCCTTACCCCAACTTCGCGGAGAGGCTGTTTCTAGAGACTCGAACCCGTGATCACTTGGTCACAATGGAGCAACCTTACTGGTACACCAAGGTCCACCCTCTAAAAAAAAGTCCAAGCCTCCAAAGTGCAAATCTTCACCATAAATAATAAGTATGGGCACGGTAGGGTTGCAACCATAGTCGTCACGGCGGCTAGGCGACCAAGGCGCCTGGATGCCTAGGCGACGCCTTGACAACTATTACTTGCAGTCAACCAAACTCAATAATCAGAAAAGTTTTGATTACTAGACACCGAACTCCAGAGCAAATGGAGATCACACAGCTAGTACGCCATCTATTGAATGTATTCAAAAGAAAATAAACTGATACAGAACAGAGCAATAAAAAGATCTTTTTTTCTTTGGTCAACCGCACATGCCAGCTCAAAAGGGTTAACCAACCTTTCAAGCCGCAGAATGCAAATAAACACAAACACACACACACCACCCACCCGACGTGGGATTAAACCCCACCGCGGGGGCAAGCCATTTCTTTTTTAGCAAGAAAAAGATGAAGAAGGAATAACTGGCCACACAACATATAAATGTTGTGAATGATAGAGATATTTCAAAGAACTCTCAAGTTCCACTGAATAATTTTCAATATTTAAAGTGAATGACAACTATAAACCTAACTTATCCACAAGAGGGAATCTGAATGTATTAGTAGCCACAGAATTCCAAAATCACTACATGCATTGTGAACTTTTATTCAAGTGTAGAACACAAGTTCTTTTTCTCTTTTTTGTAGAAGCGTAAAGCTTAAGTTGGCACATTCAGTAAACAATTAACTTACTCGGTTCAACATAAGAATGACACAGTTTTTCTTGAGAATCAGTAACATTGGAAAGAATTGTTACCTCCAAATTTCTCATCATACCAGTGGATATTTTCATGTGGAAAACAAATGCTACATGAAACTTGTATTTTCAACTCATTCAATTCAATTGAACAAAAATAAGTGAATATAAACATCTCTTTTTTCTTCCCCAGAAACTGCATATGGTTCAGTCTGGAGTACTGGATATGAAAATATAAGCAAGCTTTAATCAGAAAGTCGTGTTACTGATTAACAAGCCTACATCTTGACGGAGAAACAAGCCAAAGGTCTGATGAAGCTTAATTTTTTTCCTGGTGCCAACAAGTTTTTCGTATGTCCTTGCTCCAAAAACTGATATACATTCACAAACCATGGTACAACATGCAGGAACAAATTAAGGGAGCCAAACATTTAAAATATTTGCTACGTAGGCATTAACATAGATGGGTTTTTTTTTTTGTTTTGTTTTTTTAGTGACTAACTGGGATCTATATAATACAATAATCAGCATTAGGTACACAGTGCATAATCTTTGATATAACAACTGAAAGTTAAATTGCCAAAATAATTTTCCCCATGCTGTAAAATTTCATGAGATTTATATTTGCAGACTTAATTTTCATTATGATCAACAAGACAATGAAATAGATAATAAAATCTGAGAAAATCACCTTTAAGAAAATGAGGTGCCGATATAACTCTGGATCTAATGAAGGTAAGTCATTCAAATAATTGTACCTGTGCAACAAATCAATAGATTTACCAGTATTGAATAAAAAATTCATAGAAGATAATCTTGTCATGCATGGACTTGTTGATAGACAAGGACAAAAAATAAATAAATAAAGCAAGACCAACATGCTAAATAAAGTATGTAAAGTAGGACCTTCACAAAGACCAGAAAACTTGAGAGCCCTTGAGCATGTATGTCAATGCATACAATGAGTCACTTGACCAAATAGAAGAAGGTGCCGTTGTCAAACTTACCCCTAACTGACTGGGAATTTGATTGAAGGACAGGAACCCCTGACATGGCATCCAAACACACTATGGAGCATCACCCCAGTGATTGAATTTAATGGAGAACCCCCGAGGATGTCCTCCTACATACCTGTCAGAAGATGGATTGCAGACCTGTGGTGTCCACACCTGAATTGGAATGCATTTGACCCTGGGTGAGGTGTAGGTGTAAGGCCTAATCCTTGGGCCAAGTCTCATTGAGATACAGCTTTGCTGTATTCTCTGGGTGATGCACTGGGCGATGCACACATCACCCAGTGAATTGCCCAGAGTGGTAAAAATGGGTATTTTAATCGGCAAATGTGTGGGGACCATTCATACTGGCCATGGGCACCCTCCATAGGTTGAAGGGAGTCTTGGGAACCATCACATACCCCTGGACCCCTATGGACCCCACCAGAGTGCCCAGAATGACTGAGAATCAGTCTGAAAATGCATTCTTGGAATGGACCTAAGCTGCCAAACAGGCCTCAGTAGGGGGCTGGTCTATAAATAGGGGACCCCAGCCTCATTTTAGAGGTTCCAAACACTGTTGAAACCGCAGGAGAGAAAGAAGAGAGAAAAGAGAAGGAGAAGAAGGGGAGGAGCTTACCCTTGCATCCAATCTGTTCCAGCAGCCTACCCAACCTGATTCAGGTATAAAAACTATACCCATACCTGCTGTTATGCTGCTGTTACTGTTCATCTCCTTAGATCCCTGCTGTTTGGATGAGTTTCTGGTCATGGACAGCCCAGAACAGCTGGGGGCTGCCATGTGCTGCTTTAGATCCAACATGCAACCATGTTGCATGGAGGATCTGAGCATTTTGAGGTGATTTTGGTTGCTGTTGTTCACCTGAGACCGAAATCCATCCGTGTGCCAGACTGCACTGCACTGTTGCACAAAGAACAGGCAGTCTGGGCTTGGATCTGTGCACACAGGCTGCTCTCAGTCTAACTCTGTGTTGCAGCAGCCTCAGACCACCCTATTACATGTGGGATTACCCTAGCATGCAGCCCAATCTATGCCCATATGCTGGAACACACCTGGGTTACTATTTACTGGGCTGTCTGGGCAGCTCCTGGCTGCCAAGTGGTGGGCCCAAGTCATGATCCATGTGGACCATGGCAAACTACCCCACATGAGGTCCACAATGACCTAGCATGCAAAAGGGGTTGACCATGGCACTGCCTATGGTGCAAAACCCAAGAAAATGGGCCTGTTCACGTTCTGAATAGGCACTGGGTGATGCACTGGGCGATGCACACATCACCTAGTGAAAAGCCCAGAGAATTAAACTGGACTGTTTTGCAGATCTGACCAAGGGGGTTTCCACCAATGGACTATAAACAGTGTAAGGAGGTGGTAAATGACCAAAATACCCCTCCTCACATCTGTCCACATTTATTTGTACCTTGGGTACCCAAGTGGGCCCCGCAAGCTTGGAAACCCTGTCTGTGTTGGTCCTGCAGCACTGCTGACCTGGGGACTGTGTTGTAAGACTGTTGTGACCTAGAACCATGTACTACAGTGGTGAATTACCATATTGACCCTAAACCACATTCTCTGGATGATGCACAGGGACATAGACCTAAAGCCCAGTACAAGGCTCAGAGAATTCCAAGTGATCTCAGACTGAGCACCGAGTCAGACCAGTGAGTCTAGATCAACACTAGGACATCCAAGAACAATTTTAAATGTTAATAACACATGTCTGATCTAACACTTTAGGATTTGACCCCGCGCTCGAGGTGCATTGCCAGACTGCAACCGGAACTGAAACTGCAACTGATCTCATAGAACCAGTCCAAGGTGAGTGAAATGTCATCGTGTATGTCCGTGTAACATGAATAACATGCTGAATCTAATTTTCATAAATAATAATAATATGATTCATGTTTAATTCAAATCTTATAAATACAATGCAACACTGTGTTGACTATTGATCAATTCTGCTTGAATATTCAATGCTGATTGTGTATGCTAGACTAGATGCCGTAGTCGGCTTGGAAATGAGGCCTATGGTAAGCCGTAGAATGGGATGCGGTTGACACCACCTGACTCATACGATGCCATATAGACATGGGGTTAAAGTTTCATCACCCGTGCTACGCACCCTTGCCAACAGGGGTTAAGGTGTTGGATGCCTGTGAGAGCGACCGTATATATGAGCTATATGCCGGGTTTTAAGCCAAAAATTATGAGCTATATGCCGGGCTTAAAACCAGAAAAAGAAAAGAAATATGAATATGAGCTATATGCCGGGCCTTGAGCCAGAAAAAGAAAAGAAATGTGATTATTGAGCTAAATGCCGACGGTTACCTCACAGGTTAATCACAGAGGGCTGGTCGGGCTGACCTTGGTGAACGAATGCGGGAGCTGACTGGTCCTCTCCTACAACTCAATGGGTGTATCGCGGGAAGGGGTTAAAAACCCACACCAGGGATACATGTATTGGGGATTGTAGTAGCACTAACCTGCCCTAGTTGTGATGTTAGGTGGCTAATAATAATTGGACTGCATTTTCATGTAGGATCCATATGACTGTGGTTGCCTATGCATGCATGATGATATGTTTTACTCACGGGCTCAGTGCGGCTCACACTCTGTTATATATGCTTTTCTATTAGATGATTGTACAGGTGGATGTCACTATGGTGGGGAGGCTCATTACGCGGAGGAGAGCCTTGGTGGTTATGACCATATTGGTGTGGACACCGACGGAGGTTGTGCCGATGGTCCGAGTGTTCTCGGTGACTACTGAGGACTGACCCGTGAAGGGTGTTGACGTGGATCCGGATGCTGTTGCTTTTTGTCTTGGGGATTCCTTTTTGACCTTGTCAGGAGTTTATCCCCGTTTTTGCTTTTAGTCTTTCTCTTTCTTTTTGGGGCTCGAGTTGTCTCTCCCTGTATATATATATTTTCCTTTTTATTTAAGTCGATGTATTTAGTATCTTTTATTGTTCTGTGTGTGGGTGTGAGAGAGGGAATGATTCAGCTTACTTATATATATAACAACCATTTCCTGTACTGCTACGCTTCTTTTACTTTTAATGTAACTATAGTTTCTACAACACTCTGAGTTTACATGTGGTAATACTGTGGATGTGTATTTGTGAATGTATTAACTGCTTCTAAATCCGTGGGATTTGGCGGATTACCGTTATGCAATTCGGGTCACCTACCTAATCCTCCCAGGGGGTGGTTTGGGGTGTGACAGCCGTCGTGCAAGTTGTCTACTATTACAATTTTGATTGGTGACATTAAAGGGAAGGTTAAAGATGGAAATGTCATAAAATCAAAAGGTTAAGAGTAGCCAGATTATTATACGAAGTGAAACTTTAGCAGAAACAGTAGTGGTTAAGATTGATGTCCATCTGATATCTTGAAGTGACCATTCTGTTACCGACCCCAATCATCCATAATGACAGAATTTCTGAAGTAGAGAAACTAGAGAGCTGCTTCTGAAATGCAGTCGGATTAATGCATAACATTGAAATGGAATGGATGCTTCAGAAGACGGCAATTATATCAGCTGTGCACTATCAAGTGGAATGCAATTAACAAACAAATATATACATCAGATGGGCCTTAGGTGAGACTAGGGGACTTCAGATAGTTATGAATTCAAATACAGACAAAACAAAAGAATAAATAAACATGAGGAACTCAGAAGTAGAATGATTGGTGAGTAGATAGGGCAACCCAATCTTATGATTTAAATTTTGATAGACTGGAATTGTATCATACGGTTCATGAAGCAGAGACAAGGTACTTTGGATAAGGACTTGCTGGTTTCAACTGAACATGAAGCGGATGTAATGAAAACTAGACCTCAAACTAGGGAAACCAGTGGGAGATCGGTTGCAGTAGGATCAATACAATAAAAGGAACATCTTTTTTTTTTTTTAATTACTATTTTTCTGTTTACATATGAAGGGGAACATAAAGGGCAAGGAAAAGAAAAAGAAAGGGATATAGAAGGGGGGATAGGATCACCTCTCTCAGCCCATCATCCTCTCACCCACATTCTCTCATCGTTGCCGCGTCTCACAGCTTCAATTATAACTCTTTTCTCTTCAATCTCTGTCTCCTTTTCTGCTCAACCGCATACTTATTTATAATAAAACCAATTACAAAGCAACCCAGTCCCAATCTAATTAAGAAACTAAAGAGTCCTAAAAAAGGAAACTACTGATTCCAGCCAGGCTCTATGCTCATCATTGCACCCCCATGTTGGACCTTATAAGGAAAGACTTCAGTTATGGAAAGCCAAGCTTCTCTCCTATGCAGGCAGGCTGGTCCTCATCAGATCTGTCCTAGAAGCTTCTTACATCTACTGGTCCAGTATTTATGGGCTGCCGCAAGCAACCATCAAGTCCTTGGAATCTCTTCTAGCTGCTTACCTCTGGAAAGGAACTGATACTCCAAGATTTCTCCACCCCCTTAGATGGGCTTCAGTTTGCCTCCCAAAAAAGGAGGGTGGCCTGGGCATCAAAAGAATCAAGGAAGTCAACTTGGCTGGTATTATCAAGCTCATCTGAAAGATTGCTTCAAAGAAAAAGAGTATTTGGGTCGACTGGGTTCACTCGGGTCTTCTTCGACAAGATTCTATCTGGACTACTTCTGTCTCCTCTAATGCTTCTTGGGTTTGGCGTAAGATCCTCGAGACTCGTCATCTTGTTCAAAGTCACATTCTCAACCACATTGGAGATGGTCTCTCCACTTCTCTTTGGTTGGATAATTGGCACCCCAAGGGAATTTTACTTCACCTTGTTACTTCAAGGACGATCTATGCAACTAGTCTCCATAGGCAGGCTCTTGTTGCTGACATCATCCACCTGGATGACTGGGCCCCCCCCCCCCCCCACAACCTCTTCCATGCCGCTAGCCCTTATTTAGAATGATCTTCAGTCCATCAGTAGAAGACTGCCTTCTAGGGGAGATTGTGTCTCATGGACTGCAAACAACTCTCACATTTTCTCTTCTAAGGGAGCTTGGAATCTTATCTGGCACAAAGGTTCGACTGCTATCTGGAGGAAGCTGCTATGGTTCAAGCATCACATCCCTCGGCACTGCTTCACTGCATGGAGATTCTTCTCTAACTGTCTTCCTATGCAAGCTTTTCTTCGCAGGCGCCAGATCCAGGTTTCCCATGCCTGCTGTCTTTGTTGGAGCAATCTTGAAGACACGGAGCATCTTTTCTTTGATTATCCTACCTCCAAGGCCATCTGGAAAGGCATCCTGTCCAAGTGCTGGCCTTCCCCTAGAAGGATCCTCAACTTCTCTAGAGAATGGATTTTGGTTTATATGACTTTTGGTGGATCCTCTATCTATGACACTGTGGGAAAGATGGCCTTCTGTGCTGCCCTTAACCATGTTTGGATGGAGCAGCATATTAGGAAATGGACCTCCAATTCTCGTTCCTATCAACAGATTTGGGATTCCATTTCCTTTGAAATCTCTTCCAAATTACTGTCTGCCCCCCCCCCCCCCTCCTTTTGTTCGGACACCCCAAGGAACAGACTTATTGTTGTCCCCTGGGGTCTTTCAAATGTCTCTTTTTCAGCTTCAGCTCCTTCTAGCTGAAGTGTTCTTAGCCGTGGGCTTTTGTTTTTCCCCCCTATGGGGGCCCCTCTTTCCTTAGTTTATGAATTCTTTTTTTCACCCAAAAAAAAACACTAAAATAGAAAATCTAAATTAGAAACAAATAATCTCAAAAATAGAAACTAGATCCTTAACAAAAAGGAACCTAACTTGGTCATCAATCTTCTAGAAGCTGTCCCATCGATCCTGGAATGTCTTGCTGTCCAAAGCTTCTAGAATAGAAGCACACATGATCTAACCTGGAACCCACAACACTGTTCACATGAACAGTACCTTGGGTTCTGTTCATGTGAAATTTTGTTTTTGAAATCTGTTTTTGTCCTGTTCTTCATGCTTTGATCTACATTAGAATGATTCAGCTAACCTAGCATGTCTTTTTAACATAGTTATCAAGCCGGCAAGGCAACCACGTCGTTGGAAAGGATCTAAAATCAAGGCGGCAAGGTGCCTGCCTAGGCAACCAAGGAGCCTGGACGCTAGGCGAAGCCTTGATAACTATGCTTTTTAATCAACTAAATATGGATCGATTCCAGACCTTCTGAACTGGCAAACAGCAACAGTTAAGGCCAAGCATCGGATTACTATCATGAGCCAAAGTGAAGCCCCTTCTATAACTTTGACACATGGAACCCCAATGGGATTGATCCCAGAAGATATGGGGAGGTGTGGCCAGATTGGAGCAAATAGACCAATCAGCTCCTGGGGTTTATTTTTAGTTCAGCAACTCTTATTATGGAAAGCAGTGGTATCTCTGCAATTCAAACTTAAAAACTTTATTCAGAGAGATCACAATCTAATGAAAGCATCCTATAAAACAATAAAAATTCATGTCGTACGTAATAAGTTTCAATGCTTTGGCAGGAATGATGACTACAAAAAATAATGCCGTCTCTAAAGGAGCTGTCCCTCAGACTGGCTGGCAGTAGGTCCAAACAAGAAATTGTAGAAATGAAATGTATGAAATATTCAAGATTTCCACATATGACAACGGCACATGGTTGAAATACAAGTGGAAGTGTACGTTAAATGAGAGTGCTAGAGTGTTAAGTCTTGCAATATGCCCATACTTTTTTGGCTCCATCATGCTACATTCCAGTTTACTCAAAATATTTTTGGCTCTGCCATCATCCAATAATGAAGATCCACTGCTTGACTGTCAGACCAATGAGTTCGAATAATCCAAACTATCCAACTGTCGACGCCAGACAAACAGTTGACTAGTCAATGTTTCATTGAACAGGAATTAATATGTCCTAGGATTAAGTTATTTGTGTCCAGCAATTAACAGTTTGAATGATCTGAGTCTCTAAAAAAGTTGGAAAAAAGAAGGAAACAGTATATAAAGTTTGGGAAAAGGCTGGGAATGCCGCCAGGGTGCCTAGCATGTGTCATCCTCTTTCCTCCCTCTTTGGAAAAGACCCCTTTACCCTCCTGTGTCCAGCCCTATAATTGGTGCATGCTGCTAGCTTACCGAAAGCTGGTGGCACACCCAACCCTCTTCCTTAAAGTTTTTTGATAAATAAGAAAATAAATTCAAAGGTATAACATTGAAAAATGTAACGAGAAAACAGAAGGCTCAAAAAATAGTCTCTTTAAGATGTTTTAGTTTCCTTTTACTTTATTCTCAGCACATTCCTTTACTTCCTGCGCATCTAGTATGTGTGCTTGAACAAAGCTAGCTTGATTAGATTTCATCCATCCAGCAAATGTAACTTTAGTTCAAACCTTTTCATATATGTTTTATCCATAAAAAAGGAAGTTAATATTGTCATAATTTATGGGCTACTCAACATATATACAGAAGTAAACAACACTAATTTATAAAACATATGAAGTGCCAAAAGAAACCGTACTTTTGTTTTAGTTTGCTCAAGAAGAATGTCGCAAATGGAATATCAACAAGAATACCTTCAAACATGGCCTACAGAAACAGAAATATAAGAAATTAATTAAATTTTAAATGCATGTAGACGATCAACTTCAGTAAGTTTTCCAGAATAATAAAATCTCATACTAAAAAAACAAAAAACAATGTATGTATCAACATGGTAATAATCCAGCTAAAAGGTTTCAATTCTCGAGTCAGGGAGTACCGAAAGCCTGACAAAAACACTTTTAGAGAGCAAGCTTAGCTAAACTTGGCATTGTCGAAGGAAGAAAAGAAATAAATCGCCGAACAGAAGGACCTTTTGATTGAAGATTTCATCAAGAATAGTGCCTAAAGGTGTAGACAGTGTTAAAGGAGTAAAAGGGGTCAATGACGACCAGGATGAGCCAATGGATGGAGATTCTAAGGGGAAGGATCAACAAACAAAGAATTCTACTAGAAAAACAATGTTGTTGTTGATTCCACACACAAAAAAACGGTGCTTAAAGTTGATGAGCCAAAGGATGAGCTCATGGCTGAGAAAGGATCAAAGTATGATCTACATAAAGCCATTGATCTTGTTCCAACTGTTGAAAAACTGATTTTGCACCATTATTCTGGTTCATAAAATTGTGTTCCTGAATGGCTGGGTATATAAGTATGGGAAAAGTATCTCTGAGCTGCCAGCGGAGGGTACAGTAGCACCTCTCTTTATCTCTCTCCTCCTCACATGGAACGGCCTCTCTGCCCTCCTGTTTACAAAACTGTTCCGTTGCCCCTCATGCCCAAGTACCCTCTGCCAGTTGCTAAAAGATCCCTTGCCCTATATATACATAAACATAACTCTTAAAATATGACTCCTACTATGACTAGAACTTGCCCAAATCTAATACAACCCAAACCACTGCTTATTCAACAAATACCAGACTGAAAAGAGCACAATTCAACTCAAGTAACTAGGAAAATTCCAACTCTAAAATCCCAATGGAACTAGGACCAAACAACTTATTTGACTTTCAAACTCCTAATGCTACTAGAAAATACTTAAAAACCAGTATTCCCAACCTCTAACCAAAGTATAAGCCAATTAAAGTAGCCCATTAACCCCCACCCCTTCCCAACAAAAAAAAACTCAGTGGGCCAAAACCCCTTCTACATATAACCAATCCAAGGCCCATACTAATTAAAAAATCATATTCTTTTGCACTTTGACTGCATGATGAATTGATCTGGTTATTGACTTCTTTCAGCATAAATTCTACTGTTTGACTTGAGATCTCGTTTGCATTATCTATTTTAACCAAAACGCTTCATGAGTGATTGATGAAGATTAGTTACAATGTGATATCGAGCTAGCTTACACTCACAATATACTTATACACCGGTTCTATTTTTAACCATTTTTATAACATGCAAGTCTATGTTACATACATCTTCTGTGGAACCTGCTGATTAATGGAAATGAGTTATCATTTTACCTCTTTTTGGATTGCTATACAACTCTAAGTAGGACTTATCTTGAGACTTGCTGGGATATGAATGCAAATGCTTTTATTGTCATTACCTTTTCTGCATTGTGAGCCACTTCACATGCAGCATCAGACATCCACACATTAATGATACATGATATTTGGGCACTGATTAATGAAAGTACATCACCAATACTTTTAACATCCACATGGTTCTGTTCAAACAATTTAAAAATGAATGTGCTAGCAAATAAGAGATTAAAAAAGTATAGCCCCATAGCTAATTATCATGATAAATCTGGTTTTAAGTATTGCAACGATTCTCAATAAAGGTTTCCAAGCATTATATATGCAAGGAGGCTAGTGAAGATTATTTTTCCATCATTTATGGACAAGTGAAGCTTTATGATAAATGCCAATTGCATTTAAAGATTAAAGGCTATATGCATGAAATGATCACCTTTGCAGTGTTAAAACACAGGCTTGATCTCTTTAAGAAGTAATACATCCCAAGTAACAGCATATCATAAGTTGTTCAAACAGCTTAACACCCAACTAGCACAATTCAGCATTCTTATAGATTTAGTAATTTCTAGACAAGAAAACAACGTATTATCATCAGAGTCATATTCATTCAGAGACCCCTAAATGAATCCTGTTCCACCATTCCTATATGAAAAGCAAACTGGAATCAAGGACATAGCATACCTTTCCCAGAATGCTACCAAGAAAATGAAAAAATTGGAGATGTTGTTCATGTATCAATACTGAGCCAGGATTAGGATATAGAAGGTGGTCAGCTGTTTCCTGAAAATTAACTAAGCATGTTAAAATCACAAAATTCACAAAAAAAATAAAATTAATAAATAGCATAAAATGAGACACAAACACATAGATATAAATCAAATATCTATCTGGAGAGAGAAGGCAAGAATTAAGACCAATGAATGGACATGAACAAGTATGATGATGCATTATCTTAACCACAGCCATCATCACATATGTTAGGTTTTAGCTTTTAAATGACAATCCAAGTGAATATAGAGAGAAGGATGAAATCAAGTTAAACTGAACGAGTGATATCTCCACCAAATCAATTGATTCTTTAGGTATAAAACCTCATTTTACATGTGTGTCTTCTCCTTTCATTATGGTCATTTTCTAAAAACATTGGAAGACTTGCTACCTTGGCAGGACCCATCTGATTGTTTTAAGTGGAACAATATAATCTCTATGTAAGGAGAAGACATAATCCTTATGTTTGAATTCCTTCACATTGTACTGTAGTCTCCTCCCCAAAAAGTGGATTCTCATTGATAGATGTTCCCCCCCTCTTTTTTTTTTAGCAAAAGATTGGCTGGGTGGCCCGCCCGCCTAAGCTTGGCTGGATGGCTCACCTAATGTGCTACGTGGAAGGACGATGTAGCAATTCCCACTGTTGAATATATGGGGAAAGGTCTGGATTTGCCACTTGCAAATTTAAGCCTCAAATTCTATCATTTCCCTCCCATGTGATGGCAAACCCACCCATGTATGTCCATGCACTCCTTTGGTGGTCCATCCTCCATGTTGGTTGTCCTTGATTTTTCAATGCTCTTTTTACCACTTGACAAACTCTGTTTGGCTGAAACTCGACATGTGAAAAGGGGGCCTAGGGGTCTACCTGCATAGTCATTAAGGCATCGCTTAGGTGACCACCTTGGCATCCAGGACCCTTGACCACTAGAGTCACTTTGGTTGCTTAGGCAGGCGTTTTGCTTGCCTTGTTGGTGACGCCTTGCATCCAGGCCCCAATGACAACTATGTTACTACCTTTCCACTAAATTTCATTCCCACCTAACATGACATCTGGTACAATAAAGTGAGCTGCCCAGCCAAGCTAGGTGGTGTCGCACGGAAAAAACCCTTTGCCTCTTTTTTTTTTGTTGGCGATAAGTGTCCCCCCTTTCATTTAAAATCCATTCACTGCAGTGTTCGAGGCAACAAATTCTGGATTGGATTATTCCAATTTACAATTCACAACTAATGAAGAAACCAATTATGCACACCTACCAGGAATCATAGCAAAGCAAAATTTATACAATGCATATAGTTATATGGAACTGTCTGTACTAATTATCATTACAAATTCTTGAAAAATTAAATAGCAACTAAATGACCATATATTTAAGTTGTGCATAGTTAGATCTTACATGTTGAGTATGGAGAAATCTTATTTAGTGATTTACCCAGAATCAAAAGCAGCTGATATAGAAATTGTGAATTACAGGAAAAATCATGTTAAAGATGGTAGATTTCCCTAGTATCTATCCTGATGAATGGTTTTGGATCTTTGAGGATAAAATCATGCTAGAGGCTGTTGTGATTCCTTCAATATCCTCTCAATGGTGGACCTTTGGAGACAAGGGGGAAATGATGTCGTAGCTGCATAAAAATATCTCAATAAGACGCATGTTTAACCATAATGGAGGCATTCCAAAGACCAAGGGCAATTAGATATGTAAAGAACTAGGTGCTTATGGCCCAAAACAATCTAATCTAATTGAATTAAAAATTTCAATTATTAAAATTCTGGTCTCAATAGCATGTAAACTAGGAATTTTTTCTGCAAGCAGATTTTATGGACGGGCCAATCCATGAGCTATCTATGGACCGCCCACCTATTTGCACATAGCAGGTCTGATGGGGGCTGAAATTTTGTAGAGGGTTTCTCTGCTCACATGTTGAGTTTCAACTCAATTGGAGTTCGCTAAGTGGCAAAATAAAGCTTTCAAAATCCAGGACCACCAAGAGGGTAGATGAATGCTTAGGCTATCAAGAAGGTGCAAGACAATGCTTAGACTACCAAGAAGGTGCATGACAATAAACAGGAGGGTATACGAGTGAATAAACGATGGAATGTTGCAAGTAGCCAATTCAGACCATTATCTAGATATCTAATGGTCAAAATTGCCACATCACCGATCCACATGGCACAATTAGGTGGATCACTCATAGATATTCGACTTTCAGTACCTTCCATAAAACCTTTTGCCTTTTCTTGTCACATTTCAGCAGGCAAAAGGAAAAGTGGATGATTATATTAGCCAACACCAATAACTTCCACAGATTTAATGTGTCGCCCCCTTCTATATAAAAAATGTCCTATCCCTTCAACCTGATCTCTGTTGTGTGATTACACTGAATGATGCTGACCATATTCGATTCTTGAGGGAAGCCACTAAAGGGGAATGATGCTGATTATATTGTATTCAAGAGGGTAAGATGTCAAGACCCATGTTACTTTGGTATGGCAAAGATATGATTCCAATAAGACATGTTGTACTTAGAATTGAAGTGATGGACATGGGTATGGTTCCTATTTTGAAGTCACAAAGCAACCAACAAGGGAAGTGGGGATGGGGACGGATCACTTGGTCTGGATATACATATAGAAATTGCAAATTCCAATGGTGAATCATTCCACACTTGGGTTAAGAGGGTCAGAGAAAGATTCTCCATAGCCAATACCAATTATTTCTAAGCAAAAAGTGTCCAGATAATGGTTTCAAAGAGTTATTATCACCTAAAAAGGTAAGATATAAAACCAACCTCTCTCCCACCCTTACCCCAAAGGGGGAAAAAAAGGCAGAAACAGAGATCCAGGTCTACTTAAAAAAGAGATGTTGCAAATTTCAATTTTCAATAACCCGCAAGCAACATACACACAGACACAGGCCCAAAAATATACATTCATTTAACAACCTTAAATAACCCATACTGCACATCAAAGGCTGCACGAGTGATATTCTCCATGAAATCTTTGAAAATCCCACCACCATCAATTCCAGCCTCTTCAACTCCAAGTTCATTGACAAATGTTACTCGGATCTGAAGAAATAAAAAAAAAAAAGTGATGCATAATGTCCCGTGCAAGAGTACTCTTAAGAGAGGGAAAGCTCTTCCAAACTGCAAATGAGAAGGCGGAAAAATCCCATTGGTATTTACAAGAGATGTACAACCATACCACTCCCCGAAGATCCTCCTCAGTTAATGCACTCAACTGATTAAAAGCATCTTCAAAAAGTCGATCCCGCCTTATTCTGAATCTATGTTGGGTAAAAACAGCTTGAGGTCCATTTCTTTGCCTTGCAGCAACTAACTGTGACTGCAGATAGATTGAGTAGAGTGATTTATCAATGAACAAGTGTCAGAAAACAAACTTGGGGGACTTGTCTCGCATGTTCATGCTCCCAAAACCATGCTCATGCTCAGTATTATGTTTCACCAATGGGACATGAAGGCAGAAAATTGAAAGCAAAACCATGTTCAGTAAAATACTCACAGTGAATATTTTAACCCTGCTTGTAAATGGCACCAAGAAAGGAGCTTGTCTCAATATGTCATATGCTCTGGTATTTTCAGTAAGAGCCTGGTAGAGGAAAACAAATTATAAACATGCAGTCTACATCAAGTTGGCACTCAGAACCCAAAATATGCATGTCTGAAGCTGGTTTACCTGAGAAATGAAAACCTCATCCACAGCATCCTGAGCATGGAAGACATTTGGGGAAGTAAACTGCCGCCTATTATTCCAATCTTGTAACTGAAATAGAAACAAGATAGATCATATATGACGGAGAAAAGGTAAATACGTATTTGTCAAGCATGAGAAGCAAGTAAACCTAAATAATAGTTGAACATATCAGGTCACTCTGCTTTTAAGCAATAATGAAAGTACTTAAGTCCACTAAAATAATTACAATGAACAACAATGAACAACATTAAACAGAAAATTGGAATAGCAGCGCACACCATTTATATACAACCATGTCTATAAACACATAAGTTTTTGCTTCTTCAGAGTTGTCAATAGAAGATTATGAATATGCCCTGTCAAGAAGGTTGACAATCATGGGAGAGGGGGACCAAGAAATAGGAAGGAAGCATCTTGTACCGCTTATGTACCTGTGCAAGCAGCTCAGAAGTTACAATGCTGACCCTCTCTTGAATGAAATCAACCGAGTTCCTCCTGATGGCTGAAAGGATGGTGGAAGATTTCACTGCATTAGGAGACTTCATAGGAATTACCCATAGGAGCTGCCACAAAACCTGCAGAAAGGAGACCACAACTACATCAGAACCAAGTGAACTAAAAGTCAGTATAATACAATATTGTGCCTCTTGTTATTGGTAAATCCTGGTTTCGGTCCAAAAAGTGCAGTTGGGATCTTTGGAGGCCGTTTCAGCCTCGAAACGAGCTCGGATGGTCTAAAAAGCAGATATGTCACCGCCAGAGGCTGTGAGTTGTGTTGGGCTCGTCGAAACCTTCGAATCGATGTGTTTTAAGACATATGTTATGTTTTGGTCCGACCCTGTCCGGTTTGGCATTTTTGGGTCTAGGGGCATTTCTGTACTTTCTCGGGTTAGGGCTTTTCTATAAAGTGTTCTTATCTCTTTGAGAGGTATGTGAGTGAAATCTGAGGGTTCGTAACATTTCCAGAGGTATAGTGAAATTTGATCTGTTGCTTGGCCGTGGACATAGCTTCCCATCTTGAGGGTGAACCACGTAAATCTTCTATGTTGTGTGTTGTTTCTCTTTTGTTTTTCTTCTGCAAATCGCCATTTCTGGGCGTTGTTTTCTTAACACCTCTTACATACAATTAAGGTCCTATACTCCTATGCAGTTTTCCTTGTATAGTAATTTGGAAATTCCCAGCCCCCATCCCAATATAAATGCCCAAATCTAGTTCAGAGGCAGCTTGTGGAATGAATTTTGTCACAGGGAATAACACAACCACCTCATCATTCATTGCTGAGTTGTGACAGAATGATGCAATCCCAGGGTTTGGAAACCCTATTTGAGTTTGCTATGGGCCCACCCAAGCAATAAAGAACTCAAAAAATAAACGTAGTGGCAATGCTGTAATTATTAGGAGTCAAGACTACAAAAGAAAGCAAGTAAGCAGAATAGCACTATGAATGGGGAAGTGGTATTCCTGGAAAAATAAATAAATAAGACTTAAAAAGGAAAAACAAGATAAATGGGGGGGGGGGGGGGGTGCAGTATTGGAAACATAGTTCTAAAACTCAACGAGATCAGATCTCGAGCTTCTCGAGACGAGATCTCTTATGAAATCTCAAATCAACATTGTTTCGAGAAACTTTACCGAAATGGCATAAATCACCTTATAAATAACTCGAGACGAGATCTCTTATGAAATCTCAAATCAACATTGTTTCGAGAAACTTGACCGAAATGGCATAAATCACCTTATAAATAAGCAGCAACTCGACCCATTCTTCGAAATTTCGAAGAAAACTTGACAGTTTATGGTTTACCTAGAGAAGGGGGAAAAAGCTTGGATCTTTATTTTTTGCCACATCATCGCTCAATACTACTGGGGATTGCCACATCACTACGAAGAGATCGATTGCTGCTTACTGTGGAAAATTTGGCTACATTCAACTATTTCAGGTAAAGTTACTATTCCCAAAATCTATTTTTTGAACAAAATCTGACAAATACTTCTTGTATTGGGTAGATATTTTATGTCACACCGGAGGCCAATCTATGACCTTACAGTGTCGAAATTAAGGGTTTGACGTTTACTGCCAATTATGTCTCATAGCACTCAAACAATGTATAGAATTGGCAATATTAAATTAAGGGTTTGACGTTAACTGCCAACCAAGGGTGCAAATCCAAAACACCAAATTAAGTGCCTTTTTTTTTTTTACAATTTGAAGAGTTAAATATTTTTATTAAGCCTAAAACAAGCTTCCCTTAAAGTTTCGGAGCCAACTATGGCCATTTGCCCATCGAAACATCATACTGAAAAAAAAAATTTAAATTAGAAGAACTCGCCAAGATCTTGCTTGTCTCAACCTGGTCGAGACACCGAGTGGAGGTTAGTTTTTGAACCTTAATTGGAAATAGGGGTTTAAAGGGAGATGTATTGTAGAGGACAAGAGAGTTATATGGAAGAGGGTAATCTTCGAACTAAAAAAAAAAGGGAATAAGAAAATAAAGGGCAAAAGAGAGTGGGAATGAGGAGCTAAAGGACTTTAATTAATAAAGGGGAAAAGGTCTTCATCTTCAACCCACGATTCTCACCAGCTAGGCGGAGAACCAAAATTGATCTGGAGTGAAGAACTCACTCAATAGGCCTCGAATGAATTCAATATTTTAAGGTATATTTCTGATCCGCAATTCTATTAAATCCAGAAAGAACTGAAGGTTTCAACGACTTGAAGATCTAAAGAAATGGGCTGCAAGAAGGCCTGGCGGCCAGTACAAAACCAGACTTGAGTTCTGGTTCAATATATCGATAGGTATGGTATTAGGGCATCAAATTCAAGGGTTTGATTCACCTTGGGGAGGGGATCCTTCAATCTAAATCTCAGGGTGAGAGGACTAGGGAGGAAAGAGATTCGAAGCAATTCTTGGGGCTGCCAGTACCGCAGGACAGAACAGGGAATGGTCCAATAGGGAAAAAGAAAATAAGAGGAAGAAGAAGACAACTGCAGCCACCAGGCCACGCAACACACCACACTCGTAAGATAAACTCAATAACGCATTCAACTCCAAAAACTGAGTTGGGTTACAAGTATATAAAGAGTAGAAATAAAATAAACAAAGACTCCTATTCCAATTTTAAAACTAAAATAGAATTTTAAACTAACTAGTCTATCTCCTACGAGTCCATCAACATAAATCAAATAATAAAAGGAAATAACCCAAAGAAGTACATAACTACTACCAGCCCTTATTAAACCATAGTTGTTGATGAGCACATTTATGTGTGAAATCTTAGGGCATAAAGCATGCATTTTACCACATTGGACAGAGTTACTTTGGTGCTTTCTTGTGCTTTTTAGGTTTTAGGTGAGTTCTTGTGAAAATGGAGCAAATGATGCTAAGGAAATGTTTTTAAGATGTTTAGTGGTGTTTGGCAGTAGCCGGAGGCGCCCAGGAGTCGAGAAAATCAAGTTTGGATTGAGCACTTAAAGAATCACACCAATTAGTCAAATTTGAACGTGATTACAGTGGGCCCCTCAGCATAATTTTGAGGTGTTAATAGTATGGATGCGTAGTCCATCGAGTCAGCTTTGCAACGGTTCAAACGGCACTTGATTCCTAGTTGAAACGAAGAAGTTACGGCCATTTTCGTAACAATGCGCGAAAATGGTCTATAGGGGTTTATTTGTAATTATTGACAGTCGGCCGGGGACAAAGTAAAGCGGAAGTTCGGATTCCAGGGGCTGTAGCGCAATTATCAGAAGTTATCTTTCTATCAGCCGAAAGATTCCATTTGGAAGGCTCTGGAGCAGTCCAACTTCAACTTGAGATATCTTGGGTTCCCGAATTCCAAATTGGACGAAATTTAGGTCTATTTTGGGTGATTTTTCACAAGGAATGCAATAGTGAGGCCTATATAAGCACCCCATGCTCCACTTTTTTTTGAAGGACAGAATGGGTATTTTGTTTATTCTTTGAGTGGAATCCTAGTCATCACCCTTGCTCTCTCTCTCCTCCAACTTTTCAAGGACACTTTTGGAATTCTACTTGGGATAGATTTCTTTTGAAAGATATTCTCTCATCTATGGAAGGTTGAAAGGTCAAAGATGCCTTGATCTCATTGCTTGGAGAAGATATCTACAAAGAAAAGGAAGCACAAGTTAGAATTAGAAAGTTACTTTTTAATAAATAGAAGATTTATGTATCTAGGATTCTTTTCTCTCCCTCTTTCTATTTTTTTTCTTTTTTCTTGGGATTCAAGGCAATGTAGAGGAAGGAGAAGAGAATATTCTCTTTTCTTAGGGAATATTTCTCCTACACTTCCCTCTTCTCTCTTCTCCTCTCTTCCCCCTATAAATACCCCTACCCTCTCCTTTGTAATGTGGCTCATTCACTTAGTGAAATTTCTTTTCTTCTTTTCCTTCTAAATTGTGATTTTTGGCTTTCTAGTTTTTAGTTTTGATTTCATAAGATTAGTTCTTTCAAGTTCTTAGTTTTGATTTCATAAGTCTAGTTTAATGGTTGTAGTAGTTTTAGTTTAAAGCTTCCTAGTCTAAGTTCCTATGTTGATGACAAGACTTGGAGATTTAGAAGAGGAAGCCATGGTAAGTTTATTCAAGCACATCCAGGTTTTCATTCTCTAAGCCCTTAATCTCATTCTCCCTCTCCTCTATCTCTCTCTATCTTCTTCTTCTTCTCCCTCTATTTCTTTTATTTTTTTTTATATATGGTTGTGGTTTGTGGATGCACTTTTATTCCCTTATTCCTTTTTATGTGGTTATTATGTGTGGCTGCATTTTTTATTCCTTTCAATTTGCGTTAGTTTGATAGGTTAGATGCTCATGTGTTAGGACGCCAATTTAATCCCTTAATTTTGTTAGATGCTTATGAGTTAGGATGCATTAATTTTCATTAGTTTAATTAGTTTAATTTAACACTTTAATTTGGTTCACTTTGCATTATTTTTAAGTTAGTTAAATAGAGTGGCGTATATCTCCTCCTGTTCAACCCGTAGCTACGATTGACCCATACACTTGCGATATTATTTTAACTCAAACAGTTGTCAAGGCGTCGCTTAGGCATCCAAGCAACTTGGCTGCAGGCCGCCTAGATCACCTTGCGTCCAAGCCCCCTCCAACGCCTTAGGTCACCTAGACACCGTGACAACTATGTATTAGACCAAAAACCCAAGTTGGGCCATTTCCATCTAGGCTTGGGTTTCTAAACCCAGTCGTGTTGGTCCAATCATTCGAGTGTCACTGCATCAATTCTCCTTCTTTGAAAAGATTGCAACTCTGTCGAGTTTGGATAAGGACCAAGAAGGCTGTTTGAGACTTTGAGTCAACAAGTTGGAGGAATGATCCCTCTACCTTCTTGAGCTTAATTTCATGAAGATCTTTAGTGGGAAGGGACTTCATTTCTCCAATGTTGTGCTTGAAAGAAGAATAGGTGTAACGCCCCAAATCCAGGATAAGGATATGGTGCTGGCCCTCACGGACCACTGTTAAATAACGTTTGAAATTCTGTAACCAACTATGTGCGGAACTATAAACATTCATCAATATTCACACGTATCAGAGATGTCAGAAGTTTGCAACAGAAACTGAAATTACTATATATCACAACTACTTTGTATCACCATCCTATACAATCTCTACTGTGAACAACGGCACTGTATCAACTTTATTACAAATACTACATCTACTGTATTAATACATCCAAGATCATCTTGAAATTTACATCCCATAATGTATTTCCCAAAATGATAAAAGTGTATCATACTATCATATACATCAAAAGTCCATCTCTATCACTAACTCTTGTCTCTGTCTCTGGTTTTGGGTCTCTACTTGGAAGGGGCTACACCCTTTCCATTCGCTCTTTGACATAGTCAGTGCACGACCACTTGACATGTGCATGCTCTGTTGTAAAAACAATGATATCTATGGGGTGAGCTACACTAGCCCAATGAGAAAGAATACATTTCATATCATGCTAATGAATGTAAACAATCTTACTATGTTGTGCAATCATAATATGATATGCTGCTATGATAACTATGAATCTATAATACTATGTCTGAACATAGTATAGCTACCATAAATCACCATGCTGCATAATTGGTCATTGCACTTCACGGGGGTCTAGAAGATACTGCTACAGTGCCAATCTTCATCCACAAAGACATTGTGAGCGGTAAAAACAGGACAAAAACATACAAAAGGATGTCTCTCAACATCACCATCATTGTTGTTTACTTTACTTGGCTCACGGTCCGCCTCCAAATTAACTATCTCAAGATTCGGTTGTTCTTCAGGGGCAAAAGTAGGGGTGTCAACAGACCGGGCTGGGCCTGGCCTGGCCTAAACCCCAGCCCAACCCTAGGGATCTTAATCTAAACCCAAGCCCAGCCCGGCCCGGTCCTGATTGACCCTGAATATCTTGGCCCATTGAGTCGTGGAACTAACAAAACCCAATCACAACCCACTTAACAAAGCCCAGACTTTATTATATATATTATATATAATATATATGCATATATTATATATTATAATACAGGGCTGGACTGGCCCTGCTAGGGCTAAGGCCTCAACCCAGACCCGGCCTTGTATTAAACACAGGCTCAGCCCAACCCTGTCCGGACTCAGGGCGGACTCAAGCTGGCCGGGGGTTTTTTTTGACACCCCTAGGGAAAAGGTATAAAGGAGTCCATATCAATGTAAGCTACCGACCAGTTGGGACACTGAGTAATAATATGCCCATACCCCTTACACTTAAAACATTGAATGGCAACCTTTGGCATCACAGGAGGTTAGTCAAAACCACACCGAGGTGGAAAATATGCTCGGTTAGGTCATGAAGATGCCATAGACATACCATTTGCATGTGGCTTGCTGAATGACTTGACCTGGAGAGATTACTGTTGCTAACTAGAACTATCACCCCAAGGAAAAATATCTGAGAAAGTCTTCTGAGTACAAGGCCTCATCAAACTCTCTTCAATCTAATATGTCACCCATACTGCATCCTCCATCGTAGGCAGTTGACTGGATACTAGTGCAGCACCGAGTTGAGGGTGCAATCTATTGTGAAATTGTGCTACCAATACCTCCTCATCAGATCGAGTGGGTAAATAGTAAAACCTGGCCACATACTCCTCAACTGTCAAGCTTTCCTGTCTCAACTGTGCAACCTTGAGGTGCATGCGCTGCTTGTAGTCGGTAGGTAGGAATCTTCGGTTCATGGCTTTACTCATCTCACCCAAGTTACAACTAACCTGATGCCACGAGTCTGATTCTGTTGCTGGTGTTTGATCCACCAGACTCGAGCCGTGCCTTTTAGCTTGGCCTTTGCAAATAGAATCTTTCTGGCCTCAATCAACCCGTACCATCTGAATAACATCTCCAAATTGTGAACCCAGTCAAGACACTGCTCTGGTTTGTTGTCCCTAAAAAAATCAAGTACGCCCAGCTTCGCTCCTCTTTCAGATCCATAAAGAGGATCACATATTAACCAATGCCATATGGTGGTGGTGGTGTATGATGCGTTGGTGATGCTGGTGGGTGATGTGGCGGTAGTGGTGTAACATGAGATGGGTCCTGTGGGATAGAGTTGGAAGAATCCCTAGACTGCATGGGACTCTTTCCTTTATTTGAAGCCCCCAATCGGTCAATGGAAACTTGCACAAATGCCATCATAGTCTGGATGGAACTGATAGTTGTAGTGAGGGTTGAAATTTTGTATTGGTTTCATCTTTATAGGAGTTGAGCTATTGGAGAGCCTCACCACTGGCTACCATGGTTAGGGTTTGGAGGAATTTCAACTCCGATAGTCTGATACAAAATTGATGCAATCTAGGGGTTCGGAAACCCTATTTAGGTTCGCTATGAGCCCACCCAAGCAATGAAGAACTAAAATAAAAAAATGTAGTGGCAATGTTGTAATTATTAGGAGTCAAGGCTACAAAAGAAAACAAGTGGAATAGCATGTATGATGGGGAAGGAGTATTCTTGGAAGAATAAGTAAATAAGAGTTAAAAAGGAATAACAAGATAAATGGGGAAACTATTGGAAAAAGGGGTTTAAAGGGAGATGTATCATTGGGGACAAGAGAGTTACATGGGAGGGGGTAATCTTGGAACTGAAAAAAGGGCATAACAGAACATAGGCAAAGGAGAGGACAATATGGGAATAGGGAACTAAAAGGCTTTAATTAATAAAGGGAAAAGGTCTTCATCTCCATCCCACGATTCTCAGCAGCTAGGCGGGGAACAAGAATTGATCTGGAGTGAAGAACTCACTTGATAGGGCCTTGAATGGATTCAATTTTCTAGAGGTATATTTCTGATCCACAGCTCTATTATATCCAGCAAGCAATAGAAGGTTTCAACAACTTGAAGTCCAAAGAAATGGGCTGCAAGAAGGTCTAGCAGCAAGTACAAAACCAGACTTGAGTTCTGGTTCAATCTTTCAATAGGTATGGTATTAGGGCATCAAATTCTAAGGTTTTGATTCAACTTGGAGAGGGGATCCTTCGATCTAAATCTCAGGGTGTGAAGACTAGGGAGGAAAGATATTCAAAGCAATCCTTGGGGCTGACAATACTGCAGGACAGAACAGGGAATGGTAGAATAAGGAAACATAACTTAAGAGGAGGAAGAAGAAGAAGAAGAATAGAGGAAGAGAAGAACTGCAGCCACCAGGCCACGCAACACACCACACTCGTAAGATAAACTCAAACTCAATAACATATTCAACTCCAAAACTGAGGTCATTTACAAGTATATAAAGAGTAGAAATAAAATAAACAAAGATTCCTATCCCAACTCTAAAACTAAAATAAAAGTCAAAACTAATTAACCTCCATCAACATAAATCAAATAATAAAAGGAAATAACCCAAAGAAGTAAATAACTACTACCAGCCCTTAATAGACCACATCCCCGGGTTGGGCCGGTTCTGTCTGGGCTTGGGTTTCCAAACCCGGTCATGCTGGTCCAATCATTTGAGAGCCACTGCATCACAGAAGTGTAGTACCATTGCGTAATTCTGCATGACATTCTCTGGGTCCTGCCCAAGAATGTTTTTCATCTCTTGGACTGTAGGTTGATGTAAGATCAAGAAGGGAGGAACCGAATTGTATTTTGTTGAACAGGTGGTGGCTATATAAGGAATGTCTGAAATACCAGCAAGAGGAACCAACTCTATAAAACGGACACGAAAAAGGGTAACTGTAATACTTGAAACACCAACTCATTGGACTCCTTGGATCCTATCGTGTCTTCCAATACTTGGTTGATCGTCCTTTCCAAGAACACCAGGTCTCCTACAGATTGTGCACAAAGCCATCATTTCTAGACCATCCAACAATGCAAACCAATATGAAGACACACAAAGAGAACCATAGTTGTCAAGGTGCGTTGCTTAGGTGACCGCCTTGACAACTAGTGTTGCCTTGGTCGCCTAGGCGAGCGTTTTGGTCGACTTGGTCACCTTGTTGGTGTCAACTTGCGTCCAGGCTCCCTCCAACACCTTGGTTCGCCTAGACGCCATGACAACTATGGACATAACCACTACTCATCATTTCAGATAGCTGTAACATACCCAATCAATTGGTAATGTAGTGCTCAAATTACCATGAAGCAAGCTGTTTTTTTCTTCTAAAAAACTAATAGCCACAAATTCAGACATTTAGAATCTTCCACCCGTGTTTGACTACAGTAAATCTTCTTTTCCAAGAATGTTGGAACAAAATACTACAAATTACCTGGGTCAACTAGCTTATGAACTTACCTGTTTCAGGATAACAATCAAACCTCTGATGTCTTTTAAAGAGAGTGGTTTCTCCTGTTCATAGAATTCCTCATTATCAACTATCATAAGCATATGCCTGATTCAGCAGAAAATTTAAATCAGATAAGATGAGATGAATCACATGACATCAGAACACCACATATAGATTAAAGATAATTATGTATATCATAGTATAGAATATACAACTTCAGATAAGATGACAGGATGTGAAAAAATTTGTATCTTTTGAGATCAAACAAAAGTTACTAAAGTAATTGAAACAAGAGAAACAAGTGAACTTACTTATACACTGGACAGAAAACAGCTAAAGGTAAAAGCCAACCAGGGCCATCTCCCGATAGATGAGCTGTCGGGCCAGACAAAGAAGGCCATTGTTGATTCTCATGGCAGCACTTCATGAAGTTCCAAAGCATAGGAACAAGCTCAGTTCTGTATGCTAATACAGTCATAATCTGCTGAGGTAATGTACTGAACGTAACATGCAGGAAAGCACAAATGGCCCCAACTGCTTCCACCTCCTTATTTTCTAGCCCATCTTCAGGTGATCCGCTAAGTGAGGTACCTCTGGATAATACATTAACCTGTTAATATTATTAGAAAGAAAAAAATCAGTTAAAAAGAAGAGAATTTAAAACTGCAACCAGAGATTCAAAATGTGTCTTGCATTGGACTTTAGCATGTGAACTTTTTTTATTGGGAGTGGGGGAGAGTGGCATGGGATTAGATATATAGCAGGTGAACTTTTTGATAAAATGTTGCTATAGAGACTGATATGACACATGCCAAGGTGGCATACCAATTGCTGAAGGAGGCGTGAATCAATTGCACTGATAATCTGCTGTTCCAAATCCCCATTCATGCTCTCTACTACACATTCCTCATCAATAGCCATTTCATCAACGCCCAAAGATGAATCTGAAGTGCAAGAATAAGCAGAAATAAATCTCAATAAAGCAGTTTTAGAAGCATAAAGAAAAGAGATCTACATGAGTCAACTTCTCTATATACAACCAAAAGGTAGAAACCGAGTAAACAAATGTCAAATTTTCAAGAAATTCAAATCCTACAGGGAAAGCACACAAACAAGGGGGATAAAATACAAGAATAGTAAATACCAAGTACTAACGTAGGCAATGGAAAGGCATACCTCCCTTATTTTCTCTGTTTGACGACTTAATTGGGGGCAGTGCCTCCAACATAAATGCGGAAATCACTGCGAAGTCTATTGCCTGCATCATTAAAGAAGATAATAAAATATGATCTTAGGATCTACAAAAAAACTTTCGGACAATGACCAACCAAATCGCCCATTATCATGCATATTAATTATTCTACAGTAGTTCATACAGAAATAAGAGGAGACTAAGGAACACTTCAACACAACAATTACTGGATACTAATGAATACTTAACACTGCAGACAGGCTGAGTTAAAAAGGGTCATGATATTCAAAACGATCAGTTTATGACAGTTGAAATCTGTCACCTTGCACATCAGCAAACATGACAGGGTCCAAGTAAAAAAGGACTCCACATCCATCTCATCAGTAAAGTTCCATCCCAAAGCGAGTAACAGAAGTGCCTTAAAAGAGTTCAAAGTCATGAAATTACTGAATTACTAGTGAAATGGTCAGATGGTATTCTTGTAATTTAAGAAAAATTAAACTCACTTGTTAAACATTTCCCATGCTTGTTTCAAAGATGAAATTTGACAAGTGAGATGGGTGTTGATCCTCTATCACATGGACCCACCAACGCCCATCCAAGACTTCCACGTGGCAAGAAAATATGAACTTAGACAAAATAAAAAAATTAAAAAAAAAAACAGGTATTAAGACCTATATCTATATTTCTAGGAATATCTCAGAAACATTACAGCCCCTAACAACGGAGAGAATATCAGGCGTGCCCTGTATGGCAGACTGTAGGCTCAAGCAAGGCTTTAAAAGTATTGGGCTTTTGGTCTAGGGCCAGCAGAACAGGTTAAAAACAGGCTTGGGCATTAGTATCCAGTAATTGTTGTCCTATCGTTCAAAAGTAAAGGAGATCCAGGCATAACCCAGCTTGGGGCCATTTTCCGTACCAGAACCACAAGCCTATCATACTCAAGATTCTTTTGACAATAACAACAACAAAACATCAACCATAACCTTATCCCAACTAAATGGGGTCGGCTACATGGATCCGATAGAGGCTATGACAGTAATAGAAATAAGAGAAGTAAAAGGAAGTAAGAGGAGTAAAAGGAAGTAAAAAAGACAATAAGGAAGAAGTCCAAGCAGTAGTCAAAGCAACATCCCAGGAACATTCCCCTACAAGGGGTCAGCTACATGGGTCTTTGTCCTCCAAACAACTCTATCTGCGGTCATACTAGGATCGAGCTCTACCACATGCATATCCTTTCTTACCACTTTTCCAATAGTCAATTTAGGCCTGCCCCTACCTCTTTTAGCTCCGTCAAACTGAATCTGGTCACTCTTCCTCACTGATGCATCCATAGGTCTCCGTTGTACACGACCATACCACCTCAAGCGGCTCTCACAGAGCTTCTCTTGGATTGGTGCAACTCCCAGTTTGGTTCTAATACAGTCATTCCTTACTCTATCTCTCATTCTCTCCTGGTCTTGCCACACATCCTGCTCAACATCCTCATCTCTGCTACACTCATCTTATCTATATTACTCTTCTTAACTGCCCAACATTCAGCCTCATAAGTCATGGCCAGTCTTATTACTGTCCTGTAGAATTTCCCTTTAAGCTTAACAGGCATGCGTTTGTCACATAACACTCCCGAAGCACCTCTCCACTTCAGCCATCCTACTTTAATTATGTGGGACACATCATCCTCTATATCACCCACTTTGTTAATGGTTGATCCCAGGTATCTAAAGCATTCGCTTTGTGGTAACTCTCGCTCCTCAAGTTTCACCACTTCATCCCCGCTCCTGGTTTGACTGAAGTTACACATCATATATTCTGTCTTTGTTCTGCTTAACTTAAAACCTCGTGATTCCAAGCTTGATCTCCATAACTCCAACTTTGCATTAATCCCTTCCACTGTCTCATCTATCAAAACAATATCATCAGCGAAAAGCATACACCAAGGGACCTCATCTTGGATGTGTCTGGTTAAATCATCCATGATGAGTGCAAACAAATAAGAGCTTAGAGCTGATCCTTGGTGTAACCCAATTGTAATAAGGAATTCACTACTTTGGCCCTCTGCAATTCTGATACTTGTCACCACGCCCTCATACATGTCCTTAATTATATCCAGATAGTTACTGGAGCTCCTTCTCTTCCCTAGAACATGCCAAATGAGCTCTCTAGGGACTCTATCATAGGCCTTTTCGAGGTCGATAAAGATCATATGGAGGTTTCTTTTGTAAGCTCTAAAAATTTCCATAAGCCTCCTTAGAAGGTAAATAGCTTCTGTCGTGGATCTCCCAAACATAAAACCACATTGGTTCTCCAATATATCAGTTTCTCTTCTTAGGTGGGCTTCAATGATTTTTTCCCATAGTTTCATGGTATGACTCATTAGTTTTATGCCTGTATAGTTATTGCAATTCTGGATATCACCTTTATTCTTATAAATCGGAACTACAATGCTTCTCCTCCACTCATCTGGCATTTTCTTTGTACTCAAATCCTGTTAAACAGATTGGTTAGCCAAGATACCCCCCGAACTCCTAAGCTCTTCCACACTTCAATTGGGATCTCATTCGGTCCCGGTGTTTTACCTACCTTCATCTTTCGTAGGGCCTCTTTAACTTTTGCCTTGCCAACCCTTTGTAGATGTCCATGACATGTGTTGGCTTCAAGACTATACCTCTCCGCTTCTGAAACCATCCTATCAGTCACGGTAGCTCCATTTAGTAGGTTGTAAAAATATTCACCCCATCTCTTCATAATGTCCTCATCTCGTATTAGTACTCTACCATCATCACTCTTAATGCATCTAACATGGTCCAAATCTCTGCTCTTCCTTTCCCTTATTTTAGCTATCCGATAAGTTGCATTTTCCCCTTCCTTTTGACAATCCTAACAAAAATCATTCATTCAAAAAGTCTACCTTAAGTAGATATGTTTATAGAACCTGATTCTTCATACTCCGAAACTACACTCGTCTTCGGATTTCTAAAGAAATATCCAATCACTCAGTCATAACTTTAAGCAAAAGCTTGATGCAAGGAAAGATTCAGTCAATGAAATAATTTTCAAGCTTTTGTAATGGGTATCCTAATAAAATTTATCCTTCTTCAAAATGGAAAGCATGAAGCAAACAACAAGCAAAACTTCACCACCCTGTTTGTTCAATATTCACTAACCAATGGAAATTTCATAATCTTAAAACCTTTAAAATGTGGAAAGGATGACATCAGCAACATGCACATTAACCAATGTCAAAGAACATCATCAACAGGAGTAGAAATCATAATCCAAAAAGAGGACACAACTAGTCCTTACCATATCAAAGGAGCTGTTTAGTTGAGATAAAGCAACCACAGCAGTCTCTAATATATTTCCAAGAAGGCATGCATACCCAGGAAATTCTTGTGATAAATCATCAGGAAGAATATTGACATGACCATGCACACACAATGCCATCTGATGAATATAATGTTTGCTCATCCCACTAGTTGTGAACACCTGGTAAAGAATAACAGCAGCTGCAGTGAAAACAACATTGGCAGTTGCAAATCACAAAATTCCCTCTTTGATATATTACCGGAAGTGGCAAGTTCCTTTTAAGTCTAAGAATAAACAATCTAAATGCATCAACAGATAATCAAACGGACAAGCTAGTACAAGTTTTTAGCTATATTATATATCCATGAGTAAGTTCAGAAATATGCAAGTCAACTCCTAAAAAACCAAAAAAGAGCAAACTTTATGCTTCTGAAGCAGAAATACCATCACAAACCATGCTAATGGCAGATAATGATCTCCTTCCTTTTTAATCTAGAAGGCCTTTAGACAAAGGTTTGAATGCCATTAGGGAGTAGACACATTAGTCAGTCAGACTTACCTCTTTTAAGTGTGGGAAAAGCTGCCACATGAAAGGAATGGTAAGAACTTGGGAGGAAAAACTCCATCTTGGATCTATATTCGTACAAGTACAAGGCTGCTGACCAATGTGAGAAGCGATAAGGATAAGAACATGCTCCAATGAAGAAAGCTGTCTATTACCGGATTGAGCCATAGTACTTTGCTGCATATAGTAATCTACTTTAGCACAAGAATTTCATTACTGTAGATAACAAACAAACATGCATGAAAAAAGAACCACCAGGATGAAATCCATTAAAAAAAAACACCAGAACCAAAATGCAGTATATGAATAAGTCAGAAAAAAAAAAATCTTAATGGCCATATAACCATACAAGTGACATATAAAATCTTAAGTCTTGCCACCAAAGTGTGAATTACTAAAAGCACAAACAATCCAACCAAGGTTTAAAGTATTAACTCAAAGACAAATTTTCACTAACTTGATGATTTGGATCCTATTCAAGCAAAATAATTAGAAGGGTATCTCAAAGAATGTAATGGATACAAACCCTGCTACTAGAATTGAACTGCCAAATGTCAAGCAGATACTAAAGAGAGCTAGGAAAGCAAAATATTAATTCCACGTGGATATGACATTACTTTTGTTATGTAGACTCAAATGGAGTATCCAAGCATGGTGAAAAGAAAAATGGCAAATTGTCACAAACATCACCAACGTATTTCACCATATTCAAGAGAGGATCCTACATATCAAGGGAATACAGAAGTTCCAAAGAACTTATCACTGATATTGCAATATTGTGCAGTGCCCCTGATGTTCTAGTGATCCATCAAAAGTTCAAATATTGGCTAAATTTTGTGGAAGTTCACTTATCCTGATACTTCCAATACCGTCAATGGAAGCTTTCCTGTAAACCTAACCAAACACCATCCCTTTACCAGATTTTGAGAAATCACCATCTTTTGACATATTCACCAAATTTGACATCTGAACTGGACTCACCATTTTTGGAGGTTCTAAGTGTCCTAGTTTCTACACGTTGGGTCCTTTTTATTTTATAGATCATAAAAAAATAAATAAATAAATGGGTGAATAAAGAATTCGTTACCAAACTACCAAAGAGGAAAAGATACAAGGGCCCCCTTAGGGGGAAAAGTAAAAGAAAAGAACCCAAGAAAACAAAGCCAGACAAAGATGTACCCATCCTTTTGGAAAAATATTTTAAATGAAAAAGAATAATACTTGTAAGAAGTAGTTGACGATTGCTAGAAAAGAAAGGAGTTATTTTCTATTGGTGAGCAGCTAGAAAGTATCAAGAACTGTTTTAATTGAACTTGCATACAGTTATTAAAATATAATGAGAACTGTTTTTTTTTTTACAGTGCAACATGAACAATTTTTCTATCCTCTGCAATGTCTTAGATTCACTAAATGTTAAATTAATTTCAGAATTGAAGCAGATACTCTTCTTCCTCCTCTCTAGCTATTTTCTTCTCCATAAAGCTCTCTTGATGAAGGCAGAAAGCATATTCTTGTTCATGGAAAGCAAAAACTACTCAGAAAGCAAGATGCCCAACAGTCACTTCAAGATTTGGTAAAAAAAAATTCTTTCTTTCTTGGGAATAGGAAAATTTAACATAAAGCTCAGTAAGCAGGCTGCAGCAAGCATGGTCATTCGCTGAGGAACTGGAATCTCAAAAAAAGAAAAAAAAAACTTTACAACTTCCAACTCAATGTCAGTTTTCCATGCCAAAATCATAAGAAAATCCAATTTAAAAAAAAATATAAAAATTCATGAAAATAATGGAAGCTCTCTTTTCTGGGTAAGATTATGTTTTCATAATCTACAAATTCCAAACAAAGATTGAAAACGATCCTCGTATTTAAGTGCTTTCATATCCTGGGCAGTTAGAAGTGTCATTTTGAGAAGATATGTGTAGTAGAGATGAGGGTGTTGAGATGGATGTGCGAAAAAACTAGGAAGGATAGAGAAAGGAATGAACGTATTAGACCTAACATGGGAGTTGCCCTGATAAAAGACAAGCTCCGAGAGAGTCATTTGAGGTGGTATGGTCATGTTCAACGGAAGCCTAGGGATGCCCCAGTAAGGAGGAGTGATATGATCCCGATTGAACTATTGAAGGAGTTAAAAGAGCTAGGGGCAGGCCTAAAATGACCATAGGAGAAGTAGTGAGGAAGGACATGTATAGGCTAGGTCTTGTACCAAGTACGACCTTAGATAGAGCCTATTGGAGCGCAAGGATCCATGTAGCAGACCCCATTTAGCTGAGATTCTCCTGACTTGCTGAGCTATGCCTTTTTCCTATTACTTTCATCTTTCATTTGTCTTTTTATTTTCCATCTTTGATTTGTCTTTTACCATTTTTCATTTACTCATTACCTATCCCTCTTTTACCATCTCTTAATTTCCCCTTTTTGTTTAGACCTCAGTTTTCCCTATGTTGTTTTGTTTGGATCCATGTAGCCGACCCCATTAAGTTGGGATAAGGCTGAGTTTGTTGTTGTTGTTGTTGCATATCCCCTATATGTCCAACAAAAAAGAGATCTTCCAAATATACAAGAATACAAATTGAAGTAATGTAAGACTGCAAACCAAGGTTCAATATCTCGCGATATATCGGTATCTCGGGCCTACCGAGATATCCGAAATATGGCAAAATTTTGCCGAAATATTGCATTTTTTCTGCAATATTTCGGGAGTCCATCTCGGTGGGTTTTTGGCCATATCTAGGCCTGATACTTCATGGACACCCTTATTTAAGATAAATAAACACATTTAAACCTTCATATTGCAAAAAAATGAACTCAAAGTGGTGTTTTGGGCTTGCACCCTTGATTGACAGTGTACGGTCGTGGACCCTAATGTATAATTGTATAAATAGTTAAATACACATTGATTAGGTAGTTAAAGACATAAAAGAAATTTAAACAAACTAATTAAAACTCATAAGACATAATTCATAAATCATATTCTCATAAACTCCATAATAGTCAATACTCAATAGCTCAATAGTCAATACTTTAATAGGCAATACACAAAGTCACAACTTACAACTTACAAGAGACAAGGGTGCAAGACTCACAAGACTCACAAGTCACAAGTGCTAATAATAGTTGTTGTGCCTTCCTGGATCAACCCTACTCATGGCCCACTGGAGTCGACTTCCATTGTTCTCTATTTGAAGGACATATGTGGACCATGGTATAGTTTCGGAGAAGAAACGAGTGTAGTCATCCACAGCTGTCATGTAAATGGAGTCATCAACATACTGTAGGTAACCTATCCTGGGATATGGGTTAGGGTTACCAATCGGTCCAGCCTGTGAAGAAGATGATCTAGTATGATATGATGTCGGCGGAAGCGGCGTTGGCACTGGCTGCATGTATGGCTGGTGAGGTTGGTAGCTAGGGTATGCAAAGATGTCATCCACAAAAGATGATCCAGTATGTCCCTGGGACTGGGACTGGGAGTCATAGTCCCCTACCCCACTAAACTGCCCATATCCATATCTATATCTATATCCACCGTGAGGTTGTGATGCACTATAATCCGATGACAATGGAGTGGTATGTGCGTCAAAAGATGGGGCACGCCAATGCATAGTCGATCCTCCCTCCCTATCACCCATACTCAAACCGCCAACAGAGCTAGATAAGTCATCAATGTCCATATAATCAGCTTGAAACTGTGTTTGTCGACCCCTACGCTTCCTGCTATATGGTTGTATGGGGCTTGTGAGGGTGGGGGTGCGGGGTCACGTGCACTGTGGTCCATATCCTGTGTGGCATGATCAAATTGTGTCTCTCCAGTGAATCGGACTGGCTCTACAGGCACCATATCCTCGCCTACCACATAACGCCCTCGCATTCCATCAAATTCCTCACCACCACCACCACCACCACCATCACCATCACCTGAGGACCTAGACCAGTCATCATCATCAGCAACATTGCCACCAGTGGAATGGTATGGGTGAAGCTTCCCGTACATGTATCTGACCCTCGTCAGCCATATAATCATCCACATCAGACCAATCTCGGAAGCTATCACGGGGTTGGGCCTACCTCCCTCCTGATCCAACACCGGCTCACCTCTATCCCTCACCCAATCCACAATAGGGTCCTCATCGTCTGAGTCAACTTGAAAGATGTCGGCGAGGTCAATAGTGCCCCTTTGTCCCTCATGTCCCATGCGTATGTGTTGCAGTTTCAGCCTCAAGTTGTAGTGCACATACACCATGTCAGATAGACGTTCAGACCCCAATCTGTTGCACCTCTTGGAGTGGATGAGCGCAAAGGTACTCCAATTCCTCTTACAGCCAAATGCGGAACATATTTGGGCAAAGACCTTGATTGCTATTCTCCTTAAATTCTCAGCCGATTCCCCATACAACACACACCATTCAGCTGCATTACAAGTTTACAACAAAAAAATACATGTGTCAAATGTTGTTTCAACTTTCAACTTTCAATACATATGTAATTTAAAACTTAAAAGAACTAGATATTGAATTGAGTACTAGCATCACCGCGTGCTCTGCCCTGTATTGCAGCATCGGTTCCAAAACTTCCTAATGCATCCCTAAACATCTTCATCTACATCCATGTGAAAAATTAGTAATTACTTATTACTAATTAGTAACTACTAATTACTAGTTTACTACTTACTAATTATATTCCAAATGAATTCTAAGACTCACCTCATTGTTGCAAATAGCTTGTAGTTGACCATCTGGCTCCAACTTCTTCACTACTTGTTTCACAGCATCATTAAGTTGAGTTTCCAACCCAAGCCTATTATTATATTGATACTTGAGGTTCAAGTAGTATGCTGAAATTTGACATATAGAAATGAGATATTGTCAAATGCATAGGTAATTAGTAAATAGTAATACTATGAACTAGTTACACAAACAAATTTACTCACCAGCCTTATGCAGTGGATGCATAAGTTGATTCTCCCAGTGAGCATTGACGATATCCAAGAAGTGCTTGCTACTGCGAGGAGCCACACTGTAGACACTATCTTTCATCAAGTCCATTACAGCATATAGGACTGGCATGGTAGGGCCCTTGAGAGTGGAGTCAGTTATATGTAGAACTTTAACTACTGGCTCCAAAACTTTCACCACTTTGCTTAGTTTTGTCCAGAAGTCCTCAGATGACATGGTTGTTTGCGCTTCCATCCCACTTGCAGTATTGGAACCCTTCCATCCAAACCACTCCTCAGAAGCAAACATACTTCTCAACCCGGCCTTCTTTGTCTCAATGCTTTTTAGGGTAATGTAGTTGGTGGCAAATCTTGTGATGTCCGGCCTCACCAAGTCACCCCCACATTTTTCCCTCAATAGATTGAGTGCAAAGGAGTGGTTGTATACAAAGTTGGTGACTTGTCTTGCACTTTCAACCACAGTCTTCACCAACTTTAACTTTTCCATATCCTTTAGCATTAGATCAATGCGATGGGCTGCACAAGGAGTCCAGAAGAGCCGATACTTACTGTTGTTCATCATCTTCTCACCGGCCAGCTTGAAGTTGCTTCCGTTGTCTGTTACAATTTGGACAACGTTCTCAATTCCCACATCTTTTTCAACTACTTCCTTTAACAATCTGTAAATGTATTTTGCATCCTTTATCTCTTTGGATGCATCCACAGATTTGAGGAAAACTATCCTCCCATCACAATAAACCATAAAATTGATGATGAACTTTCTTGTAGGCCCAGTCCATCCATCTGCCATTACAGTCACCCCATATGTCTCCCACATACTCCTCATCTCCCCAATGTACTCATCAATCTCAGAATTTTGTTGAGGTAGATAAACATTCATTACCTCATATGGGGTGGGGCCCTTGAACCCTGGGCCAGCCTTTACAATTGTATCAATCATGGTATCATAATGGGGGCCTTGTGCAGTGTTTGCTGGGATGGTATGGTATAGCATCCACTTAGCTATTGACTCTTTAACTAACCCCTTCCATGCTCCTTTACTTCTTGGTTGACTGCTTCCTTTCTTCCTATGTAGTTTAGGATCTGATGTTGATGGTGGTACTGGTACTGATAGAGGTGTTGGGGCTGCCTTCACACTTTATGATCTTTTAAAAGGATTGAAAGATCTAGAACCTCCAGATGTGCTAGCTCCTCCATTACCCCCTACTCTCTGTCTCTACTGATCATCTTGAAAACCAACTCTACCCCTTGAAACAGTCCGTCGAAAGTCCTTAGCCTCCTCTGCTGTTTGTATATCATCAGGTACTGCAATGTCCTCATCATCATCATCAAAGGAGTCATCATCATCATCATGGTATTGTCCTCCTCCTCCCATTGAACTCCTCACTGTATCCTCAAGTTGTTCTCGTATTCTCTGCTTATCAGCCTTCCTCTTCTTCTTTCCCCTCAAACTCTCACCAATCTCCCTAGCTACTTGCACAGGTGCCATTTAGCAACCTACAACATCTTTAGATCCTCCAGTCAGATGTTGTTTAAGTCTACTGGACCCACCTCCCAAAAACTGCATATGACAATAGTTACATTGGGATTTCCTCTTATCCCCATCAATTGGAGTGCCATGTAACCATGCAATGTCACCCCTATGCTGGCTAGCTAGCCTCTGTTCTCTCTGTTCTCTCTATTCTCTTTGCTCCCTCTGCCCCCTCTGTTGACTATTTTCCCCTACCTTTTGCTTGCGCTTCGTACGTTATCTTTCACGATCCGCCATAATAATACTTGTTTACTGCAATGTAAGTAAAACAAATAATTAAAAACTTAATGTAGAAGCACTTCAATTAAGACTTTTAGAATACTAAAACAACTGTATAACTATTTAATATTTTTCCCCTAACCTTTATATTTTTCTCATAATTAAAAACAATTTTTTATATATAATTTAATATAAATATTGACCTAACACAACAAAACCGAAAATTATTAACATAATATATATCTAATGCATTTCAAAACACGTAGAAATTACTTTCATATTTTTTCATGATTTTTCAAACCTAAAACTCATACTTTTCCTTATTTATTTATTTTTTATTTTTTAAATATTTTTCTTAATTTCCAAAAATAAAAATAATTATTTATGGGCAGAAAAATAAGTTCGGCACCGTGAAGCCGTAGATCGGCCATTGGTGTCTAACATATAGTTAATTGATCCCCATCTCAGTTATATTACCCTTAATATTTTCCTATTTTAGTTGTAGGAAAATCAATTTTTAAAACCAGAAAATATAAAATATAAAATACATATGTAAAAAAAATTTCAACACCGTGAGATTGTAGATCAGCCTCCGGTGTCTAACATATATAAATTTCATCACCATCTAACAACTCTAGTACATAGTATTTTCAAAAAAATAATTTTAAAGGAAAAGAATTTACCTTAAATAGTGAAAAAAGACTTGTAGGATGTGCTTAGATGAGCCTCCGATGTGTTTTCTGGCGACAATCCGTCAACAAAGTGCTTGAACAATGCTTGGAGTCTTGGATTAGAGCTTGGAAGAGTGGAAGAAGAGGCAAAATGGTTGAATTTGTAAGCTATAGCAGGTCTCGGTCGAAATATCGACCGAAACCTGCGAAATATGTAAATATAAGGGGTGCTCACGTGACACTTTAAGTTAAAATTTGATATTCCGCCGATATCTCGTGAGTCCACGATATATCGTCGATATATCACGAGATATCGACAAAATATTGTATTTTTCCATTTCAGTATGCTATCTCGTCTTGGACCACTCGAGATATACGAAATATGGCGATATTTCGGTGAAATATGGCGATATCGCGAGATTTTGTACCATGCTACACACTAGGGTTTACAGCCCCAATAATAACATTCAAACTTCAATAAACTCAGTGAGAACACTGAGACTTTAGGTAGGGAAGTAAATAGACAAATCTGAGAATAAATTTCAATGGCCAGAAACAAAACAGAAGTAGGTTTTCAAAATTAGAAAGTACTGATGAGTGTGTAGAAACCAAACCAGCAATGGGAAGAGATCCAAACTTGGATCAAGTGGATCAGGGACAGAGGGGAATCTCTGCTGAAAATTTCAGCCAATTTCAATGGCTAACTTGTGAGTTGTGAAGGATTTCCCAAATTAGAAGGTTAGGGTCTCAGGCCAAACCAGTGAGGAACTGGGCTTCAAGTCAGGGATTGAATGTAGCCTTTCACGGTGTTTCAGGCTTCCAAATATCAATTGATTTCAGTGGTTGGTTAGGGAGATATCCCAGCCTAAATTTGCAGCAAAACTTGGGGAGAACAGCAGACCCGCAGGATATTCAAAGTCTCCCTTCGAATTGATGCAACAGCAGCAGTTCTGATCTTGATTAGGACTTGATTCTGACCTTCCAGAGGTCTTCACAGCATTTGCAACAATCTTAGAATGACAGCAGAAGTAAGGGGAATCGAGCAGGGAAGGGAGGAGAAAGGAGAAGAAGATCGCAGAAAGGGGGTAAGGGACATGGATTTAAGTATCGTACCGTATTATTTTGTATCGGCCGATACATATCGGTATCGCAGGGTATCGACATGATACAATGAGATATGTCTCATTTTTTTATCAATCAGTATTGCATTGTATTGGCTGATATAGTGCGATACGAAGGGGTGTCAATCGGTCAGGCCGGCCGGTTTTGGTCAGGCATAATCGAGCCTCCCCGCTTTAGGACCTCGCACCATGACCGGCCCATTTAAGTAATCAGGACCCATAGGCTAGACATGGTCCTGTTTATAAACGGCCGGTCGGGTACTTGTCCTTAATCGGGCTAAACGAACTTTGGTCGGCCCTTAAACGGGGCTAATGACACATTTATCTCTAAATGGGCCATAATCAGAGCATAAACGGGCTTTAAATGTGTCGGGCTGAACAAACAGGACTGTTAACGGGCTGTAAACATGTCGGGCCATTAGTCGGTTGGGCAACCGTCAGGCTGGATACTTGCACTGGGAACGACCGACTGTTATTCGGGCTGGGCTCAAGCCCGACACGTTTACTAAACGGGCCAGACCCGTCTCGGGTTTTCCCGGTCGGGCCTGCCGGTGCTGGCTTGAAATTGACATCCCTACGATACGATCGATACGTACGGATACTCTCAAAATGATTGATTTAGGTGTTGAAAAGAAACTTTTAAGTATCGGTACGTATCGCATTGTATCGGTCGATACAGCGTGATACATTGCGATACAATGCAATACGCACATTAAAAGGCACATGTGACTTTGAATCGTGATTCCAGAAAGCATCAACAGCACCTGTACGGACAAGTTTTCACCCAAAACTTCAATTTTGTGACATCTTCTTTCAAATCTCATGCGTGGGGCTTTGATTCCTTGCTGAAAAACAAATCAAATCAAGGAAACAAGGTGCACTTTGGTTGAATCAAGGAAACAAACTGTAATATTGCTAATTTATATTGACTTTTGCTCCAAAAGTATGATACGTCTGTTAAAATCACCACACTGATACGATACGCGATATCGATACTTTAAACCTTGGTAAGGGATGGGCTTTCTCAGCCCTAGGTCTCTCACCCACAGCTATCCCAGCTGTTGAACAGGGGTCTTACTCCCATAGTCGAGTGCAACAGTTTGCCTCAAAAGTTCTTTCATTAATTCTCTGTCAATCAATTACAATAGCTGCCTTTATATAGACTAAGGCTAGACTACAAAAATAGAAAGTAAAATTTAGCTACTGTTTGGAAAATAGTAACTAATGGATATAGAACTGAATGAAATTAGAAACTACTAAAGGCTTTATAACTCAGCCTTCTAAACATGCAAAGACAACCAAATTAGAAACTACTAGTCAGCAACTAATGGAATTAGAAGTTAATAGGCAGCAGCTGAAGTTGACTGGTCAAGGATCAGTATTGCCAAAATCGTGAGGGATCTTCTTGGTCCTTTTAGAAGGCCAGCTGGCTGGCTCGAGCTGGTCCAGTTCTGGCCCAGTAAGGCCCTGGTTCAATGCTTGGTTCTGATCTACATCATGGTGCAATGGTATGGTTGCTCCATTATGATCAAATGGTCACGGGTTCGAGTCTGGAAACAGCCTCTCTGTGAAAGCAGGGTTAAGGCTGCGTACATTATAACTAGGGGTGTAAATGAATAGCCGAAATCCATTTCCATATCCGTTTAGCACTATCCGAATCCGTCTGAAAGCTAAACGGATGCGGATACGGATAGGCTATTGCTATCCGAAAAGCTATATTTACATGTAAACGGATAAAATATCCGATCCGTATCCGTGTCCGTATCCGTTTAGCAATATCCGAATGAGTCCGATAGCTAATCGGATGCGGATGCGGATGCGGATATAGCACTATCCGAGTCGAATCCGATCCATTTACAGCCCTAATTATAACCCTCCCCAGACCCCGCAGTGGCAGGAGCCTCGTTCACTGGGTACGCCCTTTTACAAATTTTGGATGGGCCCCAGGGATTGAGTTTTGCCCTCCAAGAAGATATGCTTCCAAATGAATGGGAAAGAATGGAAAATGCCTACGATGATCAGGCCCTACAACTTGGATAAAGAGATTGATATCAAAAATAAAAAATAAAATAGGATTACCAGGGAAGAAATGCATACCTTTGCAATGACAACAATATCTCTCAATAACACAAATATATTTCTTCGTAACAGATAACCAACTACGCTGCAAGCCCATGGAAGTTTTGGATCTGTCAAGATAACCACTGCCTCAAGCAAGATGACTGCTGGTACACTGGTGCACTCAGATGACATCAAAAGCTGATCCTCAAGCTGATCCCTATGCGCCCCAAAAAAAAAAAAAAACAAAAGTAATGAAAATGTTAAAGCAAGAGACTTTTCAAATGTAATGCAAGAGGTAGGAAGAACAGATTTATTGAACAGTTTTTATGTATAAGAATCACACCCTAATTGAGCAAACCATTCACAGTTTTAACTTGGAGGGTGTAAATGATAATAATTGACGGATCTAGAATGGAGGTAGATCAGATTTATTGACCAGTTTTTATCTAAAAGAAATTAAGAATCACACCCTAATCGTGCAAACATTTAAGGATTTTCTTGGAGGGTGTAAATGATAATAATTGATGGATCTGGCATGGAAGAAAAAACCATTTGCAGACTAAAAAAAATCCAGATAATAATAATAATAACAACAACAACGACAATAAAAGAAAAGTTCCCACAAGAATCCACCCATGGAGCTCTCAAAACCCACCAAGAGTTTCTAGGAATCCACCAGAAGTGATAGTAGAGACAATCCACCTTCAAAATTTAGAAACTCACCAGAGAATGATATTCTTTCAAGTCTCAACTCATAAAATTCTCTTTTTCTCAAAACAAGCTGATTACATACTTATAGGAAATAAGATACCCAACAATACATTACATGTTCAATAAAACTCTTCTTTTTTGTTTTCTTTGAGAAATTAAGATGCTCAATAATACTAACTTGGACTCCTATGTAATTATGACCTCAACCCCCCCCCCCTTAAAAAAAAAAAAAGCAAGAAAAAGCATAAATTTCATTATGAACTGATACACTGTACTCTCTCAAAGCAACGCAGAGATTGGTCTTGTTCAAAAGGTGAATTAGCTTTCAAATGATACCACGAGAATGATAAATAAACAATGTTAATTATGTAACTTATGTATCTCGATTAGAATATTCCTACTCTAATCGAGATACTTGTTTAAGTGTGTAAGTGTCCTAGTTTAATTAGGATCAGTCTAAGGTTACTCCTAGTCTAATTTCCAAGGGTTGTAATTCTATTTCCTAATTTTGATTCCTAGGAGGATTAGGAATCCTTCTATGTAATTTATGTTACTATAAATAAAAGTATTCTGGGGGTGGGGGGGGGGGGGGGGGGAGGGACTGCTAGTTCGATCCAAAGCTCTCTAGTCAGTCCCCTTTTCCCTCATTCATCTTCTTCTCTCATCTCACTTTCTCGGTTCTCTGGTTTGCAGTTTGCTGCTTCGTAGCTGTTACATGGTAACAGAGCATTCCTTTCAATAAGAAGGATACTTCATCACATCTGGTTTGAGAGTCTTCTAGGGTTTCAACCCTTTTCTGGTCGCAGCTTCTATGCTGCTATTATTTGGTTGATCCTGCCCTAGTTCATGACATCAAAGCAATACACTAGGGCATATTACTTCTTCTACATGAGCACAACTATCAAGACTGATACTACAATGCTGCAGTTTCAAGTTTCTGGAAAACCTTAACTGCGGCTTCAAGTTTCTTCTCCAATTTGAGTTTAACAATTGGTTTCTCTTCCGACATTGATGTGGTTGATTTGTTGAAGACACACTGCTCCATATAAGAGGTACATTCGATCCACAATATTGGATCTATCTACTGCTTGACTTCACTCTATTTTCACTACTGGCGGCTGCTGCTCTGTTTTGAGATATTTTGTTGCTGATTTATCTACCTAGAAAAGGCCTATGATAGAGTCCCTCGAGAGCTCATTTGGCATATCCTAGGGAAGAGAAGGAGCTCCAGTAACTATGTGGATATAATTAAGATCATGAATGAGGGCGTGGTGACAAGTGTCAGAACTGTAGAAGGCCAAAGTAGTGAATTCCCTATTACAATTGGATTACACCAAGGATCAGCTCTAAGCCCTTATTTGTTTGCACTCATCATGGATGATTTAACCAGACACATCCAAGATGAGGCCCCTTGGTGTATGCTTTTCGCTGATGATATTGTTTTGATAGATGAGACAGTGGAAGGGATTAATGCACAGTTGGAGTTATGGAGATCAAGCTTGGAATCACAAGGTTTTAAGTTAAGCAAAACAAAGACAAAATATACAATGTGTAACTTCAGTCAAACCACGAGAGGTAATGAAGTGATGAAACTTGAGCAGCGAGATTTACCACAAAGCGAATGCTTTAGATACCTGGGATCAACCATTAACAAAGAGGGTGATATAGAGGATGATGTTTCCCACAGAATTAAATGGCTGAAGTAGAGAGGTGCTTCGAGAGAGTTATGTGACAAACGCATACCTATTAAGCTTAAGGGAAAATTCTACAGGACAGTAACAAGACCGGCCATATTATGGGGCGGAATGTTGGGCAGTTAAGAAGAGTAATATAGATAAGATGAGTGTAGCGGAGATGAGGACGTTGAGAAGGATGTGTGGCAAGACCAAGAGAGCTAGAGTAAGGAATGATTGTATTAGAACCGAACTGGGAGTTGCACCAATCCAAGAGAAGCTCCTAGAGAGCCGCTTGAGGTGGTATGGTCATGTGCAACGGAGACCTATGGATGCACCAGTAAGGAAGAGTGACCAGATTCAGTTGGACGGAGCTAAAAGAGGTAAGGGCAGGCCTAGATTCACTATTGGAGAAGTGGTAAGAAAGGATATGCATGTGGTAGGGCTCAATCCTAGTATGACCGCAGAGGCGTAGATAGAGTTGTTTGGAGGACAAAGACCCGGGTAGCCGACCCCTTGTAGGGGATTGTTCCTAGGATGCTTCTTTGACTACTGCTTGGACTTCTTCATGTACTTATTCTCTTTTTACTTCCTGTTACTCCTCTTACTTCTTCTAACTTCTCTTATTTTTATTACTGTCATAACCTCTATCGGATCCATGTAGCCAACCCCATTTAGTTAGGATAAGGTTATGGTTGTTTTTGTTGTTGTATTTTTCTACCTGATCAATCCAAGGTCTTAGGGTTTTATCCCTCTTTACTAAAACCTTATTCGATCTCTATCTTGAGCCCATCAAGATCCATTACATTCTGAAAATTAGAATTGCCCTAAATTAGGGTTTTACTTGGTTATTCTACATTCTGCCAGTTGTGATCTACTACCCTATTTCATTGATTTTTGGTTCAGTTGCTCTAATCATGGTACAAGTTCTCGGTGAGATCGTCGAGATCTATTTTCTCGGTTTTGGCAGCTCTCGAGACGAAACCATATGCGATACCAAAAACATACAATATCTCGGTTGAGATCTCGGTATCTCGCCGAGATCTCGACCTATATCTCAGTCTCGAATCAAACCAGACCAACTTATAGCTTATAAAACCCCCTCTCAGTGAGATTTCGACCCCCAAAGTTGAAATCTCACCTCCTCTCGCCAATCTCGGTCTGTTATGAAGGGAAAGCCCAACTTTGGTGGATTTTTTTGGCAAATCTCACCTCTAAGTGAAGATTCAAGCCTGTGGATTCAACATTCAAGCCGAGTTGGTTTGCTTCGCAAGAGCACTGTTAGGTAACTACTCATCTCAAAAATATTTTTTTTCATAGAAACAAGATCAATGCTTGTTTGTTGATTAAGTACTTATTATATGTGATACAACGTCCACCGATCATTTTTTTTTCATCTCAAAAATAATTTTTTTTCAGCCTGCCCAGTCAACATCGGTGAAAGTCTCAACCCGTAAATGTTTCTGAGGAGAGACGAGTATGCCTTTTCCGGGGAGGACTACAAGTACCTCAATATCCTATATGCAGCCTTCAGATGAGTGGAATGAGGATCATGCATGTATTGACTGACTACACTTACAGCAAATGCTATATCAGGCCTGGTGTGAGACAAGTAAATAAGACGTCCAACCAGTCTTTGATGGCTGCCCTTATCCACTGGTTCTCCATCCTTACTCTTCAAGTGAGTATACGTTCTAATGGGGTATCAGCCGGTTTACACCCCAACATGCCAGTGTCGACCAATAGATAAAGTGTATACTTCCTCTTAGAGAGTAAGATGCCTAGAGCATAATGAGAAACTTCTATTCTCAGAAAATATTGAAGCTTCCCCAGGTCTTTCACTTCAAATTCAGTCCCCAAATAGGCCTTTAGTTTGCCTATTTCATCACTATCACTCCCAGTGATGACTATATCATCCACATAGACAATCAGAACAGTAATATGATGGCCTGTCTTTATGATAAACAGAGTACGATCAACATTGCTCTATTTATACCCAATAGACATCATCCCTTTATGAAACCGACCGAACCATGCTCTAGAGGATTGTTTCAGACCATATAAGCTCTCTTCAAGCGACACACCTTACCTTGCGTTTCGGAGGCAACAAATCCAGTATTGCTCCCCGTGAAGAAATGCATTCTTTACATCAATTTGTTGGAGATCCCATCCTTGGTTAACAACACAAGAAACTATTACCCTGACAGTGTTCATCTTGGCAACTGGGGCAAACGTTTCCTGATAATCAATCCCATAGGTCTAGGTAAAGCCTTTAGCCACTAGTCATGCCTTGTATCTTTCCACAAATCCATCAGCCTTCTGTTTAACAGCAAACACCCATTTGCAGCCAATAGGTTTCTTTCCTGGAGGAAGAGGCACTAAATCCCATGTGTCATTCTTTTTTAGGGCACACATCTCTTCATTCATTACTTCTTTCCACCTCAAATTTGCTAACGTCTCCTGCCAAGTGTTAGGAATAGAAACAGAGGACAAGGAGGAAACAAATGCATGGAAAGAAGGAGAAAGAGAATGATATGAAACAAAGTTAGAAATTGGATGCTTAGTACAAGTTCTCTATGGCTTACGGATAGCAATGGATAAGTCTAGAGTAGGATCAAGATAACACTTACCAGGAGGAAAACTTGGCACAGGTAGTGCCGATTGCGTGGGAGTAGTGATGGTGGTTCTTTTATGCCATGTTCCACGAGATTGCTTAAATCTGATTTATATTGAAGGAGTTATGTACCGATCAAACTTAATTTGGTGTGTGCTTATGCTGTCAAAATCGCTCTGAATGAAAATATTTTTTTGGACATCAAAACAAATGAATATTTTACCGCATTTTTAGTTTTTAGCAATGTTTTACCATATTAAGATTTATGGAATTTTTAGATTTGAGGAAAACCCCAATATTAGAAAGTTGAAAATTGCACCTACCGCCGAAAATCCAGTTTTTGTTCTTGAACTAGGGAGTTGACTTTTTTTCCCTTCGGAATTTGATTTTTTAACTATAGTTATTGGATTCAAATAGGGGGGTATTTGCTTATTTATGAATAATATCTTAAGTACATGTTTTGTTTTGGGTGAATACAAAATTTCATTACCAAAGGAAGAAGAAAAGAAAGAACAGGAGGCCCCAAGAGGGGGAAAGAAAGAAAAGGACAGCCGACCCCCGCTTAGCTGGAGTGGTCCAAAACAGCAAAAGAAACATTTTGAAGGCCCCAGGAATCAACAATAAGCCTGTTCCTTGGGGTATCTAAGCACTGGGAATCTTAAGTAAATGTTACAAATATAAAAACATTTACTTAAATGATATTAGGCATAAATAAGTGTTTGTCCGGGTTTCTGGAATAAATAAGTGTCTATATACCAAGGTTTGCATAGATAGGTGTCGGTATACCAAGATTTCCCACCGAGATCTCGAGATCCGACACTCATATAAAGGAGTTTGGGTCGAGATCGTGCTCAAGTTGGGTTACTTTTTCGTATTGTACGAGATCTCGCGAGTTTTAGTTCTATGAGTACGAGGAACCCCACGAGTTATCTGTTGGGGGTTGGTGAAGAGGGCAGATAGCTCCTGGGTAGTAGTGCGATGGCTCTCCTTTGATTCCACAATAGCATACACCTGCTCAAGAGTCGGGAATGGATCACGATTCAAGACATGAACTCAAATCTGATCGTACTCCATATTTAGTCCAGCAAGAAAATCAAACACCCGAAGACCTTCTTCCCACTTCTTGAAGGTTGTGGCATCAAAATCACAAATAGCAGTGAAGGGCCCATAAAAATCCAGTTGTTGCCACATGCCACGCAGCTTAGAATAATATTGGGAGAGCGATAATTCTAGGCAGCATTACCGACCTGGGAATAAGTGTCTTTGGCTGTCTTCCAAATCTTGACAGCAGTGTCGAGGAGATAGCCACCAACAATGTCAGGATCCATGGAATTGATGAGATGTGACATCACGAGAAAATTTGATGTCATTCATTTATCAATTATCTGGGGCAGGATCAGCATCAGTAGGCATAGTAGAGGTTCTCGTGATGTAACCAGAAAAACCACGGGAACCAATAGCCAAAAAACAAGGTCTCGACCACATGAGATAATTGCTCCCATTCAATTTAATGGGCCTAGTAGGGAATGGAACGGAAGTCACGCTTTTGCTCCTTCATGTCTAGTAGAAGCGGTGGAGATCTCAGAATCAGTCAAAGTTGCTGGTTGGACAAAATACGAAATCAACAGATCAACTCCCAGAAAGGATCCTGAAAGAAATCATCAAACAAATCCCCCAAAAAAATAAGAGATTTAAACCATATTACGTACAAGACCCCTTGGTGGGAGATAACTCACCAACAACGGTGAGAAAGAAAGGGCGGAAGGATGGAGGGGAGTCATGAGAGAGAGAGAGGGCCTCCGGCGAGGTCTGGTGGTGGTGGTGGTGGTGGTGCATGGTGAAACCGAAAGGGAGAGAGAGAGGGTGGCGGAGAGTGGTGTTAGGGTTAGGATCCCGGTGTAGATCCTAGCTCTGATACCATGTTGACAATGGAAAATTGGCTTGTGTCTAGTCAATCCCAGCCTCTATTTATAATAATACGAGGAACATTCTAGAATAGGTAAAGGACAAAATTAGCCTTATGACCAAACTATCCTTAAAACCATATTACTACAGGTAGTAATTTAAAATTTTGGGTCAAATGACCTCATTTACCCCTTCGTTTCAGGTGGTCCATCAAATAACGTAAGGGTTACAAAAATGTAAGGTTAAAACACTAAAAATCACTAATGCCTACTAAATGTAGAATGACCCTTATTTTTCAAAGAAAATAAATTGATGAAAAATTTTGTCCAACGTTTATGTGAAAAAGTGTCACTCAAAGCATCCCTGAATCTAAAATTATAGGTTTTTTACAAATGCCCCCCTGAAAATGCCCATTTGTCCAAATGCCCCCTACAACTTTTCTAATTGCAAACTCCCCCCTACTTTCAAAACAGTGTAGCACTTTGGTCCAGTCCGTTAATTTGGGATGTTAGACGTTAGTTTCAAGGAATCTAATGACCAAAATGCCCTTCTGATAAAAACCCACCAAAATTAAAGAATAAAATGACCAAATTACCCTCATCTTCCCCAAATGGTTTAGGGTTTGAAACTGAAAATATTTTCCACAAATCATTTAGGGTTTGAACCCATCTGGAAAGCAAGAGATCAGATTAAGGAATTAATTGTTAGACACCTTCTTCATGTGGATAACCTACACAGGAAAACTAAAATATATGATAAACAAGTGATCTCTGCAGGTAAAGAATTGTTTGCTTTAATGGAAAACGAAAGAGTTCAAAAACCCTTTTGTCTGATGCGATCAATCGTTGAAAACTAGAAAATAAGAAAATGAAACAATCAGTCTTTGCAAACCAGAAAAATAGAAGCCCTCTTGTGTGATTCGATTTCCCACTGCAAACCAGAAAATGGACGCCTTCTTGTCCACTGAGATTAATTAATATGGGGCAAATGCTAATAATACCGAAATCCTTCTTCTTCTTCAACCGGCAACCGATCAAGTTATAGATATAAGTGTTCCAGAGAAGAATGAATTGAACACTTTGAAAGCTAGTGGAAGAATATTAGTGAGTGCGAGTTCATCGGAAGATGCAGCTAGCAACCAGGATCGAGTGACAAGGTCAGGTCATGGTTACTACATCTCTGCAAACGATCTCAGCAACAAATTCCCTCATCCCTTGTCTTGATTCATGGGAAACTTTCTTCACTGCAACTTCAATTTTGGAGGTTTGATTTTAGGGTTCATCTTCCCCAAATGGTTTGTATGATTTCTGTTTCAATTTCGGCTTGATTTCATGAAATAGTCAACAAATAGATTTTTTATCAAGAAATTGAAATAATTTTGGTTGCATCAATTCTGAAATATTTCAAGAATAAGAAATCCATTTGGTAGTTCAATTTCTGAGAATAGATTCTCTATATTTCTTTGGAAGAGGGTAGTGGTGGTGGGGTTGGGAAGGGGGTGGTGGTGGTGGCAGGGTGGTGGGAAACCATTGGGAGAATAAGATGGGTAGACTGGACCAAAGTGCTACACTGTTTTGAAAGTAGGGGGGAGTTTGCAATTAGAAAAGTTGTAGGCGGCATTTGGACAAATGGACATTTTCAGTGGGGCATTTGTAAAAAACCCAAATTTATACAACCCAAATAATTGTCATCTATGAAAGGTACCAAATTTAAGGAAGAGTGGGTACAAGCTAACAGCATTTAAAAGACACATTTTCCAATATTGATCTCATAAACAAGTCCCAAGTTGAGATTCCTCTCCCCCAATTCAAATTTTGCAATGTCGTAATAAATGAAAAAAGTAATGCAGTAAGCTCATTAAAATTCATTACTTGATTAAACGGACATAGAAACTAAGACAAGAAAATAGACAAAAGGCCAATCATTGTGGGGTGGAGGGAGTACCCACTACAAAACTCCAAAATGAAAATAATGAAAAGAATAGCAAACAGAGCCGATAAATGGAGTAAAAATCAACCATAAGGTGCATTACACCAACCTATTATGATGAACAGCCTGAAGGCAAGCAAATGCAAGTTGCTTCACTCTATTATCCACGATAGCATTTTTTGACTTATAGTCCATGCCTACAAAGAGGTCCACAATAATATCCCCTGCTGTACAGACAAAAATTTTTGTAAATACTATGAAGTAAGAATCAAGGTTCTAAGGCTAACATTTGCAACTGCATACAAACAAAAAATTACTGAATAACTAATGAGGACAACATCTTTAACTAGGAGGTTGTGATAAGATCTCTCTAATGAAATGGGATAATCTCAGCAATCCCCTCACAATACCACATGTATAATGAACCAACCAAAAACAAACTGAGTCAACCTCGATTTTCAATCAATCCCATCCATAAGATCTGGCAGAGCAACAAGCAAACAGAAGAGCTTGGAGTCTCAGCAGGAATTCAGTTTGCAAACGTTGGCTCAATCCCATCCATAAGATCTGGCAGATCAACAAGCAGACAGAAGATCTTGGAGTCTCAGCAGGAATTCAGTTTGCAAACGCTATTGGCTGAATAACCCGATATGATCCTGCCACAGCTATCTCTAGATAATGCCTCCAATCCCAGAAGGTTATTCATTACCCAAAAGGCACCATAGAAGTTATTTAACAGCATTCACAGGCACATGCCATGCCAGATTTGTTTCAAAGACTAATTACATGATCTATTCTAGGCAAAGAAGTGGTGGCCTAATGCTAACATGGTTGTGCTTTACATTCAAACTAGGAATTATCAGACTGAGAGCATAACAACAATAACACAACTATTATGCATGTTTCTATAATGTTTAGGCAGGTACACTACATAGCAGGATAGCATCGGCATCTAGGAAACAGGACAAAGAGGGGGATCTTTGGAAGAATTCGGGGAGAATCAGAAACAGAAAAACAATTGAGAACATAGTTGTCAACGCCTAGGCGTCTAGGCTGTCACGGGCATATTTTTAGCAGAGTCACAATACCCGTGCGGTGCCTTGGAAAACGCTTGACCAAGGCCAGCCTAGACCATTCAAGCCCTCTTGATGATCACCTCAAACGATTTCACAACAACCGGCGGAACAATGTTAGTCGAGGCTCACTCGACCTCCTCGGGATTCTTCACTGCTCACCCAACATGTCCCTCGTCGTGTAGCCCAAATTGGTGCCACACCAAGCCAACCATCATGACTATACTCAAAGTAGAATACAGTCCCACTCGAATGGCACAGTGAATACCAAAGGTTTGCCACACCTATGGCATACTCGCCCATGTAATGCCACTACTATCGCCCATCCTTGGCTAGTAGCTAGCACCACACAAACACGCCTACACTAGGCCAAGGCAAAGACCGGCACACCCGCATGCTAGAAATGGGATAGCCTATTCGCTCTAGCTCACGTGCCACTATCGCATAGGGTATGCTAGTGGCACATAAATAGGAACCTCTGCTTCCACATCAGCACGCCACAGCCGCACCTTCCGATAGCCCGTGGTCCTCGTCAATAACCAAACCTACAAAGGAAACACCCATCGCTCACTTCGGCTCCGAGTGCCCGCCCATGGTAGCCACCCATGGAGTACCTGTACTGTTGTCCATGTGCGGCTAGGCTAACCCAGCACACAATGCCTTACCTGTGACAGCCTTGTTGATGCTTGTGGCTTGCCATGATGCCATGCTAGGAACCATGACACCAAGGGGAATGAGGCACACCACCCCTCCTCAAGGTAGCTCTTATGCTTTCCATGTATTTCCAGAAGGAAACATAAAACCCCTCAAAAAATAATACTGATGGATAACGAAACGTCATGAGGCAAGTGACTCCCGCTCCAAGCAACACCATGCTCACTCCAAGCCCCAGTCCAAGCAGCCCTTCAAGCTACCAAGCACACCCATGTGTGCCCACCAATGTGCCACGGCCATGCCAAGCAAGATGCCCGTGACACTCTCCCCCACTTGATTACGTTGACACCCTCATCAACGCTTCAACTCTCAGCTCTTTTTTTTTTTAGGGGGGGGGTGAATAAAAATTCATTACCAAAGAGAAAGAATACGAGAAGCCTCCAGAATTCAGGGGGAGAAGAGGAGAGAAGAGAACATACTTCAAAACAAAGGGCTAACCGACCCCCTAGGGGGAGGGTGAGAGAATAACCAAGGGGGATGAGACACACCAATCAAACAACCACTCCTTGTAAACGACATGACTCGGCTCCCCTCCATTTTCTACCGAACTCCAAGAACTTGTGGGCCTTAAACAAGATGCACCACCTCGCCTAAGGAACAGTCCAATCGCGACTTGGACACCTACCGTATTGTCTCTTCCTCCGGTCTTCAAATTAGGTTCCACCAAGTAACACTGTCAACAGCTTCTAAGGACCTTGTAGCTCCAAGCAAAGATGCACCAACCTGCCTGAATATAGTCTTCCCTGAGACCACAACTCCCCCATCCATCAGTCATTTGTGCTTCATTACATAGAGGTTGCTCTCTTGAAAGGATACTCCATCAAATCCAACCCTACACCACTTTGGGTGCCAAAGTGACCCACATTCCCTAGCATAGTTGTCACCGCGGTTAGGCAACCCAAGGCGCTAGAGAGGGTCCAAAATAAAGGCAACACCAATTAGGCGACCAAGGCGTCCAAGGCGCCCGCCTAGGCAACCAAGGCGCCTGGACGCCTTGACAACTATGTTCCCTAGTGCAGTCACCCTCAGACCAACAACACCATGCTGAAACACCCATCCGACGTGCCGTCCCCTAACACCACACTTCAGTTGCATTCCAAACACCCTTGTTCCTGAATTCTGCCTCATCTTGCACTTGTGCACCCAGTTCTCTTTGTACGCCTCTTGTGTTGATACTCAAACCAACCACCACTGAATATGTAGCCAAAGTCTAATATGATGTTCCATACAACCACACCTCCTCCGCGCCACAAACCACTTGACCCATGAGTTCCTCTTCTCCACTGCACCACGCATGGTACTAAAGTGTGAGCCACGCTTTTGTTGCGTGCCCACGGCCAATCAACAACCATCTCCAAGACACAAGCTTCAATGAAGTCCCATACCAACACCTACACCTGCATCCCAAATCAAGTTGCCTTCCTAAGCCCATCTCTGTGACCTATCTGTTATACTACCTCACTGCTTGAGGTCTTCAATTTTGCCTCCATCTCCTCTGTGACCTGTCTGTCACAATGCCTCACTGCTTGAGATCTTCCATTCTCCCTCTATTGTGCCAAGTTTTGCCTCCCTCCGAAGGTTTTACTCCAATAGCATTGACCTCACTCGGTTCTGCAGTGATATGCCCCTCAAGTGAACGACCATGTGTCGCGGCATGGATCCTCAACTGATCCAACTTTCCCAGTCAAGCCTTATTGATTAGGAGCACGAGTTTTGATTACTCGGCTCAATTATGTGCCTCATCTCACTGAGGTCTTTTGATGCCTACCTACTCCCTCTGCCTTCCTCTGCCTCACTCATTTGTGTCTTCTATTGCTTCTCTTTGAGGTCTTCTGCCTACTCCCTCAGGCTGATTCTGGTGCCACCTCGTGGTGCCTTCTGGTGCCCTGTTGTCCAAGGACTTAAACGATGCAAGTCAACTAAGCTCCCTAGCTGGTCACTTCATCGGCGGCTAGTCTCCCACGCTCGCAGTTGGTGACTACCAGACCCTCGTCACAATTCTAGAGGTCTCCTTGTTGGAGGCATCACACTGTAGGATAGGCCACTGACTGCATCTTACCTTCCTACACGTGTGGAACAATGTGCCAACAAATGGACGCCAACCTTTCACTTTGGTCTGACGTTGGCATGGATCCATAGATCCAACTCCTTCCCGGTCAAGGTTGTTGTGCCCTAAGCACAACACAAAGAATGAATCTGAGTCTCGGTCCACCCGAACCTATGTGTCGACCTCTGCCATTGACACACACATTAAACCTTTTCTTCTTTGCCTCCTTCAAAGGTCTTTTCCTTGCGCCCTAGCGCGCCCATGTTGCTCCAGCACTTGTTGTACTGGAGTCTTTATTCGCCTCCGAAGAGGACTTCTTCACGCCCTGGCGGCACCCCTTTTTCCTCTAGCACATGCTAGAATCTTTCTTGCATGTGTCAACGACCTCGTCGAAGACACCAATTCCTTCTGTAGAACGAACTACCACTCCATGTCATCTGTGATCTTAGTAGTCTGCCATCTATCTTAATGCAGACCAAGGTGGTGATCTGCTATGGTGGGCTTCACAGAGAGAACAATTCAAGAATGAGATGGAGGGGGGAAAGGGAACTCATGTTCACATACACTCATGCAGAGCTTCACTAATAAAATCTCATTAATCAAATCTGAGTTCTCATAGCATGGTTACATCTATTTAAATAAAAGAAACCCAACAAGAAAGGAAACTAACTCTAACTTGGAAACTCAAACGAATAAGGGAACTAAATCCTAGTAGCTTTCTAAAACTGAAATAATAATCATACGTAGCTGACCCAAACAATTAAAAGACATAAAATAAGTAACTAATTATTAAACTAATTCCAACCCTTGTTGAACCAAAAAACATTGGAGTGTTTGGGTTTGGGTCTCCAAATCCTATCATGCTGGTCCAACCAGCCAAGTAATATTGCATCATATCCAAGCCACAGTCATTAAGCACAACACAAAACCGATCCAGTCACCATGCTCCGGATGTAGCACACCAAGCACAAGCATGAACCCAACCATGTCGACCTACCAACCCCTTCCATGGCCTTGCTCAACTGAATCAATCGTAAAAGTATTACTGTTCAACCAATGGCAATGTGTAGCTCTGAACAAACCAACTATCAGAGCCCCAAGTGTTTCCTTATTAGCACAAAGCTAGCTCTGATACTAACTGTCATGGGCATATTTTTAGCGGAGTCAACATACCCGTGCAGCACCTCAAACAACGCTTGACCAAGGCTAGTCTAGACCATTCAAGCCCTCTTGATGATCACCTCATACGATTTCACAACAACCGATAGAACAATGCTAGTCGAGGCTCACTCGACCTCCCCAAGATTCTTTACTGCTCACCCAACATGTCCCTCGTCGTGTAGCCCAAACTAGTGCCACACCAAGCCAACCGCCATGACTATACTCAAAGTAGATTACAGCCCCACTCGAATGGCACAGTGAATACCGAAGGCTTGCCACACCTATGGCATACTCACCTATGTAATGCCACCACTATCGCCCATCCTTGGCTAGTAGCTAGCACCACACAGACACGCCTATGCTAGGCCAAGCAAAGGACCGACACACCCGCATGCTAGACACGGGATAGCCCATTTGCTCCAGCTCACATGCCACTGTCGCATAGGGTATGCTACTGACACATAAATAGGACCCTCTACTTCCGCAGCAACACACCTCGGCAACGCCTTCCGCTAGCCCGTGGTCCTCGTCAGTAACCAACCCTACAGAGGAAACACCCATCGCCCACTTCAGCTCTGAGTGCTCCCATGGTATCCACCCATGGAGTACCTGTATTGTTGTGCATGCGCGGCCAGGCCAACCCCGCACACAATGCCTTGCCTGTGACAGCCTTATTGATGCTTGTGGCTTGCCACGGTGCCATGCTAGGAACCATGACAACATGGGGGATGAGGCATACCACCCCTCCTCAAGGTAGCTCTTATGCTTTTCATGGATTTCCAGAAGGAGACATGAAACCCCTCGAAAAATCATATTGATGGATAACAAAACTTCACAAGGCAAACGACTCCCACCCCAAGCAACACCATGCTCACTCCAAGACCCAATCCATGCACACCCATGTGTGCCCACCAATGTGCCACGGCCATGCCAAGCAAGATGCCCGTGACAAGGCGTCTTGGTTGCCTTGGTCACCTTGTTGATGTCGCCTTGTGTCCAGGCCCTCTCTAATGCCTTGGGTCGCCTAGACGCCATGACAACTATGATTGAGAGCTTGTTTATATAGGAGCCCATAGGGCAGAGTTTTGGGTCTTGAATTGAATCTTTGAATACTCGTGTTATGACACCTCAGGTGTCCAGTTTTCTTGAGGAGCTTTTGCCTAATAAATTCCACTATATAAAAAAGGAAAAACAGAAAATACAGTCATGGTTGAAAAAGGATAGAAATAAACCAAAAGAACAACTAGAACTTATTAAAGCATAACCAAACAAAAATATTTTAAAAAAAAAACCATACTCATTAAACAAAATAGAAAGTAAACTGACCACTGGCTTGAACAAACCGATGAAGCAATCGACATGCCTCCACAAGGGCCACAAAATCTCCATTGTTATGTGCATTGAAGAAAAAAAGCAACTGCTGAAGGAACCCTGAATCAGAATTGAAACAATTCCTGAATGGACACAAACAAGTGAAAAATAAATTAATTAATTAATCGAGCAAGAAGCAGACATAAATTGGATTCAAGTAGGAAAAGAAGTTCTGAGCATTCTTTCTTCCAACACATTACTGATTGGATATCGAACAGTAGAAAAAGAAATACATAAAACTAGGCAGACTGTCAAGTTGGTAAAGTTTATGGCCATCTGAAACGAAAATCCAGGCCTAAATTAATCCTCACCATGGTTCAAGAAACAGGAAGCGGCGTCGGAATGGACGCAGAAGATCCCAATCTGATCCATGATTGATCAGCTGATCCACTGACAGGATCACACAATCAACAATTGACCAATCCATTCCTGCCAGTGAATTGGAGAATCTACTAGTTATAAGTTATAACCAATTAACCATGGATCAGAATGGGGTGAGACAAAACAATGGGATTCACAGACTACCATATAACCACAAACCTACTCCTTCACTCACCCACCCCCACCCCACCCCCTGCAAGAAGGGAAAAAAAAGTGTTCAAAATTGACTACCAGCAGTGCTTATTAAACTAAGATGAAGACCTAGCGGGGAAAAGCCTACCTGTCTACCTTTTGGCAGTGCTTCCCAAAAGTTAAGCAGAACTGCTCTCGCATTTTAGAACGCTCAGCTTCCACAGCCTTCCTCCCTCTGAAGCATTTCTGCAACTAATAATAGTCAAGTCCCATACCTCGCACTTCACACGACATAAAAGGAGAAGAGTCAACCAGACATTGAAAGACACTTCACCACTGAGCTCCACAATAACCAAAAAAAAAAACCATAAATGGATAATTCTTTCATAAAGCCAGAGGCATAATGTTTTTTTTTTTTTTTTTTTTTTTTTTTTTTGAATAGGAAAAGAATAGGCATAATTTCATAGACAATAGTTTCTAGTTCCATGAAGGAGATCTGATGCTAAATTACCTACAAAGAAGAATTTGATACCTTCATAAATGACACACGAAAGAAAAACACAAATTACAAAAAGGCAAAATCGTAGTGCCACAAAGATATGTATTTTGTGCACCCAAAAAAAAAAAAAAAAGAAATGTTTTTTTCTAATATAACAAGATACCATTTTCCCTCATTACTTTCTCAATTAACCTTGAAAAATAGGGGCAAATGGTCTACTGCAAGGACATCTCTCTCCCTCATCACTTCCTTCCACCTCTCTTTCTTCAATCTTCCATCCCTTTCTTTGAACGATTTTTTTATGTCTGGTAATTTGTGTAGATCGGTAGATCCGACTGAGCAAGTTCACGATCGGGGTTCAAGTTGAGCAATCCTCAAATTTTCAGGTTTAGATTTTATATATTTTAAGACCTAGGGTTTCATTGTTTAAGATTCAAGATTAAGATCTCATAGCCTAAGGTTCATAGTTTTAATGTTTTATGGTGTTTTCCGATGAAATTCTCCAACAATGCTGCCAGAGAAGGTATTGTTTTCAAGCTGTGCAAAATGAATGGTTTGGATAAGTATACTTGAATCTAAGAAAAGGAAAATAGGCTCAAAGACATGTGACTCTGTGTTTATAGGATATGCACAACATAGTGTAATGCAGATTCATCACCAAACCGGGCTTGTTTGCTTAGGAATAAGTACAGCGTTGGGTTGTATACATGGAGGGCCTCTGATCCCATGGGTTTTCAATGTAATAGGCCACTTTTATGGGCCTAAAGTATGGGTAATAAGGTTGCATACGGGATTAGCTAGTTTGTTTCTTTTACTAAATTTATTTTTAAGTTATTTTAGGTTAGTTCAATTGAACCGGTTCTATGTGGTTCAATTTAAGTTGCAAGTAATTGTTACTAAATATTTTAGCTGGCTGGATTAGGATTCTATAAGTCCAGCCATTTTGTGAGTCTGTTTCCTTATTATATCACTTTCCGAGTCAATTTAGGATACCTTATTACTTAAGGATTGGGTTAGGCCTTTCATTTTCAGTGTTTAAGTCTATTTTTGAGTTTTCAACATAATGTTGTAAGGGGGAGAGCATTATAGATGAATTTTATAAACAAAGTTGCAGCTCCTCTGCTCCATTGGTGAAGAAATCTTGTGTTTGATCAAGGAATCCTTGAGTTAGATCGAGGAAGAAGGAATCAATGTTTGATCCAATTGCAATGGGAGGCCCAGGTGGATCGTTTGCTTACTTTGCTACATTCTCTACTGCTGTTCTTCTAGTTTGAAAGTTCTGTTTTCAGTTTGCTGCCATTAACAAGTAAGTCGAGACCTTCAAACCTGCAACTTGAACCTTCCTTTCTAGAAGATCACAAACTAGGTGTTTTTCAGTATTAAGCAAACCAACCACCCGTTTAACCTTATTAGATTTTCATCATCCCTCCATTAACCATAGTTTGGAGAGTGATTCAAATTTTACCTAATTCTGGTGGCCTGATTTGAATATATTCCCATATTTCCCACTCTGCCCCTGCCCCTGCCCCTGCCCTTGCCCCTATTAAAGCACAGTTTCAGACCTTCAACCATAGCCGATTCTGGTTTCATCCCCAAGTAAGCTATTGATTTCAGCCTACATTATTTCTGAGATCGATATATTATTGTTCCCTTCTCAACCCTAGCTTCAGTACCATAATTACCATAATATCCCACTCATATTCCAACTAGGAATCAATTAAAACCATGTTTTTTGTTCCCCTATTACGCCGCAACTTTCAGCAGCTCTTTTCCTCTTTATAAGCCCTAGCCGAACCCCATTACAGCCCCTCCTTTTACTTATTTTCTTGGTATTCCAATTCCCCTAATTTGAACCCACCTTTGATTAAATATCTTGCTTGGCTATTGGTTTGAGCAATTGAATCCAGTACTACATTAAAGAGGTAGTACCAAGAAAATAGGGTAAAGCCGGTCGACAGTGGCATGAAAAGCTTGATACAGTTTTGTTATCAAATGGTTATTCTATCATAGATTCTGATAGATGTGTATATAGTAAATTTGTTAATGACAAAGGTGTGTTTAATATTTTATAATATAAGTTGATGATATGTTAAGGAATAGAGAGAGTTAGGATCACGAGTCAGCCAAAGTACCAACAAAATGTGGGGGGGTGTTTATTGTGGTGCACACTATGAGTTGACCTAAGTGAGTGTAGGAGGTCAGGCTGCTTCCAATTAGAATTTTAAGGGCAAATTCTCTTAAACCCCTATGAATCTGATATGGAGATAAGGCCGGATAAAAATGTCCACTTAAACGAAAGTGATGACTCAAGGATCAGATAGTAGAAGGTGGTTGGAATGCCAGTTGGCTTGCCATGAGAAAAGGTTCAAGAAGCTTGGCTTTACCCATACTCTGCAACATTGGCTATCAGTCCTAGTATAGATTTGAGTCCAAAAAACATCTGCATGGACGTCTTCTACTTGTTCTAATGTGCTCAACGGTATCAATTTTTGTTTGACCAATATTTTGAATCTTGTGGAGGAATTGTTGTATTTTAAAGCAGTTTAAAATGAATTTAAAATTCGAAACACCTCTTGCTTTGTTTTGTTATCCAATCTCCACATGGTGTATGCACGTCTTCCTTTCACATGTATTTTCAATCTCCCGGTTGACCGGCCTGGATAGACAGTCGACTGCCATGTGCCAGTTGATGTTTCCCAAGAGCAATGTTTGCCAGGCAATATGTATGTTATATGACCATTGGAGGTTCCCTGTCGATCGGATTGCCTAGGCAGTCGACCTGCTTCGGCCAAATTGTAAAATTTAATAGCGGGAGTCACCTCCTCTGAAGTGTTTTGGACAGGTATGTCCAAGGGACACTTTTCCTCTACATGTAGAGGACGATTTGGTAGTTAGGGACATCTTCTAAACATCTCTCTTGCTCTCTTATGCTATGAAATCCTCAATCTCCTTGTTCAAGATTTCCTATTCTCTCTTTTCTTACTTTCAAGAAGTTTTTACATGTGCTGTTGAGCACAGCCCTAGGAGTTATGACAAAGCCCGGTTATTGAGTGCAACAAAATTGGAGGGGTCTTCTTGGGGCTATTTCATCTTGGGGATTGATTCACAAGAACCCTTTGCACCAAAGGGATGATTACAATATTAAAAATGGTGACCAGTGGCATGACTCAGCCCCACCATCACTGACATCATTTGATCCATGTTGCAGTGAGGAATTGATAGTTCAAGTCCGGTTGTACATCAAATGGAGCCTTCATTCTCAGCCTGCCAGTGAGTGATTTACTATTTGATTAGTCCTCTATAGTTCTGGTCTTTCAAACCACCTATTTACTGTTATCATCTCCAACACAAACTCGAAGAACTATAACAATACTTTTACGTGCCACTAGTTATACTAATGATAAATTTCCATTGCCAAATATCACTTAAAGCATTCTTATCATAATGGATCAGAAACCACGGGGAAACCTTCGACTTATTGCAAGTTAAGCACACAATGTCGATCATCCAGAAGAAAACAACAAGAGAAGTACAGACACAGTTCGCCCCTTAATAAAATGAATTAAAATTTAAGTGAATCCTGTTTGGTTCGTAAATAGCAGATACTGAACATAAACTGTAATGACCATTACGAACCTGAATTTTAAGAGCAGCAGAATTCTGTTGCCGTAAATTCAAACGGCGTTTCCTCTCGAGCTGTGCCTGCTCCAAGAGCTTCTGTCTGTCCCTTTCCTTCGAACTCCTTCCGCCTAAATCTACTCTCTTTCGTGTCGATGAATCTCCAGTGAAGAACATTTCGTAGATATGAAAGAATTGCTTAAAAGGAAATGGACGGAGGGGTAGAAATGCACCCAAGTATGCCTAAATTTAACGAGGTTCTTCAATCAAAAAATATTGCAGGGAAGGAAAGGGATCAAATTCCTTTCTTCGAAACTAAATAAGAGCTTTCGAACAGAAGAAAGAAAAGCTTGCCCTAGTATCGAAAGACTTCAGTTTCTCTGTATATGAACTGATATCAGACACTGAGGTATCCCGCGTTCTGAACTTCTCTGATAGCGAATTTTAGATTAGAGTTGAACCAATTGGTGGCAATGCGATGAAGACAGCAGAAATAGCTGTGGCTTTAGGGGGGTTGGGTTGTGGAGCAGTTCTCTCATTCTTCCACGCACGAGGTTGGACGTCTAGGAGTGTCAATCGGTCGGCCCGGTCAGTTTCGATTGGGCCTAATCAGTCCCAGCCAAAATAAGGTCTCACATTGTTCATTCGGTTTATTGTCAGTCCATAATCGGGCTTTAAACAAGCTAATTGGTTAATAGGGCTACAAACGGTCTTTAAATGGGCTTAAATAAGCTAATTGGGCCACAAAAGATATGTTATTGGTCAATTATAGTATTCAAACAGTCCAACCCGACGACCGTCAGGCCCACCAAAAAACGTCTAATAATTAATCGAGAAATGCTTGAGGCTGACACATTTAGTAATCAATCAGTCCAATCTTAAACATCAACCGATTGGTTCAAGTCATGCCTACCGATGTGGGTCAACTTTTAACACTCCTTTTTGGGTGGAGGGGGAAGGAGTACCTTGTCCCACGTCACAATCTCTCTCCTCTCCCCTCTTTCACTAGATTAAATATGTCTCCCCTTCTCTTTCTTTTCATTTACTATACTATTCTGTTGCTCTCTTTTGGCTTATTGTAAGTTGTAAGATGCCAATTGAAGTGTGCAACGTGCGGATCCTTTTCATTTTTTGTTTCTAAAATTGGCGACCACAAGGTTAGAAACTGGAATGTATGTTTTTTTTTTAATATGATATCTATTTACATATTCGGGAGAAAATATAGATATATGTTTAATTCACAAATAATGTACTATTCGATCGACACAATATGACATGAAAAATATAAATTTATTGAAAAAGATTATACCAAAGTAGAAAGGAAGGAAGGGGGAAAACAAAATAAGGAAGAAAACAAAAAAGTGATTGAATGCATCCCCACGAAGGAGAAAAGGTGAAGATGAGAAGTGCTTCTTTACATGAAAAGGGAGACAGAGGAAGAAAAACAAAAGGGAAAAAGGTGTCATGGGAGGACAAGTTTTGTTTTGTGTGTGTGTGTGTATGTTTTTTTTATCTTACTTTTTTCATTATCCGTTTGTTTTGGTGTAAAATTTTATTTGGAGAATTTTCCTTGGTAAAATTTACTTCGTAAATGTAAAATTTTATATATTGAAATTTTTTTCAATGTTTTATTTTATAAAAAAAACAAACATTGGAACATTTTTTTTTAAGTGATGATTTTTAGGTAAAATTTTACGCCGAAACAAATAGAGCCAAATAAGTAAAGAAGAAGGTGTATGTATGATACATCCTAGGAGAGAGAGAAAAGAAGGGTTAGGAGAAACTCAAGGTGTAAAGAGTTTGTTCACAGGTAGAGTTGGTATCCTAAGGTTTTTTTGTGTTACGGACTAAGTGGACGAATCAGACAGATTCTGCTTCGTTCATATAAATGGTTTAGGTTCGTGAAAAAAAATCAAACAGTGATCAATTTCGTTGGGATTAACGATAGGCACAGAATACACAGACTAGGCAAATCAGATGGCAATGAAGAGTTTTAGTTTCTCCATAAAACTCTTTAATGGCCATAATGACTTCACCTTGTGGTAACAACAGATGAAACATATTCTTACATAAGAGGAGACAATCAAGATTCAAGACTCTCAGGAAGAAATCAGAAAATCTAGACAAGATGACAGAAGATGAGTGGTGGATTCGAGAGGCATCAAATGCTCATCTGAAGGTGGAGTTCTCAAGATCTTTAAAGAGGCCATGGCCGTGATGCATGGACGGATGATTAGAAATCTTTAGTGACTGGAAGGGAGTGTTGAACAGGTGGAACTACCATTAGAACTCAGGCAAGAGGTACAGATGGACGATGATAGTTGTAGACGATTCATGTTATAAACACATGCAGGTTTGGAAGAAGCAGACCTCTTTCGCTTTGGATTTTATGAATAACATTGATCTCTCTGGTCAGGTTGCAGAGGTAGGAGAGGTGGCAATGTGGCACCACATTACATCATGCGACAATGAGATGTGTGAGGCACCCTAACGGGGTGTGGACCATGACGATTGGATATGGCGAATAGGCAGAGTTACATAATCGACATCAACAGATTCAACACCGGTCTTTCTTAGGGTGGTTTTTAGAATCAAAACCAAGGTGGAGATTGTTGGACTTTATATCTTATATTCTATAGTAGTCAACATAATTATTATTGGACTTGTATATACGTTTGGGCTGGGTTTTGGGTCCAATATATATACATGAGTACATTGTAATTGTGTGGAGATTTGGGTTGTTAGGGTTTCTTACATATTGTCCCTGTAGAAAAACCCTAAATATAAATAAGAGAGATCACATTATAAGGTGAAGAGTGGTACAGAATGTTTTTCCGACTTTGTGACAAATTATCAATAGTTATATACTTATGTCATAAAAAAATAGTTATATACTTATATTGGGTGGATATAGATATTCGTGCAGAACCACATAAATTTTTCATATTGTGTGTGATTGTTTTCTTAGTTTCTTCATCGTGGTTGTGCAATCATTCCCAACAAAATCTTAAAATATATTTTTTTTACCGTAGCTTTAGAATATAACATATAAAATGTATTTTTCAAAAAAAATATGAATTGTGCCAATGTCCCTTATCAGAAGAATATGATAGGTTGAGAATTTTGGAAGTGTTTTTAGCATTTTTCTTGATTGTAGTAATGGAGCTTTTCACAGCCTAAAGCAATTTGATCATTTGGAATGCTTAGTGATAGAGATGCAAATTGGCCCGGATGAATCAGTCGATTTGAATCGGAATCAACTAACCCCGATCCCAATTTTGCACGATACTTAAAAAGGCTTTCTTACCAAATTCCGGACGAGGCTCATTGAGTTCCGGCAAATTCCTGACTGATTCAAATCTGGACTGGGTCGGAATCCATGGAGGCTGCTCCGGTGGCCCGATTTCAAGTCTTAGAACCTTGGCTTGGATTGTGATTTCTAGCCTGTGGGCTGGATTGGGATTAAGAAATCACAAACTGAGGTCAGAACAAGCTGGACTAGAGTTGAGACATTGGGCCCAGCCCAGTCCGAACATATATAGGTATTATCTCATATACATGTACCACATATATGATTTATCTACTAAAAACAAGCACATGTAGAAAATACCCAGTTTAAATTTTATGTAATAACACTTCTTAAATATATACCAAAAAAAAAGGGGGAACATTCTATTTGATTTCAGGCCCAACCCGACCCATCTTTGCATGAAGTCGGGCTGTGAAATCCCTTCCTTCAGAATAGGGCCCATATTTGAGCCCATCCAATTGTATTGGGCCAAATCTTATGAAATAACTAGCCGGGTTCGGATAGTCTGGGCTGAGAGAGTTGCGACCTCTAATTTTAAGATTGGCCATTAAAATTGAACTGTAACTTCCAATGAACTATGGGAGTCAAGTCAATCATCTTCTTTGAATCCCTTCACTACAACCTCACTCAAACCACAGTTTTAAATCTTGGTATTGTATCGGTATATTGGCTGATGGCTGTCCTATCGAAGGCTCTGGGGAAGTCAGAATAGGAGAGCATTTATCTTGGGGTGGGCTTACTACTTAGATGCTTTTAGTAGTTATCCGATCCGTTCTGCACTTGGCTACTCAACATTTACCTTGGACATGATAACTAATACACCAGAGGTGCGTCATTCCCAATCCTCTTGTACTAGGGAACGGTTGTCTCAATGTTCTAATTCTCACATTGGATATGGATCGAACTATCTCAAGATGTTCTGAACCCAGCTCACATGCCGCTTTAATGGGTGAATAGATCCGATACTGATACTTAGTCAATATGGCACAAAAATAAATTTTAAATAAAAAGGTGATTTTTTTAAAAAATTAAAAAAAAAATAAAATCTCAGATTGGTTCGATCGGCCAATCTGTACTGATACTAGTATTGGTATCGACAGTGACCAATACGATACCCGATGAATTCCTGCTCACAAGTCACAACCAAGTAGAGGCTAGAACCTATAGAAGCCAATATAGGTGTTAAAAAGACAACGGGACAGAGTTTTTGTCCCCCATGGACCATGGTGAAGAGAAGATCTCTTATTCAAGATGATTTGATGCTATGATTGGACTCTTGGAACAGCGAGCCTAAGCATCAACTCCCACCCCTATCAAACGAAAGTCCAAAATACCCTTTCTTGGTTCAATCAAAGAGTAAAATCTCATGGATTAAGAGATTCTTACCTTTCATCCAAAACAAGGGTGATGACCTGGTTTTCTTCCATCAAACTTGGGTCCCATAAAAGGTCTGGGACCCACATTTGGTGGAAACCCATCAAATGGTTATAACCTTTGTTGTAGAGTTGAGTACAGGAGAAAGAAAACTAGTGCAGAATCCCCAAACAGAATATGTTTGACAAATTTCTTGAAACAAGTACCTCGGTTGGATGACGCTCATAGTATATGTGCTTTAAATATATAATTATCCATGTAATGAAGATGACTTACTGCTTAATTCTTGACTAATCACTTGTGCCTTTGGACTAGAGAGTGTTTAAATTACTAATCCATTAATTTCCTCTAGTACTACCAAGTGTACATGCTCTCTCCTACGTTAATTTCCCGTCCGTCATTCAAGCAAATTGAAGATTCAAACTTATTGAAATTGAAGTAGTTAGGTAGTGGGTATGTATCCATTTTCAAAAAATTTCAGGCTCTAGAGCAAATAGGAGCCATATCCATACAAAATTTATAACTTTTAAAAATAAAAATAAAAATGAATATATTAAAATAGTTTATCTTCTAACCCTAAGTGATCTGAACAGCCACTTTGATTTACAAATTTTATTGTTTCTTATGACCCTTTTCCAAGGATGAATACTACTTGTATCCAACTTGTTTCCAAAAGAATGGCAAGAGTTCCATTTTTTTAAATAAGAATTTTCAAAAGTCAAACTTTGACTGGTCAACTGTGTTATCTTCTTTATAGTGCTATGTTAGCTTCTTGTAAAGGGTGTGGGGCTTTGGGTCCCAAGTGTAGGAGATCAAAAAAAGGATTGAGTTTTTCTTCATCCAGAATGAAAATTTATTTTTTTTCACCAATATCATTTTTGACTGTCAGATAAGATTTTGGGAATAGTGAAGGGCATTTCAGACTTTGGTTTAATATGAGACAAAGTAAATTTGACTATTCTATTAGGGACTTGGGTAGAACTTATCCTCAAAAGCTATCAATTAAAAAGAAGATGCTCAAATACCTATTGTTAGAGCAAACACCAACAAAAAACACGAAAGAAAACAAAAACAGAGCAAGATGAAACAGAGATTTAACGTGGTTACATGCACGGGCGAAGGCAAAGATATTCACTATCCAAATCGAAGAAAAATTACAATGGAGATCTTTCAAGAACACCCAAAACGGCGTTGCTGCTCTCTCCCAGAAACCCTAAAACGAAAACCCCAAATCTTACTCATCTTTACAATAAATTGGATCCGCTTCCATCACAGATCTCAGAAAAAAGTTCCATTCGGATCACCACAAAAAATGTCGGAACGGATCCAAGAATTCAAGACATACATAACAACTATTAACCCACCTGCATTCCTATTCATATCCGATGTAAGACTATTTTTTCACCTACCGCATGGAACCCTAGCACGTCCATCTGATGGTGATGGAAGAGTATATCTACGGTGAAGGAAAACTTTCATCGTACCATAAAACAATCATCAATTCATGGTTGAAGGACCATGTTTTAACTTTTAGCTCAAAATGAGTCACTGAGTCAAATTCTAGCCTAACCTAATTATGATTTAGGTGACTTAATTAAGATTACACGTGTGATGCTTCTGATTAAGTTGAGTCAATGGGTTTTCCTTGAACTCTTAACCTTACCCAAATCTTACTGAATTAGATGTTGCAGACTTATCTTTGACTCTTTGGCTTATACCTTTTTATATTTTATTATTTATTATTATATATATAGTTTATACATCCAATGGTGTTGTGTTGTCCAAAAGAAGGTAAGATTTCTTCCTTGAATAAGCAAAAGATAAGTTTGGGTGGATCCTTTATGGATGAACAATTGGTTGTATATTGTGTCTTGAGAGTTGTTTAACAAAAAATTTCTTTACCTTAAAACATATAGAAATGGTTCCTTAGACATCTCACTTAAGAAGAAATTTTTGTAGATGATTACGATATCTCCTTTGCCCAATAAATTTTCCAATACACAAAATTCCTGCTGTCCGGTTTGTAGCAAAATTATCCAGTGAGAATATCCTACACCACACTAATCACAAGTAGAAAACAATTTTATCAATAAAAGTTCACATAGTTAAAAAAGGACCGAGAGTGCGAGACCTACATAACTAGAATGTGAGAGGGCATGGAAAGCTTTCTCCCATTGCAAGTGTAAGGATATTTTTCCTATAATTTAAATATGGGAAAAAGAATGTTGCCTAGTTCCATGGTTCCTACGTCACAAGAGCACATAAAATTATCGTCACGTTTTCTATGAAATAAAACATTCCATCCATGTTGATGCTCCGCACACAGCACACACTCTCATTGGCCTCTACATTCGTCCAGGGGCTATGCGACCAGGCAGTTGTCTCTTGCACTTAGTATATGCACTTAGTATAAAGATCATGTGATCCAAAAATATGGATAGAAAGAATGATGCATGAATGTGAAACTTATTATTCCCACTAAGGGAGTTGTGGTGGCCAAGATGAGCTAGGAGAAGTGTGGGTTTTTTTTTGTTTTTTTTATGATAGGAGAAGCGTGAGTTTAGTCTCACATCGAGTGTGTGCGTGTGGTGTGTGTTGTGTATATCCGCCATTCCATGGTTTTAAAAGTCGGTTAATATTTTGGGACTGGTGTGTGGTTTGTATGACTATATTTTCATAAAAAAAATTGCATTGTATGCGATGGGTGCATGGGTTTAGTCCCACATCAGGTGTGTGCGTGTGATGTGTGTTGTGTATATCCACTATTCCAAGATCCTAAAAGTCACTTATCCTTTTGAGATTGGTGTGTGGTTTGTATGATTACACTTCCATCAAACAAAAAAACACAAAGATAAGCTAGGAAATAGAAGTTGAGTGTTTTAATTTGCAAAGAGATCGATTTCAATTCTTGAAAGGTTGACAGTTCAATACGTACGAGTTGTCTAATTGAAGAAGTCTTTGTCCACTACATTACTATTAAGGGTTTTGGCCTTTTCATGTGTTTCTCTGTTCATCCATTTGCTTCTTTCATTTTCGGTTATGCTCTAATAACATGAGAAAAGTTTCGACTTGGTCACTACTAGGGCTCTTTTTTTTGTTATATGAAATTGGTTGCATTAGTTTTATTGTAAAATAATTTATAGAAAATTAATTTTAAATTATTTTTTTAATATTTGAATTTTAACAAACACATTGAACATATATTTTTGGAAGAAAAAAAGTTGCTTGATCGTGTGGTTTCTGCTTCTAGATATAGGAGCAATCGAAATGAACGTTTAACCCTAGTGAAATAAAAAATCTCATCTAGAAAGATGCCATTGGTTTCTGAATACCTATATGACTCCTCTCATACAACATACTGATATTTATTGAATGCACTTTCTCTGTCTCTCCCATTAGCTCGACGTGTAAAGATGCCAATATCTTTGCCAATGTGTCGATCTGTTTCCCAATTTTGTATTATAATTTAACCAACATATATTCCATATTTCCTCTCATAAAGTTTTTTCTCTTCAGAACATGTGAGTCCTATGTAAATGATATCATTTCACATGTTATCATTGCTGTGGTATATATAAGAGAACCCCTCTCCGGCACTGGAACCTTATTTCTAATTTTTAATTAATTTTATAAAATAAATTAAAAAAACAAAAACAAAAAAAAAAATAAAAAAAATAATAATACTAATTTTCAGGAAGATGTACTGCAAGTTAAGTTGCATTTCAATAATAATACTAATTTTCTAGATTTACTAGTGGTTTGAAGACAAAGTAAAATTTAAACTAAAGTCAAACTTACCTGTTTTATAAGTAATTAAAAAATTTCATAGATATAAACACTTTTATCTAAGAATAAATAGAGATATATAAGCGATTTGATGTTATTCCTGTTTAACAAGAAAGGGAAGCAGTGGAAGGAATGTACCTTTAAACTAGAGAGTATATGCCATGTGGCATTCAAAGTCATTCTTTCAGTCTAATCAATTTGACACATGTTACAATCCAAAATTCTGACTTTGAAAATCTTGAAAGACTTTTTCTTTTTTTTGTTTTTTTGGGGTAAAGGAAAATCTTGAAGACTGATTACCACAGAAAAAAGGTTCGGACGCTGTAGGGGCCAATCTCTAAATCTCATCACATTGGAATTGGAAGTAGATTGTCAATTTGGGACCGGAATTGACTTGGTCTTGTTATTATTAAATGAGATAGTTACAGGATGGTTTTGAGATGGATTTCCTAATGGATTGAATCGAATGTCAAGAAACCGGCTAAACTTGGACCCTAAAGACCCATTTGAGATGCAGAGAGATTAATATTCAATAATTATAATTTATATATAAATTATATCGTAATTATAATTTAAAAGTAATGATTATGTGTTTAAGAAACACTTGTATTTGAGTGTTTGAAATTTTAAAGGTCTAGAATGGGGATATGTTGTAATTACATGAACACTTACATTTGGGTGTTTTATTAAGACTTTATAAGGGTGCAAAACAGAATAATATAGTAATACAAATAACACTTATATTTATGGGTGTCAATCAGTTCGGTATCGAGAATTTGGTATGGTTTCAATTTGGTTCAAGATGCATAATGCATAAACCAAAACCGTACCATACCCAAAACAATAACTACTTGATTTCGAATGACAAAAAAAGTATCGATTTGATTTTGGTTTGATATGCTTTTTATTCGGTTTGAAAAAGATTGGATTGATATTAGTTACTAAAAAAAAAAATGGGCGTTGTTCTCTGTGCCGCAGCGCAGTCTACACCTAGGCACATGGGGGTGGGCACAATGACCATCCTGCCCTCTGCACAGACTATATCCATGTGTCTGGGTGTAGGCTACGCTGCGGCACAAAGAATATTCTCCCAAAAAAAATATAGGGAAAAGTGAAGAGAGAAATTAAAAACAAGTGCATTGAGTGGAGAGAGAAAAGAGAATGAAATGAAATCATTAAAAATACAAAACAAAAGTATGAAAGAGATTAATAATTTAAGTGGAGAGAGCGGAAAAAAAGATAGAGAGTAGAGACATATAGTCGCATATGGGTAAATCATAGGTTAGAAAGCAAACAAGTAATAATTCGGTACGATTTGGTTCTTACTTAACCGTCTTATTCTTGAAACTGAAACTGTATTGAATCGAATAAGATTTCTTGTTTTAAAACCAAAATCTTATTGATCCTTTTTCGATTTGATTTAGAGCTATTTTAAACAATCAATTTCGATTTCGATATTTAGTTCTGATTTCAAATTGACACCCTCACTTATATTTTAGTGTTTGAAACTTCGATTGCCCATAACCGGATCTTCCCATTATTAAAGTAGACCAAATCCTCTTATTAGAACAATTTATTATATAGGCGGACGGTTCACAGATCAGCCCTCTTCAGATAAGAACTGATTAAGAACTTGCCCGTTCGATTATCAGAAATCGCTCCATTTGACACCCTTATTAATCCAAGGGAGATGAATGCATTAGAGATTACACACTTTATAAAGTTTGCCGGCCTCAACTTTGTGTGTATATAAGAAGGAACACTGCAAAAATGGGTTAAACCTGTCTATGCCGGACTCCATTAATGCTAACAATCTATAGTGATTAGATTAGGAAATAAAACTAAGTTGTTCCTACTAAGCCAAAATTAGAAAAATTAAGGTCGGATGAGAGAGTGTAAGGGAAGGGGGGGGGGGGGGGGTTGTCAATTGTGGGGTTATTTATATCATCACTCTCTATGTGGTACCATTGTATCTGGACTACTTCAATTAATTCCTTCTTCTGTATATCTCATCAATAATGATCTTTCTTTCTTTCACATGTCCTTATTCTTGCCTGTCTTTCTCACTATCTTTAATTAAAAATGGTTACTTACTCATCACAGCTCTCACTGTCTCTGTCTTTTTTTTTCTTCTCTCTTTTCATGTTCATTGTTGCTAGTTACTATTCCATTATCATCACAAGTCACAACTCACAATTCACAATTCACAACTCACAATAACTCTTGTCTTCTTTCTTGTTTTAATTTTCTTCTCTTTGATATACTTATCGTTATCGTTAAAGTTTATTATTTACAAATGTTATCTCATTGTCAGAATGGGATATTAAAATCCTTTGTAGTACTGGTGGAATGACGACACACATCCGACGACACAGTAGAAACCATATGTATCTGAAAAGACAAACTCAAGGAAAACTCAGGGGAAAAGCCAAGTGTTATACAGATAATTGACAGCTGCAACAAGATGTACCATTAATGGTTATGGATAGGTTCTCAACAAGTAAACGTAACGTTAGGTGTTTAACCAAGAGATCTCCATGTTTCACTGTTGAGATTCTCTTTGCCACTTTCTACCTTACAGATTTTGACACATCACATCCTTGCTCGCCAAACCTTCTGTGAATTTTTTTTGATATAGGCGTTGAATGGTTAAATAACCCTATAGCCTATATATAGAGAGAATGTAGAGATTATCATTCTGATGTGATCTTTAAATCTCTTCCTTAATATAAATAACTACATTTTTTCCTCATAATCTTTGGATCAATCATGATAAACTCCGACCCTATCTCACACCTACTCAAGACGTGTGTGTCACTCAAGGTTCAAAATCCAAATATCGGATTCGGGATCGATCATGGTCGAAACCTTTTCGGATTGGGATTGGATCGATCCAAATCGATTAGGATTGGTAAAAAAATCCCTCAAAATAATTTTTTTTATGGATCAGGTCATGTATTGGCCAGAGTTGGTGGATGTTGTGATCTCAGGATCGGATAGGCCAATATTATCTAGATTCGATCGATCAAAATTGGTTAGTATTAGTTAGTATCAGTCAAGATAATATTAAAAACTAAAAAAAGAATTTAAAACTTTAAAACAATAAAAAAAATATTCAGTTGGATCGGTCAAGGATCGGATCGACTGATCCAACCAAGTTGGGCGATCCAATCAACGATCTAGTCAAACCTTGTTGTATCGGTCAAATCTTGGGATCGGCCTCAATCGATACCGATCCAATCCGACCAATATTGACCGATCTGATCCGATACCTCAAACCATGGTGTCACTACTCATTGACATCTAGCTAAAAAGCCATGTCACCCCAAAGCCCAAAGGGCACCTTACTTAACGGGTAAGGGTGTCAATTTGGATCAAAACCGATAACCGCCTCAATACCGTCCCGTTAAATCCAGGTATCAGACCATCCGATTAATATATAACGGGATGGTATTGGGATCTGATTTTGAAACCAAATAATAAATGAGACAAGATGGGATTCCTAATGGTACTAATACCAAAATACCGATTAGGTACCAGAACTATTAATTAGTACACATTTAAAAGGGTATATTTCATGTTCTAGTGTTGAAGTTTTATGGGTATACTTTGATGTATTTAGTGGTGTTTTATCTTTTGAAGGTTTTGTAAACTTGTTTTTTTGTGATGGCACTAAAACCATTCTTTATTGAGTCCTTATTAATTTTTAGAGGTCGGTTTGAAGAGTTTACATGTGATTTTTGGGAGTTTGAAAAAGTTAAATTATGAAATTCATCTTGATTTTATATTTTGCTGTTTAAGAATTGATATCATCCCATTTCGTTAATAATCAGATTTGAAACCTAGGTTTAGTCTCGTTTACTAAATGGGACGGTACTGGGATTGACACCTTTGGTACGCATAGCATTATTGACCCATCCCAATTAACACCCTTACCAACAGTATCAACTCAAAGTAGTATGAAATGAATCTTATGGAAAAGAAGGAACAAAGGTAGTTCGATTGATCTCTTTCACGTTTTGGGTCCTACACATACCCTAAACGGCCAAAATCTCCGTCCAAGAGAGACCATTTAGAATAGAAGTCATTAAAGAAGTGAGCTTATCATGAAGCTTGCCTAGTGGTACCCCTACACACCACCTTAATTTAAACAAATAATGGGGTTAAGGAGAGAACAACATAATTACGTTTACCTTTTCTGTGTATATGAACGCTAATTAAGAGTGTTCTATAAAAGACGGAATTGCTGCTGCTGCTGCTGGGCAGGAGAAAAACAAGAAGAATGGAGATCGAAGAAACAAACACAAAAAACAGAGAAAGAGAAAGAGAGAGAGAGAGAGAGAGAAGACAAATGGTTTAATATTTTAATAAAGACGCGTGCTAGCTTCTTGTGATGCTTATAGATCGTCACTTTCTAGCTTAGCTATCTAGCTTGCCTTGCCTTGGCGGCTGTCGCACCATCCATTAACATTTAACACTACTTAATTAAATAAACAAATAAAGTGGAATGGGGACACACGCACGAGTCCCCAATCGAAACTCATGCTTGAAGATATGGATTATACTGGAAATACGTGTACACATGTGTATTATACACATTAATTAATTAAAGAATGAAGAAATGTTCTCAGTACTGGTGGCGCAGGATATGCCAGACACATGGGTAGGTGAAATTATTAACCTACCTCCTGAATGGGGTAAATGATCATAGGGAGCTGTTCTCTGTATCGCAGCTCAAGCTACGTCCAGGCACATATGGGTGGGCATAAGGAGCACCCTGCCCGGCGCAGCCTGCATTGCGGCACAGAGAACATTCTCCCATGATCATAACACCCCCATGACCCATCTCATGTGTCTGAGCGTAACTTGCGCTGATGTGTAGAAGAGCACCCCTTAAAGAAAGATTTAGTATCTGTCTTTCTATCTCCAGTTTTCCACTAGTGCAGAGTCCAGATGGTTGAAAGGTCAAAGTGTCTCAAAGAATTGGGGACAGCCGGAGAGTAGAAAAATTGGGACTGAATCAAAGTTCGAGTCAAAGACGCTTCAGTTGATGATAGATAAATAGATAGAGAGATAAAGAGGAAAAAGAAAAAGAAAGCAGGGGAATAATAATTAAGATTAAATTAATATAGCATCTAAGAAAAGATACAGAAAGAAAGAAAGAAAGAAAGAAAGACAGAGAGAGAGAGAGAGAGAGAGCGAGAGAGAATTAATGAATCTTTTGTGTATAGGTAGAGCAATAGATATCAACACTGCACCGTCCATGGAAACCTCAGACGCCTTTGGACCCAGAAAACCTGGCATTGCTTTTTGACGAAATCAAAAACCTTCCCCCCCGGCCATAGATTTACCACAGCTTCCCATCACTGTCGTGGAAGATCGATGGATTCCAGCTTTTCTTTTCTTTTCTTTTCTGTGGTTGGATAATGGATGCCCAGTTCTCTCTCTCTCAACCATTTTTTAACAAGTTATTAAAGATTTCTAGTGCTCCGTTAGTACGGTCGTAAAGAGTCTCCTTTTTTTTTTTTTTTTGTTTGTTTTTTAAAGGAAACAAAAGATGAGATACATTTGCCGTATTAGACTGTTATTAGAACCTACCCCAGTATATATCTCCAGTATTAAACGATATACAAAATTACAGAGATAGGTAACTGGAGACACCATTACATTATATCTCCCCTGCAGTGTTTGAATAGCGGAAGCAATGACGTTTATATATGGATAGTGCACGTGTTCTTTTGTTTCATTGTTCCTCTCGTTCTAGTCTGCTTTTGGGGAGTAAGGAAGGAGCTAGCCAGAGACTCCTTCGAGAATCCATTTATACTCCTTTCATTATTATATGTTAATATTCTATAATATTTAAATAAAAAATATTCTAGGAAAAGAAGGTTCCTCATAATATCACACCAATGGTTGTCTTGAAAAAAGTATCACTCATATAAGAGAAATTGTACTCCGGTATCGTGGGGAAGTTTTTTCCTATAATATATCTTATTTTATAATCAAAAGAAAAAGGACCCAAAAATTAAAGTTAGTATAAACCATATAAATAACAAGCTATTAAATGATATGTGAATCTTTATGAACTAATCCTTTTGTCTCTTTCCTAAGTTTAATTAAATTGAAAGCAAAGCACAAATTAAATTAACCTAATCCTTAAAAAGTAAATTCTTTGTCGATGCTTCGTTTTTTGCTTTTAGAAGAATATCTTCATCCACCATGATGTGATCCATTCTCAATCCAAATCCAAAGCTCATATGCTGTGGCTTAAGAGATTCATGGTGACGAGGAACGCGATCCTATTAATTATATTACAAAGAAGTAATTGAAACAATTATTCTTTCGCATAAAAAATCAAGAATTGTTCCAACAATGGGACCGACCATCTCTTAGTATTAGATTAGGATTAGTAGTTGGGACCATCTTCTAGTTTTAGATGAGGAAATCAAATTTTGGAGAAAAAAATCCAATCCAACTTGGTGCTCAAAAGCTATTAATAATAAATGGTTTAATTAGGATCAATGAGTTGAAATGTCACATGTATCATAATAATCATGAATGTTAATTAATAATGAAATGTCGATCCCTAAGCTCCTAATGCATGCTAACAAAGGTTCTTAATTTATTATTTTATACAACTAAACAAACCAATTAGGACTTATATTTTTTTTGGGGGGGGGGGGGTTTGATCGAGGAAATTAAAAGAAGACAAAGTAAGTGGTGCTGAACTGCTGAAGTTGATCCCACCATCTCTCTATGCCCTTCTTATCTAGTCATCTACCCCATCTTAAGTCTAATCTCCATTAATTAGTTTCTAAGTTTTTAATTATACTTTTTTAGTCGGTGTTGGCTAACTATTGGGTCTTATAACATAGTTTATATATAAGCAATTATGCATATTATTATGAAGGAGTAGAAGATTAAACATAAAAACAAAATAATTAAAGGCAAAAAAGATATGTTACGTAGCATAAGAGATAAGAGTCCCAATCGAGCATCTTCGTGTCATATGCATCATATATAAAAGAAAGAAATGAAAGACAAAGACAAAGTGAAGTCACAAAGGAATGGTTAATTATTGATACAGACGTAGAGGAGAAGCTCACAGTTCCTAATGGATGTAGGGCGATTGGCATGATTATCTAATTGGAATTGGATTGGCCGATTCTAGATAATACTCGATCCATTTTGGTTGATTTTCAGCCGATTCCGGTTGGATCCAATTTGGAAACAAATTCTTTTTTTTGAAACCCTATGAGTAGGAATGTAAATGGATCGGATTCGGCTTGGATAGTGCTATATCCGCATCCGCATCCGATTAGCTTTCGGACGAATTCAGATAGTGCTAAATGGATACGGACATGGATACAGATCGGATATTTTATCTGTTTACAAGTAAATATAGCTTTTCGGGTAGCTATAGTCTATCCGTATATATCCGCTTCTGTTTAGCTTTCGGACGGATTCGGATAATACTAAACGGATATGGATATGGAAACGGATTTCGGCTATTCATTTACATTCTACCTATGAATGAGCCATCCTTAATAACTCAAGCATTTTTCGAGGAAATTAATCGGAAACCGAATCGGCCTCCTCTGATTCCAATTCTACTTTTGAAGGAATTGGCAACTGAACCCAAAAAAAGTCCGATTTTCTCAAATAGGATCCGATTCTTAGAACAATGTAACTAATGTAACAAGTTCCCAAGAATGAAATGAGACCAAAAAATTGGTGGGGTTCCACGTGAAAAGTAGAAATAATAATCCTACATCGGATGTGTGAAGACTTATAAATACTTAGACAATCTCTCCATAACAACTAACTTTTAAGGATTAGTTCTATTCAAAGCATGACACCTGTCTCTCTCTCTCTCTCTTAAATCTCTTTGTTCCGTCAAAGGTGGCGAAATTGTCACATGTTAGTGAATATTATCATGTATAGCTTATTCTGCTGATCAGGCTATGTTTATCCTTTTAGTTTTAATCCTCAAAGGTATCATTAAGCCGCTAGACCTTAAGAAAATGCCCTTTTTGACTCCTTCTGATGCTATATTTGCCATCCTATTCATATTGACTCCGTTTGTTCCGCAGAAACTTACTGAGAGGATAACTTGAATTGATATATTGTGGACAAGATATAAATTAAAGCTTGGAGGCTTAGACAAGAACCCAAGGTGTGCTGGTGTAGGAATGTATAGGGGTTCGATCTCCGATATGAATATCTGATACAATGATTGAATGAGAATTTATCAATTTTAATTGTATACTTTATTTTTTTTTTTTCAGTTTGGTTTGGTGTGTGTGTGTTGGGGGCCAGGGTTCCTTAGACTAGATGAGGTACAAGAGGTCTCTCACTTAAAACCTCTTAGGGGTTAGGTTCTATTGTAGTAACCTCAAGTTAGCTGCGCTAGCAACTATCCTCAATTGCATCTTATAGTTGTTAAAGTAGGGATCAAGGATGGCAAAGAATAGAAATAAGCCAGTCATCCCACCATTAAAATGTCATAGTTACTTTTTCTATTGTAGGTAAACCCGATAATGTTTCAGGATTCCCATCCAATCATCAATTTGAGATTCTTTCTTCACCGTGGGTAAAAGAGAACTCAATCCCTCTATATTTTTGGTAAAATCGGTTAATCATCATTTTAAGGGAGTAAGATTCACTCACACCATATTTCTAGACCCCCTCTCATCACATCTTAAATCTATAACTATCATGTGGGGATTTAATAATAATAATAATAATAATAATAATATTAATGAACATATTTTCCACATCATCTTTAATTGATCAATGTAGCATCCTAATTAGTAATTATAGAGATTTAAAAGAAGTTCTCGCTGAAAATTTTATCAAGTGAAATTAAGAGAACCATTGAAAAATTAAGGGAGAAAATCCATACGTAGTGGGTTATATAATTGAATAGATGATCACATTTGATGGATGGCCTATCAAAGGGTCCCAACTATATCCAATCTTGCCAACTGATTTGAATCGGTTGACTCATTTGGGATTTCTAAGATTCAGGCCGATTCCAACCAATTCAAAATTGGTTTTGACCAATTTTGACTGAATCAAAATTAGAATCAACGAAGCCCTATTCAATTGCTGATTCTACTTGCTTGAACCTTGGTTTTGAATCAATATGTGATGAATTGTTGTTTGCATGGTTTCAAATATTAGGATTGGACCAGTTGATCATTAGGATCTCTAGATGATGAGCTCTAGTTGATACTTAGGATCAGACTGGATCATTCGATTTCGATTGTGATTGGATCAGGATCCCCAATGGCTGATCCAAACCAACTACGTTTAAAAACTTTGTTGTGATCTACATGTTGTTGGAGGCTCCACTCCAAAACTTCAAGGCTCCTCAAGTATATGAAGACACTAAGGACTTGAATAAACCAATATAAAACTATAACTCTCTAAGTTTCAACATCTTAATATTTCACACCACAGATAGTTCCAGCATATCTGGCTTTACATGTGAATATACAACTTAAGGAGGGACACAAATAGATCTGAGCTCTATGTTGAACATGATAAATATAAAAAAAAGAACAGAGAAGAAGAAAGCACAAAGGTCACATGGTTTGGCCAAAGCCTACGGCTATGTTTCTCAATCTTATTACACTACATAATATGGACCGAATATTCCTTCAGGTCTGGATGGCATGGAAAAGGAATTGGAAATAGTGAAGGGTATTATCGACTTCATACAATAGGGAGATGGAGTATTTAGGACCCTTAGATTCTGGGTGTTTCTTTCATCATGGGTTGCAGATCGAAAACTTTTTCCACGTTATATAGATCTCTTCACTGACCTCACCTCTTTCTCCCTGGTGGTTCACGGTATAACCCGACCCAATACCTCTAAACACATGTGTTTTAAAATATTGCATCAGAATAGGCATGAGGTTCCAATCCCAAATCTTTAATTTTGAATAATCCTGGATACAACCCCCCCTTCCCAGCCTCCCCTCCCCAAGTGGGCCATGCCACAATATGCATTGTGACGTAAAGTACTCTCTTTCGCATATATGCGCCAAAACCTGGTTCTGACGTCCTTTTTACCTGTGTCATCCCTCCTTCTATTCTTAGAGCTTGGGTTTCTAAGATCACTTCTTTATTTTTCCCAAAACTGTTTTTAGAGAATGGAAAAGAAAAATAAAAAGAAAAATAAAACCACTCTCTGACGGAATTCTCTTCTGTTAAATTTTCTACTTCTTCTTATTCTTCTTTTTTCTTAAAGGGTAATAAGAAGGGAGACGTGGAAAGTCAAAGCGTCAAACTTCAAAAACCTCAAACTTACCATCAGTTTAATTAATTAATAATAATCTAGTGTTTAGTGCTGTGCTTATGGTTTAATTTAGTCTTCTTAGCTGCGTGTTTTCTCACATGCCACCTGTTTAATAATTTTCAATCTATTCCCATCTCTTCTATCCCTCTTTCTATAAAAGGCCCAAACTTCATTCTCTATCTCTTCAACTTAATCCAATCAATCTTTCTATCGTCTCTCTCTCTCTCTCTCTCCTTTCCTCTGTATTAATAACAGCTCTTCTAAGTTCTAATCAAACTCGTGCTCGATCTCCCAATCAATCAAACTCTCCATATTCGAGAAATGGACGTTAATGGTATACTTTGCAGCTCTGCAACTCAAAGTGACGAAGATATGATGGACCTCAGGAGAGGTCCATGGACTGTTGAAGAAGATCTCATACTCATCAATTACATAGCTAATCATGGTGAAGGTCGCTGGAATTCCCTCGCTCGTTACGCAGGTAACACAACACTAATTTCCAATTCTTCTTAGTTTTCCTGTTTAACTTTGATTTTTTCAGAACTGGGTTTTGTGAAAAGAGATTCCAGAGAGCCAAAACCCATAAATTTTTTATTTTTTTTCTTCCTTTCTTGGATATTGAAGAAGCAGCTTTTTGGGTAAACCCAAGATAATTAATGGGTTTAAGAAAACAACATTGATAAATAAAATATGAGCAAGTGGGTTCTCTGGAAACTTTACCAAAACCCCTGTAAGCAACCTTTTTTGTCTTTCTTGAGTTGTGGAATTCTCAATTCTGATGAAATTAATGAATGAATCGAAACAGGTCTGAAAAGAACTGGGAAAAGCTGTAGATTGAGATGGTTAAACTACCTGCGACCAGATGTTCGACGTGGAAACATCACCCTTGAAGAACAACTATTAATCTTGGAACTTCATTCTCGCTGGGGGAATCGGTATAATCTCATAAAACTTTCCAATTACTCTCCACCTCTGTTATAAGTTACAGAGTTGTTTGATTTTAATCTTATTTACCCTTTTTTGATTAATTATAGGTGGTCAAAAATCGCTCAACACTTGCCTGGAAGAACAGATAACGAGATAAAGAATTACTGGAGAACAAGAGTTCAGAAACACGCAAAACAACTCCAATGTGACGTGAACAGCAAACGATTCAAAGACACTATGCGTTTAGTATGGATGCCAAGGTTGGTTGAGAGAATCAGAGCAGCAGCGGCCTCAGCTTCTTCAACTTCGACCAACTCTACCATCACTACTCAACACATCACAAACAATCCCAAGTTTCCTAACAATTTCGTCACAGGACAGATCTTGCCCACGTCGAGAAACGAAGAATTTGGGGTTGTGGCACAGTTTAACCCAAGTTTCACACCGGAGGAGAATTCCAGCAGCGGCGCCGCTTCTTCAGACTTGTTTGGAACTCAAGTTTCTCCGGTTTCAGACCTAACCACAGATTACTACAACTTTCCGCCCACCAATTGCAGTGATGGATTCCAATCAGGATCGATGCAGGGCAGCTATGCAGATTGTTTAACTAGCCCAATTGCGTACTTCAATCATGGGTTGGATTTCCAAGCAATTGAACAGAACAGCAGCAGCAGCAACAATAATGTCTGGTTAGATGGTGGAGACGTATCAGAGAATTTGTGGAATGGAGATGACATTTGGTTTTACAGCAGTAGCTAATCACCAAGAAGGATCTGAGTTTGGACGATTTAGATTATTAGAAGAAGAAAAAGGAAAGAAAAATCCAATTAAAGAAAGAGAATTAATCTTTCAATTGGTCAAGAACAACAACAGTTACTGTTTATTATTATTTTTTTCTTTTTCTTTTTTTCCAATTTTTTTTTGGGGGTGTTTGGTTTTGTTGGGAGAAGGGGAACTATATATGTACGTTGAGGTTACCCCATCTCATTCTTTTAATTTGACTTTGTAACATTTTAGATCAAATTTGTTCTGCAATTAGAACTTTAAAATTGTTCTTTTATTTATAGTTCAAGTTGTGAATAATAATTAAATCCACTATCTTTCACTTCTGTCTCTTTTAATCTAGACAATGGAATTCTTCTGAAACTACATAGCCCATTTGGGTCTGAACCGGCCAGATTAAAAACAATTTGCTCTATGAATTAGAAAGCAGAGTGACAATGATTGACATATGGTGCAAGCCCATTAATCCAAGTTTACTCTAATCAGCAATTAATTAAGGATGGTTACATAGACTACAAGAAGAGTAAATTATCTTGATCGTTTCTATTTTGATATGGTAATCTGGTCAATTTTCGGTTCGATGGTTTATTCAGCAATTCTGGTCTGATCCATTTATTGGAGATCATGATTAAATGCACTTAATTAATATATTTAGTGCCTTGGGACACTTCTCCTATAAACTAAACTAAGTTTTTCAGTTAAAAATGTGATATGTTTTTTTAATAGCTTATGGGGTGGTAATGGATAACAGAATTTAAAAAAAAAAAAAAAAAAACTCTCTCATTCTGTCTAAGAAATAAATGAGGGAAAAAGGAATTGGAGGTGTCCGCTCCAATTCCTCCAATTCCTCACATGGGGGCGGAAATGATCACCCTATCCCTTGCCCGAAAACACTGCTCAAGGTGAGGTCCACTCCCCCTTATTAGAAGAATTGGAGGTGCCCATGAATTGGAGGTGATAATTATTCAGCTAGTCCCTCTTAGAATGAATTTGATTAACCCAAATGGAGTATTTGGGGTTCCAAATTGTGAGAAAGTGAGATGAGGAATGTTTCCTTTATGAACATGCTGAATGGTTTGCTACTCCCTTGGGAGAACTATGTTAGGAGCTTAATCGGGGGTTCAAGTCTCTTTAGCGACACTAAGTCCACATTTACTTGCTTTCCAAGAAGTAGAACCCATGTGGGTACCATATTGATCCCTTGTGGGTCTTCTCTTGTCTCCTTGTGGGGCCTTGATGGCTAATAGGTCCATGACAACTGCACCCAAACAAAAAAAAGAAGTTAACTTCCTAGATTGTTGGAGGATTTTAGATATATTCAAATATAGATTACCTTTTTTTTTTCCCCTTTATTGAGACACATTTCATAAAATTATGTTTATCTTTCTTAAACCCCATAAAAAACATGATATAAGAATTTGAGGAGTTTAAGGTTTTCTTTAAATTCTTAGTCCGCATGACTATATTTGTCATGGTAGGTTAGATGAAGCTAAAAAACCCGGTAAAAAATTAAGAAAGATCTGATACTAGATTTAATTCGACCACGAAATTTGACATATGGCGAATCTATATCATGTGCCATCTATCCAACAGTCAGAACTAACACAACACCTTTCTATGTGGTCTATGTAGGGGCTTTAGTCTAGGTATTGTCCCACCCATTATACTAGGAGATTTTTTGCCTTAATTTTTAAAAGAACTAAAACTATTTATTTGCTTATGGAACTAATTGAAAGATTTAGAGAATGTAAGAAGAATCTTCATATCATCTTTATTGAATTAAAAAAAACAAATTATGATAGAATCCCTAGAGAGTTAATGTGGAAATATTAGAGAAGAAAAGTGTTTCTAGTAAATGTGGACATAGTTAAAAAAAAATGTATCATATTGTAATGACTAGTGTAAGAACCAGGGGAGGGGCAGGTTAATGAATTTTTAATTACAATTGGATTATATAAGGATCAAATTTAAACCCATATTTGTTTACACTAATCATAAATGAGTTGGATAGAGACATTCATGATCAGAACCATTGATGTAAGCCTTTTGTTGATGATATTGTTTTGGTGAATGAAACAAAAGCAATTATAAATGCAATTAAATTAGAGATCAACCTTGGGATTAAATTTTTTTAAGATAATTAGAACAAAAACATATCATATGGTGTGTAACTTTTGTAACAATACGATTGAAAGTGAGGTGTGGTGAAAATTGATGATAGAGAGATACGACAAAGAGAAATTTTAGGTATTTAAGTTCAGTCTAAATAAAGAAAGACAAATAGACGATGATGTTGCACAAATAATCAAAATAGAATGGTTGAAGTGGTGGTTATAGCTGGAGTCTTGTGTGTCATAATCCTTTACATCTCGAAGGAAAATTTTATAGAACGGTTATATGACCTGTAACAATGTATAGACCAGTGAAAAACATGTAAATAAATTTAATGTAGTTAAAATGAGGTCATTGAGATGGATGAGTGATCAAACTGTAAAGATAAAATAAGGAACAAGCAAATTTGAGCTAATTTTAAGTATGGCTAGTGGGGTGGCAGACATCCTTGCTAAAGAAGCGGCTACTCATAGAACCTCTGAAGCTTTTTCGAATCTCCTTTATCATGTGTGAAACGAGTTGATTCGGAACACTCAATCCTATCCAAGATATCGTTTTGATTATTAGTTCTTGTTAGTTTGTTTTAGGGATTTGGTTTCCTACTAATGGCAATGCCGAAGGTAGGATCCCAAATTTCTTTTGGGATACTTTTTGCATTCATCTAGTTATGCTTAGACGTTAAATCTGTAAATTCTTCTCTTTTTTTTTCTTTCTCTTATTATATTCTTGATGGCCTTTAGCCCAAAAAAAGGTATCAAGTATAGTTTTGAATAGAGCTGGTTGGAGAAAAAAAAATTCCAATCCATTTAGTTGGAATAAGCAGGCTAAGTTGAGTTGAGTTAGTAATTTTTTTAAAACAAAAATTTACTAGAATAAAAAGAGAAGCAAAGAATGATAACTAACTCCTAAACCGTGTATTTATTAGTTCTTAAAAAAGAAAGAAAAAGAAGCTCCCTTTCGCACGATTTTTAGAAATTTATTTTGATATTTATTATGCTCGGTCATCTATAATATGTCTTAAATCTCTATGGCTCTGTTTGTTTCGGCATAAATTTTACCTAGAAAAGTAAAATTTTCACTGTAAAAATTTTACATTTTGAGAAGTGTTCCAATGTTTGTTTTTTGATGGAAAAAAGCATTGAAAAAAATTTCAACGTATAAAATTTTTCATTTATGAAGTAAAATATACCAAGGAAAAATTTTCAAGTAAAGTTTACGTCAAAACAAACGGAGCCTATAGGTAAAAACTGTGTAAAGAAACCTTATTAATCAGATTCTTGACTTTTTGTTTTGATAGTGCATGCAAGTTTCCTTTTACACAATTTTTGCCTATAAATAAATAGAACTTAATTTAAGAAAGTGAAAACTTTCCCACTACGTTTAGTGTACAATTTTCTCTTATGTGAGATTTTATATTATTTTCACTTGGTTACATTAAATATGTGTATCCCATGTGAATGATACTTTTTTCAAAACCACCATTAATATTTCTTTTATTTTCTTCCCCGCACTCGCATTGTGGAAAACCCTCTCCAAAATAAGACAAAATTTTAATTTTATTAAGGTCTAATGTGTTTTGATGTTTAAAAAAAAAATTTTCTTTGGGGGGGGGGGGGAATAATTCAGATAAGATATTTTACCATGTGAAAAGGTTAATATCTACTATAATATTAAAGTGTAAATAATGCATTCCAAACAATGCCTGTGTGTACATACATACCATGACTTGTGTTGTCTATATAAATCCTTATTTTGAAAACATGGTGCATACCAAGTTACTCTCATGGGTTAGAAGATTGGAAACAAACAATTGATTATTTTATGCTAAAAGTTGATTAAGGAATTTAAATATGCATTGAGACGTGTTTTGGGGGTTGATTCTGATATGATTGAAGAAGGAGACCTTAGGTTTATTCGTAAATATATTCCTTGAGATTCCGCATTAAAAAAAAAAAGAGAATATTTTCACTACCAATAATGTAAGAGGAATCACCTATCCTACACCAATCATGACATGAGGAGAGGTTTTCCAAAAAAGGGCCCATATGCCTGATATATATACACAATGAGGGAAAAGAATGCTATCTGATTGCGAGGTTCATGTGGCTCCTGTGCGGCTGTGTCTAGACACAAAAATATACGTAAGTACTATGTTACCTCTATGGAAAGGTAGAAATCCTGTCTAGGGCAATGCTTGTGTGTGCGCTCCTATTGGCGAACGCGTGCTTGCAAGCTCTAGAGGCCCAACTAGCGATTTCTTTCCCATATACGTTATTGATAAAATGTTTCAACAAACCAAGGCACTGATGAGTGGTAAAACGGTTCGATCGGCCAGATATGGTCGACTTGTAATTGCATCGATTAATACAAATATCAATCTACCAATACCAATACCAATACCAATACCAATACCGATACCTAAGACCTAGGTGGGAGCATCCCTACATTGCCGTGGTGAGGAATTTTTTTCCTCTTAAATGGCAAAAAAAAATGTAAAAGTGGAAAGGGGGAGGGGTGGGAGATGAGTAAAATAAAACAAGAATCTAAGCAAGCAAAGTGCGAGTAAAGATATTGGAAACCGAAGGAAAACGTGATATGGAAGAGAGAGTGGAAAAGATTGGAAAAACAACAAAAAAAGGAGGTGGGGGAAGAGAAGTAATGGCGGCGGAATCTATGTTTGTGGCCGCGTGCCGCTTTCCAAAGCCTCCAAAGTGGTCCCCACCGTAGAAGAAGTTAAGATCACAACGTGTCACCGTTAAAAAATTGAGATTATGGTTTAGGCTTCCTCGACTGAAGCACTGACAGCCGCAACGGTTGAACTGCAAAAGAGTTTGATGAGTTCACCAAAAAAAAAAAAGTCGTGAATTTCTTTCGTTGCCACGTCAACTTTCTAACGAAAAGAAATCATTAGAGAAAAGAATTTAAAAAACAACTGGCATCCACCAGTACTCGAAGACTCGGCTTTCAGGTCTTCGACACGTCACTATGACGTTAGGGTTTTGTATTGTATTTATTCTCTTTTTTAAATTCTTCAACGCTCCGTCGGTGATTGGGTAAGTGGGCCCCCTTCCCTTTCGATGTTTTCTAGATCTTGTAACCACCGTCAACTCATTGGGCCCTCATACCTCCATCCGGCCCAAGCCCAACAACAACTTACCAGACGGCTACAGTCTAGAGGTGTCAAAAGTTTAACCGCATTGGTTGGCTCAACCTGAATGGATCGGTTTAAACTTGAGATTGGTCTGACCATTGATAAACTGATTAGCCCATTTATGGACCGGACCGTTCATAGTATGATTACTCAATTAGTTCTCTATACGTAAAGCCCGACTATAGTAATGTGTTTAGGCCTGACCTATTAAACCAGACCGTTTAAACAGACCAGATCGGACCGGTTGGTACCCTTACCGACAGAGACGTGTCATAACACGCGTCTTTCGCACATGGTTGAGTTTGGTTGGTGACAGTGGATTCTGAAACCGTTAGCATTCTACAGTAAAGTAAAGTTCATTAGAACATATGACACGCTACCTTCATTAGTTACTGAATAGTCAGTGTCACAGTGTCACAGTCAGTGTCACAGTCACGGTGATCACAGTCATCGTCATGGTCATCGGGGGAGCTGTTGAGAACAGTGATTCTAACCTAATAAAACGAAAATTGGGGGTGGAAGTTGCTTGTTAAAGCTGTAGATTGTGAGTACTGGACTGCTTAATAATGGCAACTGGTTTTTTCAATGGTTAAATTGGTTGGAATTTGGAAATTCTCATAGAGGATGGAGAAATGACCATCTTGCCCCTTCCATGTTGGATGCTTGGGCACGTATTTCCATTGACTCCAATATTGACACAGAGCCCGGCCACATGACCAAACAGCATTCTTTCAACTTAATTTTATTTTTAAGGAAAAGCAGCTATACATTGTTTGCTTATATCAACATCTTACATGTCAAGTTAATAGTAAAGAGTGAAACAATATATTTAATGAGAAAAGAAAGAGATTCATATATTTAATGAGGAGAGCCAGAGAGAAAAAAAGAGAGACTTTGACAAAGAAGTACACACTCTTGAGTAAGAGTGTGTGTACTTTCTTCTCCCTAATTTTTATGTGGCAAAGTTTCTTTGATCCACAGACTAGGTAAGTGTCTTGATTGTAACATCTAATCTTACCACGTGGAAGAAACAAATGAAAATTTTGACCTTTAGATAGCTACCTAAGAGATAGCCTCAATATAGTGGGACTTAACATAGGTAGGTCCATCAGTGAGTAAAGATTTTTTTTTTTATATATTTACTTTAACATTTTTTGATATGCATTCCCATGTATGTCCATACACACATACTCGAAGTCCAAGCATTGAGCTCCTCTCCAGGGAGTGCCTAGGGGGGCATCCAATAGTTGGGCTGCGTTGCACACATCCCCACGGCTGACTGGTGTGCGGCACAACCCAACCGTTGGATGCCCCCTAGGCACTCCCTGCAGAGGAACCGGATCCAAAAGTCCAACCATTATTGGATCACTTCTAAATTTTCAATACTTTGTTTCAACGGCAAAACTCCATTTAGGTTGAAACTTGACAATTCACACGTTAGCAAGAGATCTTGGGGTTTACGTGTCTGCAAAAATTTAACCCAATCTAATCTGTCATATGACAAAAGTAGGCACCCGACCATGGCTTGGTTATATGGAGTGTTAGTTGTTTTTTTTTGTAGTTATGGACATTAAACAATACTAAATCTTGTTTTGCCTCAACTATTAGGTCAAATTATTGGGAACTAATATGACAAACACATAACCCACAAAAATGAAAACAGATGAGTGTAGTCATATCTGGACCAACTACAATTGGAAAATATAGCATAGAAGAGAATGACATGAATGTGCATTTTTATTTTGATTCCCTTTTTAACTATTTTGGGTTAATTTGATTGGTGTCTCTTATTTGTTGTTTTGTCTTCCTTGCTTGCATTAGAGGTTATAATGAAAGAAACTGAATAAAATGCCTCTTATGAACTAACAAACACCACACTCACATGTGCTATACAACAATAAAAGCTTGCCCCAATTTTCATCTTTCTCAAATCTCAATTTCTAGGTCATTACTTGAAATAATTAGTAGATCTTTCCTGCCCGGAACAAATTATGTTCATGCTCAACTTGGGTTTCTGCTTTAAGTAAAGATCATTTTTTTTTTCTCTCTTTGGGTGAGAGAAGAAGGGGGGGAGAGGTGAGTTGGGGGGGGGGGGTGGTTTCTCATGTCATTGAAACTAAGGTTGGTGACTTGGTGTGTTAGGTTTTAAGAAGACATAACTAAGCTAAGCAGAACAAGTCTTCTAAGCAATTAAAAGTAGAGAAGAAGAGGAACCACATGAATGCTAGTGGTGTGAGGTACCCTATTTCAATACCTAACTTGGATGATTGGATTGAAAATTTTTATGCTTAATTGCTGGATTTTGATTGGATAAACAGTACTTAAACATGTACTTTTGAACTTAATGCATCCTTCTTTTTTTTTATTTTATCAACTATTACAATGATTCAGTAATATTTTACATTTAGAAACTGATAAGTATGATCAATTCAAAAAACTGTGATTAATTGTGACTGTTACGCCCCCGCGATCCACGGTGATGAAACTATCTTGACTTAACTAAACATTCACTTTTCTGCTTTCTTACATTGATTTTCTTATATTAAACTTTGTATTTCATATTGCTAATCATAACTTCTTTGATGGTTATCCATCACCTTCTTTGCTTTTCTCTTTATAATACACAATTATGGATATGTTAATGGGAAATGGTGCATTCCAAGTCACTGTTTATAAGAATGGATGAGATGAGAAATTTGAGTTTGCAGAGTTTCAATCCCAAGGTTAGGCATGGATGGGGATTGATCTTGATTGTTGCTAATCAAGAAGAGAGAGATACAAAGAAAAGATAAACCAATGGTAAATACCATTATCTCAGTAAAAATTAAGAGAAATATACAGTTAATTTTTTTGTTTTGTGGTTAATTTGTTTGGGTCTTATTACTTATGACAGAGGAAGAAGAAGCCCACAGTTCTCTGTTTGGACATTTGAGAATAAAACTGCTAGCAATGTTAATTGTGATTAATTAACATAAGATATGATTGGACTGTATAGTCCCAAATTATGAAGTCTTGTCTCTCATTTTACAAACCTGTTTCCCATGATAAATAGGAATTCAAAAAAAAGGAAGGGAGAGGGTTCTCCGAGCAAGCGGGATAGCCTAAGCCCTTTTGTAAAGATTTTTTTTCTCTCCTCAAAAGAATTGATAAAAAAAACCATGTGAAGAGGCGTAGATTATGCCGCCTTCTCAGAGAGTTTTTTTTTTTTTTTTTTTTTTTTTTTGTGCTTGGGAACATGGTAGATTAGTTGATACGGTCTATATCGGACACTTTTGCCCTCATTTGGGGGTTGAGGGTGAGGTTGGATACACTTTTTTGGACCATTTTGTCCTCAATACAGACCGATACACCATTACCGTATCGGTCAGATATGGGGGTACCAATACCGATATGTATCATTTTGATACTACCAATATGATACTGGTACCTTGAACCATGATTTTAGAAAACGGTATCGAATCGGACGTATCGGTATCAACTATGTTTGATATTGATACATGCCCAATCTGGTATCAGTGGAACAATTCTAAGGCTAAATCTATCCAAATAAATGATCTTTCTATTGAAATTGAGAGCAAATCGGCCTGATTCGGCCTGATTCTTCAATTCGTATCAGCATCAGCCGGTCTCGATACCCTTTTTTGTTTTTAAACCATGCCTTGAACCGTGCTTGGGAAGGTTTGAAACTATAGCTAATGGCAACCACTTATAAGTTACTTACAGCTTACAAGGTGCAACTAGAATATGGTCAATTGTACATGAGAGTAAAAAAGCTCAATTACATGAAAAGCAGTAAGTGGTCAAATGTGCAACAGAAAAAGATCAAAAGCCCTTATATGAAAGATAAGAAGAGAGCTGATGGCAAATTTTTTTTTATTTTTGGCCACTTTGAGGTAAATTTTCTTTAAACAGGGATTTAAGTTAGACGAATTGAAGAGTAAGAGTTGAATCACATCTGGTAATCGACAGAGAGACACAAAGGCATAAAGGCTTGCAACTAGTTTAGTATTGACTCCATGAAGAACTTTCTACTAAAAAAGTTATGGAATCAATTAGTGGAGCTTCTAATTCAGAGTGCTTAGTACTAATATTGTTATTAAGGCGACTAATGTTTGTTGCGACGACGTCGCCGCATTAATTAATATTATATATTATGGTAACCAAAGAATTGATTCAGAAGGAATGGCAGCCTGATTTAGTGAGGCCTTGACCATAACTCAAAAACATTAGAGCAATATTAAAAACAGAAAATACACATTATAGAGGAGAAAGAGAAACAAAGAATGAGTCAAAACAACTAAATTTTACTATTAATAAATTTTGATCTTTATGAAACTAAAGGAGGAAGTGGTATTTGGTGAAGGTGCTGTGCTTCAAGATGGAATCACTGCTTACGTTTTGAGATGCTGTCCTGTGTCCTGTCCAGTGTGAAAAGCTTTGACACAAAGGTAATGTTTGACTTGAAGAAACTCAATAGAATTTGGCTTCTCAAGTTAATGTTTGACTTGAAGAAGCTCAATAGAATTTGGCTTCTCAAGGTAATGTTTGACTTGTGAAGAAGCTGAAGCTCTCTCTATAGAAATTGGCTTTCGTTGACAAACATATATAAGAACTATCTTAAAAGTTATTTTGATCTGTTCTAACAATGTGAAAACCTGCTAGTTGCAAGAACCACCACCACCTCTACCACCACTTGTAAATTAATGTACTAGAAAAAGATAGAGGTTGGTGTTTGAACATTTTAAGAAGGGGAATCGTAAGTGGAGAACAGTTGCATAAAGCTATTTGGGTGTTTAATATGGATCAAGTCGAGCAAAACTTTTCTCTTCCTCATAAACTTGACAAAGGAGTTCCTAGCAAAGACTTAAGCCAATTGTGAGAAAACCCAATTACAAGTCCAAGGTTTAAGTCAGCCACTACCCATCAAACAAATCTCTCACGGAATAGATTCTGAATCTAAAATGTATTGTGAAACAAGAAAATAAAAAAGAATTGAGTTTTAGAATATATTCTAGACCCAGAATGTATTCTAAAAATACATATCAAACTCAATTTAGGTCTTTTATTGAAGAATTGCAACATCAGCTTTTTGGCTGCGAAGGAAATGGCTGTGATGAGCACAGTTCAATGTATCGGTATTGTATTAGCCCGTATCGGTATTGGTAGTATTTGATACTGATATCATAACAGTGGTATCAGTACAGGAGAGGGTAAAATGGTCCAGAACAGGGGCCTTGGGGTCACCAAGCTATTCTTAGCTGGGGATCCATCAGAGAACCTGCATCCTTATTCTTCTAGATTTTAAAGGGGAAAAAATAGAAACTCAAAAGCCTAGAACTGCCCATATTAAAAGAAATTTAAGCTATGTTTCGTATGCATTCTCAGAATAGATTCTGGGTCTAGAACACATTCTGAAGTGAGAAAATAGAGAAGAATTGAGTTTCAGAATGCGATCTAGACACAATCTATTTCTAGAATGCATACCAAACACAGCATTAATTTCTTCTAGCCTATAGAGTACTGCCAGATACATCCAGATGATTCCTCCAGTTAAAGGGTAGACCCACCCCCGCTTTTGTTGCACCTGCGCATGCTAATCCGCATAACATGATATCCAATAACTTAAGTACTGTAAATTTTCATGCAATTTAGTGCCCTATAAGATGCTAAATCATCATATTATCAGATCATTGTTTTAGTTAGTCACAAGGGTTTATTATAATATAGAACAAGTACACACTTCTTCTCTGAAAAGTAGTCAAGCATAAGAAGTTATCAATGAATGTAGTATTGCACAAATTTGATAGTGAATACAAAAGCTAAAAATTTATATATTTTAGTATCAACAATAAACAGGAAAACCAACAAAAAAGAAAGTAAATCAAGAAAGTGAATCATACTTGCTTCCTTCTAGAATGCGACAACATGGACAGCATCTATGGTTTTGACAACAATATAACAACTAGGTTGCTGAGTCAGCAAGAGAGTTGCACAGTTAAGCATAAAGACTTGTCCTCTGAACTCTTAGCGACTGTAAAGTGTAGTAGTACAATGAATCCCATAGATATTTGCCTCATTCATACTTAGCATGAAACAAAGAATCATATCTGAATCCAGACAAGCATTAAGAAGCAGCAGCAGATCCTGGAAGCACACCTTAAATGAGAGTGGATTTATGACCTTACATCATACTCTCCTGCTCGTGTGAGAGCTCGGAAACCTTTGTATGGGGGACTTGGTAAGTTCTTGAGATCTAGTTTATCGATTTGCAAGCCTGAGAGAGCAACACCCATGATTTTGAAATCAACCCGAAATGTTGGAAAAACATGCAACCGTTCCAAACCCGACTCCAGCACTAAGGTTCCAGACATAGATGGGGCTTTATCTTTTGGAATCCGCCCGATGGACCAGGAACAGGTCTGCAGGAATATTAAAAAGAATAGATAAAATCTGTACCAGGAAAACGTATCACACATGATTTAAGTTGTCTTGAACGATTTCTTGAATCCTCCATGTCATATGCATATACTTAAATTTTAACCTGAACTCCTGAAGAGCTATAAAGCTAAACTCAATTCACTAAGACTAAATCAAACCAAAGGGGATTGGCAATGCGAATACTGTTCCATCCCTCTAGTTTATTAATTTAAAATGAGGAGACATAATTGCATTATAATAGGAGGGATGGAAGAAGTACTCCATCCAACCTTTTGTCATGCACATGAAACATGTGCAGGAAGACTCAGAAAATCGCCAATCCAACAAGATCTTCAGAAGAGGAGTAATTAAAGAAGAGACAGTGACAATGGCTACCTCTTGTCTTACCAACCACATCACAGACTAAGTAGCCATCCATGTCTCACAGGCTATGGGAAGAGTTAGGAAGGAATTTCCAATCTTGCAATAGTCTCTTCTGTTCCTAATGGTAAACTCACATTAAAGTCCAATGAAACGTACCACAATGTTCAGCAAGGATTACAGCAACCTCCACACACAGATCAATTTGTTTACCTTGTCAGCGAGGATGTTCACTGTTCCATGATTTGAAGTCAAATCTGCTGAAGCAACACAAGGAGGCAACTCAAAATGCACTGTCACAGTGTCGATTGTCTTCCCAGGATCATCCCGTATTCCAACTAATACACTGAGACGACATGTTCCAGCATCTGACGTCAACTGAGGTCTTACATATAGAGGAGTGTGTTTCAACTTCTTAATCCTGTAACAGTAGAGATGTAACTACGGAGCTGGATAGGCAGATAAAACAGAATACACTTTTACACTATTGTATATACCTGTAACTCATGAGCTTAAACTGCCCATCAGGAGGCACAAAAGACAGAATTTGATTTGATTCCCATGGTCGAAATCTAACACAAGGATGAAATCTCACATCATTCAGAATAGATGGATTAGCAAATGAGAGAGTCAAATCTGGAAGACCTGAGAGATGGGAGTTCACTTGAACTTCACCATATATTTCACATTTCACAAGGATGCCATCCCTGAATAGCATAAGAAAATCAAGAAATTTAATTAGCAATATAACCAAAAAAACACTCCTTACAAACACATAATATGTGCTTCATAATTCTAATGGCATGCCAGTGTTATTACAGGAAAATAGATCAAAAAACTAATTCCCCATTTGATTTTTTGAAGAATGGAAACAACAATCCTACGTGCGTGGATGCACCTGACCTCATAAAAATTGATAAAGACATATAACTGAAGATTATAAACTTGAAGGGTTTGGATGAATGAACCAATAGTCATAAAAAAGAAAAATAGGAAAATGTAGTTCATCCAGCATGTGAAACACCGAGTAAATAATCAGAACTTCAAACATCCTCTTTACCAATGAGAAGATCATGACAAACAAAATTAGATGATAAAGCATATTCTGGACAGAAATGCATGTTTAATCAAATGACCATTGACAGTAGAACAGATTACTAATAAGGATCACATTGGAAAGCTTGACATGTATTTAACAATTCAAGGAAGAACTAAAACATAGGGAAAGACTAGTGCTAAACATGAGTTGCGGTTAGATTGTTAGGCCCTAGTGATAACACCATTAACAGTCAACAAACAACTTCAAGGTGTAATCAAGAGAAAAACAATGAATAACTACTACTGCTAATAGACAACTGGTTAGATGTTGTCTAAGTAAAAATATGACACTTTTTGCATGTTCCATGGATAACTACTTCTGATGGATAACTGGTTAGATGTTGTCTAATTAAATGTCTGCACTTTGCTTCCTTGTGCATGAATTCGAAAAATCATCAATGAAGAAGGTGGTTTGAGGAAGAAAAAAAAATTGTTGACAAGTTCTCCCCAATAAGAAATTTGTATTTTATTCTATATTAATCTTGTTGCTTGACTGGTTCACTGTAGAGGAACAGCTATGGGACAAACTTCAACTTGAAACAATAGGAAGTTCCCAATAAAATAATCCTTCAATAGTCTGAACTTAATTGGATCTGAATTTCAACGCAATATAAAACATCCAAATTGCTAAAGAGATGGAGAAACAAGAACTTTATAAAAATGCAACATATGGACCTGCTTATGATTGCATCCATTTCCTCAACAAGATCGACATAGACTTCATTGCTTGTATGCTTCAGGTCTGCTGTTCTCCAAGGGACACAAGATGCTGTTGCACCTGGAAGGGTGTTGCTCACATTGGAACTGTTACCAGTCACAACACTCAACACTTTGCTAACAATATTTGGGGGAGCTATCATCTCCCTTAAGATGTTTGGTTCTGTTGTGAGAGGGAAACCATTGTCTATCATCTCATCAAGAAGCTGCAAGATGAACCAAATAAACCTGTCATTATTCTATATCTCAAGCAGATTGAAACAATTCAGGGAAACTTATATGGTCAAAACAAACACCAACGTATAATCGTGAAAGGCCTTTTCTAACAGATAAACCAATCAGCAAACATTTCTTTATGAATAGAAAATTTTGTATATGATTAAAACAACTGCACTGATGATGATAATACAATAATAGTGATAACAATAACAACAGAAAAAGAATAACAAGAATCCAAGTCGTGTGCCACATAATATGATCGAAGGCCAAAGTGGAAGTCACTAGGTAGACCTAAAAAGCCTGAGATCGAACATGTAGAAGATGTGTACCAGCAATCCAAAAATTGATTTTCCAGTCAACTACACTCAACTGCTTCATACAAACCCCACCCCCCACACTTCTCCCCCTGCCCCGGTGGTTTGGGTGTAAGAACAAGAGAAAATAATTCAACTGATACTGAAACATTGCACATCCAGAAGAAGACTGTACCTACATATAAAGGCCTTGTTGGGAAGATGCTATGAGAAACCACTTCCCCAAGAGTAAAGATCGATCAGAAGTGCTCCTTTTTCTGTCTTTTTATACATGTCTACTTACATAGTGTCAATAACTGAAGAAAAAGAAGAAGAGGAATCGAGAGAAAGAGGAGAGGAGAAGATGCGCAACTTGGGAGTTACACGATATGTGTAATCTCCCTCTAAACTTAATTATATTCAAGTGGTAAGGGCAAAACAAGAAAAACGTAATAATAAATAAGCAATAAAGCTAGACAGAACTACCCTTTCTCACCTATCTCGATATTAGCCTAAGGAGCTAATATCAAGCTCACACCATTCACGAAAACACATAGTAGGGGGTGGGGGAAGAGAGAGAAGGACCTTAACGCACTGCCTTGATTGTAAGATATGAATCCATAAGAATATATGATGGATAGTTGGATACATGTAAGCAGATAAGCCTAGCAATTCAGCACAGATGAAGCACACTTTTCCCACCAAGATTCAATTATCATGCTGCATCTTCGTGCAAATTAATCTATAGAAGCTACAATAAGCAACCAAAGAAGACACACTCAAATACCTCATAAACAATAACAAAGTTGTCCTTGATTAGATCTTCATTCAAGCCTCCAAGATAATCTACAAGGACATCTGCCACTCTACAAAGAAACTTGAAACAAACAAAACATAGGTCAGTGAGTATTTCATTATCCTTCCAAGGGCATATAATGGTGATGAACTGTATCAATAATGCAGAGTCTGCCTACTAACTCTTCCACTCCCTGACAATTTAGAATAAAGCTTTAAATAAGTTTTCAAGGAGCAAAAAAGTGCAAATTTCAATAGTAGCTGTAGCCTAAATGCAAATTTCAAACCCTACATTCTGCCTTGAAAGATAAATTTGCATTCTAAAACTATATGCAGCGATTGATATTCATACCAGTATAAAAGTATACCAGAGGAGAAGGTTGATATGATTCTGATGACTGTGAGCATTGGATAGGAAGACCCCTAGGACAAAGTACAATAAAATTTCAGTACCTGCTGTTCCCCCTCTAACATCTAATACAATGATTTTTGGATCAGAAGATAAGGATACTATAAGCTTGGAAACCATGAGAGGATCCTTGTAGTTGCCCAACTAGTTGAGGACCAAGAAGTAATTACTATAGAACTTCTACTAGAGGATGTGATGTAGTTCAAATTATGAAGAAGAGAAGAGGGGCTAGGAAGCCTAGCTCATCGAGCAGCCCAGTTTGGCCCCTTGTGGTTGAGCTTGGTCCACTTAATGGGCCAGACTAAAGCCCATCAATTAGTCCTTTAAAGTAATCCATGTGTGGGGGCCTATTCTCTAGTTCTATTTTGCTTATTAGTAGTTACTGCAAGTAATTCGTTTCAATTTTGGATATTTGGTAGCAATAGGCAAGTTTCTGTTGTACTAGGTTTCACTACTAATAGGGGGTGAATCAATAGTCTTAAAAAATTCCTTTCTAAAACAGTCCCAATGGTCACCAATCTCAAACACACATTCACAAGCTGCCAAGAGCTGAACCACTGGCTGGGGTACCCCATTGGCCAGCAACAATTCGTGTGTACCCCCGCCTACCACCAAGATTGGTTAGGCCTACCTGGAGTAACACACCCACTCTGTATACACCACAACACTTCAAAGAGCACTCATAACAAACCACAACACACAAATATACGTGGTTCGGCAATAAGGCTACATCCACGGTGCAATACCCATATTGGGTTTTGTATTTGTATAATACTCTCCAACTCTACAGCTACAATTATGGCTTCGGTCCTTGATCGTACAAAAAAGACAAAGGACAACTACCCCAAACACTCACAGCCCCCAACTACAAGAACCTAAATCATTTTAGGATTTTTTACAAACACTTTATGAGCAACAACTAAAAAGGGTATCACAACGGAAATAACAAAGTAAAATGGAAATCCACAATCCCCACAATGGTCAACTAGATGTATACATCATGCATCAACACAACCTACGATCTACTAATGGAAGAAAGATAAGATTTCACCTAAGTGGGGTAGCCACTTGAAGTTCTCCACTCACAAACATCACCACAAGCTCCTCCAAGCTCACACACCTCCAAAGTATTGAAATCAAGCAATCTTCAAGTCATTCCATGCATCTAAATGCATTGAGCATCAAAACAACCAAGGCTCTGACCGCGTGCCTATTGAAGAATGAGCCGGCGACTCATAGGCAGTGGCTTGGTTAAGGGAACCCACCAAAGCCGTAGCAAAAGTGAATCTTCATAAGGCAATTGTCACTGCTTATGGACCCGAACCTGGGTGATTTATCCATGACTAGGATGAAGCTTAGATGAAACTAAGTGGAGGTCCAAACCGACTGATGTTGAAGAATCAGCAGATGAGTTGTGGTTAGGGGTGAAATGCCACTCGAACCCAGAGCTAGCTGGTTCTCCTCGAAATGGGACATCTAGGGATAAAGCATTGTCACACTTCATTAGCATCGGGCCCATTTCGTGAGGGCCACGCCCATATGCATAAGGCCCACTTGATCTTCATTTTTCTTTTTCCCCCTGTCCCCCCCCCCCTTTCCTTCTTTTCGTTTTTTTTTTTGGTTAACAATATGAAGAGAACGCATCAGGTTTGGTCTTGGAATGCCATGCTTAGCAAACCATGCTAGGACCGATCTTGAAACATCATGCCATGGGTACGGTCACGGCCTCAAAGCCGACAACATTCTTTCTCCGAGAAGCCAGTTATGGAGCATAGCCAAACCTTTCGAGGGAAGTGGGTCGGGGACAACGTTTCAAAGCTGTCAAGTAAAGAACCTTTGCTGCAGGAAGAGGTGGAGGGAGCCTTGTTCGGTATCAGGCTTGGTGATGTTTCAGAAGCCAAAGTTGATGGCACAGTAGTAGAGATTAAACTCAAAGTATCACTCCCATCTCCATCATGGTCGAAAATGGACCGCATGAGTGACAAAAGATTGGTCCTTGTGGTTAAATGTCAGACCGTGAGTGCTTCTCAGGTGCTGCAATCACACAACAGCAACAGTCCTTGCCATGAGCCTTGCTACGGTTGCATCCGATGGGAAAATCCACCATGAGCAATAGCCTTGACGAGCCCAAGATTGCTTGGAAAACCTCAGCATTTTAGTGGTTGTAGGAGCAACGCGCAGACGAAAAGTTGTGTTCTCCACTCCATAGTAGCCTCATGGAAGCCAAGACAAGAGGAGCAGCAGCACGAGGTCTGGTACTATTGTGATTATCGTCATTCAATAGGAGAGACCGAGAACTTCAAGGACTTGCATGTTAGAGATCCAACCATCAGTGCTCTTCGCATGGGTACTCGAGAGCATGAGGAGACTCTCATGGGCTTGGCCACACTTTGCATACATGTTGATGAGGCATCTCAAGCCATGAAAGGCTCTTTCTCAAGGCGAAAAGCTCGATATCGTAGACCATTTCAAAGCCATGAAAGGCTCCTTCTCAAGGCCGAAAGGTTTGATCTCGAGAGAGAGAAGAGGGGAGCGGCCATCCTCATTATTTCACAGTCATGCGATGATTGTGTGCAGCCTCCTCTTCGGCGGACAAGTTGCGGCAGGAGTTACTCAAGGGCATGCAAATCTGTTTTGCCACGTTAAGTTCCGGATTGGCATGTTCATCCGTGTAGCTCGGCACACCAGAAAGAGGTGGCCGCTGCATTATCATGGTGGTTGGAGGTCGAAAGAGCATGGATTCGTCATTGGCAACTCCGGTAAGAATGGCAGTTCTTTTCTTCCTCCTTCGTAACAGAGAGCTTTGCACCCTTTGCAGCAGTCTCATTTGCAGCAAGCTTTGGTAGCATCATTTCTTTCCACATGAGATGCAAGACTTTCATGGAGTTCCCTCTCTTTCTTTGGCAGATGGTTTGTGACATAATGAACGTGGTTTCATTGCAAAAAAGTTGCTACGATCAGATGACGTGCATATAAAGCAGCAGAGAGTTTTTACGGCAGAAGATATTTACGAGACAAACTATTATATGGGGCACTAGGAAGCTTACAACGCAAAAAAAAGAGCAACTCCCCTTCAAAATAGATGAAGGGGGAGCTAGGAGGACTCCATTACTTAGATTGCCGGACAGAAAGCAAGGATTGGCCGATATTACCAGAGAGACCTCACAGATTAAGAGCTTTCGCTTGAGAGACATGGTCATATATTCGTACTGGGGAGAAATCCGCTTTGTATTAGTGCTTTGTGCGATGATTGGCTTATGGGATGGTGGGCCTTAGCTCCGGAGCCACTACTGCTAAAACCACCGGTGCTTGCCGCACCGGACATAGAGTTACTAACTAGAGTGGCCAAGGATACGTTCGTAAATAAGATTTGTAGCACTCAGCATGTGAACAGCCCATGTGAGTGTGGGGAGCCTCTAAACACCAAACTCCGAAGGATGTTGGCGGGGCCTGACTTTGATTCTCTCGAATTAAATCAAAACCAAAAGGTAAAGGCTTTTGCGGCATTAGTAGGCTCTATTATTCTCATGCTAGCATTAGCGGAATCTATTTCGATAAACGGAATACGGTTTGACATGGAATAGGGGAAAAAGAAGACAATTGAGAAATTCTGAAGCCTAGCGTCTCCTGAGAATAATACTCTTTCCCCTTAAATCCATTAGGGATCAACACTTAGGTATCGATAGGCTTTGCCGCTATCTGGGAATTACCTCAAAAATTGAACTTCTAGGCACACATGAGCTCCTCCAAGCATTCCCAATGTGTTCTTCACGAAATTCTGGAAAATCCCCAATTTGAATCACCAAACTCAAACCTAAAATGACCAAGATATGGCCAGGTAAAGATTGAAGGGAAAAACTGTAATTTTGTGGCCATTTTCATGACATTTCGAACAGGAGTACTTAAACTCCTGACGAACCGTGCATAACAAGACTGTCGGCACCTTTAAAGGCGTCATATCAAAAGATTCCCGGTGCCATAATGTTGGCCTTTGGATTTGAATCCACTGACACCTGAAAAAGTTAGTCCATTAAAGCCAATCAAATGGAATCTAGAAGACAGCACATGATGCACTGGTGCTTCGTTAAATAAAAGCTGATTCTCAGATTTCGATTTCAAGTAGCATCGTGTAGGTGCATATTTCTGCGCGGTTAATAATGGGTGGTGGAATGGAATCAAGGAATTAGTTTTTTCTCAGTAATGCACGGCTCACCATAGCCACTCTGCACCAACCAATGGCAGAGCCCGCACCTGGATCTGATGCACACGGCGGCTTGTACTCCTTACAATGCAATCTTGATTGTCGTGGCTCAATTTGAGCCAACCATTTCAAATCCCACATACTTGTCAAAATAACAACAAGAACCCTGCGCCTTTTGGAGTTATTTTTTAAACCCAGCTGACTTTTGTAAATTACAAATGAACCCCTTGTCTAAATAGGCCACTGGAAGTTAGAGTCTCAAAGAAAAAACTAAGGCATGGGAGAATAGCCTTGCCGCGCAAGGGCCATGAAGTCAGGCCCAGCATGGCCTGCCTACGAATGCGGGGGCCTTTATGGGCAAGCCACCCAGCGTGCACAGCGGCCATGCCCCTGCCTGCCGTAGAGTCCCACTGGCCTTGCTGCTTCAAATGGGCCATGAGCCCTTGCCTCCACCCAGATGCCCAAGCCATATGGCCTTGTGGCCCTATTGCCGCCCATGCGCAAGGGGCCTGACTGCCCATCCATGCACCCATGTGTGTCTCTGTTGTCCAGCAGCAACTCCAAACCTCTCCACAGGCCATGTGGCCTTGTTTCTTGCCACATCACCCTAAGAAATGCCACGGCGATGCCATATCATCAAACAACCTCAGTCCTTGGTGGGGCCCACACTCTTGTAAACACCACCATGCATACCACGCACACTCTCATTAACTCAACATACTCATCCATACAAAAACAAATGCATCAATATGCACCAAAGCATGTCGCTTATCATACCAAGGCTGCGGAAAATTTTTAAAACACCCTTGGGCATCGAACACATGCTGAAACATCCCGAAAACATTTGGAAACATTCGAAACACTCCCAACTCATCTCTAACACATCCCCATACTATCACCATGCATTTCATCATGCACACCACATGACTAATATGCTCAAAACATGAAAAATGGGACCCACATCATTAGAAATCTGAATACCATCAAAACACCTTGGAATGTGCACCGTATATGCCGTATCTCCTCCAAACTCGCAATCTTCCTAGATTTGCTCCTAAATCGTGCGACTGTACAGAAATCAACATAACTTCTCCATACAAACTCAGAATTCGGTGATTCCAGTTGTGTTGTAAAGATTACTCATCACACTACAACTCTCCAGTTCATGCCTTCTTCAGATTCTGCCAATTAACTGTTCCAAATTAGCTCCAAAGTTAACCCTTTCATGTGCGCATGTGATGCACTTTCGGAACTGCCATTAACTAAAACTCTGTTGCTTCCAGCCTCTGTCAAACATTACCAAATATCATAAAACACTACCAAACACCTCCGAATACTGTCACACATGCCCAGAAGCCTCAGTAAACAATCCAACCTGTGTATGACCTGTTTGACGAATCCAACTATGCCAACTCAACCAGTACACTGCCACAACCTCTAGAAATGTTGTCATAACACCTGTACATGTCTATACGGCCACTGGTACCCAAACAAATTGTATCACTGCCATTCCTCTGGTCACTATGCCATCTGTGTGAGTGTGTAGCTCAACTGACTGTGTTGACAACAATGACAACAACACCAGCCATAGTCCAACATTTTCTATTTAAATAGTGATGTAGATAAGTCACCTAAAGGGTTTATTTTATTGAAAAGAAGCTTTGGATTGGGTTATATATGTATTGGGACTTATTTTGTAATTGACCAATTTAATGAGCCTAAAATATGGGTAGAAAGTAGGAAAACAGGATTTACTTCATTGGTTTAGCTAAAGTCCTGTTTTGAGTCTGTTTCTTTCATTATTTTAGCTTCCTAGTCAATTTAGGATACCTTATTAGTTAAGGATAGGGTTAGGCCTTTCCTTTTTAGTGTCTAAGTCTATTTTTAAGTCTTCTGTATAAGTTTGTAAGGGAGGCCAACATTGTACACAAATTTGATTAATGAAATATTGGCTGAGCCTTTGTGAAAATCCTGAGATAGGATGGGTGAGATGCCCAGGCTGAGATAGCCAACCCTTCCTTTCCCCCTTCTTCTTCTTCTTTCTTTCTTTCTTTCTTTTCTTCTTCTTTTTTTTTTTTTTTTTTTTTTTTTGTTGTTGTTTTTGTTGTTGTTGTTGTTGTTGTTGTTGTTGTTTTGTTTTGTTTTAAAAACTGCAACCAAGCCATCTGGTGTGTATTCTGGAGTTTGCAGCAAGGTTTGGAGTTCCAAGAGTCATTCAACACCACACCACTGGTTCAATTGTTGTGACTTCTTTTTATTCAGGAGATTATTTATTCTTGATTGCTGCTTCAACAGGTTACAAATTTGTGGGTTTATATTTATTACTTCTCTTGTGGTTACCAATTTGAGATCATCCCATTCTCCTCCAACCAATTTGTCTCTTGGTTATCTTTTGAGATCTCATCATTCTTGTTTTTTTGAGATCCCATTGTTCTCTTTCTATTTCTTTGGAGATTTTCTATTTGATCTTGCCTGGGATTAGACCTATTCAGGTTCTAGTCTTACATTAAGTAGTTTCTAGTTTTATTTTCCTTGATGTACAAGGCACCACTACTACATGTGTGGGCCTATTCTTTTAGTAGTTTCTATTTTATTAGTTTCCTTTTGGAGTGAGTAGACCCTTATATATTTTGTAAGGGCCTTAGAACCCAACCTCAAAATTTTGATAGTTGATAAAATTGGCCTTTGCCTTAGTTGCTGTGAGAGACAGTAAGCCTGGTGTGATTCCTTGCAAAGCATGGTGAGAAACTTTTATCCAATGTGAGTAACAACTGAACACTGTTTAAGATCTCATCTGGGGGGTTGATTTCTATCTGTTGGAAAACAGAATTATTTTGCCAATTTTGCCAATTTTGACAGTTTTCACCCAAAATTTTGCCAATTTAACTAGATTTTGACCCCTTGCGAAAAGAAATAGTTCGCTTATTTTTTATAGATTTAGCTCAAGATTTCAAACAATGCAACTGAAGCAACCTCTCATAAGTTATTTTCTACAAGCTGATATTATCATGAATACCTTTTATTGTTTCTAAAGATCGTTTATGATTTGCAAACCAATATTGACAATACTGATCCTAGTGAGTTTCCTTTGATTCAATTGCATGAATGAAGGACTACTCAGCACAGGAAATGGGTAAACTGGGAATGACAAGAAATTCCAACAGCCTGGCACAAAAGATGAGTCCAATTGGTTATACACACAGAACAAACAAAGGCTGAAGTTCAAACTGTTCACAACTAAATAAATAGTTTCCATTAGACAGCACTAGCCCTTCGAGATGAACATACTAGGTTGCATCATTTTTCTGTGCAGATCAATTGAGTAGTTAAAAGCAGGGAAAGAATTTCTTATAATTTTATAAAAGAAAACTCCAACATTTTGAACATACTCATATCCATAGTTGTCACGGCGTCACGGCGATCCAAGTCAGTGGAAGGGTGTCACGTCGATATATCGACATGTCGCCCGCCATGGCGAGTATGTCAACCATGTTTAATTTTTTATTTTCTCTATTTTTAATGTCATTTAGTATGCTATAATATATGTCCTATAACATCAAAAATCAACATGAAAGTGTACTACACTACTACTAATATACGATGCCACTATGGTTTAATTCATGAAAGTGTAACTAATATCCATTAGTGTATATGAAAGTATGAAAAATTGAAAATATAGATTAACCTATCAAATAATTGAAAGCAAGCCTGCAACTGCAAGGCAAGAAGAAGAAAAAAGAAAAAAAAACAGAGTACTATGGCTGTAACTGGAATAAATCCCTCCCCCCCCCCCTCTGTCTCTCGACTATCTCCCTATACAAGCAATTGCGAAGAAGAAAAAAAAAAACCGAGAGGCTCTCCTCTGTCTCTCGAGTCTCGACTATCTCCCTGAGTCCCTGTTCACAGAGACTGAACAAAGAGGTTCTGAAGAAGAAAAAAAAAAGAGAAAAAAAAAAAAAAAACCGAGAGGCCCCCCTCTGTCTCTCGACTATCTCCCACTGTACAAGCAGTTGCGAAGAAGAAAAGAGAAAAAAATAAATAAAAAAACCGAGAGGAGTACTAAGTACTAACTGAAATAAATCCCCCCCCTTCTGTCTCTCAACTCTCTCCCTGTCTCTGTGTAACTGTGTATGTGTGGCTGTGCAAGACAAGAAGGAAAAAAAAAACGATACTACTACTACTGGCTGTAATCACTAATCATTACCGGAGGCTGGGAGGAGAAGAACTGAAGAAGAAGAAGTTAAGATTAGAAGAAGAAGAGGACTGCTGGGAGGAGAAGAACTGAACTCAAAAATCGAGTTGCAGAGGACTGGGAGGAGGAAGAAGAACCAAATTAAACAAAAATACAAATTACAAAATAATAAAAACTTACCGGAATGGAGTCCTGGAGGTTGCCGGAGATGTTTGCAACTTTGAAGGAGTGAAGAACTGCTGCCGAGAGTGGCAGGAAGCTTGCCGGAATCTCGTCTCACGAACTCTTCCTCACTTCCCCCGTCTCGACTCTCTCCTCTCAACCTCGAAGTCTCGAACTGTTTAGCCTTTTGTAATTTCTATTTCCCCCCAATTATTAGGGTAATATGTTTATTGTTTTTAAACTTTATGATAAATTGATAATGTGTATTGCAGGTGTATACTTTTAAGTTACACCTCCAATAGACATTAATAAAAAAGCATCTAAGCTATTAAATGGTTTAAAAAAAAAAATTTAAATCTAACTTTTATATGTACAAATATCGACCGATATGCCAACATATCGTGGTATGGTGTCCATGGCGACGCCATGGAAGACATATCGAACGATATATTTACATCCACCATGGCGTAGCTCGATATGCCACCTCTCCCAGCGCCAGGACGCCATGGCGACGCCATGACAACTATGCTCATATCTCAGAAAGATGATTAGATAATGTCAGGCCTTGTTATATGCTTGGCTGCTCTATCAAGTTTGGAGCATATAACAAAATAGAAGCACATTTGGTCATATGTAAATGAAATTCAACTCATAGTTCTCCTTTTTTTTTTTTTAATTGCACTTTTCTTTCTTTCTTTTTTTCTCTTCTTGGGGCAGAAATTAGAAAAATGAAATAGCTGACATTAACCTTGTTCATGACACTTAACTTTCACAAAAGTTGTACGATTCCAATAGAAAAAGCATGACTACCACCTGGCATGGGGATGGGTAGGTAATTTACCAAAAGGTTTTGGAAATGTTCGTTCCTAGTTGAGAAAGTTTTGTCACCATTTTTCAAACATATAGTGTTATTAGAAATCCAATAAAATTTCATAAATAGCAATTCATTTCCACTTTGATCACTCAAGAAAATTGCTAAGTATAGATGAGATAGTGGGAGAGGAAGAGCTAGAGAAGCATGCTAGGGATCACTCTATCAGTCTATCGGGTGGTAGAAGTCATGAAAATGAAAGAAAATGGACCTTGGAATGTGGTGACTGGTGCGGGAGAGTATTAAAAAAAAAAGAACATGGTTGATGATGGGGATTGTGTCTTGAGCATCCAATCAATACATCTTTAAGAGAAGAAATACTTGACAGCAAATCTAATCAATGTTGGATTTTTATTGATCATACCAATGTCTTATCTATCCTAAGGACTTACACCACAACTGTAAGAGAGCGATAGTTAGAGTAAACCTTCAACAGTCGAGGATTTTAATCATAAGTAACAGTTACAATGATATCCAGGCCAAGCAATAAACATGGAAATTTACCTCAATTCCCATCAAAGGTGGCATCTCGACCTGTGTGCATGCTAAGAATGTGACCCCCTCACGAACAATTTGGAAAAGGTAGTGTGTTGGTGATGCAATAACTGGTAGAAGCTTTGAGGCAATGCGAACAAGCCAATAAAAGAAAACAAAGTTCATAAAAGCACAATCATTAAGGTTCAATCTGATTGGATGTAAAATATTTGAAGAGGAGGCTACTAATAACTCCATAAAAACTAGTTTCATTTGATAGTAGTTGAAAACTAATACCAAGCGCCCTCCCACCCACCCCCCTCCAAAAAAAAAAAAGGAATTAGAATTTCTGCATTGTTATACTTTCTAGCAAAAACTCAATAATTTGGTTGAAAACGAAGTTAGGTTTAGTTACTCCATTCAGTAAGTTTTTTGCTCAGTTATACAGTGTGTTGGTAATGATTACAAAAGTTTACATTTAGTTTTTGTTTTGACTCTACATTACAACATTTTACATCCAACCAGAAAGAACTTAACTCTTTAATAAAAAGAAATAGGACTGGAATCAACCAAATATGAAGAAATTGAGGGGTTGTGTACCTTAAATGATTCGCCCTGAGAAATGGTTTGTTCCCAAAACCAAGCACATATGGACCTATCCACTTTATGCCCAGTTAACTGTTTCTCGAGCATTACCTCCCTGTAGATCCAAGCAAGCACAATTTTTCACTCAACTAATCCATTTCAATAATCGAATTTATTCCCCAAATTAAAGGAAACGGGGGAAAAAAACCAAAAAGAAGAAGAAGAAATAAATGGGCAACCACGGAGTATGGATCAAGCGACTAAAAATTAATGAGAAACAACACAAAGCTGATTTTTTTTGGTTCTTCCCAACTCCTCTCCTGTTTCATCCGGGCGACCAAAAAAATAATAAGTGAAGAAAGATTTGTCAAACAAAAGGGTCGAATAAAAATTGAAGGAACAACCGAACAAATAAAAACTGAATTTTTAGTTCGAAATTTCGGATCCAAGTTTTTTATGCTTCCCATCAATCAAACACCTTACAACAAGTAGGATAGGAAACAAGAGAAGATAAGAAGATGGAAAGGAGAGTTTACCCGGAATCGGACAGAAGAAAAATACACTGCAGCATTTCTAACGTCTCCCGCTGTCTCCCTCCACGAGCCGATCGGATTGACGGACATATAAGTAATAACACCAACGGAGACTGCGGGAATGTTTTCCCGGCTCTTTGCTACCACGTTGATGGGTGGTAAATTACACCAGAGTTGCCCAATCTTTGCAAAAATGACATATTGGGTGCCCAATCTTTGAAAAGTACTGTTTGGGGTGCCTTTTGGATTAGTCCTACTCTAAAATGATTAAATTTTCAAGTTTACCCTCCCATGTCTCTCAACTCTCAACTCGACCTTCACTTCCAACCAATCCTGAGTCCTGACCCCAACCAAACAAAACTAAGGGTAAATTACAGTTACGGGTGCAGTGGGATGGCGAAGAGGGCGGGGATAAGGTTTTTCAGAACAGATCATGCGGCTAAGAAGCTTGAACATTGGCTCTGCTTGCTTGCAGAAGCCAGAGTGGGATGGAGAGAGAGTAATTCAAAGTTTATTCATCACTAACCCTATCTATTTCTCTAACACCTTTGTAGAGAATACAAAACCCGATATCCAGCATGACTGCTCTGCAAGCTTCTCTTCTCTGCAGACCTTCATGTTAACACTTCTATTATCCAAAACGTCCTCACCTATCCACTATTAATTTCCATGGCTCTATTTCTTTGACTTCTCTTTCATTTTCCTCGTCTAAATCCTATAACTGGAAATCCGGATTTTCACTGGCATTGTCCTTTAATTCTTCGTTCATTGCAGTCGAAAAATGTGAATTTAAGTTCTAGATCAGACTTATCGAGGAACAATTGGATCTTGGATAGCGGAAATTTTCAGAATGGAGATTTATCAGAGAAATTTGGTGGTGAAGACTCAAGAATGAAGCATGAGGTTTCAGTCGTAGAAGCCGAGACAGATGGGGAAATGAGCACTAAAGTGGAAATAGAACCAGAGTCTGGCAGACCATTAGAGAAAGAAAAAACGGAGAGCAAATTTCCATTTGTAGCGTTCCTGGTTGGAGCATGATACCATGGTGCGGGTGCGGGTGCGGTGGGGTGGTAGAGAGGGCGGGGCGAGTTGCAGGGGAGGACGGTGAAGCAGGGTTGGCGTGGGCAGGGGTAGTGGAGGGCGGGGTGGTGAGGGGTGGGGTGGGGTTGCAAGGGGTGAGACTAGACGGTGACGGTGCTGGTTGGGGTTAGGACTGGTTGGAAGAGAAGTTGGAGTTGAGAGTTGAGATTTGAGAGGGGTAAATTTGGAAATTTAATCATTTTAGAGTAGGACTAATCCAAAAGGCATCACAAACATTACTTTTCAAAGATTGGGCAACCAAAATGTCTTTTTTACAAAGATTGGGCACCTCTGGTGTAATTTACCCTTTCTTAATTTGGTTGGAGTTTTGCTTTGTATAATAAATATTGGTTCCACTGAGATTATAGATTGGGAAAAGGCTGGGTATGCATGCTAGCGGTATACCGTACGTTAACACCCTATGTGTCTATCTCTCTTCCCCCTTCCCCTTTCTTTGAAATGACTCTTTTACCGAGAGATAGACACATAGGGTGCTAGCTTATTGTATACCGCTAGTTTACTCAACCCTTTTTCCAGATAAAGTTTATAACAAACTTATCCTATTTCACAGAGAGAGGCAGTCTTCTTTGTCTTCAATGAATGGACAGACTGTCTTTCACACATCTTTCACCATAGGCATAGTTGCATTCATCATCCGGATGCAACGTACCCTATTTCACTGAGAGAGGCAGTCTTCTTTGTCTTCTATGAATGGACAGATTGCCGAATTTTTATCTGCTGCTGTAACTGGAGTGCTGTTGTGCCCATCGTGCAGCGCAGCAGCGGCCATGTGTGCATAGTGGGCCCCACTATGCACACATGGCCACTGCTGCGCTGCACGATGCGCACAGCAGCGCTCCAGTTACAATAGCGGATAAAGGTCCACAGACTGCCTTTCACCCATCTCTCACTATAGCCATAGTTGCATCCATCATATGGCCATAGGGAAGGATAGTTTTGACCTCGTAAATAGGTGGTGAAACTGTAACAATGATCCAAGATTCCAATCATGGGTCACTTCAGCCATGGTGAAAGAATTCTTCCTTTTCTATGAGTAAAGAAAGTTTCGCCTATATAAATTGAGGGAAAAATACCGCTACTTGGTCTCATGGCTCCTGCGCCCAGAGTACCACCTTGGCCGTCATAAAATCAAAAATCACATCTATGTTGATGCTCTTGTGTGTGTTCTCATTGGCCCTCGCATTGGTACAGCGAGATAGCGATTTCTTACCCATAAATTTGTGTACCATCCAATGATATCACTACCTTTGTCTTCTAATTGAATTGATCAAAGAATGACATATATAAGGGGTGCATCTTATATAATCAAAGCAGTGAGCTAAGAAGTAACTTGTTTTGACTACCCTTGTCTTATTTCCAAAAATTCTTTAAATAAAGATAAGAGAGAGTATTGCCATTGTCTTACATATATTTTTTTAGTACACGTGTATTATGCTAAAAGGGTAAAAAGTAAAGTTACAATATCTTTTTTCACCAATTTTAATTACAACAAGATTTTGCCGATACGTAATTAATAGCACAAAAAAAAGTTTTCCAACACAACAGTTACTCAACTCTTATTTCTTCCAATTTAATGATTTTTTTTTTGAGTTTTGCTTTGTTTAACTGATTACAGTGAGACTATAAGCATATCGAATCTTTCATCTTTTTTACAATAAGGGTGAGAGTGGTAAAAATGACATCATATAAATCTATGCATTGTCCATTGATGTTATTATCTTTGTCTTATATGGTCCACATCAAATGGTAACAGTGTAATATAATGATGCATTGTACATCATTCAATGAAGAATATCTCCTCTTTTGTTTTCTTGGGTAATAAACTGAATGTCTCCCATTTTGCCAAGGGAATGAATTTAGACATTCTTACGATGGACAACGGCCAGTAAAATAAATGGGAAAGGAAAATATTTCCTTCAAGCCAAATATGAGTGCAGTCATAAATTGAGCATGGGACGGTTGAAACCCACAAAATTTGGACCCACGTGACCTGCCATGTGACGCTTATTGGCTTTTAAAGTGGGAATGTAGGAAAGGGTTATACTACGGATGTGTAGGAACCAGACCCTCCGAACATATTGCTCAAAAACAGAATTTCTCTACTCCTACCTTTTTTTCTTCATTTTCTACTTTTACTTTCCAATCCTCTTCCCTGCATCCAGACAACTGAAAACAGCCATATTACCAAGGACTTCATATGGAGGTGTCTCATGAGAATCTCCATCATCACTGTGTGCTGCAAGATTGCTAACGTTCCGTTTGTTTTGACGTAAAATTTTCTTAAATTTTACTTGAAAATTTTTATTTCAAAAAAGTTTAAATGTAAAATTTCCAATTTTTTTTTTTTTTTTTTTTAATGAAAACAAACATTAAAATTTTTTTCAACATGCACAACTTAATATTTACAAAGAAAAGTTAAAATTTTATGCCAAAACAAACGGAACCTTATAAGGGGAAATTGATTCTACCATCCACTACCTTCTCAATTGGCAAGAGGCCAGAGCAACTTGGTTTGCTTCTCTGATCTCTCCCCTCAATTTGCAATTATCTTCCCAATGCCATTTGGAAATGGCTGGAAGATTGGTGTTAGAGGAAAGACTTTGGATGAAGAACCCCTCCAAGAGTCTCTATCCTCAATTGCTTCCCTAGTAAACATACAATCCTAGATTAGGTGCCAATGTTGTTGAGAACGATGGGTCCTGAAACATCTTGGCTGAGATGGGTGCTCTATGTGGTTTTAGTAAACCAGCTGTTAGTTACCAATAAGAGACTGAAAACAATTCAACCGATGAGAATCTTAGATACAAAAGTGAATCTTTTTCTTCCCTAACAAACTCTATATAGTTCTTAATATACAGAACATTAGAAAATCCCAAAGTAGTGAACCAAGATAATGGAATTGGTGAGAATTAATAAAACTGTAGCAAAAAAATTTCAAACAACAAAAGGAACACCTATACAGAGTATATTTCAAGGTAGACTACAAAAGTTGGGGAAGCACCAAAGAACAGTTGAGAACCAGATCAAGCGAAACCTCTTCAATGTCTCAACTCTAAACATATCAATTGTGCTGTCAAATCCATCTTATTTCCATCTTTTCTTTTTCTTTATCAACAGCTCAGACAACACTAAATGCTGACTGGAGCGTTGATGAGACATGGGATGCAATTGTCTGGGAGGCAAATGCTTGAATCTGCTTCTTGGCATCTGAAGGAAGGAAAATATTAAGTTCAGCATCATGTTAAGGAGTACAATAATGCATCAAGTGATGACTGGAAAGAGGAAATATATGCTGGCAATCTACAATTTGTCGTAAGCACTTTCTTATTTGGACATAATAAAATCTAATATCCATTTGTCATCAGCTTTCTAGTGATCACTTCAGAATCCTAATTTGCTAAAACCATTCCTTATTGGATGAATAAGGACTTCATTAAAACAGAGACAATATAAAGCAACACTGCATGCAAATGCTCCATTCATTCTAGCTATTGACAGTATATTTTTCCCACCTAACACATGCCAACAACACATCACCAACGACAATAAATATAAAACACTTCTTGACTTTGTTTTTAGTTGTATATTCCTCTTTTTGGTGCTCATAAAAAGCTCTGCATCTTCTTTTGTGTATCAGCACTCAATTAGCTTGCATCTGATCAACCAGGAAACATATGAACCAGGTCTTGAAAACAAAACATATCGATTTTTATGTCTAACCAGTGTGTGTTGTTTATGTGAGGGAAACAATTTAAGTTCTGGAACAAGAACAGCTAAATCTTCCTTAATATTAATCAATCAGGTAACTCCTTAAATTGATAATAAAGCAAAATATAGAAGATGGGGATTTTTTTTATGAGTTTTATAAAAGAGAAGTTTCAGCTCCAATATTGTTCACCCAAAGCACCTTCCACCTGTATCAGAAATCTCCTATTTGACAAAAATCAAAATATGGAAGCTAATCACAAAGTGATCTTGCCTATTAGCAAACTTACATAAATTGGAGATATAATAGTTAAACAGTCAAACAACTAAAAACAACAATAACTCAGCTATATCCCAACTAAATGGGGTCAGCTACATGGATCCTTGCCCTCCAATCAGAAACAGTTAAGCAACCATAGTTCAAAAACTCGCGAGATCTCGCCGAGTTTCTCGGTTTTTTGAAGACCCGAGACGAGACTAGAGGCAAGTCTCAAAAGTGCAAAATCTCGCCGATATCTCGCCTCGGCAAGATATCGGATCTCGGTTTCGGCCCATATTTTTACCCATCTACCACTTAAATACCCCACCTAATTCGACAAAACTCGATATATCTCGGCGAGTTCTGTCCAAAACCCCCAAAATTCTCTCTTCTTTGCAAAACCGAGACCTCTTCTCCCCAAAACTACTCTGTTACTTCATTTTTTGGATAGATTTCAAGCATTGAACTGTGTTTCAGCTGTACATTTGAAGATTTAACTCCACTATTGCAAGATTCATCACAAATTTGAAGGATTTTTCAACTCCACTTTTGCAAGATTCAGCTGCATATTTGATAATTCAACTCCACTTTTGCTTACTTAAGTTGTTTAGCTATTAATTGAATGTTTTGCTTGCTTTCTATTACTAAATTATGTGTAGAGTAGGGTATTTTAGTACGCCATCGCCTACCAACCTATGGTCCGAATTGAAACTTGTATTTGGACTTTGTTTTTGCAAATCTGATAGTGCCATTGTGTTTAAATGGCCTAAAATAGGCTGAATACCAAGTTTCAGACCCAAACTAGGTCTAAAACCCACCGACTTGAGGCTTCGAGTCGGGAAAAAAAAAAAATGCACCAACTCGGTGAGATCTCGGCGAGATCTCGACTCGACTTGGTTTTTCCAAGGACCGAGTTGGTACTGAGACCCGAGTTTTAGTACTATGTAAACAACTGAGATGAAACTAAAACTAAAAATGACTGCCTAGATGAGAAAAGATCCAAAAGTACAGACCCAGTGACAATTGTTCAAATGAATCAATTTAAGAGGATGGAATCTTATCCATTGATGCATATACCCTACAAACTAAGTTAAGTGTTCCTCAAGATTTAAGTTCACAACTTTTTCTTTTTGGTACGATAAGTTCACAACTTTACATGAACAAATCCATGTAACCCTCTGGAAAACTTAAGCATCTACTACAAGCATATAGGTCCACATGAAACACTGTGAGATATCTTCATATAATTTAAGTACGAAATTCATTTCAGAATAAATGAAAGACTGGAAAAAATACAGGGAGTTCACGTAAAGCCCTATAAATGTGATTGGATATAAGCTAGTTTCTAACAGGAGCCATCGAATGACCAACACTGTAGCGTTACATGAATAAATCACAGAACCTGTTCATCTTTTATGTGCAAGACTGCAAGTAGCTAAGTAGCACATTTGGCTACTTCTTGCTCCCCACTTCTGTATGAGAAGCAGAAGCCCAGAAGGGGGGGAGGATCCTGGCTTTGGAGGGAAGGATTCCAAATCCCTGGCTTCTCATTGGATCCACTTTCTAGAGATTTTCATCTTGAGGATTGTGAGAAGCAAAAGCCCGAGAGGCTTAGCCAAACATGCACAACATGAAATTTGGTGATTATGTAAGCGGTTGGATAGCACAGATCTCCATAATGCAAATTCAGAACCAACTCAGCTACTGATAACCAAATCAAGTAATCAACAGAAAGAAACGGTAATCTAAATCTATCATGACAGCTGATTCCCTGACATAGATAATCCACCATGTTTAAAGAGAAGACCAAAACTAGGGCACGATCATCAACAACCCGATGATGGCTAAAAAAGCAACTGTTGGTGTATTGCATCCAAAAGCAAAGAGTTAAGTGGACTGTGGACATGTAATGCAGAACAAAAGGCACTTAGGTATTAAGTAATGCATAAGTCTATTGACAACTGAACAGGATAGAACATGGAATAATTGTTTACCTTTGCGACATTTAGTGAATCCAATAATATTTGCAATGTTGAGGCTCAAACAAACTCCCACAACTAGGAGGTAATCTGCTTGAAATCTTATGAGTGAAAATATACCAAGGAAGATCCATGCAACTGCCTGAACAATAAGAAGACATCCATCCATCAGATTACAATGCTCAAAGAGAGGTGACATATTTATAGTTACATAGCAGTATATGGCTTAATTTTTATGCTGGTTTCCGTATGTTGCCAGGTAAAGTTTAATTAAATATTTTGCACTTAGAAAGTGAAATCATGCATGACTACAGCTCCCAATGTTGAACCGCTCAAAAGCCTGGAAGTGTAGTTTAAACTTCCACACACCAAGGCTCTGGCATGCCACCTGTACAAGTGGGAAAAAAACCATGGTTTCAAGGAATGTCTAGAACCAATCCAAAATTGAATACGTAGTGGATTGTATGATCCACCAGCTGGATCAATCCATTACTGCCAATGTTTCTGACAATATGGTCCAATCCAAGAACCAATCAATCACGATCTCTTTAACCATGCAGTCAGGCAAAGTATAGACACATGTGCACTGTGTTCACAAAATAAACAAACTTATTCAATTCATCTTCATGCATACAATTAACATCATACAGGTTTAATTTTATATCAAATACCTGATGGCGACCCTGGGGTTCGGAAACCCTATTTGATATCACTATGGGCCCACCCAAATGTGTAATAGGCAAAAGTAGAGAGAAAAAATGGCAGTTCTGATAAATATAACAAAGGTTGCGAAGGGGAAGTGGAAAACTTGTGAATAACCAGATTTCTCAAGGGGTTACTAGGTAAGTTAAAGAGAAATGGATATGGAAGGGTTAAGGATTTATTGAGCAAGGGTAGACTTGACGAAAAATAAAATACCTCACGATAGAGGTATTTAAAGGACATAAGTAGATTAGAGATAATGCGAGGGGTTAATTTGGAAACTAGGAAAAAGGGAGGCTAAAATACCTCACGATAGAGGTTGTCTTCAACCTTCTTGAATGGAGTTTTAGGTGGTAGAACCAGATGGTTTTTCTCAGGTTGTCTTCAACCTCTTGAATGGAGTTTCAGGTGGTAGAACCAGATGGAGTTCGAAGAGAAGAACTCCCTCCAATGACAACAAATGAGGCTGAAATTTCAGGTGGAGTTCACTGACCCATAGACCTCCTAAAATCACCCAATATTAGTCCCATAAACAAGGATCCTCGAAACAAAAACTTGACCGAAACTGGCGCTAGCGGAAGACAGAGTCAGCAGCAGTTTCAGGTTTGATTCTAACAGTGATGCAGATAAGTCACCTAAAGGGCTTATTTTATTGGGGGGGGGGGGGGGAAAGCCTTGGGATGGGTTATATATGTATTGGGCCTTTGATTCCATGTGTTTTCTTTGTAATGGGCCACTTTAATAGGCCTAAAATGTGGACACAAGGTAGGGATACCGGATTAGGCTTAGCAGTAGCTTATTAGCTTTACTTTCAATCCTAGTATAAGTATGAGAAGTTATTTAATAGTTGTTTTTATTTTCAGCTAAGTTGTAAACACTCCTATTCATAGTTTGATTAGGAGTTTATTTTTCAGTCTATACAAACAATGTAAGGCTGCTCAGCCACATACGATTTGATTAATTGAAAGTTGTAAACAGCTGTGAGATCTGAATGCTTGAGTGATCAAAATAGATCACACAGGCCCTTTATTTATGATAAACTGAATTACAAATAATCAAAGTAGGAATAGGAATGCCACCTCAGCCTAATCCTATTAGGAATTCCTAATCAGCTGAGGGAAAAAACAATAAAAAGAGAAAAATAAAGGAAAGACAAAACCTAATATAACTAGGACTAATTACCCCAATCGGGTAAGTAGCCTATCTCAACACTCCCCCTCAAGTTGGAGCATAAATATCAACCATACCCAACTTGACCAGAATAGGATGAAAAACCTTTCCACTTAAACCTTTAGTGAACACATCAGCAAGCCGGTCAGCAGATTGCACAAAAGGAACACACACCAGCCCTCCTTCCAACTTTTCTTTAATAAAATGCCTATCAACCTCCACATGCTTGGTACGATCATGCTGAACAGGGTTGTGAGCAATGCTAATAGCAGCCTTGTTGTCACAATATAACATCATGGGAAGATGAACCGGAGTACCAATATCTTGCAATAAACCTTTGAGCCATAACATCTCACAAATACCTTGTGCCATAGCACGAAACTTGGCTTCAGCACTAGACCTTGCCACTACGTTCTGCTTTTTACTACGCCACGTAACAAGATTGCCACCAACAAATGAACAATATCCAGAAATGGACTTTCTGTCAGAGGAACCAGCCCAATCTACATCAGTATATGCTTCGACACGCAGATAACCATTCAGAGACAAAAGAATACCTTTACCCCGTGCTGATTTTAAATATCGAAGGATCCAGATAACAGCATCCATGTGAGAGGAATGTGGATCATACATGAACTGACTAACCATACTCACAGATATTGCTATGTCAGGTCTTGTATGAGACAGATAAATGAGCTTACCAACCAATCTCTGATAACGACCTTTGTCGACAGGAGTTCCCTCCTTTTCTTTAAGTCTGGTAGTAGCATCCATAGGTGTATCAGAAGGATGACACCCTAGCATCCCAGTCTCGGTCAATAAATCTAGGATGTACTTTCTTTAAGAAAGAAAGATGCCTTTAGAAGACCGAGCAACTTCTATCCCTAGAAAGTGCTTTAGTTTTCCCAGATCCTTTATTTCAAATTCTCACCCAAGGTAAGTCTTCAACTGGGTGATTTCATGATCGTCATTCTCAGTCACCACAATATCATCCACATAAACTATTAGGAGGGTTACCTTTTCACCATTTTTCTTGATAAATAAGGTATGATCAGCATTGCTCTGCTCATAACCTGCAGAGACCATTGCCTTGTGAAATCGTCCAAACCAAGCACCGGGGGACTGTTTCAACCCATATAAAGCACGCTTCAATTTACAAACTTTCCCGCTGGTTTTATCACAAGAGAAACCCGGTGGAATGTCCATATACACTTCCTCGTCAAGTTCTCCATGGAGGAAGGCATTCTTCACATCTAATTGTTGTAACTCCCAGCCAAGATTCACTACACAAGAAAGTAGCACTCTAACGGTGTTTAATTTCGCAACTGGTACAAAAATCTCCTGATAATCGATCCCATAAGTCTGAGTAAATCCCTTTGCAACCAAACGTGCTTTGTATCGATCCACAGTGCCATCTACCTTCTGTTTCACCACAAACACCCACTTACATCCAACTGGTTTCTTTCCTGGAGGAAGGACCACAAGTTCCCATGTATCATTCTTTTTTAAGGCTTGCATTTCTTCCATCATTGCTGCTTTCCACTTTCCATCTGTAAAAGCTTCCTGCCAATTTTGGGGAATACAAACAGAAGAAAGAGAAGAGACAAATGTACGAAATGATGGAGAAAGAGAGTCATAAGAGACAACATGAGAAATGGGGTGCTGGGTACAGGCCCGAATACCCCTTTACGATGAGCAATAGGTAAATCAGGAGACGAAGGAGAAGATATGTTACCTGGAGATTGATCTGGTTCCAGGGCCGACAACTGTGGTGGTGCTGGTGCTATAGTGGATGGGAGTTGCTTGTATTTGGAATGTCCCCTGTGATAGGTTTTGAGATTAGAGTTGTTAATTTTCTTCTGAAATTCCTTAATGGTTTGTGGGACTGAAGTCATCTCCCCCTGAAGGGAATTGCCACCAATAGGATTTTCAGCATCTTCTAAGTTCTCCCCTTGGGGAAAATCCGGTGGGGAACCATCAGAGGGAAGAGGGGAGGAAGCAATAGTCGGTTGAGGGGTGGGATCAACAGGTAGTTGGACTTGGACCCGGGTCTGGGTCTGTACCGGAAGGTCAACCATCACATCTTCACTGAAAGTCTCCCCCTGAAGAGGTGTGGATTGATAATAGGAGAGAGTTTCATGAAAGACAACATCCATACTGGTGAAGGTACGACGTGTAGGAGGATGGTAACACTTATATCCCTTTTGGGATGGAGAATATCCCAAGAAAATACAACGGACCCCACGGGGTTCGAGCTTACCAGGGGAGCGGGTATCCCGAACATAACAGACACAACCAAAAACCTTTGGTGGGACGACAAAGGAGAAAGAACCCAACAGTAAAGAGGAAAGGGTGTCAGAGTCAAGGACTCGGGTAGGGAGCCTATTGATGAGATAGGCAGCAGTCAGGTCAGCATCTCCCCAATATTGGGAAGGGACAGAATGGGCAAACATAATAACCCGAGTCACCTCAAGGAGGTGGCGATTTTTCCTTTCAGCCACACCATTTTGAGCTGGGGTATCGACACAACTGGTTTGATGGAGTATACCATGGGCAGCAAGGTAGTGGTGGAATTGACCATCCATGTATTCTTTACCATTGTCACTCCTCAATATCTTGAGAGTGGCATTGTATTGGGTCTGAATCATCCTATGAAAATTTTGAAAACAAGAAAAAACATCACTTTTATTATGCATTAAATAGACCCACATACTCCTAGAATAACAATCAATCAAGGAAACAAACCAACGATGGCCTTTAAGAGATGGTTTCGGCTAGGACCCCAAACATCAGAATGAATAAGATTAAAAGGAGAAGAACTTCTTTTATTAGAAATGGGATAAGTAGAACGATGTTGTTTAGCCAAAACACAGGTTTCACAAAAAAATTCGTTTCTATGACATTCTTTAGCTAATGCTGGAAATAAACGGGATAATGTTCCTAAAGGGGGGTGACCTAGTTTGTTATGCCATTGTTGAAGTTCAGAAATAACTAACGAGCTTTGATGTATGGGAGAAGCCAAAGATGGTGGTGAAGTAGGACTCCCATTATCAAGCAGGTACAATCCACCATGCATCTTACCACATCCAATCGTCGCCCTCGTTGCCAGATCCTGAAACACACAGTGAGAAGGAAAAAAAGTTACTTTGCAATTTAAATCACGGGTAAGACTACTGATGGAAAGAAGATTAGTGCTAAATTTAGGAAGATGTAAAACAGAGGATAAAGTTAAGGAAGGAGTGCGACTAATAGAGCCCTTCCCAAAGATAGAAGAGAGAGAACCATCAGCCACCCGTACTTTATCTTTACCAGATGTAGGAGAGTAACGAGTAAAGAGGCCGGAGGATCCAGTCATATGATCAGTGACACCGGAGTATATGATCCAGGGAGAGGAGACTACCGATGCACAATGACCAACAAAGGAAATACCTGAATGGACAAAATTTGAACCTGGATTGGTGGAAGAACCAGCAAGAGTCGATGTAGTAGAAGCAGCGGAAACCTGTAACATACGACGGAACGCTTGAAGTTCTTCCTTGGATAGACCAGTGTCAGTAGTAGGAGTAGCAACGACAACCTCAGTATGATTGGCTTTGTTTTTCGACTTCCGGGCAGCACGTTTAGCTTCAAAGTTAGCCGGTTTACCATGGAGTTTCCAACAAGTGGCCTTGGTATGATATGGCCTATTACAATGTTCAAACTTCACGGTTACTTTAGAAGAGTCACTACTAGTAGAAAGCCCATCATGTAGGAACAGCGAGTGGCGCGATTTTTAGAGCGATCGATCACTGGTGGGAGTGTGTAACATAGCAGTCCGCTGCTTTCTTGATATGTACTAAGGCATAGGACTGTTCCAAAGTAGGAAAAGGGATCCCGCTGAGTACTGGACCCGAATCGATCATATTCCACATTTAATCCAAGAGGAAATCATATACTCGATTTTGTCAACATGCTTGCGATAGGCAGCAATATCGGTAGGATTAGTGGGCTGGTAATCGTGTAATGATCCGATTGTTGCCATAGACTTCGTAGGAGAGCATAATACTTGGAAATAGAGAGGTCCGTCTGAGTGGTTTCATGAATTTTTTCCGTAATTCATAAACCGAGCATCGTTACCAATCTGTCCATAAGTTTCTTTGGCGATCATCCATATCGGGCAGCAGTCTCTAGAAGTAAATAGCCATTGGCAAGATCTTGTTGCATAGAATTCAGAAGAAAGGCCATGACACGAGAGTCATTAGAGATCCATCGAGTCAGAGGACCTGCAAGAGAAGGTTTTCTGAAGTACCGATAAAGTGGCCTGAGACCACGGCCAGCAATGATGAGATAGGTTGATCTGGACCACATGAGACAGTTAATTCCATCAAGTTTGATGGAGGCAGCAAAGGGAAGATACTCTTGTCGAGTTTGTGCATCAGGTCCAGAAGTGACTTGATCATCCGAACCAGTAGATACATCAGAATCAGGCATGGTGCCTGATATGCAATGGAGATGAAGAAGGTTATCTTAAATCAGTCAGCAAACAGAAGATCAACCTCCAACAGGTCGACTCCAATTAGGGTTTTGAAATTGCAGCACTTTCAGCAGTCAGAATAGGCTGAAAAACAGGTCGAGTACTCCTCTGGAAGTGGGGAATATATCCTCCAAAAAACAGCACTGTTGGATGAGCCAATGAGAAACCCTAATTTGAAAAAAATTAGGAAAACCTGGGTTTGGAGAAATTGCAGGGCTGGATCTGAATTGATTGTGATCTACTCCTGCAGTCTTCAAACAAAGGAGGTGTGCACCAAGTATTAGCAGAAAAAACCCAAAACAAAAGGAAGAATCGATTTGCAATTGTATTCAGAAATTGATCTTCAAGGTTGGAGAAGCTCTGCCGGCAGAATTAGGGCACACCAATGATCTGAAGTCTTCAATGAGGTGATATGGAGAGCAGCATCTAAATCCTTAGCAGATTCACCTCATAGATGCTGCCCTGAATGAGAGAGAAGAGCCGAGAGTGATAGAGAAGAGAGCTAGAAACCGTGGAGGGGAGGGAAGAAAAAAAACCAAAAAACTGAGAAGGCTGTTTATTAGATCAAAACAGGCTCTGATACCATGTAAACAGCTGTGAGATCTGAATGCTTGAGTGATCAAAATAGATCACACAGGCCCTTTATTTATAATAAACTGAATTACAAATAATCAAAGTAGGAATAGGAATGCCACCTCAGCCTAATCCTATTAGGAATTCCTAATCCAACTAGGAATACCAAAATAGAGATCGGCTGAGGGAAAAACAATAAAAAGAGAAAAATAAAGGAAAGACAAAACCAAATATAACTAGGACTAATTACCCCAATCGGGTAAGTAGCCTATCTCAACAAAAGTTTAAGTTGTCAATGACCTTAGAGTTCTGTGAGAGATAGATTGGGTGGGATACCCTGTACCTGCGATAGGTTTATTCTACCCTTTTCTCTGTTCTACCACCAAGTATTGTGTGCGTCTGAATTCTGATCGACAGATCAAGAACCATTGTTGCTGCTGGTGTTTTGTTATCTGATTTCAAGAGGATGGACTATTCTTTCATCATGTATCCAATCCCAATCATCAAGTAAGTACAGATGAGAATTTAATTCCAGATCTAAAGCTCCTGTGCATACTCTGTTTTTCAATTGATTTCAGCATATAGATTCTGTTGATTAAACCCTAACCCTTGATTTTATTCTTCCCAAGTTTTATATCCTTAGTCGAATTTCTCTAATTACTCTCAAATTTCTATCATGTGCATACTCTGTTGCAATCCCAGCTTACGAACAGTGTTTTCAGAGACCACATTAATACAACTACCACTATCGAACACCATGCTGCATAATTGGTCATTGCAGTTCACAAGAGTCAAGTTTTTGTTTCGATAGTGGCACCAATCTACATCTCCAATCTACTAGTTGTAGCTAGATCCTGCAGAGGCAGAATTTAGAGTCATGGCTCATAGAGTGTGTGAACCCATATGGCTGAGGCGGTTGATTCAAGGTTTGGTTCGACTTTGAGGGACCTATGCGGATCTATCGTGATAACAAGGCTGCTATAAGTATTGCTCATAATCCTGTACAACATGACCGAATGAAGCACATTGAGGCTGATAGGCACTTCATCAAAGAAAAGTTGGACTCTGGTTACATTTGTACTCCCTTTGTGAAGATAGGTGATCAAGTGGCAGATATCTTCACCAAAGGTCTCATTCCTAACCAATTCAATACCCTCTAGTGCAAGCTGGGAATGCATGACATTTATTCTCCATCTTGAGGGGGAGTGTTAGAGTTTATGTTGTTAGGGGTACTTTTGTCACTGGCTTATTATAAGTCATGTTAAGTTGTATTTTATCTTTTTTTCCTTTTATCTTTTACCTCCCTAGGAAGCATATGTAATTTTCTAGAAGTTATTAATGAACAAAATAGGTGAGTGGAGTCTATTCTCACTTACCCACGATTTCTCTCAACTCTCTTTCTTCTTCTTCTCTTCTTCTTCCTACTTCTCTTCTCCTTCCTTCCTTAGCCGTAAATCCTTGTTCCTTCACTACAATCGATCCATACCTAGTTTCTAACTGTGAGGAAGTGGAATGGTGATAGCGCAGGGTTGCTATGGGAGTAGGAAGTGAGGGGAACGGTCTCGATCGATGTCACAATGGGAAAAAAGAAGGGCAATGGGGTTTGTTTTTGAAAATCAAAGGGGAAAGGGTGTCAAGGTAACTACACAGATGGCATTGAGGTTTCAGTTGGTACCGTGGGTTTGGGAAGAAAGGGTATGGTATGATGAAGGCATTGTGTATACCACTGGGATAAGGTATCATGGGTACAAGGTTAAGGAACTCAAAGGGAAACAACAAACAAAAGAAGAACAGAATGGAGGAGAGAGATCGCAAGGAGGGGAGGAAGATGGATCCTTCGTGGCTTTGATACGAAATTGGTGGAGAGATGGTTAGGGAAGAAGAGAAATATGAGATAGGGTCTCAGAGTTGCAGGGGGAAGGAGGAAGCTCACTATCACACACTCACTCAGAGCATAACCCAATTCTTGTCTATTCCATCCTGTCTTTCAACGTTGAGTACAAGGCTACAAGCAAATACATAAAGGAAAATAACAAGACCCTTAATTAGATTAGGACTGAAATTAACTTATAAACCAACTCTAAAATTAAATAGAATTCAAAATAAAATAAATAGCCTATTACCTACCCAAGCAAATAAAAGACTTAAAAATAACTAAACTACTTCCATCCCTTGTTGGACCAAAAACCTAGGTTGGACCAGTTCCATCTAGGTTTGGGTTTCCAGAGTTGGTCATATTTGTCCAACAAACCAAGTGCTGCTGCATCAAACCATCACGATCTCTTAATGATCATTGGCAAGCGATATCTCTCTGATTGGAATCTAATCATGGGGCTTGACATCTACAATCAGACCATCGATCAATCTTTAGGTTCAATCTTGATCGGACGGTCGGACCCCGTTTATTTCCTCTAAAGCTTCTTTCATGCTCAACATTTCATCATAGAAGTGGTCATTATTATCAACAATCTTTCTACAACCTATCCTGAGATCAATAATTCTTGTTTGGAGACCACAAAGTCATGTTTACAGTTTATGGAGACCATCTCTAATCGAAAGGAGTAAATCGTATGGATCAACTTCCATGATGTAGCCTTAGGTTCGGCTCTGATACCCAATTGATGGTGATCTCGGGGTTCAGAAACCTAATTCAGTATCGCTATAGGCCCACCCAAATGTATAATAGGCAAAAATAGATTGAAAATGGCAGTTCTGGTAAATATAACAAAGGTTGCAAAGGAGAAGTGGCAAACTCATAAATAACCATATTTTTCAAGAGGTTACTAGGTAAATTAAAGAGGAAAGGCTATGTAAGGGTTTAGGATTTATTGAGCAGGGGTAGACATGGAAGCAAAATAAAGGAAATAAGTAGGTTAGAGATAAAGGGATGAGAAACTTGGAAACAAGGGAAAAGGGAGGTTAAAACACCTTACGATAGATGTTAGTCTTCAACCTTTTGGATGGAGTTGCAGGCAGTAGAACCAAGGGAAAAGGGAGGTTAAAATACCTTACGATAGATGTTGTCTTCAACCTCTTGAATGGAGTTGCAGGCAGTAGAACCAGATACAGTTCAAAAAGAAGAACTCTGATGCAGGGCATTCAGCCAGCCTGCCAGGCCCAGCCAGATCTTTCCAACCTGGACTGATTTCAATTCTGTCCCTTACAGCAAATTCGTGGACCCTTGGGACTGCCAAGTCTGGCCCCACAAGTCCACAACAGTCTATCGACTTTTCAATCCCAGCAGTGACTCCTCAATTCCAACAAAGTGTCTTTTAATTTTTCTAGTTTCTAGTTAAGTGTCTTTTCATGTTCCTAGGCAGTTTTAAATGTTTTCTTTAATTATTCTTGTTTGTAGTTCCAATGTCTCGAGAACATTTTTCTATTTCTTGGTTTTAGTTTTGGGTCTAGGTTTTATTTTCTATGCATTGGTTTTAATTTTTTAGGTGTCGAATTCCATCTAGCTTGGGAATTCCAACAGTCTCTTTATGTCAAATGCATGTATCTCAAGAGGATGTTTAGTCTCCTCTTCCCCTATATATACCAAATCATGGAGGCTGTTTCAGCAACCAGAATTTTAACAGAAAAAAAAAAAAAACTTTCTTTGAAAGACTATCCAGTGGATCTCAGGTGGACTGAGATTTTGAGGGCTTGTCACTGCTACCAGGACCTATACCCGATCCCTGTTTGGAGCCCAGATTGCTGTTGGTTTGTAAAATACTGTACAACCTTCTATTTTGAGGGCTAAGTTTCTATTTTCGAGTCCCCTTCATATCTCCGCCTTCAGCCATCATAACTGGCTGAATTTTGGAGCATAGAACCTGTTCAACATCACCTCCACTCCACCTAAGTTTGGTGACCTTCTGCTGGCTGGTTTGGTTCTTATTTAGTAAGTTAATAATTTTGATTTTGATTCTAATTTGATGTCCTGCTGCAACCTATCATCGATCCTACTGTAGAGTGGTTCTTAGTTGAACACCATCTACATTAACCAATGAGACTGAAATTTCAAGTGGAGTTCATTGACCCATAGACCTTCTAAGATCACCCAATATTAGTCCCATAAACAACGATTATCGAAACAAGACTTGACTGAAACTGGGACTAGCGGAAGAAGATTCAGCAGCAGTTTCAGGTTTAATTCTCACAGCCCTCTTTGAGTTTCGACCTAAGACTTGATGATTAGTTGCTTCCAACCAAGAAAGATCTTCAAAATCCTTGGCCCAAACTGGGTTTAACCGATTGGCATTTTAAACAATTTTCCCAAATCAACTAGTACCGCAGAAAAGGGGATGGGGAAAGAAAACCAAAAAAAAAAGAAGAAAGGAGGGAAAAGAACTACGAAGGGAGATAGGGAGAGATCATACCTGGAAATAAGGAAGGAGAAAGGGGAAGAGGATCTCGCATGGGGATGGGAGAGAAATTGGGAAGAGGGGAGAGAGCACGATGGCCAGCAGGCCACGCCACACCACATTACCTCACAACTAATTCATTCTGAATCAACTGTCTAAATTGTAGGATTACAAGCATATGTTATAAAAAGGAAATTGAAATTTTCCTAATTGTAGTCTAAAAGAAAGAGAAGTAAAATCTAACTCTATCTCCTAATCATCTTACCCAATATAAAATTAAGGGTTTTCTTCTCCATCTGGGCTTCCCAACAGATTTGCATTGGTCCAAGGAAGTGCTCCTACATCAATATCTCTTTCAAATAGGGTGTTTTCACTACCATACTTCATTTTTTAAAACCCTATTACAAGTTTGATGCAAGGACATTACAAGATATATAGACCAGTGCCCATAATCATGATGGGGGCTAGAAACTTAGAAGCATGGAGACCCTTAGCACATTTTTCTTCTTGGCCAAGCCATCTGCCACTGAGTTGGCTTATCTGTGCATCCAATCAGACAAGGTGTCCATGAATGCCTCCACAGACAGCCTCCTCTATGGTATTAGCCTCCAAGGAATCCCACACTCAGCATCCATTTGCTCAAAAACAAGCTGAGTTTAAGCAAACCAGTTTCAAGTCTAAATTATTACTGAAAAGAAAACCTCCAAAGACTTGTCTTCTCTAAACAATAGATCTTGTAGCCCTCTTAACTTTAAACGGTTTTAATTTCTGCTTATTGATGCATATTCTGACAATTTTTCTTCCAATCTATTCGGTTGTCCTTCCATTTACTTCCAGAAACTAAATACAATAGCTTAATTCATCACATACAGAATCAGATGCTAATTTGCAGGCAGAACAGTCAGATAGTACCCTCAATGAACGTTCACTTACTGAGAGATAAAGCGTCCACCAGAAGAGCCATGAGTCCTTCTTGTTCATCCGGGACAATGACTAGAAAAAAAAAAAAAACAATATATATTAAATAAATGAGATGCAGATTAAATTATTGCAAAAGTGCAGACTCATCTAGCATATCTTTTGCACCAAAAGAAAAATCTAGCATATCTTCGGTTATTTCCCACATGTTTTACAAAGAAGGAAAAGAAAAGTAATTCCTGCATAAAATTGACACAAGGTACTACTAACTAACCTCTTGGTCAAGGCATTCGAATTTCCATACACTCTCTCCCAAATCATTTATTTCATTCCACCACCTCAGACCAACTAATATCCGCCCACTGACATTCTTTACCACCCAAAAGTCGAGAGCAGCAAGAAGAACAGTTACGACGAAGATGATGACAAAGCCATCAAAGAAGAGGGCTGAAAGAATGTAAAACGCCAATGCAGCAGCCTATCAAAGTTCAGAGAGAGTAAGTTACTAAATGGGTTAAAAAAAATGTTATTATCAAAATATAAAGATGAAACACTGGACCTTGAATAGCACATGAAAGAAACATGTCTTTGGGTTGGCATAATTTTCACCTGCAGGCTGAACACGTAAAGAAAATACCCATTAATTAACAAATAGAAGATATGAGTCAAGCATCAAACCAACTTTGATTCAAGAACCCCAGATGCAAGATCTTACACTTACCACCATGCAGCATGGAATATAACTCCCAGGCAATGACATGGTCAATCATAAAATGCTTAACAAAATGGGCCAAAAAAACAACGAATTAAGATACTTTGATCGCTTACCCTGTGAATCATTTTTCAGCCATACAAAATTTAACTCCAAATAGTTCATGGATTCATAAAAAATTAACATTAACTCGAAACTCTAAGGATATTGGGAAGTCTAACTAATAGCATTACAACCGAGAGTCGCAATGAAAATCCCCAAAACAAACAATCAATCAATGGATACTTACGCAGATATAACGGATTATTAGCGAACTCGAAACTCAAATAGCAAGAAATAACAGATGCCTTTTCATCTATCCCTAAAAGAGTGGGGTCCTACATACGTTTAAAACAGAGAAATCTAGGCAACCCAGATCCGCAGGAAATTGAAGATGATGGAATTGTATAGAGGAATCACCTGGTTTAGATCCATGGTAAGAGATGGACAGATGCCCTATCGATATCACTAGGCTCTCCTCTCCTCCTCGACTCCTTGTTCATGAGAAATGAAAACCAACAAGAGATCTTCCCTCGCAGCCTCTTTGGCCGACTTTCCCCCCCTGCTCTAACTTTTCCCTGCACGGGCAAATGAGTTTCCTTCGTTTAATCAGTTTAATGGGTGCGTACTTATGGTGTCGGAGAAGAATGGATCATCTGCACGGTGGAGGTAAATATACATCTTAGAGTCAATCACATGTTTATTTTGTTTTCATAAATACCCCTTCTTCCCTTGTAAATGGTAAAAATATGATAGGTGGTTCCCTCTCATATGTACGTGTACCTGCACGTATACATGCAGAGGAATCAAATTTGTCCGAGAAACGATCGTTGCTTTCCGAGATACCCATAGGCTCATATTTGCTTGTGGGAGATACATGGAAATCATTACGATCGGACTCCTCTCCTACAACCCCAGTGTCGAGGGAGCGCACAAGGAGGCATCCAATCATGTTGGGTTGTTAGGCGCGAGGGAATGTGTGCTTGCGTGAGGCCCGACGCGCATCCAACAGCCCAACATCATTGGATGCCTCTTGGGTGCTGGGCTTGGAGGAGAGGAGTCGAATCCAATTGCATTTTTTTTTTGGTAAAGGAATTTAATATCGGTATCCACATACACATCAATATTAGTAGTCGATCCGCATCGATATCGGCCTTAATGTTTGCTCTTTTTTTTGGGGGGGGAATTAAAGAAAAATAGTATTACTAGGGTAAATGTCCATATGAGTTTCTGATACAAAAAAGATTGTTTCTCAAGTAACGTACAAAAAGTGCTAAATGCTACAAAATGTTTGAACATTATTATGACTAATATAAGTGATTTTTTCTTTTAAAGGTAAGAGATCACTATCTGGTCATGTAGCGCCTGCACAAGCACGGGGTCAATGCAAGGGCATCAACATAGATGCTATTTTTTTATTTTATGATGGTAGGGTGGTACTTTCATGCGCTGCTATATCTAGACAAAGGAGCCACGCGACCAGGCTTAATTTGAATTCCGATGCATGTAATTTGAATTCCCATGCATGCATACATGCATTTAGACCTTGTTTGTTTGACGGGGAGGACGGGGTGAGAATGTTGTGGGATTGGGTCCCACAATGGATTGGGTTGGAGAATAAAAGTGGGATTTTTATTTTTCACATGAACAATAACCAAAGTCCTTTTTTTTTTTTGAACTTTAAATAGCATAGAAGTGAGATTTTCAAGTGTGATGTGCGACCAAAGCATTTAATGTTGTTCATTGAACTTTTATAAGTACATCACCCCAAGCCAAATTAACAAGGTTGAGATGGGATTTTAAAATGTCACATCAACATTTTTCCACCCCACCTAAGTCCCCATCAAGCAAACGGGATCTTAGGGTTTCATATAGGCATAGGAACAGTTTCTTATGGTTTTTTAAGAACAATTTTTTTTTTTGAATGTTTCTTGCTTTCTTTTTAATGTTTATTGAGGTTTTGGGACGGTTAGGTTTTAACATTTCATGGCATTTAAAGGTATTTTTTTTATTCTAAGATCATGTATATAAGGCCAATTTGGCAATTTGGTAATTTGGTGTATCTGTTAAAATTTGGAGTTTTGATGTCTTTGTTTTCTGATTTGGGTAACAAAACAGTAGTCTTGAGTAAGATTTGTTTGGCTTCCATCCCAATTTATTTCCTAAGAACATTTTCATCAGATGTACTTTAGTATCTTATAATCCCACCCCATCCTTCTAACCATACTTAAACATCTTTTTTCATCAAATATAAGATATGGTTTGGATTAAAATTTCACAGGTAGAAGGGGTATCACTGTTCAATATCATTGTCTAAACTTTGGGGGAGGGGGGGTGCTGGATTGAGCAACAAAAGATTAAACCATTACTACCATTAAGTTCAAGTCTGATGATTTTATTTTACAAGGAGATCTTGATGTCAAACCGACTGTGCAAACTTCCACCAAAGCCTCTGATTTTTCAAGAGGTAAGAGCAGAAGCAAAACCCTTTTGGCTGGCACTGTTACAAAACTCATCTTGAGAAGTTTCAAACTGCAAATGACATTTCTTCCTTCCCAGCTCCTATTGTCTGGACAATCCAGTGGACAAAGAGGAGAGCATGAGAGTGTTAATTTCCATAGAAACTCATTTGTTCATTTTATGCAACATAGTACAGGATAAATAATCATATTTGGTGAAAATTTTAAGCTACATCCTTCCAAGCTTCTGTGTACTTTTCAGTTAGGATTCTACAGCTAGTGGAACTTCACTCAAATCTAGACCTTCAACTGGCAAATCTGGTGTAAGCGGGCCAAGGATTCCATCAGAGCCGAGGGTCAATCCACTCTGCAAAAGGGTAAAGAGGACAACAATTAGGGCTTAAACACTTGAACAGATCAATTGAATAAGTATGGACACCTAAGTAAGCAATAATGTAAAAACTTTCATAAGCTCAGTGAAAACTTATGGCCCTCTGAAGTAGAGCATATGTAGAACCACATCATATGCTGCATTTACAAATTGAAGGGAATAGATACCCCCATCGTAGAGGTATTTTTGCCATCTCATAGATTTCCTTTCAAAATTTTATCTGATAAGATTCCCATAATCATCTTAAGTATATCGGAGTACTAAAAATCTGATACCCACACATCAGATTACTTGGGGAAGAAGGAAAGTGAAACATTCCCCCTGGGAAAGCTCGGTTAAACTCATTGAAATTCTATGCAAGGAGTCATCGGCTAAATTCCAAGAATTTGATTTTGCAAATATTTGAAATTCGAAAACCCAACCCAACAAAGCCTCCACCTAATTATTAGGTGATGATTACATATCCTCTCCCACCATTCCACATTATATGGGCCATATTTCATGTCGTGTATTTTTACACTACATCCCAAGTCATTTTTGGCCATCCCCTTTCCCTTGCATGACCAACCGTGCTCCGTAGTGGTGCATCCTTGGTCTTAACCACACATGATCCATCTAGTTCAACCTTCCCTCACATTGTCAACTACTGGTGCTGCCCCTAAGTTTTGAGGGATGCATTCTTCTCGGATTTTATCTTCTCTAGTCTCACCACCCATCTCCACATCTACAGCTCAGATTTATTGCTAAGAGAAATTACATCACCCAACTCCCCCCCCCCCTTTACTTCTCTATTAGTTACAAGTCAGTAAGAGAGAGCTAAATATTTAGTATATCTTCATCTTGTATTCCTCTCTATTTTTCAAACACCTATGAACTTAATATATGAAGAAATACCTCAGGCTGGAACCTCAACATGTCAGCACGGGCCATGGCTTCTGCTTGGGCTATTCGCTGTCTGAATGTTCTAGCCATATCCTCTGCCTGTTATAAGCATAATCACAAACATACTGTTACAACTCCAGATTATATAATATAAATTAAAGATAGGACAAGAACATGAAAAAATCGGGAAGGGGTACCACTAAGAGGGGGAGAGAAGAAAAAACAAGGAACTAAAAGAATATATAGCATCCCCACTATTACTCTCTTCTCACATCCGTGAAATTTCACAAATATCAAGATTAATATAAAATTATTTAAAAGGATAACCGGAAGCATACAAAGAACAGCTAATATTTCCGAGCACCACAGCAAAACATTGGTCAGAGTAAAAACGATAACTACTACATGATAACTCATTGATAGAAAAAAAATACCTTCTCAAATACAAGCTCTGGATTGCGAATCATGTCTCCAGGCGTGGGTTCAAGCTTTTTGGTAGACAGACTCACCCGGCCCCTCTCACGATCATGGCTCAGTATCATAACCTTCACAATGAAAAACAGTTTATAAAATAAAAACATAGAAATTAAAAGGACAATCTTTGGGAGATGGTAAATAAATTCTTCAACTGGACTAGGATTTTGGTTTAAGAAATACCTTGAGGGTGTCACCAGGTTGAAGGACAGTCGAGATATCAGAAACACGATCATGACTAATTTGACTGATATGGAGAAGGCCATTAATCCCACCAATGTCAATGAAGGCACCATACGGCTTCAGACTTTGCACAGTTCCAGTAACAACTGATCCAATCCCAAGCTGTGCCTGGCTGTCAGCCATGGCCTTGCGGTTACTGAGGACAAGTCTGGACTGCTCCTCATCAACCTCCACAAATTTCAGCGGAAGCTCCTTACCCAGGAGTTCTTCCGCTGCTGATTTCTAGTAAGCACATGAAGACATCAACATTCATTTCTCAGACATGCTTGGGACTTAAAAAAATTAACAAAAAAAATGCAATGCTCAAAACAAAATATAAAAGCCAGGGAGAAAATCTAACTGATGATATCTGTGAGAATGGAACAAATCCCCTAATGCCCTCTACAACTGCTACCACTCCACCTTTATTTCCACCAACAATCTGCATTTTTTTTACTTGGTGAGATGAAGAATAATAAACAGTAATTCAAACTGCAGGGTAGCAGAGTACAAAGAAAAAGAGGAACACGATCCAGTCTGGAAAAAGGAAAAAATTCTTTTCTATGAGCAGTGAGTAATAGCAAGAATACAGTAAGAAACTTGAAGATGTAAAGAATGAATAACTTGAAAATTAACTAACTAGAACCAGTCAGACACTTAAGAAGAGATACCTGCATTCTAGAAAAATCTATGCGCAAAGGATGACATTTTATTGCATAAGAAAGAACAAATCAATTGCAGGAGAAATTACAGTGATGGTGTCTATGTCCTGCATATCCTGACTAGAAGAATGGGTATGCCATTCATAGGTTGCAATATAATATTTTCTTGTCATGGAATCTTCTCACCTTACCCTTGATGACCACATCCTCAGACTGAAGCTGTCTACATCGCTCCCATGCAAGGTCATACTGGATTGAACGTAAACTCAAGATCAAGCTATCATCAGCTTCATTCTCACCAATAATTACAAACTCTTCTCGTAAGCCAGGAATGATGCCAGCTTCTTCTACGTGTTTAATCTTGAGAATACATGCCTCTTGCACAGGTAGGTAAGCTGAAGATTTTGCAGTAATGTCAACTAGTGCTCCATTAGCTTCTGTACAGAATACTGTACCTTTTACCTGAAAATGCAGCTACAAATCATCAAACAACTTTTCCTCGCAAACAGAGTCACATTTGACTACATACCAAAAGCTTTAAAAGAAGTAAAGTACTTAAAAAGACTGACATTTCAGATAAATTGCCTCTACAAAGCCAATAATCTTGTTATGTAACAAAGTGGAATATCTGCATCCAGATTCTGAGTTAAATATGGAACAGATACTCTGCAAGAATGAAGAACTATGTACTTCTTTATTAAAATATTAAAATTTTAAAATTTTCCTAAAATTTTCCCCAAAAGTCCACAGGAAGAAAATGATGCAATAAAGACCCAACCCAGAACTAGCATATAATCAAAACCACAAATTTGGGCACATAGATCTTCACGAACTTAAATATTGTAATCAGTTCAAATTCACACCCATCAACACATTTGTGCCAAAAGTCTACACAAATGAAAAAAGGGTCCAGTTATGAATTAGCTACACTGATTCAAACCCATCACAAGCATTTCTTCAGAAACCCAAATAATAAAAACTCCTCGGAGAAGGAGTTAATTGTCAAGCCAAACTATATAAGGAACATCAGTGAATAATTTACTCATTCAATCTCATAAACGTCAAAAAAGCTAATGTCCTTTTAACTTAGCCTTTTTTTTTTAGCCCGTTTGAAGGGGTGAAAGCATGGGCACAGAAGTCCCTCACCTTGGTGCCAATTTCGGAATTGAAATCGTACTTTTCGAGTGCGGCATCGAAATCTTCGAATGTAAATGATACACCTTGCATCGGAGCGGTACGGCATCGTTCATATGCTTCTTCGAACATTTCCTTGAGCTTCTGTCTCTCTCTAGTCTGGGCATTTGAAATGGCCACAGCAGAGACTATGGGGGAAAAGGCAGTCTTTTGGGGCTTTGGAGAGAAGGGCTTGGAGAGGTGAGAGGAGGAGAGAGATGGACATCTCAGGCCTGCAAACTGCTGAACCGAAGATGCCATTTTTAGAGATTGAAACGAAGTTGGGTACTTGGGTTGTAGTCCCTAGTAGTCTACCCAGTGTCGGTGTTCACACGAAAGTCGCAACACTTAACTTCAAGTAGTCCAGAAACGAGAGCAAGGATTCTCGCTTGTTTGCTTTATCCACTGCTTCATTTTCATTCCCTGACCAGATAAGAATTAAGATAGATGGAGCTAGCTAGCAAGAGGGATTCTGCGTGGGTGGTTGTCTCGCTTCAGGGAAAAGTCCCGCTGACTGGAGATTTTAGCGCCTGCGCCTACACAAAGGAAGGGCGAAATGACCGCCCTAGCCCGTGGAAAGAAAATTTCCACCCATATTGGATGCCCTCGTCCACAGTGGTGTAGGGGCCATGCAGCCTGCTGGTTGCCCCTCTCTCTGTATGAGGAAAAAAAGGGTGTGTGAGGCTTGCGCCTAGACAAAAAAAAGTGCAAAATGACCGCCTTCCCCACCCTTGAAATGAAAAATCTCACCCCTATTAGATGTCACCCCTGCAAACTCTTTTTTTTTATTTTTATAACAATCTTTATTATCTAAAACCATTGGGCAAAAGAGTCCCAGAGGAGTCCAGAAACAAAAAATTACAAAGAAAAGCGGGAGGAGAAATCTCCTAGAAGTCATCACATTATCCAAAGAGGCTCAAGACGCAATGCAGTCAACAGCAAACTTCCCTTCTCTGAGAGTATGCTTGAAATCCACAATGCAAACTCTCATTGGCCCCCATGTTGGTGCAGGGGCCATGCAGCCCAACAACGATCACCCTCCCATTATTATTTATTTTTTGAAAAAAGATTCCCTGAGTTGTCGGGGCAAGGTATGCTACCCATGGTTTTAATAAATGGTATCAGATCGAGTATATTTGTATCAGTATTGGCTGTGTTTGATACTAGCATTTGTCTGATCCTATATCACTAAAACAGTTCTTATTAGGGGGGAAAATCTGTTTAGAAAACAATTTTTTTTATTGAAATTGAAGGCAAATTGTACTTCTACTTTGGCCCGATAAGGTCGATCCATATGAGTATTGGTATATTGTTTTATAAAGTCATGATGCTACCACTTATGTGTTCATTTCTCTCTTCCTTGCATGAAATACCCTTGTTGCCCTCCAATGTAAGATATTGTTTTATTGCACCTCATTGGTGCACTCTCCTATATATGCCGCTTGCTCAAAGAATCATTTCTCCTTTTTTTTATTGGGAGAGGATTTTCTGAGCAAGTGGTATAGAGAAGTGTACCAATAAGATGTGACAAAATAGTTATATACATAGTGTCAGTGTATATAGTAAGTGCTGATACACAGTGCGGCGCAGACACCAAATTGACAATTTGCATTGTAATATTAATTATTGCCCTTGTACATATAAACACTCTTGTATGTATACTCTATCATAAAAAAGAGAGTACCCAGCACATGAGACTCGCACCACTGTGGGGTCTGGGGAGGGTTATAATGTACACAACCTTACCCCCGCTTTGCGGAGAGACTATTTACAGAGACTCGAACCCGTGACCACTTGATCACAATGGAGCAACCTTATTGTTGCACCATGGCTTACCCTATCATACATGAATGAAAAATATACATAATGTCACATGTTAGTTCACATGGTATCAGAGCCTGTGTAGACGATTGTACTCTGTCATCCATGTCCTTCTCTATTCTATTTGCAACTCTCACCAAACTTACCTGCCTCAACTAGTCGTACATGCGCTTGTCTATTATGTTTGCAGCTCTCACCAGATTTGCCTACCTCAAATAGTTGTCATGTTCCTCAATGTACAAGTTTCACCCTTGCAAGACAGCATCTGTGCGCATCGATCTATGCTCCAACACTGCACGAGCATCTGCTATCCGCGGCTCCAACATCTGTGTACATCAACCCACGTCTAAAACCTCGGCTCACAAGACACCGCATAGCCTTCATCATCGACTTCAACCCACAACCTCCATCATTGCCTCTGCACTATCCATCATGGGATATTTACAAGTCACCCACTCCGTGCCCACTAAGTCTCTCCACAACACCAGCAACTGCAAGTCCCAACACCTCAACACACTTACTTAACACTATTGTCGTGCCTCTATAAGCAAAGTCATTGTTGCCCTACACATCATGTGCACTAACTTGTTGTCTTGTTGACCGTTGCACTCGCTCCGCCCAATCACTGCAAGTGCTCCTCCAACCATTAGTTTCGCAGCTGCTTGCTATCATCTGTTCTAAAACTGCCTGTATGTCTGAAGTATTAGAGTCACTCCACCACCGTGATCGCTGTTGTCCCTCCAATGCACAACAACTGTCCCACAAGCTTCCTTTAATATGAGTTTGCAATTGTTATCACCACTGATTTAAATCTTGTTGTCGCTACAACACTTCCATCGCATCTCCCTGTTGTGCGCATCACAACCCACCCATTCAACCTTGCGTATCACCACTACGACCTCCAAATTAGCCAATCGCTTATGTTGTTCATGTAGTCAATTAATTTATGGCTGCTCCTCAACCTGTTCATTATGTTGTTGTGCTGCACATTTTTTGATACATAAAACACACCTTATTTCAGCCTCTTCATCTGTTGAGCTTCAAGCATATTTTGATGCTAATTGGGCTAGTGATGTTATTGATCGTTGGTCAACTACAAGTTTCTGTATACTTTTGGGTAATTCTCTCATCTCATGGCGTAGCAAAAAACAATCTGTTGTGTCACGCTCCAATAGTGAAGCTGAGTATCGTGCATTTGCCGACACCACTTATAAGATTATCTGGCTACGACGACTTCTTCGTGATATGAGTGTTCCCTCGAGTACTCCAACTCCACTTTATTGTGACAATAAAAGTGCTATCCAAATTAGTCACAATGAAGTCTTTAATAAAAGAACAAAACATATCAAAATTGATTTTCATTTTGTTCGTCATTATGTTCTTCAACGCACACTCCGTTTATCACACATCTCCTCTGCATATCAACTAGTTGATGCTGTTACCAAGGATCACACTTCTGTACATCTTTGATTTCTTACATCCAAACTTCAAATGGTTTCCCATTCACCATCTTGAGTTTGAGGGGGTGTTAGTGTATATAGTAGGTGCTGACACGCAGTGCAACACAAACATCAAATTTAACAATTTGCATTGTAATATTAATTATTGCCCTTATACATGTACTCATCACTCTTGTATATATATCTATCATACAAGGTCATCTCATGTGAGGAGGAGAGAGATAGAGAGGATGCTAGAGTACCCTAGCTTGGTGGCTCAAAAACCTATTTTCCTTTTTTTATTTGTTAGCTAGCAATGGAGGCTATGCCAACAACTCCTCTCTCTCCTCCTGCCCTTCATTGAGTAACTTGCCCCCTAATTGTTTGGTTCTCCATTCCGTTGGCTATGAGAACCCTCTCCCTTATCTTTATTCAACACTTGAAAAACATTTTTAATAAATCGAATAACATAACCTATTTAAACATTGGGGATGGATCCACATGCTGGCCATGTGTATTGGCATCTCCAACACCAAGCCAATGAGCGAATGGGAGGGAGGGTTTTGTGATTACTATACAAGATGCCCACATGATTAGGGAGGAGGGAAGAGAGAGCGTGGCAAAGAATGTCATGAGAGAGAGACAAAGAGAGGGCCTGCACTACTGACAGTGTGTACATCATTTTCCTTTTAAACATTATACCATCGAAATAATCGTGAAGAAAAATCGGAAAAAAGAAGTCTGCCAGGTTGCACGACGCCTGTGTTTAGATACTGGAAGGGTGAAATGGCCACCCTGCCCCTTGTGAAATGAAAAAACCCACCCTTGTTGGATGCTCCCTCCCCCGCTCTCATTGGCCTCTGTTAGCGACCCCTCTCCCCAAAATATATATACATAAATCTATGATCACCAAATTTGCAACAGATTTTTGACCAATTTTTTTATTTAGTCCAATAATCAAGATACCACTTTCAATGCACCCCAATTTCACCAAGGAAATATAATCAAAATTGGAATTATTTAAAGACAAGTGAAGGACATTTCTGACCTCTTGTCCCTCAAATTTTAAGGTGTCCAACTATTCACAAAAAAATAATAATCAATTTCTACAAATGATTTTTTTGGCTTCAACACTCTCACACAAGAAACCCATTTTTGTGCGGTTTAATAAATTCAGTGTTCTAGTTCTCCTTCAAGTTGGATCAAATCACTCCTCCGTATTGGAGCATCCTCAGGCCTCTGTTGAACATGACAATAACACCTCGGACAACTTTCTCATAGCTTATCATGTAATGGAGCTATTCCCAAATCAGCTCTAATATGATCATTTCTTACTTTATCCTTCCTAGTTTTGCCACTCATCCATCTTAACATCCTCATCTTTGCTACACTGAATTTATCTATATGATGCTTTTTAATTATCCAATATTTTGCACCGTACATCATAGCCTGTCATATGTTATCCATATCAAATATCAAACATTTTTACTTAATCGAAACCACTGAAAAACAATTGAGAAGAGTCATGAATGATATGCCATACAAATGAGATAAACACCAAATTTGATAGGCAAATTATTAAGGATGTATACAATTGTTTGGTCCGTTGGTCGGTGGTTTGCTAGTTGAGTGCATTCCCCCCCCCCCCCTCCCGCTCAAGGAGGTCGCATGATCGACTCTCCTAAGGCGGGGGCATATAAGCTAGGAGAAAGTCACTTGAGGTTACATGGCTATGGGTCCTTTACTACCCATAGAAAGGCTCCTATTTTCCTTAGTAGCTGTAGGTTTATGTTAGTATGAGGTTGGCTTCTGAACCTTCCCCCTTTCTGTAGTTGGCCTATGGGGTCCCTGATTAGGTTAGACCAAAAATAAAACAGAAAGAAAGAAAGTGGATGTCCTAAATGTTTAATCTTTTTTTTTTTGTTTTTTTTTGTTTTTTTTTGATATGTTATGGTTAATCTTTCAATGCTTTGTAATATAAGTATGCAAGAAACATTTCCCTTGTTTGCCTTAAAAACTGAAGTCATCATAGGAAAGAGTAAAACTGCTTTGAGAATTTTTTCATCAAAAAAAAAAACAAAAAAAACTACTTGAGATTTGAGAACAACAAACAAATATAACTGCTAAAGATTCTAGGATGGAGAGTCTGATCGAGACATGAAGCTTTGGCTAACATTTTGAATGAGAGGCTGTGGATGGAAGAAACCGAAGTGGGGCTTGTCTTATCCTTATTCAGAGAAGAGTGGAGAGAAGGAGCCAAAGGAGAAGCAATGGGCGAGAGAGGCCTTAAACTCGGAACCCATAATCCATCTGATAAGGAGAAGCAACAAAGTAGAAGAGCATGGCGAGGCTAGTAGTGGTGCAGCAGAAACAGCCCTCCTTCTTTCCTCTCGCATCTTCTCTCTCTGACTTCAATGGCGTACGATTGCACAACAACCTAATTCAGGTAGGATATATACCTGCAAATCCCTCACTTCACTTCATAATGTATAGCCCACTGTCTCCTTTAATTCAGTTTGGGGAGCTGAAAGGATAAAGAAGAACAAAACCCTGAATTACCTTCTCTTTTTTCCCTTCTCAATTTGGAAAACCCTTTATTCAACAAGCTAAAATCCTAGATGATAACAAGGAATCTTGAGCAATTTGGCATTCTTAGGCCAAAAAATATCCTATTTAAGCTAGATTTCACCTATTAATTTGGCGGTAATATTTGGTATTGGCAGTATAGAAGGAAGACATGGCAGACAAAAGGAGCGTTGCAGGTGAAGGCATCAAGTGCAAAGAAAATCCTTATAATGGGAGGCACCAGATTTATTGGTATATTTTTATCAAGACTCCTTGTCAAAGAAGGTCATCAGGTATTTTTTTTTTCTTCTCTCAGTCGTTCTTCCCCTTTTCTGCTAATTAATTGAAACTAGTAGGGTTGGTCAAATGGGCAAATTGAAAAGGAAATATGTTGTTGGCACTTGCAGGTGACCTTGTTTACCAGAGGGAAAGCACCCATCGCCCAGCAACTTCCTGGGGAATCAAACCAAGATTTTGCTGATTTCTCGTCTAAGGTACCGTTGCCCACACTTTCTTTAATTTTTTTTTCTTTTCAACTGGAAATCCCCTTTAAAGACGGCCCACACCAGACGATGTTTCATCGATGGTCTCCATTCTCCAGAGTCCAAACCTTGATTTTTACTAAATTTTTGGTGGAATGACTGATGAAGATGAGAGAGTCGGTTGCGTTTGGTTGGAGGGGGGATTTTTCTAGTTTCTGAGATGGACAAGAAGGCAATTGGGCAATAAACCTGGTTTCCTCCTGCCGGTGCAGGTTTCATCCGACACGCGGAGCATAGCAGTGAGGCTTCGAGAGTCAGCTGTTTAATTTACAGCTCTTACTTAAACGCCTCATAGGCCCATAGCTGTGCGTGCATGACAAGCTCCTTATCCACTTAGAAAATAGTTAGAAACACCTTATGCCGACCAAACACAGCGACAAAGATGACAGACCAAAGGAGATGAGTTTGAGGTTGAGGATGAGGATGAGATGCCGGTTGAGATTTATCCATTTGCTTTACGATAATATTTGAAATAAATTAAGGGAGGAACTGATAAGGTATAGACACCCACAACTACAGCTAAACCTGTAGACATTTTTAAAAATGAATGCTTGGTGGGTAGCTTTGCAAATTACATGAAGAAAGATTCTGAAAGTTGTAAAACTATGAGAGTATCAGATGAGACCAAAATTCTGTGGATATGTAGATCCCAATATCTCTTGCAGACATGTAAATTGATGAGGGCCTTGGGTTTGAGTTTGGAAAAAGCTTCTCTGTGAAAGCAGGAGTAAGGCTGCGTATATTATGACCCTCCCCAAATCCCGCCGTGGCGAGAGCCTCGTGCATTGGACACACGGCCTATTTATGGAGCATCGTATTTATCTAATGGTTCAGATTGCCCAAATCCTAAAGTAGAAGTGGGTTGTGCTATGGGATTGGACTCCAGCCAGCGTCCAAGCACAACCCACTCAAAGCCTGTCTGTCGGTTAGCTCAAGTTGGGCTTCAGTTGGACAGGGTAAAAAGCCTAGTGTTGTGCTTGGGTTAACCCTGCCCTCGCCTAACCCAATTGATGCACAGCACAACAGCACAAGGGCATGACTAAACTCTCATGGCTTTATTTGAGTCAAGGTTCTAAGACTCGGGTCTCGGTTGCATCTCGGCCAAGCCAGAAACCGAGTCGAGTCGAGATCTCGGCCAGTTGGTGCAATTTTTTTTATTTTTTTTTTGACTCGGACCCCCAACTCGGTGGGTTTTACACATATTTTGGGTCTGAAACTTGGTATCCAGCCTATTTCAGGCCATTTAAACACAATGGCATGCCTAGATTTGCCAAAAAACAAGTCCAAATATGAGTTTTACTTTGGACCATAGGTTGGTAGGCGACGAGTCGTACTAAAAGTCTAAAACAACCTACTCTATATATAATTTAGTAAAACTTAGCAAATTTAGCAATCAAAACATTCTAATTAGTACATATCAAATTATCAATCAAAACATTCAAATAAAAAGTACATTACATCAATGTTTACTGAATTTGTTACATAAAATATGATTGAGTAATAAATTCATCCCCAAATTGATCCACAAAGAATTCCCATGTCATGGAATTGCTATAGTGTTGCACATAGTGTGACACAGCTGCCATATAAGTCTTCTCATCAACATATACCAATGTCCCTATCTTAGGGTACATGGGAGGCTGTTGGTATGAAGTGTAAGATCCATTGCTACTGTCATATTGAGTTTGAGGCATGTATGGCTGGTTTGGGACTGAGAATATGTACCTAAAACCTGACCCAGAGCTTTGTCTGTCATACTCAGCTGCTGACTGCCCATACTGACCATAGGCACTATAATCAGAACCGGTGCTCTCCTGGCCATAGTCATAGCCATGATGATGCTAAGATGATTGCCATGATCGATGCTCACTAGTAGTATCTATACTCATGCTTCTGAAACTTGCAAGCATGGTGTTCATACTGTTGTCATCATCTTGAGCATCTGACTGATGTGAGTGTTGGCGACCCTTCTTTCTTTTGTATGTTTTAGGGTGGCCACCATGGTCTTGATCTTGAGTGGTATGCGTAAACTGAGACTCACCGGTGAAACGCACAGGGTCCCCCTGTGTTCCCACCTCATACTGGTACTGCTCGCGCATCCCCTCATGACGATCATCATAATAACCGCCACTCGGTATGCCACGACCACCACCACCACCACCACCACCACCACCACCACCACCACCATCACCATCATCACCATCACCATCACCACTGTCATCACCACTACCATCATCATCATCAGCAGGACTTCCTACAGCAGGCTCAAAAGGTTTCGGTGACTCTGCATGTGCACGCCCCTCTTGCGACGACATATAATCCTCAACATCAGTGCCGGTTACAGACGCAATGGTGGGGTCGGGCCTACCCCCAGGCTGATCCATATCAGGTGTACCACGATCCCTCACCCACTGGATTAGGGGATCCTCATCGTCATCAGAGTCCTCTTGGAAAATGTTGGACAGTTCAATGGGTTCTTTATCATTGGCCTCAATTCCTTCACGTATGTGCCTCATCCTTAATCTCATATTGTAGGGCACATACATAAGCTGCTCTAGCCGTTCGCTACCCAACCTGTTCCGCCTCTTTGAATGTATCAATGAGAATGTACTCCAGTTGCGCTCACATCCGGAGGATGAACAAGTTTGTGAGAGCACTCTCACTGCTACCTTCCTCAGGTTGGGTGAACTTGTACCATAAAGCACCCACCAGTCGGCTGCATTACATATATAGAATAGTAAGAATATGTACATTCTAAAGAGATAAAATTATAATTCATAAATGTAAATATGCAATATCATGCCACCTACCAGGGTCTAACTTTTGTCTACCCTCCACTGCAGCTTGTCGACCGAAACTTGCTGAGGCATCTCTAAAGTATTTGATCTAATTTCAATTTGAGGAATTAGTATTTCCTATTTAGTAATTACACTCATAAACTAAGTACCAAAGTCTCATACTCTCACCTCATCATTGCAAGCAGATTGTGTCTTTGGATTGAGCTCTAACTTCGCAGTAACAGTTTGAACTGCCTCTAACAATTCTATGTCTAGCCCAAGATCATGGGAGTAGTGATACTTTGGATTCAAATAGTATGCTGGTAAAGTAGACCCCACAAATATGATTTGTTAGTGACTTTACTGACTTAATGCCTTTGGGTTTTGAATATGTAAATGTAAAAAAGTTATAACATTTAAAGTGTAAAGTATGTTGAACTCATCAGCTTTATGCAATGGATGACTCAAGTGCTTCTCCCACCGCTTATCAATGATGTTAGTGTAGGATTTTGCACTTCGAGGTATAGCAGCTCTAACCATTTCCTTGATTTTTTGGATGGCAGCATAAATGTGGGCCAAGGTAGGCTTCTTCTCTGTATCAACCATCCTCAGTACTGCCACCACTGGCTCTAATATGGCAACCACTTTCCCCAAGTCCTTCCAAAATCCATCACTTGCAATGGTCTGTTGTGCTGCCTTTGCATCTCCTGACTTAGAATTCTTGCCAACCAAACCATTTATCACTTGCAAACATAGACCTCAAACCTATCGCCTTAGTCTGAAAGCTCTTCAATGCAATGTAATTGGTGGCAAATCGAGTGACACCAGGCCTCACTAAATCTCCATTGCATTTCTCCCTCAACAAGGCTAAAGCATAAGAATGGTTGTACACAAAAGTTGTCACTTGTCTTGCCTTATTTACCACACCCGCCACCAAAGTCTTTTTCCCCATGACCTTCAGCATTAAATCAATAGAATGGGCTGCACATGGGGTCCAAAAGAGGCGGATCCTCTTACTCTTCTTATTCATCAACTTCTCTCCAGCCTTTTTAAAGTTGGAACCGTTATCCGTCACAATTTGGATAACGTTCCTTGGTCCTACCTCCTCCACCACTTGCTTCAATTCCTTATACAAGTATGATGCATCCTTTACATTATTTGATGCATCGATGGACTTCAAGAATACAGTCTTCCATTGCAACTCACCATGAAATTTATGATGGATAGTCTAGTAGGTCCAGTCCATCCATCAGCCATAAGAGTAACCCCATATGTCTCCCACATTGGCTTCAAACTATCAATGTAATCTTTCAGCTCCAGTACCTCCTGAGGCAAATATACATTGTATAATTCATGTGGTGAAGGTCCCTTCCATCCTGCACCAGCCCTCCCTGCAGCATCAAGGAATGCATTATAGTATGGTCCTTGTGCAACATTGGCTGGAATGCCATGGTAAAGCATGAACTTGCTGAAGGCTTTTCGTGCTTCCTCTTGTTTACCACTAAATATTTACGGGATGGTTGGCTGCTAGGCATCTTGTTGCCTAAAAGTTGTGGGATCCTGCTAAAAAATGGGATCTGGAGCTTGTTCTCGTGGTTGGGTTTGGGTTCGTGGTATATTTCTTGTCCCAGTGCTTTTCCTCCTCTCATCTTCTTGCACTGGTACAGCTGAGCCAGATCCACCAGCTCCTCTTGCTTGCTCATATGTTCTTATATTCTCAAAATGAAAACTTTGTCTACTCTCAGCCAAAGTCTGCTGGTAAATTCTCCATTCAGCCTCTGATTGAAACTCACCAGGTGGAGGCCCAATGTCAGTATCATCTCTGCCACGGACCTCTACACCAGTCCTCTCTAGTTCTGCCTCACCAAACTCTTGTTGCATTCTTTCCCTCTCAGCTTTCTTTAATCTTCCTCCTTTCAAGTGTTGTGCCATTGTCACTTTCACTTGGACAAGAACATTTGGGTATGAGACAACATCCTTGCCTGTACCAGATAAGTGTTGCTTTAACCTAGTGGCTCCTCCAGATAGCAACTTCCCACAATAATTGCATTTGGACTTCTTTTTGTCTGCGGACATGGGGACTCCATGTTGCCATGCTATATCAGACATTGTGTACAAAATGTCTTATATTTTACACTGTTACATAAAAAAACATGTATTAATAACCATGGATCACTTAAAGTAAGGTATTCAAGACTTAAAATATGCTATTCATAACTCTTAAACGTAATGTCAAGCAACTAGAACTATGAAATAACTATCTCTTATTTATCCCCTAACCCTAGTATTTATTTCTTAATTAAAAATAATATTTTGAAATTTTTTTAAAAATATTTATAACTTAAAGTATAAGAAAAATATAATGTAATGATGTATTTGAGACCATTTCAAGTTGAATATTATGTACATATGTTGTACATAATTTTCCATAAGCAACAAGTATTTTTCCTTTATATTATATAAATTTTTATAATATATTTATTAAATCTGAAAAATAAAATAATTTTTTTAATGGGTGAAAATAAAAAATTAATCCATGGGGCTGTAGAGCATCCCAAGTTGTTTAACATATATCAAATTCATTTTCAAACAATCACTATTCATCCTATTTTTTTCATTTTCTTTTTTCAAATAAATCATTTATTTTTTCAGAAATTATAATAAAAAATTTAATAACTGAAAATAAACCCGACTCCATCAAGAGATAGATCGGGCAAAGATGTTTAACATATATCAAAACCACATGAATCTAACAAGTATTACACAAATTTTTTTGAAAAAAATAGATTTGGGAAAAATTAGAAAATACCTTTGAAATCCTACAAATAGGTGATGATTTGGAGTTGAATCTTCACTTTACCACTTGAATCTCACTTCAAACATCATAATCCACCAAAGATTTGAGAGAAATAGGAAGAAATTTGAGAGAGAGAGAGCTCTTGGAGTGTTTTTCTCTAAACTTTAGAGAGCTTTGGACAGAACTCGAGATTTCCGAGTTCTGTACATTGCTCTCTTTTAAAAAAATGGGCATATGGGTCATGGAAACTGGGTAAAAAACCATATAACTCGATATCGAGATTTCGCCGAGATCTCGGCGAGATATTGAAATTTTATAACTAAAAAAACAGAGAAATGGCAATCGAGACTTGGCCTGCGAGATCTCGAGATCTCGGCGAGATATTGCAGTTTTAGGAACCGATTCCCATCTCGACTCGCTATCTCACGAAACCGAGAAACTCGGCGAGATCTCGCGAGTTCTCGAACCATGATTTGAGTGTGCCATTGGGGAGTGATCCAAGGCTTCCCAAAATAAGCTCTGGATGTACACACAGGGTCACAATTTTTTTACACTACACAACTTGTTTTTGATGAAGCCCTTACAGAAGTCTGTAGAAGAGTAGAAAGTTGTGGGACCTGTTGTTTCCCTCCAGTTCTGATTCTTCTAACATAACCACTAGACTATTGCTGCCAAACAGAACAAAACAAATACCTTTAGTAAATAAAATGGAGATCAAGAGCTTGATCCTAAAATGGGAAGTGACTATTAATTTTCTTATGGTGCATTGATCATGATGATGGGTAGATCTTGCATTTGAAAGGAGACAGGAAGAACTTTGAATTTGTGAAGACCAGCCTCGCGGCTGAAGGCTTTGATGTTGTCTATGATATAAATGGTATGTTTCATTCGCTAGTTTTATCTCTTTATGTCATGGTTCTTTCCAAATCTCTCAAATGTATTCTTTAAACTATGCATGTAGGGCTGTAAACGGCTCGGATTCACTACTATCCGAATCCGAATCCGTTTAACGAATGCAATATCCGAATTCGATCCAATATCCGACGAACATTTAAAAGGTATTACCGTATCCGAATCCGAGAGTTTATCAGATATCCGGATACTATCCGATCCGATAAACTCTCTGATTCGTGAACATTACACTTATGGATTTCCGACTCCGATTACCTGTTTTATTAAACTGCTGCCTATTCTTAGAAAGGTGTAGTTTTGTTCTTTAAATTGGATTATCATTAATTAAATGGTAGATTGATCCTGTTATCTTCAAATCAAACCTCAAAATGAAGTTGCAAGATATCATCTCATTAAATGTACATGAGTGATATTCGAGGGAGACCACTATAATTCCGGATAAGGGCAACCATCTAAAAAGAGACTAACATCAACTTATCACTCAATTGACCAAGACTTGGAGAAAAAGAAAATGTAAATAATAATGCACAGCAAGAGAAGGGCAACCAAAATTCAATTTGGCACACTATTAACAATATTCTTGCCCCAAACACCTAGGATGTCAAGAAAGTGTTTAGCAGCCACCCCCTAGGGGGAAAATAGAAGAATTTAGAACTCAGAAATGTTTGAAGCATATGCAATAATCATTTTTCATTAATTCAAATTATTATGGCAAGGGGAACAGAGTTTAAATTTAAACTATGAAATGCTGAAGACAAGGGGAAAAACCAAACATAAGGTAAGAATTGAGTTCAACCAACATGTTAGACATGCTCAGTCCAAAAGGCCTAAAATCCATCCAACCATTCAGATTGTCCACATCATTGCTTCACTTAAATTTTGCAACCTTTTATCCTGTAAAGAGACACTGAAATATTCTTGAATTTTCCTAAACCATGAACAAGTTATTAAAAACCTTTTCCTCACTGCACTCTCTCTCTTTTTGTGGATCTAATGGATTGTGAAGTAAGAAAATGGTGATGCAAGTTTCCTTTTCTTTCCACAAGCACAGAAGGATATGGACAAACAACTCAACCTTCTGGGGTGGCCTACATAGAACTTCCATATAAAGCCCTCTGATACTGGAGCCTATCTACCAAAATGGATATCCTTCTCTAGAAAAGAGCAATAACAGACGAAAGAGATGACAACAATAAAAATACCAGAAACCTCACACCATATGATGTACATGACCCAATCCCTATCATAGGTTTTCCATGAACCCACTTTATAACAGAGAAGAAATAAAGCAACAAAAATTAATTAAAGAGAGATGCTAAAGAAGCCAAAGACCCTCTCTCTCAACTTCCCCTAGCCTCATTACCTAAATAAGGCACTCATAAAGAGTCCAGAATTCCTGATGCTCCCACCACCACCAGAAAATAAAAAGTCACATTACACCAATTCCTGATGAAAGAAAACACCAAACAAGAAGAGGAAAACAAGGTAAATAGAAATTTATTTACAATACCTGTGAGGATGCAATGATCCATGCTGTCCACTTGAGATAAAGAGCTTTAACTATTACTTTTGTGTATAAAAAACCCTCGTATGAGATCCAAAGATTCATGCCCAAACCCCTCCCCCCTCTCGACTCCAACAGTAATAACCTATTCTCCTTTCATTACCCATTTACCCCCTGCTGTAAGCCTGTAACAGCGAATTCAAACAAACAAAAACACTTGACGTTCACAGCAAAACACTCCTCCCTTCGAGTCTCATTCCCACCCAATTCCTTGACGCCAAACCAGATAACTTCTTCAATTTTCAATGAAAATCACCCCACCCATTTGACTAAAAAAACACCCACTGTCGATTCCCAGTGAAAACGCTCTCCACCCCTTTTTTTCCCCTCTGAAACTTCGATCAGCCCCTTCTACAGTTTGACCAGTGAAAAGAAAAAAAAGGAAAAAAAGCAAAGAGAAGAGAGCGAGAGACAAAACCAAGAGAGAGATACGGAAGAAGGAGAACAATCGGACTTGAAGGGTTGTGCGTGTGCCGTTGCCGGTGCCGCTAAGAGTCGAGAATCGAGAGTGAGTGACCTTGAAACTTGAGGCTTGAGTGCAGAGTGCCGGCGCCGCTGAGGGCTTGAAACTCTGAGACTTGAGAATCGAGAATGAAAGAGGGAGGAAGAGATTCAAGAGAATAGGGATTCTGGGATTTCTCGATTAGGGTTACAGCCCTAGTATTACTGTATTAGGTTAAGAGTTAGGATGATATTACAAAAATAACCTTATAAAAATACTAATAATAAGGGTAATATAGTAATATTTATATATTTTTATAAAAAATATTAAATAACCATAATTTACAATCAAATTATCCGATTATTATCCGACTCCGAATAGAACTATCCAACTCCGAATCCGATTAGCTTTCGGACGGATTCGGAAACCAAAATTCCGGATTCGGAACCTTCTAAACGGATTCGAACTCGGATCGGATTTGGATTTTCGGCTATCCATTTACAGCCCTACATGTAGTCCTGCAGCCCTATGCTTCCTTAAAACAAGAAGCTTGCACTTGCATAAATTCTTCTCCCATCCCCACCCCCAAAATTATTGAGATATTTTGTTGTAATTAGGACGAGAGGCTGATGAAGTAGAGCCAATTATAGACTCATTGCCAAAGCTGGAGCAGTAAGCTTTTATCAGATCTCCTTAATCCCTTTAAAAGTGTTTTTTTATCATCATTTTAACAGCATCTGAAGTTTGTGATATTTTATAATTAACATGAAATAACAAATCTTTCACAGGTACATATATTGCTCATCAGCTGGTGTTTATCTCAAGTCTGATCTACTACCACACTTTGAGGTGAATATGTGATCATACATTGTCCTTCCAAGTTACAAGTCACTTTTGCCCTTGTTGAGGTTACTCAGGATTCACTGTAAGGTGAATGATCAAATGAAGACTTAAAACATCACCTGTGGCTCCCAGAGCTATGTGTATTGCTTAGAGACAATGGAATCATCACACAAATGAATGGGGATTCTATCTTCTTGTTCTGGGCCAATTCAAATGGATCAAACCCAATAATCTCTTAGTTAATGGAGCAATGCTGCATATGATTCTGTACTCTGTCCCCATCTTGAGCTGGGACAGAAAAAAAGAATGTAATTTTTTATGGAGTGATTTGAACTTATGGTTCAGTACTCTTGGTGCCAATTGCTAACAGTGCTAAACTGGACCCCATATCTCTATCCTATGCTTTGTTCAGAAAGTGCTTATCTATATGTCACAAGGGTCCAACAAGGTTGAAAGACAGGCAAAAGCCTTTATATTAACCATTTGACCCAAACTGGCTTCTAAGAGGAGGGATTTAAGTTTTCATCCTTTATGAGGGTTGTTGTGATGCAAAGTCACTTTCTAGTTTTTTGGGTTATCATAATGGTTTTAATTCTAACTTGTTAAGGCTTGGTGACAGACTGATGCAGTTGACCCAAAGAGCAGGCACAAAGGGAAGCTCGAGACCGAGAGCTTGTTAGAAGCGAAGGATGTTAATTGGACTTCTCTAAGGCCAGTCTATATTTATGGCCCTTTGAACTACAACCCTGTTGAGGAGTGGTTTTTCCACCGACTGAAAGCAGGTCGCCCAATTCCTATTCCGAACTCTGGAGTTCAAATAACCCAACTTGGTCATGTTAAGGTTAGCAAAATTGTGTTCTTATTGTTTATTTTCATGACGCGTTGACCTCTATCAAACTAATTTGGCTGATGTATTTAAGTTAAAACAAAATCACAGGATTTGGCTAGGGCCTTTGTTCAGGTTCTTGGCAACCAGAAAGCAAGTAAGCAAGTCTTCAACATCTCTGGAGAAAAATATGTCACCTTCGATGGATTAGCAAGAGCATGTGCTAAGGTAAAATTTTCAACTTATTAACCTGGAGAAGTTTATTGATATTTTTGAGAAGAAACTAGGAATTAATGTACAAACTAAATGGTGGTTTCTATTTTTCTTTTTCTTTGTTTTAATTCATAGGCTGCTGGATTTCCTGAGCCAGAGATTATACATTTCAATCCAAAGGAGTTTGATTTTGGTAAAAAGAAGGCGTTTCCCTTCCGTGATCAGGTATATTAGTGGACCTATTCACTGTTATACATCCACTGATCATTAACAGAACAAAATAAATAAATTGAATAGTCGAAATAAAGGGATAGTTTGAATTGCCTTGTTATATTAGTAAGAGCAAATTAATTAAGTTGAGAGAATATGATGGAAGTGTGTGCTTTCTCAGATGGATTAACATCCATCATTATGCAAGCAGTCTCACTGATGGCATTATTATCTTTACATTGCAAATGAAATGCAGCACTTTTTTGCTTCCATTGAAAAAGCCAAGAGCGAGCTAGGGTGGAAGCCTGAATTTGACCTGGTTGATGGTCTTGCTGATTCCTACAACTTGGACTTTGGTCGGGGCACTTTTAGGAAAGCAGCAGACTTCTCAACGGATGACATTATTCTCGGCAAGAACCTTGTTCTCCAGAGCTAGTTCCCTTTTTGTTATACTCTCTTTTTTTTTCCCTTGCAAGTTTCTCATAAATTGGCATAGAGTTTCTGGGATTGCATATTTACAGAGAGAACACATTTGCACAGAGAAAATCAAATTGGTAGTAGCTTTGCCGTATGGCCCATATGTGTTGCCATGCTGGAGGCTATCTCATTGCAAATTTGCTTCTTATCCCCAACTCATCCTTCAATGAATGTGATCTCATTCAAGAATATAACCTTGGTGGTATGCTCTAATGAAATCGATTCTGTGTAGTCTGAAATTCACTATTGTATCTATAACTTATAAATGAGTTATGTTGGCACAAACTTGATATGATTGTAGGCCTTTCTATATATATTTTCCATGTTTAAAAAAAGGCGATACGCTCTCCATTTAAGATCTTTTGATGTTTTCTGTTACACTAGATCTTTAGGAGCAAGTTTTCTTTGACTGGGTTGTGAAGGAAAACTCACCCATTCTAGGGTCCTAAAACATCCTTTTCGATTTACGAATGGTCAAACATACTTCTTAGTTGTGTAATCTTTTTTTAATTTACTTATTTTGTTTCTCATATAGAAAAAAGGGGAAAAGGAATGCTAACTAGTGCTGTGTATGAGTATGTACCTACGCCCATATCCTGATCTAAAACCTCAACCAAGATTTGATAGTCAGTCCAGATGGTGATGAGTTCCGCACCTAATTGTCTGGTATCTTGTAATCACATCCTCTTGCAGAATCCTTAGAATAACTACCATTACAAATTACAACATAAGAATCCCAAGGAAGTAACTCATTATACTCATGTCAAGTTATAGAAACAGATTGCGAAGGGGGATTCAAGATTCAGAAGAGGTAGATGAAGCAATCTCATATCAGTGATCCGAAACGCTATTGGTCGTGGTTGATACCTGACCGGTACTGTATTGGTGGTATCCGAATAGAGGAGGGAAAATGGTCCAAAAACATTGTATTGATATTTTGAAGGGCAAAAGGTCTGATACGGCCAATCCATATTAGTATCAATATCAGTATCAGCAGTAACTACTAATACCATTGCCGATACTGTGCATTAAAACCATGCATTGGGGAGCTAGAACCCTTAATTGGGGAGAATCCTACCTCCATATGCTGGCCGGTTCAGTTTTAAACGCAGGTATGGCTGATCAGGTTTAGTTTTGTCCTCAACGTCCCAGTTCTAAACTGGATCCAACCGGATTATCGACATTATAATCCAAACAAAAGAGAAAAGACGAACCTTTTGGAAGAAGAATGAGAAACTTTGAGGGGTTCCTAGAAATTTCAAGTTGCTATTGTTGGCCCAGTTGGTTTTGGGTCACCAAAACACGAACTGGCTTGAAACAAATCTGCCTTCACAGGAAGGTAAGTTTTTGTTTGACGACCACCGACCGACCACATTAATTGTTTTTTGACCAATCACGCAATTGGCCTATTAATATACAATTTTTTTTTTTAAATATCCGAAATCATAATTTACACCGCCATAAAACAACCAATGAATACCCTTAAAAAAGGAATCCTTTTTAAGAGATACTGTATTTTAAATAAAATTAAAAAAAAAAAAGAAAAAAGAAAAAAAGGGAAGAGATCTCTCAATGGGCCCACAACAAAATCTTAGCAATTCTATTATACTCTAATCCGGATTATCGATATTATAATCCAAAAAAGAAAGAGAAAAGACGAACCCTTTGAAAGAAGAATAAGAAACTTTGAGAGAATATCTCACTTTCATGGAGGTTCCTAGAAATTTCAAGTGAACTCGTTACCGTTAAGCTTGACTGGAGGAGATATGAGCTTCTGCCATGTGGTTAAACACCGTCCGCAAGAAGAGATACTGACACTTGGCATTCTCTAGTTCAATGTAGACCTTCATATTTTGAATTCCTTCAGTTATGGAGGACCCCCATTCTCATTCACGAGCAGAGCCCAAAATACCGGAAAACTGTCCCACACCGACCATATGGAGTAAAAGGTACCTAAAACATTCTATTTTATAAGCTAGAAGTAAAGAGCGAAGTAGATAAAACGGTTGAAATGTAACTGACCAATAATTTTCATCCACGTGGCAAATTTAGTTTCTTTTAGTTTTATCATATCCGTGTCGACGACGTTTTTATCTATAAATTATATAATCTTAACTGCTGAGGTTAGAGCAGTTAAGACTGTTAGAATCAAAGAGAAGAGAAACTGTATTGTACTCTGCGATGCATATACAAATGTACTCCTTACAGAATCATGTCCGTTCGATCACGCACAACTATTCCATTGGGTCTGAGCTTGAAGACTTGGCGGTGTTTGGATCAAGGATTCAAGTGTAGGGATCCTAAATCGTATCAGGTGGATTGGACGGTCTAGATTAAGGTCAGTTTGACTGTCCCAATTGATATAAGCTCATCTAACAGGTATTTCCTTCCGATCAGCCAATCCGAATCGAATCGGCAAACCTCCGATCCAATTCAGGATATGTTAAATCAGTGGTCCAGAGGTCTAGAGTCAGACCTCTATAAAAGACTTTGAAAGGTGGAACTGTTTGAATCCTTTGTTTTTGGTACCATTAATTTGGACGGTCAGATCGGTCAATTTGGGTTAGTGATAACAAACCTATGACTTGATTTGGAATCTTTGGAGGAAGTAAATTATTTTTAATTGAAATTCAATTTTTAGACAAGATGATAAATAATATTACAAAAAATATTAACCAGAGTATCATTTTTAGTATGGAAAAAAGAAGGCCAAGCTACGTGGTGCATTGACGCCTACGCCTAAACACAATAAGGGCAAAATGATCATCTTATCCCATGAAATGAAAAATTACATCCCCATTAGATGTCCTCACGCATATTTTCATTGGCCCCATATACAAAAAGATGTCGCTACTAACATTGGCTGATGTAATGGTTGGATTTGGTTTATCCGATTTGCGATCATTGTTTGGTTTTGCCTCGGGTCTTCAAACATTTATCAGACGAGAGTTAAGATTCAAGTAAGTGGAATCAACATTCGGCCTTAGTCAATTCCAATTTTTATTTCAATTTATTCATAATTGATCGGAATCGACAAGAATCAATTTGAACCTTAGAAATCCTATATGTAACGATCAATATGGATCCAAAAACCCTAGAATCGACCCCTTAGATCTTAACTCCAGCGATCCAAAATCTAAAAACCCTAGAATTGATCATTTTGAAACATATGAAATGAGTCCGATTCGGATCCCAATCGACAGATCCGACCGATCCGATTCTTATTTTTTAAAGCCATGGTTCTAACTTCTGAGTGAGGTCATGCTGGAATATAAAATGAAGTCTCACAGTGTCGGTGCTTCATGAGAGGAGGACACCGCCTCCTCTCACTCATCGTATGTTGATGTAATGGGAAGAGGGCATTTCCGTCATCTTTGGAAAAATCTATGACTCATACTTAATTAGGGGTACGGTCCTACAGTCTTACTTGGGAAGGAGGAGATCCATGAGACGTAGAGGTGGAGGTCTTCTAGTGTCTTCCAATCCTGACACGTGTGAGCCCATTCGAGAACTTTCGTGTCGACATCCGAATCACCGTTAGATCGTCTCAGCCCTCCACGTGTTTGCACAAAATCCGAGATCATTGGAATCTAATTACCTTTCTTTAGGTAACTTCGTTCCACTAAGCATGCATTTCATAGTCTATTTAAGTAAAACCCAAACCCGCCTTCTTGCAGAGCTACAACCAACCCAGATAGACAACAATCCCCAAAATTTCTCGTCTTCTGTTCTGCCATTAGCAAACCTATAACCTTCTCTCTTGTGCTATCCTCTACAAATCCAATCTCTCTTTGGCTTAATTTAGTGCTTTCTTCCCTTACGATTCCAACGACAAAGACCCTTTTGATCAGTAATGGCTCCCAGAATTGTTAGCAACACAGTCGTGAACTCCGCTTTCTCTAAACCTGCAAGTCCACCGGCAAGAGCATACGTTACGTTCTTGGCAGGGAATGGAGATTACATTAAAGGTGCTGTGGGTTTGGCGAAGGGGCTTAGGAAGGTGAACAGTGCGTATCCACTCGTGGTGGCCGTTTTGCCTGACGTCCCTCAGGAGCATCGACAGATTCTTGAGTCTCAGGGCTGCATCGTCAGAGAAATTGAACCGGTGCATCCTCCAGAGAATCAAACTCAGTTCGCCATGGCTTATTACGTCATCAATTACTCGAAACTCCGTATTTGGGGGGTAAGTTTAGTCGATTCTCACTGTTTCTCTGTCTTTTTCCTCTGTTCATGTTGGGTTATGTGCTTCCATGTGTAAGAACAAACACATGCAGATTGCAGAGACCTTCCGATGTGGTTTCTAAATTGTTTGGTTTTATCTGTTCTGTAGTTCGTGGAGTACAGCAAAATGATATACTTGGACGCGGACATCCAGGTATACGATAACATAGATCACCTCTTCGATCTGCCAAATGGTTACTTCTATGCTGTAATGGATTGTTTCTGCGAGAAGACATGGAGCCACACTCCACAGTACAAGATCGGGTACTGCCAGCAGTGCCCTGACAGGGTAAAGTGGTCCGCCGAGATGGGTTCTCCCCCTGCCTTCTACTTCAACGCCGGCATGTTCGTGTACCAGCCAAGCCTCTCTACCTGTGACGATCTACTGAAGAGATTGCAAGTCACCCCTACCACCGCTTTTGCAGAGCAAGACTACCTCAACATGTTCTTCAAGGATATTTACAAGCCCATACCTCTAGTCTACAATCTGGTATTGGCCATGTTATGGCGTCACCCAGAGAATGTGGAGTTGGACAAAGTGAAAGTCGTTCACTACTGTGCTGCGGTAAGCTCTTCAATTCAAATGTTTCTTTAAAGATTTTCTACGAATAGTTGGTGGGTATCCGTCTAATTTGATTTCTTCATGGGCTTTTTGGACAGGGATCGAAACCCTGGAGATACACGGGTAAGGAAGAAAACATGGAGAGAGAGGACACAAAGATGCTGGTGAAGAAGTGGTGGGACATATACGACGATGAGTCTTTGGACTACAAGAAGCCTGTAGAAGGTGAGGCCGTGGCGGTGGTTAACCGGCAACCCTTCCTTGATGCATTGTCGGAGGCAGGCGTTGTTCACTACATTACGGCACCGTCCGCTGCTTAGGTTGGCGGCTTTGTGAGTCTTTCAATTCAGTATAGTGTATAGAAAATAAAAAAACAAAAAAAGGAAAACTAGTGTATGAATTAAGAAGGATCAGTTTGTAATAGCGATGGAGAGAGAGAGAGAGAGCCTTTCTGGAAGGGCTTTGATGGTCCCTCACCTTTTTTTCTTTGTTAGTTGTTTTGGTTTGGGAACTGTAAGTAAAGTAAAGTGGATCCCGTACTCTAAAAAGGTTTCTTGTTTTGATTGTCTGTATCTACTATACATTTGTATCTCTTATTCCTATTTAAAAATTGATACTGTGTTCTTAAAGACTCTTTATCTCACACACACTCTCTGTCTCCTAGTATCAGAAGTCTGTCTTCTATTTGGAGCGATTCTCATGCATCAAAGTAACACTTATCTTTGAAAATAATTCATCAGCAGTTCAGGCCGAACAACACTTTTAAGTTCTTTGCCAATAACACTTATCTTGTTTAGGAATGTAGACTTCTTAATCATTAAACCAGCCTAATGAGAAGCCACAAAAGGAACAAGTTATCCAGAAATATAATGCCAGCCCATTTGGTGATATCTTAATGGGCCAGCCCATTAGAGGTTCCTGGAAAGTAATGGATCTCCCGTTTATCTATATTTTTTTTTGTCTGATTTTTAGTGTGTTTCTAAATGCATTTTCTAGAGAAAATTATGCCATTTGTCTTCATGTATTTTTCATTTTTTTGGATAAGTAGAAAAACTATTCAGCTCAAATACACGGAAGATTACAAGTTTAGATCTACAAGCTTTGATAAATTACAGAGTGAAGTTTGGTCAAACTGTCGTATACGAGATAAATAAGACCTTCTTAGTTAGGAAATCCACTAATAGTTGACTCCCTTAGGGATATAACTGAAATAAGAAATGGTGTCCAAAATAAGAGATGGTGTCCTTACAAAGTTACAGTCTGATTCTACATTAAGCCGCGCTGCTGGTACGGTTATTAGATTCTAATGTTTTTGTGATTAGTTATTAAATGCAGGTAAAGTATTGGTACACCAACCACCTTAAAAGAACAATTGCCTTTGCTTTCCTTAGTTTGTTCTAAAATTTTAAAAGGCCAAGTCTTTGTTTATTAAGGTTTTCCCTGTAAAATACTTTCTTTTCAGGATCTTAAGATCGCTTTATTTTAAGAGCCAAGTGTATTCCTGTCTGCCTTATTATGGGCCTACTTCCCAACCTCACCCTTCTTTTTTTTTTGTGGTGATTCAATGTAATATTACCCAACTTTTCTTATAGAATACTTTCTTTTATAGCTTCTGCTTTGTCCACACCATCTCTCTCTCTCCTCATTTCCTTCTTCCTCGAAGTGAGCTCCAAGTTCCAGGTTCATGCTTGTAATTAACGAGCATCTCTACCTCAAGGGGACGTAACAAAACTTGTTTTAATTAACTGTATTTTGATCGCACTGGAAATGGATAAAAAGAATCTTTAAAGAGATGTAATGTTTGGGGCAAAGCATCTGATGCAATTTTGGTTATTCTGAATTTCTATTGGGGAAATGAATAAAAAGAGATCCTCTGAACGTTCTCTCTCTGTCTCTGTTGTATTAAATGAATTTCAAAGAAAAAATAAGTATCAAAATATCTCTTTGATTTTCTTTGTTTTTGTCTTCCACAAGATTTAAATGATTTACTTTTCCCATATTGCTTTTGTAAAGTAGGAGGAGTGAGAAATGTATAGTTCCGCATGGATTGGGCTCCTCTCCTGTGCTGGTGCATTGTGCGGTTAGGGAGGCCTCGATCCACACGCCAGCACGTCAAGATGTGTGCTGGTGCATTGTGCGGTTAGGGAGGCCTCGATCCACACGCCAGCACGTTAAGATGTGTGCTGGTGCATTGTGCGGTTAGGGAGGTCTCGATTCACACGCCAACACGTCAAGATGTGTGCTGGTGCATTGTGCAGTTAGGGAGGCCTCGATCCACACGCCAACACATCAAGATGTGTGCTGGCGTATGGATCGGAGTGCCCAGAGCTCCCCAGCTGCACGATGTACACTGCATATCGTGCGGCACACAAATGCGTTGAAGAAGAGCCGGATCCATCCGCATTGCTTGTGAAAAGAGGAATGGGTAATTTACATAGTAATAAAACTTCAAGAGTAAGGTTCCTTGAAAAAAAGGCTAGCTCTCTCTCCTCTCTCATCTCTAGGTTACGGGTTTCCTCTCTCTCTCTCTCTCTCTATTTTGAAAATGCTTCTTCTTCAAATCTGTTGGTTGATTATGCATGATTTGAGAGTGTCTTGACGTGGCTCAATATGTGAGTGCAACAACTACCTAAGGGGTTGTTTCATCTTGGGGATTGATTCGTGAGAACCCTTTTCCTCTGTAAAGGGTGAATACAATCTTAAGGATAATGACTCGTGGCATGACTTAGCCCATCATTACTTCGATATTCATTTGGAGCGTGTTGTAGTATCTAGTTGTTGCTCAAGTTCATTTGTACCACAAGAGGAGTTTTTACTTCCATTACATAAATTAGTATTATTTTTTTTGGTGACAATTACATCAATTTGATAGGTTAGGGTGGAGCAATGCAATCACTTTGAGCATTAATCCCTTGGTCATGAAGTTCCACCTAGAAGGATACACAGTTGTGGTATATTTCACATAAAGGGAGCTGGTTGAAGTTTTCTTCCTCTAGAAGAAGAGCACTCAAGCATTTCTATATTCACCATACCAGTTGTTTGAAGTAGTTTTTGTGGGTTGCCATGCCGATTCATGTTAGTTCCTCTTTGGACTTCCCCACCATAATCCTAAGAAAATTCAATGGAATCTGCTCGGACTTTTTGTGGGGTCATTCGGAGTGGGGAAAGTGGCACCATTGGGTTGCATGGAGCAAGGTGTGTGCACCGTTCGCAGAAGGAGGGTTGGGAATTCGACACCTAGAGGACATGACAAGGGCGTTGCGTTTGAAGGGGCTGTGGAGAGCTATGTCAGGAAAACCCCTGTGGTGTCAATTCTTCCAGGCGAACGGTGGCCTGGTATTGGTTCCAGGAAGTATTAGGCTTGGTAAGCGCTCTTAAACCAGTGATAGAATTCACCTTCAGAGAAGGAAACAGGGCTGCAGACTATCTGGCAAATTTAGCTTGTGATTGGAAGAAGGATTCCACGTTCTATGGGGAATCTCGGTTGCCTCATGAGCTGCGGCGAATTATTCATGAGGACGCTATTGGTCTCCCGGTTATTAGATCCTAAGATTGCCAATCATGTAAGGGTGGGTGTGAGCTCAGATAGGAGCGTTAGAGTGTGTGCGATTGAGCCTCTGGTCAACTTGGGTTTGGGGTAAGGCGGGTAAGTCCCCCCCCTCTTGTACTCCTATTATTTTTGAAAGATGGAATAAAATCGTAGGGGCTGTCCCGGGTCCCAGAGAATATTCAGGGTAAAAAAAAAGAAAGTAGTTTTTCATTTCCTGATTTGGAGGCCATCTCAAATTGCTTGGCTCGATGTTCTTTTGGTATGTAGAGCTATTTGGAGAGAGGAGAAAGTTCTTCGAACAAGTGTTGTTTCCTTATCCAAGAAAATGTATACTTACCTCTTGTACATGTTGCAAGGAGATTAATACTATGTAGGACTTGTTAGACCTGTACAAGACATAATTGATAGATTCATATTTTGAGTGCCACAAATGGGCATCAACACTTTTTTGTTATTTTTATAAAACTCCACTTTGAGCTAATCTTTAAAAGAGATCATACAATGATCGATCATTTATAAGGGCTTATTTTTATGATCCAGATTTTTGCTTTCCCAATATTCTTGTTTTTATTCTCACTTTAATTTAAAATGGACAATAAAGAAGAGATTAGGTCTTAATGGAAATTAAATATGCCTCTAATCAGACATAAGTGGGTGATGTTCAATCTTTCAAGTAGGCATGGATGGAGAACAACAGGTTTGACAGTATATATTAAAGAAATTCAATGGAAAACAGAAGTGAATGATATATGGAAAAAAAAAAAATGCATAAATAGAGGAAGTTAATACTGATCGAATCCCACATCGGCCAGAGAGGGAAGAGGGATGTCAAGAGAGAGCTTATAAAATGAAAACAGAGACAGGTATCTAAGCATACCTTTCTCGGCCTTTTGGCTAAGATCAAGTGTAGTATCTGTTCTTATCAGTTTAATATCTGATACGTGGATCATCGATCCACATGATATTAAATTAATTTTTCTCGGGGGAAGGCCCACCACGGTAGCTTGCTACCCGGGTCTTCAAGTGTCGCCCATGCGTTGCACTACTGCACGGGCCTGGCGCACCCCACTAATACAAAGTGAAAGTTTACATTTAAATGTCTACTATCGGATGTAGAAATCATTCCTTTTTTGCGGTTAAGGCTCTTCAAGGACTACAGTAGCGGAAATCACCATGGTGGAGGAAGGTATCTACAGTTGTGAAACTCTAATACATGCGGCTTTTATTCAATAAATTCTAGCAAAACACAAACATCCTTTTTAAGGAAATCTAGGTTGGTTTAAATTCAGCATCAAACATAGCAAGGAACATGTAATAATTTTTCACATAATCGCAAGGAACTTGTAATAATTCTTCACATAATCACAATTCATTGTAGACTTGAGATTCCCAGCTTTGTAACCAGTTCTAACCAATGATGGTAGTAAATAATGTTACTCTCGACTTCCAAGGAGATGAGGGAGAGATGCAGCGGTGTTGGTTGAAATGACCCATGTGGAGTTTCGTTAGACCTTTGAAGGACGGACAGACATAGGATTCGGCAGTGAGAGGAGGGGGTTCTCACCAGGACATCGAGTGAAAATTCATTGGACGATTATGATTACCCCCAATACAAAAAATTTAAGAATAAGTTGCCGACCCCATTTAGTTGGGATAAGGCTGAGTTGATGTTGTCAAAGTTATTTATATGCAGAAATTTTGGACATATTTGAGTGTTCAAGATTTTTATAACTACTAAGGAATTTGAATCGGCCCATCCCATAACGAAACGAGATCGATCCTAGTTTTTGGACCATTTAATAAATGAGACGGTTCTTGTATATTGAACTGTCCCGTTTGATTCTCTTACATCAGGTATTTCTTTTTAACCTTTTCCTAGACAAAGCGAAGAGCACACTTAAAAAAAACAGAACCTGAAGCATTAGAGTGATCCAGTGGCCGATAAGGAAGCCTAGAAGTGCCTACTACTACACCACACTACACATAGCTCTGCACATTTGCAGAGCTAACCCCAGTCCATAGGGGATTTCAATACTTACTTCTAATGATATGCTTCAGTTAATCTCGTTAATAGGAGAGGGGGGAGACCACTATAAGGGAGGTAACATGAAGTGTGTGTTTTCAACTAAGAAAAATATATCTATCCAGAACAAAAATGAGGTGTGTCGTTTTTTTAGTCCCACATCGATGAGTTCATAAGGGAATGAAGGAAGAGAAGCATATAAAAAAAGGAAGGGTATAGAGTTGAAACATACTTACCTGGACGGGGTTTATGGGTGATCAAGAAGGCCCATTGCCTAGGTTGGTGACCTCCATTGCACTTGGGAGGGGTGCCCGCCTAACATCTCCCCAAGTGGGAGAGTGTACGTCATAATTTGTGGCAGAGGGGGTACGCGTTCGCGCGGCCCCTACCATTTCAAAATACTAAACTTTTAATCCTTGTCATCTGAATGGTATGTTACCTTTTGTCTTAACCCCCTCTAGTTTTTCAAATCTAATAGTCTAGAACTTTCAAATTTCTCATCTAGCTCTGTTTCTCTTTAATGGTTTGTGGTTGAAGAAGAAGAATCTCGACTCTTTTGTTTCTTGGCAGCAGAATGTTCGTAATTTTTTTTATGGTCTGGAAAGGGCTGTGTATGAACAAACTGATCAAGAATCAAGCATTTAGGAACTTAGCTATCATTTGCTTTTTATTGTGCAAGGGAGAGGGAGGCATGGATCTACAGAAGTAGAAGTAAGTTGGTCACTAAACTATTTCTAGTATACTTATTACTGTTGGAACATACAAGGCCATTTGTGAGTCAATAGAAGTTGTAGATCAGATCAATTGTTTTCCAGGGCTACTAGTGTGGTGGGTGTGATGTAGGATGATGGAGAAATGTTGGATCTTGCAACTGAGGAACATGCATGGCAGTGGAAATTACCATAGAATTTTAGTAGAAGTGCCTTCAAAGAGCTGGTATTATCAGAGTAGAATTTAAGTATGACAGCCAAGAGCAGATCCCCAGTAAGGAAATAAAGGTTATGGTAAAAGACTAACAATTCTTCCTAATGCAATCTGGTTAACCTAAAGTAGGATCAGATGCAACCCACAGGTAAGGATCTCAGGACAATCCAGGAAAAACCAGATTTAGGGGAAATCTAAGAATGGCTCAACTTCTGGTTTTAGGCAGTACTCAAGCAAGAGAAAAAATTCTCAAACTTTCAAGGGAATCCAATGGCTGGATTCTGGTCTGTGACTCACAACAGGAAATTGAAACCAAGATCTTAAATTTTTAAGAAACCAAATATCTTCAGATCCAAGGATCAGATCTGCAAAATCTGCTGGTCGAATGCAAGTACACAACAGCAATTAGTAACTTGTAGAGAATAGAAATCAAGGGAAGTAGTACTGCTGTAACAGAACATAGAAAAGAGGCAGTGAATTGTCAATAGAACTTGAGATCAATGGGATGAATCTACTGCCTTTTTGGTACTAATAATCTGGTCAGAAAACTTGAATGGTTGAAGAAGAAGAAGATTAGAAAGAACATGAAGAAGAAGAAGGGAAAAGATAGGGGGATATAACCTTGGATTCACCACCAAGGCCTGCAGGAATGGCTTCACCACCAATCCCAACCTATTGCTTCACAATAGGAAACCCTTATGTATGATAGGAGGAATCCCTTATAACTTCAGTCTTGCTTCAAAATAGAAGCAAATTATCAAACACAAAAAAGAAAAGAAAAGAAAATTAAGGTCCAGTTGTGAAACTCTAAACCATGCGATGCTCTGAGTGTCCAGAACGCGTCTGGCACGGCCGTCCTAACATCCTGTGCAAACAGTGGATCATCTCTTACTCTCTTTTTTTTCATTACTTTTATTCTGGATTTACTGGGACTTTCAATTAAGGTGTTCTCTTTGGAAAACTGATTTAAGTAGTGTGTTATATTTGCTGAAAATTTCAAGGCGTTCTGTTTTGAAGGATGACTGGCTGGAGTTTGCAGTTTTAAATTTTCGTTTACAGAATAGGAGTGGGTTGGAGTCTTCTTCCTTTAGAAGAAGAGGACTCAGTAACCCCAATGGGATAGCTCAGTTGGCAAGGACCAACACCTCACAGTGAAGTAAGAGTTCAAGAGTTCAACTCTCCTTTGGGCTTACTTATAAAAAAAAAAAATGAAAAAAAAAAAAAAACGAAAAGAGCAGTCAGTCAGTCATCCCTGCATTCACCACACCAATGGTTTGAAGGAGTTCTTCATTTAATGATTTGGCTAGGCCACATGTAGAGCTATTTGGAGAGAGGGGGAGGGGGGAGTTCGAGGGTAAGTGATGGTTCTAGGGTACCTGATGCAAGGAAGACTAATGCTATGCAGGACTGGTTAGACCTGTACAAGATGTGATTGATAGGATTCATGTTTTCAGTGCCACCTTTGGGCATCGACACTCTTTTTTGTAAAGCTCCTCTTTGGGTTGATCTCTAACACAGTTGACCATATTTTAATTCCTCTCTTGATAAATTCTAAAGGTTTCTGTTATGATCATAGGTAGATGGGTTATTGTGTTGGGTTATTCTGTTAGGGGTAGATGGGTAATTTGTGTTGGGTTAGTTTGTTAGGGGTAGATAGGTAATTTTCTAGAATTTGGATATATAATGTAAAGCAAGAGGTTGTAAAGAGCAATGAAGAAATATCAATTCTCTCTCCATTCTATCTTCTTCTTCCCCTTTTTTCTAGGAGGTCGGTGCCCTCGAAGACAGCATTTCCTCTTCCTCTTCCCCTTCTGCAACCTTATTTTCCCCTTTCTGTAACGATAATCGTTACAGTTTCTCTTGTTATAACTGTTATTTGTTTTCTTAGGACCTCTCAGCTCATATAATGATGGTGAATACAGGCTTATTTATGATCCAGATTTTTGCTTTCCCAATATTCTTGATTTTATTCCTACTTTAAAATGGACAACAAAGAAGGGATTAGGTCTTAATAGAAATTAAAGATGTCTCTAGCCAGATGAAAGAGGGTGAATGAAGTTCAGTTTTTCAAGTAGGCTTGGATGAGAAGAACAGGTTTGACAGTATATTAAAGGAATTGAAGCAGTCAAAATCTGAAGTGGACAAGTTAGGAAGTAAAAGTAAGTTGTTCACTAAACTATTTCTAGTACATTTGCTTGATTGATGCGTTCAGATATAAGTGAATGAATGATGCAGAGAAACATAGAGAGCAAACCATGTTTTGGGTTTGGGGGTATCAGAGAATGCATAAACAGGGGAAGTTAATACTGACCGAATCCCACATCGGCCAGAGAGGGAAGAGGATTGTCAAGAGAGCTTATAAAAGGAAAACAGAGACAAGTATCAAAGCATACCTTTCTCGGCCTTTTGGCTAAGATCAAGTGTAGTATCTGTTCTTATCAGTTTAATATCTGATACGTGGATCATCGATCCACATGATATTAAATTAATTTTTCTCGGGGGAAGGTCCATCACGGTAGCTTGCTGCCGGGGTCTTCAAGCGTCGCCCATGCGGTGCACTATTGCATGGGCCTGGCGCACCCCACCAATTCATAGTTTAATACTTGTCGAGTAGTACGGGCTTACCTTAAAAGATATACTAGTTATAATTAAGGATGTTAATAAGGGATTTGGTTTGGTACATTGCGCACCATCCTGCTACTAAATACCGATTTGGTATTGTAGAATTATATCAACATTCCATAGCCCATAATGATATCTTATTGAATACCGATTTGGCACAGGTATCTATCTCATATCAATACAATATTGAAACGAAGATTTGGTACGTATATCTTATATCTATATAGAATCGGTTTTGATACTCAATACACATTAACACCCTTATGACTTATATAAGAGTTCTGTTGTAACTATAAAGAAAAACTAAGGATTATTAGTTATGTTGTTAACTGTTATTATTAAATACTAATAAGATTGACCATCTTTTTTTGGGTGGGAGGGAGGAGGGGGGGGGGGGTTAAAGAGGGATTGAGGGAGTCTTATTGAAAGGGAAAATGAGTACAAGCAATGGCTTTAGCATTACATAAGTCATGAAGCCAAGGAATGGACAATGGCTATTCTATCAATACTCGCAAACAATAGGGCCTTTCGGGCCAAGGTAAAGGAAGAGCAAAGATGCTTGATGTCCCGGAAAATTTTCGACCCATTTAACATGCTTAAAAATTGATGTTTGATTATTTGTATATTTAGGAATATATATATATATATATATATATATATATATAAAATCAATTATTCGTATACTTAAAAAGTTTAGACATATTTGAGTGTTCAAGAAATTAATTGCCATAACTAGGGGTGCCAATCGGTCAATTTGGGTCGGTTTTAATTCGGTTTCACCAGTTTCAATGTACCATGTAAATATGTTAATAAGTATATAAAAAAAATGTGTTTTTTTTATGAATTTTGAGCTGCTGTCTGTTTATTATCAGGTGATTTTAGTGTCATTTAGGTTTTTTAACTTTGGTTCGGTCTTATCAATTTTGGTTTCGGTGCAATCTAATTGTGTGGGTGCCACAAATCCCCAGCCCGAAACATGATCCAATAAGCTCATATTGATATAGTTCAGACTAGGTTTTGACTAGGGGTGTCAATTGGTCTGGTTCTGGGCTATCGGTCTAGTTTCTTAATGGTTCCAGTCCTAAGGGGTCAGGACCAGAGCCGGACCATAAGCTAATCGGTTCCAAACTTAAGATCCAGGACCATTAACTAATGGGTGGGCCGATTTCAGTTCCTAAACGGTTCCAAGCAGTCCAATCAAAATTTTTTTAAAAAAATTCCCTAACACATTCTACACATATTTAATAATATTGTAATAAGACACTAATTTTGTTCACTTGAGATGTGATTCATTTTTTTTTCCCCTCAAATCACATAAGTGGCATAAGTAGTCTATATTACCTCTTGTTTGGTATTAATTAATGAGTAGGAACACCACCACTCTCATAAGTTAGGATTATTTTAAGGTATGTTCTTAAGTTAGCATTCCTAAATGGATTTTAAAAATTTACAGCCAAATCTTTGGTAAAATAGTATATGACATAAGTGGTACAAGGCAAATTGAAAAACTAAAAAAATAAAAGGGTTTGACGTTAGCTCTCATGACCTTGAGTCGTCTTAAAAATTAGGGTTAGGATGTGAATTTATTCTGGTAGATCCACAACCGGACCAATAACTTATCGGTAGATCCGGAACCGGACCAATAAGCTATTGGGTGGGTCGGTTCCGGTTCCTAGCGGGCCGGTTTCGGTGCAGTTTGGTTCTGATCCAAAATTGACACCCCTAGCCATAACAATTAAAAAACTAGAACCGGATCATCCCATTATTAAATGAGACCGGATCCTAATTTTAAAACTAATTAATAAATGAGATGTTTTTGGGATGGGCCTCCTTATGACCCTAACTAGCAATCGTTTTCAATTACCCAAAACCATCCCATTTGACACCCTTATATTTGTGGATCGGATCAGAATTGGTTCAGAAGACCATATAATTGGTCCTTCAATCTGAAACCCAATGGTCCAGTCCCAAAACCGTAGAATCGTCTGATTCAGAATGGTGGCTAGAATCGGAATCGGTCATGGCCAATCTTGATCTAAATCAGTTGATTCGACCAATCCCCTCTTTCATTAACAAGGTTATATGTAAGGTAAGCTGAAAAAGGGTTAAGAAGTGCAACACTACCTGCAATTTGAAGTTCAAACTAATCCGTCCAATGCATAGAATGGAGCAACAAACTTTTCCAAATTGGGTTTTTGTTTTTCTCCTTGTAACTTGACTGCTTCCTTTCCCTTAAGATCCTTCAAAACAAAGCTCAATTAACATGCAATCAAAGTCTTAAGAATCCTAACGTGACCGATCCAACCGATTCTGCTCTGTTACTACTAGATTTCGATCAATACGATATACTTCAGCGGTGGGAAGAAGAGACACCACAGAGGGAGGGTAACATGGGTAACATGAGGGGTGTCTTTTTTTTTAAGTCCCACATCGATCAGTTCCTTGGGGAATGAAGGAAGAGAAGCATATAAAAAAGGGAAGACTATAAATTTGAAACATACTTACCTGGACGGGGTTTATGGGTGATCAAGAAGGCCCATTGCCTAGGTTGGTGACTTCCATTGCACTTGGGAAGGGTGCCCGCTTAACATCTCCCCAAGTGGGAGAGTGTACGTCATAATTTGTGGTAGAGGGGGTATGCGTTCGTGCGGCCCCTACCATTTCCATAATCTAAAGCTTTTAAACTTCCTCATCTGAGTGGTAATGTAATGGCTCTCTGTTTTTAATGGATCTGTGGTTGAGGAAGCGTGATTTACATTGATAGGTCTGGAATTGGAAAGGGCTGTCTATGAACAACTCAGCTATCATTTGCTGTACTATTTCTACCATACCTGTTAGAAGGCCATTAACCAATTTGGGACTTGGGAGGCTTCTTCTTAATTAATTTGTTATTTTACATTTTAAGTGGAAAAGTACTGATTTTTAACCATTAGATTTGACAATTTCATCCATAAAGATCTTCATTAATGCATGAATGTATGCATAAGACATATATTAAAGAGTCTCTCACACATAATTCATGTGTATATTTCAAACTGATAATGGAGGATCAATCTTTCTTTTTGTTTTCTTTTCCTTTTGATAATCATAATATACTATCTATATTGGAGTTGCTTGCAGTTACTGACTTATAATGCTTCCTTGGCCATTTTCTTCGCTGGAAGTACCTAGGAATAGAAACAAAGAATTACTTACTTCACTGAAATTAGAAACTAACAGGGAATAATAGTAAGTCAGATTCAGTACCCAACAGAAATAGCATCTAGGAAGCAAATAATACCCAAAATCGAAACAAAGAATCAGGTTAGGACACTCAGATGAACAGAATTAGCAAGTACATCAGTAATTAGTAATTTGTAGAGAATAGAAATCAAGGGAAGTAGTACTAGGGGCAGTGAATTGTCAATAGAACTTGAGATCAAGTAATCTGATCTGAAAACTCGAAAGGTTAAAGAAGAAGAAGGTGAGAAGGGAAAGGATAGGGGGATATACTCTTGGATCACCACCAAGGCCTGTGGGAATGACTTCACCACCAATCCCAACCTATTGCTTAATCACAATAGGGCTGGAGCTGCATCAGCACAGTCCAAGGACAGCTTATTCACTACTGAACCAAAGAGGGCAAAACCCAATTTCTCAATAACTCAATTGGTTTATGGTCTCTCTCTTATTTATAACTTCCATAACAATCACAAAAATGGGAAACCCCTACGTATGGTTGGAAGAATCCCTTATAACTTAAGACTTTTTCAAAATAGAGGTTATTTTAGAACATTATAAAATAGAAACTAACTACAATCTAACATTACAAAGGCTCCAATCACACTTTTGAGCATTAAGCCCTTGGTCATGAAGTTCCTCGTAGTAGGAATCACAGTTGTAATATGTTTCACAGAATGGGCACAGGTTGGAGTCTTCTTCCTATAGAAGAAGAGCACTCTGTCATTTCTGCATTCAACTACACCAGTGGTTTGTAGCAGTTCTTCAGTTTTTGACTTGGCCAGGCCACAAGTAGGGCTATTTGGAGAGAAGAGAAAGTGTTCTAGAGTAAGTGTTGTTGATCTACCCAAGGAAATGTGTAGTTATCCACTTGTACCTGAAGCAAGGAGACTAATGCTTTGTTGGACTGTTTAGACCGGTACATATACAAGAGGTGATTGACAGGATTCATGTTTTAAGTGCCACCCTTGGGCATCAACACAGTTTTTTTGTGCACAGAGAAACATAGAGAGCAAACCTTGTTTTGGGTTTGGGGATATCAGAGAGTGCATAAACAGGGGAGGTGAATACTGACCGAATCCCACATCGGCAAGAGAGGGAAGAGGGATGTGAAGAGAGAGCTTATAAAAGGAAAACAGAGACAGATAACAAAGCATACCTTTCTCGGCCTTTTGGCTAAGATCAAGTGTAGTATCTGTTCTTATCAGTTTAATATCTGATACGTGGGTCATCGACTCACATGATATTAAATTAATTTTTTAAGGGGGAAGCCCATCACGGTAGCTTGCTGCCGGGGTCTTCGAGCGTCGCCCATGCGTTGCACTACTGCAAGGGCCCGGCGCACCCCACTAATACAATATTCAAAGCTTCCACCTTTATAATGATCTGATCTCTACAGTAGCTGAGAAAATTTTCTTTTGTTGTCCAACTATACTTGCTAAAACAGGTTAGTTAAGGTGTGATATGAGGCTAAGGGAAGGTGCAATCTCTGGAAATAGCTTCTTTGCGACACAACAAGGGTTAAGGCTGTGTACATTATGATCCTCTCTAGACCTTGTAGCGGTGGGAGCCTTGTGCATTGGGTATCCCCTTATATATATGATAAAGGAATTTTGGGTATATTTGAGTATTTGGGATTTTGATTGACCACAACTGTCAAGGAACCGATATCGTACCATCAAGTCATGTTATTGAACGAGGTTTTGACACCCTTAGATCTAGATCAGATTTGAGAGGTCAACTCCAATTTTTGAAACCATGTCGGAGAGGAACCTAACTGTTTAAAGATGGTTCTCTTTCATTCACAGGAGGTACATGTAATGTAAGCTATAGAAAGCTTGTAGGCTGAAGAAAAAGGTTAAAAAGTGCAACACCTGCAATTTGAAGCTCCCACTAACCTGTCCAAACCACACTTCCAATTCGTTTTTTTTTCTTTTTCTTTTTCTCCTCGTAAACAAAGCTCAATTATCATCCAATACACCTCGTGAAGTCTAAACTCTGTCTATTAAATGTCAAAACTAGATTTCTCTTTGGACTTTGTTTGATATGATAAAAGTGATAAACTCTTTCACTATCCATCGGGTTCCAACATTAATGATATCACAGCCCAAGATAGAATAAATAAGCAGTGTAAGAGAAGATGATCAGAACTCTTATGTGCAACCAACCAAAATATGATATGCTTCAGTCATTTTCATTGGTGGGAAGAAGAGGGACCACATAGGGAGGGTAATATGGGTAACATGAGGTGTTTTTTTTTTTTAAGTCCCACATCGATCAATTCATAAGGGAATGAAGAAGAGAAGCATATAAATAAGGGAAGGATATAGAGTTAGAACATACTTACCTGGACGGGGTTTATGGGTGATCAAGAAGGCCCATTGCCTAGGTTGGTGACCTCCATTGCACTTGGGAGGGGTGCCTGCCTAACATCTCCCCAAGTGGGAGAGTGTACGTCATAATTTGTGGCAGAGGGGTACGCGTTCGCGCGGCCCCTACCAACACAAGTAAGTGAAAGCTTTTTGGAGATTCCTTGTGGTAGTTAGGTTTTGAAACTTGGTATCTGTAGAGAGGACGCGTTCGCGCGGCCCCTACCAACACAAGTAAGTGAAAGCTTTTTGGAGATTCCTTGTGGTAGTTAGGTTTTGAAACTTGGTATCTGTAGAGAGGACTCTGATCTAAGTTAAAGGAATCTAATATATTTTATGGTTAAAATTGGATCGAGTCACAGATTTCTTAATGCTTTGGAAGATGTTCACATTGAAGATTGCCATCTGCATTTCTTGTATAAGAAGGGCCACTGAGTTGAAAAGGGATATTTCCTTAATCTCAATTCTCAGAAGCACATGCATGTTTAATAACAACATTTACTTGTTAGGAATTCAAGATGTTATTTTCAAAAGGATTGAGTATCCTTTCTCCCACACAGGTGAAGACCATGGTTTTAGGTATTGGATGTTTTGCACTCGAAGGTATCAATACAAATCCTATTTGTTTTTTTGGCAACATATCGCTATCTGGGTGTGTATACCCTGCATCAGCACGGGGGTCAATGAGTGCGTCCGCAAGGGCATCAACATAGATGAGATTTTTTATTTCCATGGGTGTAGAACGATTACTTCATGCATTCTTGAGTCTAAGCGCAAGAGCTACAAGATCAAATAGTATTTTTTTTCTTTTTAATTTTATTTTACCCTCTATTTAATTTAATATTGATCTAGTATCATACTGATATGGATCAGCCGATATCAAAATGATACTGAAAGTCTCTTCGGAGACATCTGATAAAAATGATACTGAAATCATGGTGAAGAGAGAACCTCTTAATCCACATGAGACATGACCCTCTGACCTAATTGGAATAAAGTGTATTTCAAACCTTGGAAAATAAGATATGAATTAATGATGACATTTCACTATTTTCACAAATAAAATCATTGCTTCAAATGAACGAAGGAGAGAGAGAGAGAGCAACACAAGGAGGTGCTACCGTATACTATGCAACTGAGAGGGAACTCAATCCCAATATAAATAGGTAGAGGGTTCCCCACAATGCTAGTGTGGGGAGAATTCCCCCATGCTCCCCCCTCCCAATGACAATGGAGAGAGAGAGAGAGAGAGAGTCACTGTACTTAATTACATATATGTGTATATGTCATGGTTACAAAAATCAAAATCAGCATTTGGAATCACATCATTGTCCTCTGTGACCAATCAGGATTTCAGACATTCCGGAGCAGCCAATTCTAGGGTTTTTAGGACCAAATCGTTGGGCTTCAGATCTAAAGGATCAATTCAAAAGTATTTTTGGGATCAATTCCTACCAATTCATATCCGAATCAATATCGGTGTGGATCCATTCGACCCGATCCCAAGTTTAAAATCCATGATGTATACTACATAGGGCTGCAATAAGCCAGATTTTTTAACCTTCGATACCCTTATCTTAGCCCAAGCCTATCTTGGTTTTAACTATGGGCCTAAGAATCTCAACCTAGGCCATACCCTGTCAGGCTCAGCCTAGCCCAGTTGCCCTAATTGACCTTGACCTTGTTTTGCCATTTAGGGCCGGGGTGACCCTTATTGACCTCGACCTTGGCTGACCCTAATATTTTCAAGAATTATCCTAATTCATAGTGAGAATTATCCTTATCTCAGGTCAATTTATCTGACTATTAAAAGAAAAAAAATTGTTACACAAATCCATTTGCCTTATCTAAATATACTCAACACATGTATAAACGCATAATTATTTACAACTAGAACATCTAATTATCTAAAAATGCATGCAAATTGTAAATAGAACATCTAACCAGAAGATAGAATTTATACAATTTTCATCTCTTGTGTTCATTGGTTTAAAATTAAATTGAGCTTAAAATGTAACACAATAAATATGCTATCATCATTACACTATAACCTATAGTTGGGCCGGGCTCAGCCCAAGGCCTCAACTCTGGTCTGGCCCAGCCATGATCTCAGGCCTGTACACTCCAAGAATGTAAGCTCCAGCCCTAACCCACCCTTAAGAGTTGAAAAATCCACTCCATACTTTGTTCGGATCTGCACAGGCTACGCTGCATCACAGAGAATATTTTCCTTATTTTTTATTATGTGAAAAAAAAAATAAGTGTTGAGTGCTGAACGTACACTCCGCAACGTTGCTCACGAAGGAGACACTAGTGATATTAGGTGAGAGAATCCGATGGATTAAAATATGCCACGAGAGAGAGATATGAAATTAGATGAGATAGTGTAATGGGTGAGATGTTACCAAAAAAAAAAAAAAAAAAGTGTAATGGGTGAGAAGATGCCACGCTTTCTGCTTCATTCACAGTCGACATGGCCGAGTCTGCAACTCGGCTTGCCGAGTCTTCAAATCTTGAGTCGCCATCGCCCCTCGAAAGCTTGCAAGCTTTGTACTATAACTACTTCTGCTACGTGAGACTTGAGAGAAACTTCCAAAGTCATATTGAGTAGTACGAGACAAAAATGTCAGAGGAAGGGGAGGAGAGGACACCAATGGTGGAGATCAACAATCTCAGGTTCACGTATCCCGGCATCGATGGCCATCCTCCTCCCGGATCAACCCCTCTGATCGAAGACTTCTCTCTGTCTCTCCTTTCCGGCCAACGTTGCCTTCTCGTCGGTTCTAATGGAGCTGGTCCCTTTTCTCTCCCCTATTCTCTTGATCCCTCCCAATTTTAATTATTCTCATCCTAATTTCTTCTTCTCTCCACCATATTCTTTCTAATTTTATGATCTGGTGTTTACTGGTGGTGATGCTGCAGGAAAAACAACGATTCTTAAGATACTGGGAGGGAAACACATGGTGGAGCCTCACATGGTTCGTGTTCTTGGCAGATCCGCCTTCCACGACACCGCCTTGACGTCGTCGGGCGATCTCTGTTATCTCGGCGGAGAGGTTCTCGGCTTCCGTTCTCTCTATTATAAGTTTCATTTATTTCTGTAATTAGGGGAACCCCCTCAACCCCACCCCCCCCAAAAAAAAAGAGAAGAAGAAGAAGAGGGAAGGAAAGATCATTATTTAATTAATTCTTATAGTGTGGAGATATTTTTTTGCAGTGGAAGCGAGATGTTGCATTTGCTGGCTTTGAGGTTCCCATTCAAATGGATATTTCTGCAGAGAAAATGATATTTGGGGTTTCAGGTATCGATCCTCAAAGGAGAGCTGAACTCATTAAGGTACCCCATCTTCTATGTCCAAGCCTCCAAGGTGTTATGTTCATTTTTTATCACTGAACTTGGGGTTTTTTTAAGGATGTCTTAGCTGTCATAGATTCTGAAAATGCTACCTAGCGCTCCTGTTTCTCATATTCATATCTGTGTCCGACTGTTCTTATCCTTATCTGGAAAAATAGCTCATAAGATAGTAAACTGCCCTGCGTATTTGATTAATTTAGAAGCTAATCAATGCGCAAACATCTAATTGAGAAACACCAATTAGTTTTAAGTTATATTACCATTATTAGGATCTATTCTCCAAGTTAATTTTATTTAATTTCTTAATATCTGAATACATACTGAGAAAAAAATACGATTCAAAATAGGTAGTGGTAGCAATGTCATAACCATTTTCATCATGGTCCTACCCTAATGCTTCTAAGGTTTAGTAAAATTAATTTAATATATACATGTCTGTATCTTTGCATCTTTCTGAAAATTCAGAGCTGCATCCCTGTTTCCTGTATCCGTTTCTGCTTTGGTTCCCTTCACCGTTACTGCAAGAGTAGCTTAAGAAGCTAATGTTCTGCATACCTTACTGATTTACAAGCAAATTCATGGGAAACATATGATTCAAATATTATTATTATTATTTTTTTTAATTTATTGTGCGTACCTAAGCTTATTAAGCGAATGCCTCTTGATAGATTGGTTTAACGGGTTTAACACGTGATTATAATGTCCTTTGGAGGTTGATGTCAATATGACATTATAATCATGTGTTAAACCTAAGCTTTCATTTTTCATTTCTCACTTTGCTTATCACATTTGTTCATTTTTATTCTTCATTCCTCTTACTTTCTTTTCCCTTTGTGAGGACCTCGATTTTCCCTACTTTGTTTTGAACAGATCCATGTCGCCCGACCCCATTTAGTTGGGATAAGGCTGAGTTGTTGTTGTTGGAGGTTGATGTCCCATTCTTATAATTTCCTGTCCCTCCTCCTGGCATCCAGCCTGAAGCAACTTGAATAGATCCCTGTAGAGGGCTACTATATTTTTTATGGGAAAAGTGTCTCTGAACAGTTGACGTAGCCCACGCCCCCTCACAGACGTTTTTTTTATTGATTTTTAGGCGAGAGAAAATAAAATATATATGATGTGAGAGGGTGTGCACTGGGTATGCCCTTTCCATGATGTGAGAGGACGTGGGCTACCTACCCGACCAGCTTAGAGAACACTCCCATTTTTTATTTAAAGCAAAAAAATGTGAGGAGAACATTTATTTGGGGCCCCATGCTCTTCCTTTAGGGCTTTGTCAAGAAAGGTAGAAATTGAACATAATGGGGTACGTAGCTGTGGGTTAGAATCAGTTTTTTCAATTTTCGGAGAACTTAGTTACAACCTTGTGTACTATATAAAAGAGTGTGCCAGTGCACGAGGCTCTGCTATTACAGGGTTTGGGAAGGGCAAATGTATGCAGCCTTACCCCCTGCTTCGCAGGAGAGGTTGTTTCCAAGTTTTGAACCTGCAGCCAAGACGTGGCAATAGCACAACTTAATCGTTGCACCAAGGCTCGCCCATTCTTGTGTAGTATATGTTCCATGAAAAACCTTCTGCAGTATATGTCCGTGCATTATGCAGATAGATTTCTAGAAGCCATCCTCATGTTATGAACTATTTTTCCAACTGGTACAATGGAAAGATAAAATAGTATCATTGTCTCCTGAACTTCGATGGATATTGACTAGGCAGTGGTTTTTGGGTAGTGTAGGTGTTAGATGTTGACCTGTCATGGAGAATGCACAAAGCATCTGATGGTCAGAGAAGACGGGTACAAATTTGTATGGGTCTCCTCAAACCATTTAAGGTATTTTCTCTCACTGGCTTGTGCAACATTTAAAATTTTAACTTATAATCTCATTTTTATCTTCTTAGTAAGGGTATATAACAAACACTTTGTCATGCTTCTTCTGTAGGTTCTTCTTCTTGATGAGATAACAGTTGACCTTGATGTGCTAGGAAGGGCTGACCTTTTGAAATTCCTCAGAAAGGAATGTGAAGAGCGAGGTGCTACAATTATATATGCAACCCATATATTCGACGGTCTTGAGGATTGGCCATCACATATTGTATGAATTCTTTTTTTAAGTGGTGGTGCTCAGTTTGCAACTCCAGTATCCATACCTCCTATAATGAAATTGTTCTTCCAGGTTTATGTTGCACATGGGAAGTTACAATTAGCAATGCCAATGCAAAAGGTTAAGGAGATTAGCAGTTTGTCTCTTATGGTTAGTTATTCTCCTTTCTGAATGCCAAAGCATGTTCATCAATCACATTTTAATTATGGAATCATGATGTCATGATATTCTAAGATATTAATGCACCTTATCTCGAATTTTTTCACTGTATGGATGACTATAATTTGCTTTCACTATTCCCTTTGCTTATTTCTGTATAAATTCTTGGATTACTCCCCTTGTGGGATTTGTCTAATTGTCTTTCAAAGGCCATGTCTCATTGTACTACCAGCCAATTTCCTTTTTTCCTTTTTTCAGTTCAGCTTGTCTTTTGAATACCTTCTATTTGTCAATGTGGTTTGGACTTGTAGAGAACCGTGGAGAGTTGGCTGAGGAAGGAGAGGGATGAAGAGAGAAAGAGAAGGAAAGAAAGGAAGGCAAGTGGTTATTCAGAATTTGAAAAGCAAGTCGAGGGAAGTCGAGTGACTGGGGACCCTGCTCGTAGTGTTGCTCGTGCAATGAACAATGGTTGGGCGGCAGGGAGGCTTCACTCTACTGTAGCAGGTCAGGAGAATTTCTTCTACAGCTCAAACAGCATTCTGAGACAGTAGTGGCTTTAGCACATAACATATCAATCAGTAGACTGGTGTCAGTGGAGTTGCACCTGTTAGGATCAATTTGTTACTTACTGCTGATGTCATTGAAAAACTATTCAATATTTTTTATGTTGAGGAGAATAATTTGCATCCACTGATGGATTGTTAATTCTTAAGCCATGTAAGTGGATTTTGTCTGTCTTCTTTTTTTGTGTTATGGGGGGTGGGTTACAATATGTAAGGTACTGGAAAAGTTGTAATCAGCAACAGCTCTTGAAAGAAAACAGATATATAGATTTCTGTATTGCTAGTAATTCCATTAATGAGGGTTCCAGTTTTCTCAATTTGTGTGATGGATCTAATCTTGTCAAACAGTGTTTTGCACTATGTGCCACAAAAATCTCTTGGTTTAGATTCTGCTTTTGACTTGATGTTAAGCTACTCTCACTTCCCGCTTTGATTCAGATCTACGAGTGTAGGCAACTTTTCACTTGGCTCAGGGGCGAGGGGGTGAACTGGGGTACTGTAACCCATCGTCAGCACCCAGCGGTGCCTATCAATGATTTGAGCTGTGCCTCGTAACTTTGTCAATGCCGGAATTTGTCATGCTTCATTGATTGTGATCGAAGTGCAATCTATTTGCTCATTAGCAGCCACTTACATGGGCTTTCGAATTACATAAGTCAGAGCAAATCCAAAGCAATTTCAGGATGTTCAAAATGTATTGCTTTATTGAGTCCTGTTACCAAGTTTCTTTACATTTCATTAGAGTTGGCTGTGTTTTCACTATTCTTTAGTGAAGGTGGTCCTCTATCATTTCCAGAAAACCCTCAACTTTTGTCATGCTTCATTGATTCTCTCTCTTAAAAGTTGTACGATTTGCCAAATGAATCCACAATAGATGAATTAAACAATCCAATAGCTTCAAAAATAATACTCTACTGCCAACCGAGGAGCATATTACTCTTCCAAAGTCATGGTTCAACTATACCAACCTGGGATCGGATACCACAAGTTTCCAGCAATTCGAATCGGTCAGAATTGGTCTGGAATTGGAATAAACCTTAAAATTAGAAATGGGTAGAAGAAAGATTACCCAAAATCAATGTTTTTGAGAGTTTTTGATTCAATAAAATTGAGGATCTATCTTGCTACTAGAGATACGTTTCATTGATTTTGAGCAGACTTACTTTTTCATGGGGTATAGAGTTTCAAGTTCCATGGACTTGTGATATTTCAGTAAAAATTGTTTCTCCAGCTATTGCCACAAAGGGACAAAGTATCCAGATAATGAGTTGACCGGTTGAATCTCTGTCAGTATTGGAGAATTAGAAACCTTAGGAGAGTATATCAAGGGAGAGCTGACTACTTTGGCTTAATATCTGGACCGTTTTGCCAGAGGAATACTATGTCCTCTTGACATACTTGCCTAGAGTAACTCTACCCAATGTGTGTTTTGCACATTGCTTGAAAGCACTAGTTGGGAGAAGCTCTGTAGTTTCAGCAACCCAGCAAACCTATTGTCCTGATAAGAGTGCTTCAAACTCCACTGACGCTTTTTCTTCAACAACAAATGCAAGCCACACAGTGACAGTGAATTAAATCTGGGTACCAGGATATGATAAAAGGGATTCTCGAGTTCAGAGCTTTCCCTCTATGGTTGTGGTCATTTTGCAGTAACTTAGAGTGCAGTAAACATTAGTATAATTTTACTAGAAAATAAAGTTACGAATACAGCGACAGGTTCATCTTAACTTTCACTTCCAGCTGCAATGATTTTTTTTTCCAAATATTTTGTACTACTGGGACCTAAAAAAACCAATGTATATACCATAAACTGTGAGAGAATGGATAAACATATCACTTTAAACAGAACATATAAGGGGGGAAAATCCAAGAAACCAAGATAATAATAGTAACTGTCTCTACTCCGACATGTCTGACTGCAGGCCCAAAAAATCACTGAAAATTACATCCCTTATTCTATGCCTGCAATAAAACAAAAATGCAAATCAGAAAGGAACAAAAAGCTCAACCAATTCCACATTTTATTGCAACTTTGAATTGCATACTACTGGGATCACATAAAACAATTTTCAATATGGACCAACCTTGTTGGCAATGTTATTGGACAGCCAGTCCAGTCCCTCGTACAGCCCTTCCCCAGAAGTGGCACATGTGCTCTGGATGTACCTGCCAGTGACATGAGGAGACCAGATAAATATCTTATCGTCTGGAATTAAGAAACATCAACGATGGACCCTTTTTTTTGTTTTTTTGTTTTTTTTTTTGGGGGGTGGGGGGGGGGGGAATGTAAAAATTATTTCTACCCAAGAGAGAGAGAGAGAGAGAGAGAGAGAGAGAGAGAGAGAGAGATCAATGCTATATAGTTTATTTTACCAGTGACGTTGGCGGAGTGAGTGCAGACCAAGCTTATCAGTGATCTCAGCGGCATTCATTGCATTAGGAAGATCTTGCTTGTTTGCAAACACAAGCAGCACAGCCTCCCTCAATTCATCCTGCCCACGACAAATAATCAAGGGCAAATAGGAATTATTGTTATGAAACGACATATATGCAACAAAGTTCCTTTAAAACCAATCAATAGGATGCCCAGCTTGGAATAAAAGATCCATTTGAAGCTTTCTGTTACCTCATTCAACATTCTATGCAGTTCATCCCTAGCCTCAATAACTCGATCCCGATCATTGCTGTCAACCACAAAGATAAGACCTTGTGTGTTTTGGAAGTAGTGTCTCCACAATGGCCGAATCTACATTTGCACACACAGAAGAGTGAAATCAAAAAATTTTTTTAGGGCCAGCCAAGTAAATAATATAGGAAAAAGAGAACCTAAACAGACAGTCTAGGAGGATATTCCCAGACCGTCGGCTATTTAGAACATGTGGTCTCATGATAGATCACTTTATTTTTTCAAGGGTCTCTAATCTGTATTCTTCAAACAAAGTGAGTTATTGAAGAAGCTTTCAAAATAATATTGAAGATTCAACTATCAAGGACAAGGCAACTTTGGAAGATGCTCATGATAATGATAATGGAAGGATCCCTAACAAGCACATTCCATCCATAAGCATGTTAGTTTCTTTAAAAAAATCCATAAGCTTGTTATCTATATACCTAGAAAGTAAAGTTTTTATAGACGTAAACAAGCATATACAAAACATTGCTGAAATTTTTTTGACATGTCAGCCACAATGTATATAGTCATTTCTCCATGCAACTGAAGAAAACACTGAAAAGACAAGGTGGCATGAGAAAATTTAGCTTATGATTATGTTAAGTGCTGATGGAAATAAATCAAATCAGTACTAGACCGTCCATAAGCATGCTAATTCTAACAAACAACTACATGCATTAAACTAGTAAGCACATGTCACACATACAAGTAAATGCACATTTATAAGACAAACATGCCCTTAACATATATTTTATAACAAAACTATTGATTGAAATAATGGTACATATGATCACACCTTTTATCAATGTGTTTAAATATAATAGTTGCCACAACATGGATCATCTTCCCTCGTAAAACAGGAGGAAGGATTGAAAGACAAAGGTGACAGGGACTACATCTATATTATGTTTGTGTAGAGTACTGAAAAAGGACATCTAATCAGAACAAGACCTTCCATAAGCAGGCTAATTAACAAAAGCAAATATCATACAAGATTGGAATATAATTTAAGACTTTTTTTTAAAGCAAAAGCCCCAGTTGCAAGACCATTCAAATGTCACTCTGCCAAATCTCTGTAGTGGCAAGAATACTTTGCAGAAGTATATACAGGCCTAGTCAGCTGAGCAACATGTAAGAATAGTCCTGGATCAATAAGACTGTCTCTCTGTGCATTCTGAGTTTTTAAACAATTCTAAAGAGAATTAATTTCAAACATTTGTCTGCAGTAGCAGTGCATAAAAATAATTAGACTTTAATGCTTTATAAAAAAAAAATCCTTCTTAAATAATTTTAGACAATGCAATGGGAAATTCGGAAGCCATCCTGAAATGGTCTTATCAAAACATCATCTAAATGCTCTTGAGCATGAAGTGAGAAACCCATGCAGATGTTGAGCTAAACCAACTAGTAGGCCAGCTACCGTGCTAGTTGGAATAATTTGCACAAACCTACATCTAGTTATCTTACTTTTACATCCTCAGTCTATAGTTTTTTCCCAACAAGTAAGGGAAAGGGGTTGACACACAGGAGATTTCGTGCATCAATGATTCGCCAAATAGGGGATTGGGTTTTGGTCATTTCGACCCTCCTATTGTCTCCATGCATGGCCGTACAAATAACCTTTTGCCTAATAGTGATAACAATATTCCATATTTTTTTTATTTTAAAGAAAATGAGAAGAAAGAAAACAAAGCAGAAGAACCAAAATCCTGATATAATGATGCAACCACATACCTTGTCCTGACCTCCTACATCCCAGACGGTGAAGCTAATGTTCTTATATTCCACAGTTTCAACATTAAACCCTGATACAAGAACAGTTCAACAAGTTAAACAAAGACAAGACAAGACCATAGATGTCCTTCAACAAAGTCACAAAGTGACCATAGTTACACGACTAGTGTATAGGTGCAACATAAGATCTGTACATGACAAATCTGTGGTAAATAAGGTGTGGTTAATCAGAAAACTAATGATTATGGATCATGAATTTATATTAGAAGAGGACATCACTGCATATTTGTTGTCATTAAGAATGTTTTAGAACCCGATCCTGATGTCTAGCCAAGAAAAGGAATGGGACAAGTTAATCCAGCTCAACCAGGGGTTGAACATAAACCAACACCAAGATAACAGAATCGTGAATGGATTTCACTCACTCCCAAACTCCCATTAGATGAATGAATTTCTACATTGAAATTTTAAGGTACCAAGAGAAATAGTTAATACAAGCAATTTCTAATTCAACTCTTTAATGATGCAAGGAAAACTTTAAGCCAAAACAGCAAATAATGCCTGGCACGAATTTAGAAATGATAAAATACTTTTTACTACGAATTAGACAGCCAACAAAATAGGACATACCAATTGTAGGAATGGTGGTGACAATCTCTCCCAGCTTGAGCTTGTACAAAATGGTGGTCTTACCCGCAGCATCAAGACCCACCATAAGAATACGCATCTCTTTCTTGGCAAACAGCCGGCTGAAAAGCTTGGTGAAAGACAGCCCCATCTTCGTATCTGGTAGCAAAAAGAATCCTAACTCAAAAATCCATGCAATGTTCAAGGATTCTGTGTGAAATGTCATACTAGCAAGAAGGTAACATGCAAAGTACACCAATGGATAGCGTCTCCAAATGTATAAACGGAAAATCCTTACAAAGGGCATAACATAAACAAGTTTATGTAAGGTTGATGGGTATACAAAGGATGAAGATACTACCTTGGCACAGTTTACTACAACTTGAACAACAGGGTATAACATAGACTTTCAAACATTATCTTTGAAATCTATAATGGAAAAGCTGTAATTTTATATTTATAGCAATGACAAAAATAAAATCTCTGACGGATTCTTTTAAGCCAAAAAAAGAGTAAAGAATTCAAGAAACAAATCAGGAATCAATGCAAAATGTCTCTTATGGAAGACCAGTCCTACGCATTAGAACAATTCTTTCTAAAAAAGGAAGAACATTTCAACTAACTCATAATATTAACCTGAAACAAAATTCACATAAACAAGCCATAGTTTATTCAAACAAAAAAAATGAAAAAGATTATCATTTTCATCGTCAACGTCATCAGCATCGTCATCATCATCATCATCTAAAAGCCAAAATAGAACGGGAAATATTTACATTAGCTAACACTACCTGTCAAAAGTAAACTCATAAAATCTTCCAACAGCGCAAACACGACGCAAAATCATTACGTAATGATGACTAGATCTCACTTGATGAATTAGACATTGATAAGCTATGCATCCAATACAAATATTTAAGATCAACTCAGATTTTTTGGTGAAACAGATCAACCAAGATGTCCAGTCATCCAAATCCCATTTCCACGTTCAAACAAAAATTGCAATTCACATCAACCTTGGGACGGCAAATCAATAAATCCCGTAAGAAATTCAACTAGAAAATTTCATTAAAAAATATCGAACCAACCCTCAAACGCATAAAAACGCATAAATCGAGCAAACAAAAAACATGTTCTCAATAAAAATGTGGATCGGACATAACAGGTAGCAGAGTTCAGTAATATAAACACAAATACAAAAGACTATCCGACGAAAGTAAAATCTAACCTAAATTCCGCAAATCGATAAACCAAAACAAACAACAATTCGAACTCAAATAGTAACAGCTCAATGGACTAGATAATTGAACAGAGCAGAGCAGATCCAAGCATAAAGCAAAGCCCAAGGGATTCAAAAACCCCTAAATGAAAGGTTGAAATGATAGATCAGAGATAAATAAGAAGGAAGAAGGAAGAACGATGAAATCGAAACAAAATCTTACATGAAGCAGGAGGAAGTTTTCGGCGATCCGAGATATCAGATCTCAAGGAGCTGTCCACCACAACTAGATTCCATCAAAATGGAGATTCTATATATAGAAGATCGAGGAGAACGGCGTTAACACCTCGTTAGTAAAATTAACGCGTAATGTGCAAGCAGACGGAGACCGTTAATCCGCCAATAAAAACCGCGTAATGAAAACTCATGATGCAGCCCGGGGCCAGCCCCTCCAGGTTCGAACCAAACCGTTCTGGTCCGACCTGAAAAAGGTTGACCGGTGACTTGAGTCAGGACTCTGAAGTAAGGGTAGATTTCGGTTCTGTACGAAAGACAGAAAGTAGATATTAAAATTGTATTGTATCGAGAACATGATTGTATTTTCAATACCAATATTGAACCGGTTTGGTACGTTTCAATATAATACAATTCCTTATTCAACTTGGATCTTGTTCCTTATTTGAAAGATTTTTATCTGCTGCTGTAACTGCAGCGCTGTTGAGTATATCTGTTGCTGTAATTGCAGTGTTGTTGTACTCATCGTGCGGTACTGCAAGTGCCATGTGTGTTATGTGGGGCCCGTTGTACATACATGGCACCTGCAGCGTCGCACAATAAGTACAGCAACGCTGCAGTTACAACAGCAGATTAAAGTCCTTATTTGAATCCTTTTAGTAGGTACTATCTTAGGCTCTGTATGGCAATGTTCTAAAAAATTTATTTATTTATTTTTTAAAACAGAAATGGGTTGAAAATCATATGATATGTCATTTTTTTTTTTAAACGAACCCAGCACTTGGCACATTTTTGAATCCCATTGGAGAAATATCAAAATGGTGTTTTTCGCATTTGAGAGTCACTTCTACGAATTTGCGGAGAAACAAACCTCCTCTTAAGTGAACGAGGGGTAATGATAGAATTTTTCATCTAAACATAACATGAGATAAAATCTCACAAGGACGAGGTAAAACATAACCTCTCATCTTCACAAGAACACCGCTTGACCTCTGCAACTCAATGTCGCCTAGCTTCAACTTTGCTCCTCCGTGAAGGACTCTCTGCAACCTTTCTACTCGTCCCAAGGTATGAACTATAACACATTCAAGAAAACAATTTCTTACTTGGATTTAGAGTTTTTAAATCCTTTGTGTCAATTTCTTACTTGGATTTAGGGTTTATGAACCCATCTCTCTCTCTCTCTCCAAGTGCATCTGTGTATTTAGGGAGTGTTAATTATCATGTATCCATAGTTGTCACGGCGTCACGGCGATCCAAGTCGGTGGAGGGTGTCACGTCGATATCGACATGTCGCCCCCACGGGCGCTGCCATGGCGAGCATGTCGACCATGTTTTATTTTTTATTTTCTCTATTTTTAATGTGTTAATAGATGTATACTCAAGCCATGTTTTATTTTTCTCTATTATTTCTCAAGTTTTAAGAAGAAAATTCAGAAATCGAAGAAGAAATCGAAGAGGAAAGAAGAAATTGAAAGAAATCGAAGAGGAAAGAAGACAGAAGAAGAAATCGAAGAAGAAATCGAAAGAAATTGAAGAGGGAAAGAAGAAATCGAAGAGGGAAGAAGAAATCGAAGACAGGAAGAAGAAATCGAAGAGGGAAAGAGAGTCGGAAGAAGAAATCAAAGAGGGTCGCCATGGCGTAGGTCGCCATGCAGCCCTCTCCAGCGCCAGGACGCCATGACAACTATCATGTATCTGCTTAAATTTAGCTTTAATGGAGAGCTTCAATTATTATGTATTTGCTAGCTTGTTTACTAGTTCAATTCTGAAGAAAAACTTGCATCACCTAATTTTAGGGAATGTGAAAGTTCTCAGCTTGCATATATTACATTCAAGGATTCACAGGGAGTAGACGCAGCAGTTCTTCTATCGGTTAGGATTTATAGGGTTAAATCTTTAGGGTATCAATCTGAATCTTTTCTGTTTGGACTGTCTTTGAAAAATTCAGCAAGGAGCCACCATCTATGATCTTTCTGTCGATATAACACCAGTTGAGAAATGATTCTATTAAGTGCGACCCATATAGGTTTCTATTTCTTTTTAGTTCCAAGAACATTATTTTTTCCAATGTTACCATCAACATTTTAAGACCTAGAAACACTCAAAAAACACAAAACACAAAAAACTGTACTGAAACCAAAATCAATTTTTTAAAACAGAAACGTTGTCATACAATATTTTTATTTCGATTCCAGCCCACAAGGCAACAAAGCACATATTCATTTCAGCCCAAATTTAATTTTGGTTCCATTTAGCATTCATGAATAGGATTATAATGGTTAGGACATTAGGTCCTTGGGACTTAGGGTTTTGACTTTTATGGAATATACATGTGTAGTTGGTATCCTTGGTTTGGTTAAAAAATAGACAATTCAGTATGATTCGGTACATATCGAACTGTTTTGCCTTAGAAACCAATTCCATACCAAACCAAGGAAGATGTCTTTTCTGAATACTGAAACCATACCGATTCGCCTTCAATTTGGTATGGTAAAGTTTTAAACAGTCAGTTTCGGTTCCAAATTGACACCCTTACTTTGAAAGCCACCAATCTAGGCAGTCAAAACAAGGCTCGATATGTGGGAAGGGTCATTCGATGGACCAGTTTGGAATTTCGGTCCGGTTGAATAATTGAATCAGACCACTGGTTGATGGGAGTGGTTGATCAGATGCTTTAGGTTGTCATTGACCCGATGAGATGGTGAAGGGTTTCAAACTAGGATGGCAAATGACAGATTGGTGGTGGACCGGTTTGATTGGTTCTTAATTGGAGATGCATCTAAAGACTAAACCTGAAAGTGGACATGGGTTAGACCGGTTGGGTTATAATACCATAGGGGCAAGAGATCACTACCAAGTAGCATGGCCCCTGCACCAGCGTAGGAACCAATGAGAGCAGGCACATGGGCATCAATATGAATGAGATGTTTTTTTTTATTTCACAAGTGACAGGGCAGTAACGTCGCATGCTCATATGTCTGGCCCAGAACCAGGCTTGAGAAAACCATGCTATATATTCATCAAAGATCATCAAATGTAAAATCAAAGCTCCAATTGGATCTTTCTACTTACAATACTAATTACATTTTACTAAAACCCAATAAACCCCACAAGTAGAGTTATAATCTCTTTCTTTTTGTTTCCCCCCTATTTAAATTCTTTTTGCTTGATCTATCTGGCATTGGAATACCTGGGTAATTCCACATCTTCTTTCTCTTCAGTCTGATCTCCTAATCCCAACTCATTTTCTCTGTTTATCTGATCCATCTCTTTCTCCTTCCCCCATAGAACAGAATAGAGTCCCACAACTATCAGTACAGACCCTAAAGCACTGGAAACAACAAAACTGTGAGTTCAAATGTCTAATCACAAGGAACTAAGAAGAAACAGGTAAAGATGAACAAACCTTCCCAAATATAATTTCTCGCTCAGTATTGCCCAACCCATTATGCCAACAATGACAAGCAATAGAGGGCTGAACATGGAAACATAGAGAGGACCTCTCTTTTCTATACACCATGACATGAGGCAAATAGCAATTCCAGATCCCATGCCTCCCTGAAGATGATCAAGAAAATCTGAGAATGGAATTGATATAGGAGAAATAAGAAAATTAAAACAGAGGTGATAGCTTCAGGTTATGTGTTAAGCTTACACAGTATAAAGCTGCAATAAGTCTAACATTGGATTTTAAAGACCATCCAGAGATACTGTGTTCCACACATACTGCAATGACTCCACACTGAATGCTTGCCATGAAAGACATTAATGCTGTGCTTGAGTATGGAGCCGCGAATCCCTTGCTCACTTTAGCCTAAAATTTATTCCACAAGAGAAAACCCAGAAGGATTAGGAGAGAAACCATGGTCAGCAATCTCTTGTTGTTGTTGTTGTTGTTGTTGTTGTTGTGTGTGTGTGTGACATAAAGGCCAAGCAAATCAACTGCTACTAGGGTGTCAATCTGTCAGTTTGGTCCAGTTTCGGTCAGGTTGAATCGGTTTTTTGGTCGCTTTTGATTTAGTCCGATTCGGTTTTGAGGTTTTTATAACAACTAATGGATACACACAAACACACCCAAAAAAAAACTGTTTCTCGTCGATGTTTTGGGTTTTTTGTTGGGTTTGGTTCAGTTTCGGTCAGTCCAGTTGGTTTTTTCTATCGTTTTTATATTTAAAAAAAAAAAACCCAAATTGAAGCAGAACCGGTAAGCGTTTGGTTCGATTTTTCTGTCGGTCTGACCGGTTTGGGATGGAATTTGACAACCCTAAGTGCTACAATTTGAATAATATAGTGTATTAAGTAAAAGAAATGAAGAAGATGGTTGAAATCATCCTTACTTGGATTATAAACCATAGTGACCAAGCAATGCAGCTTGCAACTACAAGCAAGGGCCCCAAGAACAAGTTGGATTCACTGCTAGAATCACTCTGATGCATCTTCTCAGCATATTTCCAATGGATGCTTGATTCCACCATAGGGATAAGCTTTCCTTTGTAAAATGACATAAACATGGCACCACCAACACATAATATTGTTCCCAATACCTTAGCCTGCCCTGATCTTCTCTTCATCTCCATTTTCTCCAATCTTCAAAACCATGACATCCAATATTACACAACGAGGTTTAAAAGCATGGAATTGGGATTCGAATCAGTCCCTGACCGATACCAAATTGGGCTGGATCGATCAGGATCGGATCCCGATTCTTAGATCACTGATTTCACAACACCTCAATTGAGAAATTTATGAAGAAACTCAAAAAATATTAGACAAGTAAAAGAAGAATAGAATTACCCAAAGGGGATGGCTATGATGAAGGTGATTGCTGGTACCAAATTGTTCAATGCACATGTGATTGTTGGTGTAGAATATTTGAGTCCAAGAAAATAAAGGAACTGGTTCAGGGTCGCCCTGCACACACACACACACACACACACACACAGACTATATAGTCCAATCCATAAGAATAGAGTTGAAATAAACATTAGGAAAATGGAACTCACCCAAATATGGAGCTTAGGAAAATCTGACAAAGAATTTGAAAGGTGATCCTTGGTCTGGTTTCCCTATGTAATAAACATGCAAAGTAAGTGAAGGGAAATATTTGCATATCTTGTAAAATATATTTCATTTTATAAGGATATATTTGTGTTTTCCTAGCAACCAAACATAAAAAATTATTCTTTTCTAGAACAGAAGGGCTCACATCAATTGCTATAACTTTGGGTTTAAACCCCCACTCCCCCAAAAAAAAAAAAAAAATTTGCTATAACGTTGGGGTGCTACTTTGCTTTGTTCCTCTGGGCCCATAACAAGCTGGGCTGAGTTGGGCTTTACTCAATTCCTTAAATTCAATCATTTACTCTACCTTGTATTTGGATACCCTTCCGTGTGAGTCCATGTATTATCCCCTCGGTGATCCACATACCCGTATTGGTGGTCCATAATTTTTAGTGTTCTATTCATGCCACTTGACAAGTTCCTTTGGGGTTGAAACGTGATATATCGGAATAAGGATCGTCCAGAATACTTTACTTTACAGAAAGACGTACTTAGTGCACAAGGCTCCTACCATGCGGGATATGCGGAGAATCATGACTGATTGACTGTTTTCAAATTGAGGTAAGCTCAAGTTCATGTATGAGCATGTTTACCAACACTAATAAAAACTGATTCAGTTTTCCATGACCATCATTTAAGAAGGCTCATTGAGGTGAAAGAAATTTCTGGAGGCATTGGAAAATGGTGATCACCTCACCTTATCAACTTCATGGGTAGGAGAAGTAAATATAGAGTGATATTTCACTCAAAATCTATTTACATAAACACCCTTAGATACCTTTTTCTGCCATGTAATTTGATGGCAGTGGAAGTTGAATTTCTCTGACCCATAAAACCTGCAAAATGTTAGAAAGAGATCGAAGCCTAGAGAGGTTGTTCATGAAATATTGATTCTTTTCTTCTTCTTTTGATCTTTGTACTTGTACAGTAGTTGTAGTAGAGGAAGAAAGAGCAAGAGTTGGGAATGTATTAAAGAATGAAAATGATATATATAGATCGGTCTAATAATATTAAAGGAGAATGTTCTCTGTGCCGCAGCGTAGGCTGTGCCCAGACACATGGGTCTGCCACTCAGAAAGGTAGGATGGTCATTACACCCACTCCATGTGCTTGGTCGCAACCTTCGTTGCGGCATAGAGAACAGCGCCCCTAAGATTAATAAGAAAAGAGAGAAAATATATATTAGAAGATTCGTACCTCTCCAAGAAATAAGCGAATGGTGATATGATAAGAGCTCCGAAAATCTGTCGATAAGCAACAAGGACAAAAGGGTTCATGCCACCGTCAAAGGCAAGCTTTGATATCAGATTCATTCCTGCAAAACCAAACTGAACCACTATCATGGCCAAACAGGGTAAATATATCAACTCTCTCCCCATCTTCTTCTTTATTGTGGTCTTCTCCTCAAAAGTCAAAGAGAGAGAGAGAGAGAGAGAAGAAGCTGTAGTTACATAGAAGTACAGAGGGGACCAAAGAATGATATATAGGCGAAGCTTATGCTGCAGGGAAGCTGGTGCTTATTGCTAGAGCTGTTATAGAAAGAGAGAGAGGAATAGGGAGGGGGGGGGGGGGTTAGAGGTGACGTGCAAGTAGAACAATTAAAGCATGGTTGAAGTAACAGAAAGTTCCAATATTTCCATATCGCTTTTCGAAGCTTTTCTATGAAACCGTCAGATTTCTTTCACCACCTGGGCTTCCGCCTTCCGCATGAAGACCTTCAAGCCTTCTGCCATCACTCCTCTTTCTCTCTCTCTCTCAACCTTGGTTCGTAATCTTGTATCGGATCGGATCGGATCGATCTCGGTCAAGGTTGATCCCGAGATTAGATTGATCCGTCCAGATTTTATTGGATCAGATAATTCGGTTGGATCGGCAGATATGATCCAATATTTATCATTTTTTTGAATTTTCGATCAATTTGTTTTGATTTTTAATATTTTTGACTGATTTAATAAAACCCGGTTATTTTTTATTGATCGAAATCGGTATCAACCATGAGCCCATGACCGATCCCAGAGACCGATACTTGAATTTTGAACCTTGCTGCCACATTCTTCTCTCTCTCTTTTTGCTGTTGTTGTCATGAGTGTGATATCCCACCAAACCCACTCATATTTTTTTCTGTTTTCTCGGAAAAAATTTGTTAGTGATAGTGTAAGACTGTAACGTACTCTTATGTTACGGGGTACCCTTTTATAGGTTCCAATATTCACGCCAAGGTCGACGAATCAAGTAAAACATGAAACTTACTTGATTAATCACTTGACGATGATGATCTGTATGGGTCTAGATGTGTACTATTAATGAATTAAATGACCTTTCAAACTACATTAATTAATTTCAGAGAGTCTAGACCAGGTAGCATTTATGCAATTCTGACTCATTTTAAATGGTTTCCCTTACTTTACATTTAATAGTTTCATTGTTTCAGATTCTCTGCAAATAGAAGTTAGCATTGATGACCTTTCCTGTAAGTGTTGAGTTGCATTGCTAAGTTTTGCATATTTTGAAAGATCTACAGTTGAGAATTGAGAACCCAATTGAATCTGGGTCCCTCGGATTAAAATTCTCTGTAGTGCATCGATCTGGCGGTGCATTGCAGTGTAGGTTTGAGAGCTCAACATGGTCTTCCAACTGTGCAAGATCCATTGACCCTTTTTTTTCTTTCTATTTTTCTTCTCAAGCTTGGCACTTCGTTGGATGTCGCACCGATCCACGTGTTAAGCTACCAAGCCCGCACTGCAATGCACCGCCAGATCAGTGCAATGCAGAGGATTTTTTTTCCCTCTCTAAACTACCCATTATCATCTATTCTATATTTGTATAAAAAATTGAGAATTCAATTTTACACACACACCCATATATATTTGGGATTTCGCATTTAGTATTAAGCTTAATATGATATGGGGTTAGCTGACTTGACAGTGACAAGAAGTGGACCTCAATTGAATCATAGGCTTGAGGAGGTGGAAGTGGAGGTGGTGGTGGTGGCGTCTAAGGGTGCTTGAGCGCGGCTTGCTTTTTGATCGCTTGCGAAGAAAACCCCTAACCTAGGTTGGGCTAACGCGCGCTCCTATCCTAGAAGGTGGTGGTTGTGGTGGATGATGAGTTTGGGTTTAGTTATTTAAAGCTTCGACGAGACTAGCACGGAAGAAATATAGATAATTAGATATTGCTCGTCGTTGAAACAAGAAACCCTCAAATAATTTAAGGGCATCCAAAGTCCATACAATATAGAAAAAACACGTTCCATCATAATATCTTAGTGCATGTTTGGTTTCAATTAATTCTCAACTTTAGCCATGAAGTAGAATACAATGTTTGGCTCCAATTCTCAAGACCATTTCTTCTTGGGACTATCTAAATTGCACCTTTATAGGTGTATTTAGATCTTGCCAATTTCTTTTAATTGTCTCTTGGTCTTATTTTTAAAAGCTCTTTAAATTAAAAGTAAAAAATAGTTTTCCAAAATAATTTGAAATCATTATCGAAAGTTATTCCTTATCTTGCACATTTTTTCAGGTATAATTGTAAAATAGCAAGAGCTTCATTGAAAAAAAAAATGTATTATATTAAGATAAAAAAATAAGGTTACAAAGTATTTGACACCTTAAGGGATATTAATAAGAAAATCCCTTCTTAACTTAGGTCAAAATTGAGAATTGACCTCCAATTCTAAGGCACACAAGAAAGCAAGCTCATGGGGGAAAGAGGTTTTTATCGTCAACCAAAGGAGAGGAGATGAATTGGAGAGGCAATAGTGCATCTAAACAAAATTCTGCTAAAATTGTAATTTTAAGAATCCTGCTGAATTGATAGAATTAAAAAACATATATAGAAATAGATTCAAATCTGCCCTTGAGATGTCAGCTTCCTTTTCCCCCATTCCCTATTGAAAATAGGGAAAGATAACACTACCTGGTCGCGTGCAGCACCCAATCCCTGTGCCTAGACACAGGGTCGTGCAAAATGATCGACATACCCCATGGAAAGAAGGATATCCCTGAGGGGTGTGATGGTCATTTTACGCAGCCTTGTGTCTGGACAGAGGGATTGCGTGCCACAGGCAACCAAGTAACGTTCTTTCTCCCTTAAATATAAATAACAAATTTTCAAAAATTAGTAAAATCAATTGGATTAGTATGCGTCAATTCAGGCCGAAGATTTTTCCTCTAATGGCTCAACTAAGGGTGAGGATAGTTTGTCATTGGTGTTAAACCAACACCAACCATGAAGTAATCACGACAAGCAAACCCTAGATGCTAAGCAATGACCTTAGATGGGTGAACCATCCTCTATAGGTGGAGGAAAACTTTATCCTTCTGATGGGGGAGGGGAGGTCCTGTTCATGTCAAGGCTGATGACCCAATTAATTTTGGGTTATTCAGGTTAGACTTCATCCTTCTGATGGGGAGGGGACGGGAGGTCCTGTTCATGTCAAGGTTGAATGACCCAATTAATTTTGGGTCATGTTGAGGTTGGGTGCTTTAGACCCAAACCAAGCCGAACACGACCTGACCCGACCCATTGCCACCCCGAGCTCTCACACAAGATCATGACATAGTACTCATGCTGGTAACCAAGAAATAGTTTTCTCTGTCCAAAATCAGCTTGGTTCAGCAAATGCTGTTTCTTGTTATATCTATTGGATGGACCAAGGATATGTTCTTAACCCATCCATATTCCATTATATGGATGGCACACCAAAGTTTCAGCTTAGACAGAAAATGCCTCGGCAAATTAGTACTACCAAAAGAATTCATTCACCACAAAGGAGTGCATGGACATACATGGGAGGATAAATGATTGAATTAAAATCTTACATATCCATACCGTTCGAGATTTCATGATCAAATTGCCATATCATCTTTCAATGTGATACAACTAGGTATGTCGTCCACATCATGAAATGTGAGCAAGCCAAACACAAATCTTTTTCCATTCTTGGATTCTAAAGGCAGGCCGCCCACCGATATTTTTTACGATTGTTGAATTCTAAAACATACTACAGATTAAGAGATGGTTGTTTGTCGCTGTGCTAATTTCCACTCAGCCAATCATTCTGGCAGGACTCATCAGGGCCTCATGGTGGGTCTTGATCTGCTGAACATGAAACAAATAGGGAATTACATGGAAGAGTCACCGACACAAACCAAATAAGAAATCCTTCTAAATCCTCTTACAATATTATGGTTTATATTTCACAGTTTCATCCTACCATTGTTATCTTGACTCTTTCTGTTTCCAGGTAAAAAACATAAGAAAGGAAAACATTCAGGTAGAATTAGTTTAAGAAAAAACTTCAAATTTTCTCTTTTACGTGGTTCTTGATGGGAAACAAACGGAGCCTTAAGCCTCTATATAATCAAAAGTGACTCCATCTAATAATATAATGCTAGGTACAAATTTTGGAAATTCTCTCTTAACACCTCCCCCCCCCTCTTTTCCAACAAGAAACATCTCACACTCTCTCCTGAGAAAGAAATAAGATAAACTAATCCTTTTCTTTACAACAAAGTGTCTGCCCTCCACCCTAACCCCACAAATCCTTCTGACTCACTTTCCTAAATTCCCCAACTCCTCCCCCTCCCCCCCCCCCCTAATTATAATTTTACAACTATTTTTCTCTTTTATGGGAGTTTTCATCAGTAGTTAGTTCGCCGTCGTAATTACTGCACCCAATTGCTGGAATCATTTAACATAGGTATACATAACAATGATAAATATATTTTCCTGATTGATTCATACAGTTACCTTTCTGACATTCCACTCTTATTCAACACCGCAGTCTGGCTACAGAACCCAAACACCCCACCCCCCGAGTTTAGGAACAACATGACTAAATAAAGCTCTAGCAAATAGATTACCAGAGCTTGATTCCATTCAGAAGGAGAATATGTAAAGTGATTAACATTCCGATTAAGGTCAAATACATGTTTTCTACATATATAGTAATTGGGGAAGAAAATAGAAGGGTTTTAATTTTTCTTTTATTTTTTAGACAGCTTTGCCATACATTTATTTATAACGAAGTAGTTGAGATTTAAAGATACAGCACAGAATACTTTCACTCCGAGAACTATAGGATTTAGAGTTGATCATCAGGAGTGGATTAGATGTTAGTCTTACAAAACTGAAGTCACAGACTCGCATCTCAATTACTTGTCATGGAAGAGATCATTTCAGAACGCCCACCAGTCATCCTCTCTGCCTCTTCACCACGCTGACCTGAATTTCAGTGAGATAATACTTTAAGCAAATACGGAATAAGAACAATGCCAGATTGGAATATATAAAAATAACTACTAAATGGATAACTTCCCCTCAAGATGGAAGAAAACATACCTGTGCGAACTCTTATTATATCTGAAATGGGCATCACTGCACACATGATGAAAAACTCATAAAAATTTTGACCCATTAATTCCTAACTATTTGAAGACATAAAGAATAAACTTCAGTAACAATGTCAATTTATAAGGAGAGATTATGACACGATAATAATTAGTTTCCTACATCTATATCAGGCCATAATTATTCATTTAAACATAGAAAGGCCTGAGCATGCATTGATGGGTTCCTGCAGATGGTCTATAATCTATGAATGAACAGAAGAGAAAGGTAAGTAAAAAAATTTGCTTATAAACATCTCTATGAGAACAACTTTGGCCAATCAAATGACTAAAGTTTTCAGTGATAGATAAGCTGGTACAACCAAACCTGAGCATGTTCTGAGCCAGAAGATTGATTTCACAGCAGATGCACAGGATGCACATATATGAGGGATTCAGACATCTGGAGAGCCTTCAAGGCTATGATTTCAGAAGGAAAGGTTTTTTTTTTTTTAAAAGCAGCAATGCCTTGCCATTTGTTAATTGGTTTCATTTTCTTTTCTTTACATGTGTATGGTTGTCAGAGTTGGCCATGGAGAAGCTCAGAAAATTTGGTATTGAATCAATTATCACACAGTTCACACCTGGTGCATCTTGAACAAAATCTATGGAGAATGTAAAGATGGCCTGAAAATTTGTAAACCCAAATTATGGAGGTGAACTAGGTTTTGGAAAAACTGAGTAGATGAATAAACCTCAACTTTTGATTTTAACTTAGTAATTAACTAATAATCATAATTCTTTGTGGACTAAGGTTTTAAAATCTACATACTTTCCTAATGCTTTGCTATTTTAAGTTGGCAGGAAAAAATGGCAGTTCTTAGGTTGTCAGGGTATCTTTCAATCTATTCTATTCTGAAAGGAAAGTTCTTGCTGGGTTTTTTGGGAATGGTTTGTCCATTATTCAATTAATGCTTGTTTGGATTCTTGGCCTCTTGGGTACCATCTTCACAAAATATATCTTAAAACTGCAACACAAAAGGTGTACCCTTGCCTCTTCAATGCTCATTGATGCAGTTTAAACTGCTAGATCACTTGTTTATGGGTTATTTGCTGTATTGGGTCCTAATTAAAAAGTGGGGGTGAAGTTAGTACACAGTATTAGTAGTAAAGTTATTGAGTTAGATTAGGATATTTAATAGCTTTTAAGAGTTCTATTTTGAGTCTATTAACTTTAAGTATAAGAGAGTGACTAGGAGTCCTTTTATGAGCCAGTTTAGGAAAATTAAAAGATTATATATATGGGTAAAAAGAGTATAAATATGTGTATAACCCCAATCAATTGAATATGATTTGAATAATATAATTAAGTTTATTTTGAGAGTTTTTGAGCTGTTGAGCTCTGCAAACGTGGGTGAAGGCTCTTCTTCTGGCCTAATGCTTTCTTTTACTATTCTTCTTCTTGTTTGGTCTTTCTACAATCAGGTGATATCTCCTACTGCTGTTCATCACATTCTTCTCAATCTTTTCTTTCTTCCTGAATCTTTTGTTTCCTATTTCCTCCCTTCTACTCGACACACAAGACATAATTCTGTTTGTTTATTGCTTCTAATCTTTCTAGTCTGAATTTCTGAAATCTGTTTGCATAAACTTTAATGAGTTTCTGATACCCTATTCTCTAAATATCTGTTGCTGCTTCTTGAGAATTCTGATTGGTATTGCTATTCAAGTTCTGTTATTAGTTTTCCTAGTAGTAAAATGACTTCTAAATAAATCTGTGATCTGTTATCAGAATTCCACTAAGTTTTGGAGGTCCAAGATGTTGGAAGTATGTCCATTAAACCCGGATTTTTTATATTTAATGTTAAATTCATTTATTAAGCACAATTATTGGGGGGCTATGGCTGTCCTTAGATTTTCACTTAAAATTGTTCACAATTAAGGATACGACCGGACATTCTATTTATATGGTCGTTACACTATGTACTCTGAGGAATGGAAATTCCAAGATGCAAGTGTGAGTGCACATACGGTGTATGCATTGAACTGGATCACACGAGAGTTTTGCATGTGTCACTGCTAGTTGATGAGAAACAAGATTCTTGTTTGTAAAATTCAATTGGTCCCTTGACCTAAGAGATCCTTGTCGTTGCGGTTACACATCATGGATTTTGGCGTGCCAATGGTTGATGTCTCCTTGACTATATATTGGTGTATTGGACCAATGGTGCTTGATCGTGAACAAGTGAGACGCTCAACACGGAATCCACTATCCTACTAGGGAATATTGAGGAGAGAGAGAATGTCTATGTATGACTGGATGAAAATCCGGATCCGCTAGCAGTTTTGTAAAGTGTTTACAAACATTATTAATAAATAATATAAGTTTTCAAAAAAAATTGTAAACACTTTACAAAACTGCTAGTGGATTAATAATGTTATTTTATTAAACAATTTGAAAAATGTTTTGGTACAATCACTGAGACCAAATCTCTGTACTAGCAAGTCTGATGGATTGGAATTTGTGATGCAAACCCGAGGGGGTAATTAAGCAAGCTAAGATTGAATCTGGAAGAGGGTTCTTATCTGAATCTGGTTTGAGTGGGTTATGGGTAGGTATGATGGAGGTTGATGGAGGGTGGCTGCAGGGAATGGATGATGGAGATGATGAGGATGATGATAGTTGTAGATGAAGATATATAGGTGGCTGCCTAAAGTCCCACTAGTTGCCCAACTGTCGGAGTCCCACCGAGGTCACGATCAAAGGAGTCCCACCTTGATCCCACTCTCACAAGCAAAAGAGTTCTCAAAGAGAGTTTTTCTTATTTTTAATTCATAGTTGCCAAGAGAGGCTCCCATGGTTTCTCTTTATATAGGGAGAGGGAGGCTAAAAGCCCACCTTAATTACATCAAAGACAATAAATGATAATTAGGAATTCCACAACAAAGATATAACTAGGGACTATTAGACTTCTATCTAGAACATGAAAGGACTCTTAAATAAACCTAGGAAATATGAAAAGAATAACTACTAGTCCTAGGAATAAGAAAAGGCTCATAATCATGCCTTGGAATTCAAAAAGACAAGTACTAAAAACTAGGAGATATACTCCGTGGTGTCAGCCCTCTGGCCATATATTGGATCCTATACCTTCCCCTGTTAGACCGGTTTTACGGGTGTGCTGGCGCTGTCCATATCTGGTATCAGAGCCAGGGCGGCCCGGGGTGATGTCATCGCGGCTATCTCGTGCGTAACGAGTTTAGTCCCACATCGCTCTGTGGTGTCAGCCCTCTGGCCATATATTGGATCCTATACCTTCCCCTATTAGACCGGTTTTACGGGTGTGCTGGCGCAGTCCATATCTGGTATCAGAGCCAGGGCAGCCCGGGGTGATGTCATCGCGGCTATCTCGTGCGTAGTGCTGTTCTGAGACTTTGAATTGTCCACTGCGATATCCACAAACTTTTCTGGACTTGTCAGGGGCTTCTTCCATGAGGATTGCACCCCATTGGGTGTCACTTGCATCAGATTGGAGAATAAGGAGACCAATAGATGGTATCTGCAAGGTGGGTAGTGACTGTGCCATAGTTTTAAGAGACTGAATAGCTTGGGTATGAATTTGAGACCACGGTGGAGGATCCTTCTTGAGAAGTCGATGAAGAGAGCTGGTGTACTGAATCTGTCTTGGTAGGAACTCAGTCATGTAGTTGACAATGCCAAGGAATTGCTGCAATTGTTGCTTTGTGAGAGGACCATCAGAAAATTGGAGAGACTTTCCAATATGGGTTGTTGGTTCGAATGGACAGCACTAGGATTTAGGTCAATTCCTAAGGTTTGGGTTGGATATTGGGAAAGGGGTTTATAGGGTATTAATGGGCAGGTCTAGTGGGTTATTTTGGTATAAAGAAGTTAGGGTTTGGATGAGTTACAAAATTCTGCAATTTAGGGCAGAATTAGATTTAGGGTTTTAGGGTTCTAATGGATCTATGGATTAATGGAAGGGGTGATAATAGGAGTAGATGGAGCTTAGGTTAGAGGATTAGAAGAAGAAGGTTAAATGCTGAATTAATAAACTACTTACTTGAAAGATTAAATCTTCAATGGTAGCAGCTTTGAAGAACTAGAAGACGGAGAAAAGACCTCCCGATCTACAAGATGCAAGAAGTCGATCGGAGTCCACCAATCCCTTCACCTTGATATTACACACAAGGCAACCTTGATATTACTCACAAGGCACATTCACGATGGAGCAAAGGCAGCAAGCATAAAGCTGAGTTTTATTAATCAAAATTCGTATGTAATGCTGGCCTCCCTTACAAACTTATATAGAAGACTCAAAAATAGACTTAGACACTAAAAAGGAATGGCCTAACCTTATCCCTAACCTATTAGGTAACTTAAACCAACTAGGAAACTAAAATACTAAAAAAAATAGACTATTATCAATGGCTGGACTTATAGAGTCCTAATCCAGCCCAACTTACATCACATGACCACTTAACCAAGTCACATGATCACTTAAATTGAACCAATTGGATGCAACCAATTTGAACCGGTTCAATTAAAAATCATAAAAATAAACTAAGTATTGGGCTAATCCCGTATGCAACCTATATACCCATATTTTAGGCTCATAAAAGTGGCCTATTACATTAGAAACCCATGGGATCAAAGGCCCAACATGTATGTAACTCAACCCTAGACTTATTCCCAATGAAACAAGCCCTATTTGGTGATGAATCTACATCATTAAACTTTCCTTTGTCAATGGTGACTCCTAAGAAATCAACCTTAGAGACTGCAATTTCCATTTTGCTGGGGGAAAGCATGATGCCGAACTGGAGGGTGATGTCGAGGAACTGTTGAAGAAGCTGGTAGTGTGCCGCTTCTGTCTCAGAGAACAGAAGAATATTATCAATGTAAATGAGCACCTGAGACTGGATGGATTCATAGATCCTGAGCATGGCTTTCTGAAACAGAGATGGTGCAACCTTGAGACCGAACGGCATGACTGTCCACTGGAAATGGTATCCTGGAATGCAAAATCTTGTCTTAGCACGGTCATCTCGATGGATTCCGAGCTGCCAAAATCCTGCCTTGAGGTCAAACTTGCTGAAGATGGTTGCCTTGGATAGCTGGAGAAGAATTGCTGGATGAGTGGGTAACGGAAACTTGTCATCGGCCAAAAAGGCGTTGAGGTTCTGGTAATTGATAACCAGTCTGAGTTTTCCACGAGTCTGTTCAGCACTCTTGTTGACATAGAAAGCTTCGCATGCCCAAGGGGAAGAGGTGTGCTCAATGAGATTCTGGGCTTGGAGAAGTGCAACTTCTTGACGAGCTAATGCGAGATGATCAGGCTTCATTCCTGAATGACTTGCCTTGGTGGGATTGGCATCTTCATTTTTCTTGAAAGGAAGACGAATGAAGAACTGTGGGTTCTGCCATAATGGATGGTCACACTTTGTGAGGAACTCAATATGAGAGTTGGCACTGCACTGGGAGAGCAACTGCTGCTTAATATCTGCAAGAGGAGTTGTTAGTAAAAGATTTCTAACATTTGTCCAGGGGAGAAAGTGTTGTTTATGGCTAAAACCATGGATGCTCCATCGGAGATGGGGGAGACGACAAAGGAGGTCGAATCCAATAAGAGCATCACGACCAGGGAGAGAGGAGCCTAACACTGTATGGCTGAGGGTAAGGGTTGGAAAAATCTTAAAATGGACAGGGCCGTTGGAGATAAGGTCAACCGAGAAGGTCTTTCCATCAGCAGCAGTGAAATACTGCTTATGGGGTTTCCAATAGTAAGAGGGGAGAACATGGGGAGCAAGGATGGTCATTGAACAACCTGTGTCAAAATAACCTATAACCTTGATCGGGCGATCCCAAGTAGTGGCTGAGATGTACAAAGGAGCCTGAGGAAGTGGGGTTTTGGTAACGGGTAACATGGGTGTAGAAAGGGGATGAGAATGGGGGATCTCTAGGGATGATTGGGTAGATGGGGTCAAATCCATCGGACTCAGTATCAGAACGGGAATCGGAATCATCATCATAGTTTTCTACAGCGAATAACAGATCCGGGGAGAACTCATCATCAATAGAATACAGGGATTCTATGTCCGCATCCTTGTCATCCTGTATAGAGAACTGAGTCAGCATGTGCATGAGCTTGGCCTTCTTCTGATCAGGACAATCTTTTGCAAAATGTCCAGTTTTTCCACAAGCATAGCATTTGGTAGAAGTTTTGCCACGGAACTTCTTCCGCTTAAAATACTTGTACTTCTGAGAAGAAGAACGGTGCTGGCGTTTCTTGAAATTTCGGTGCTTGGAGTGGTGCTTGCTGGCAGTATGAGGTTGAGTGTTGTACTTGGAGAAATGAGATTTCTTCTTTGGGGGACACGTGCAGTTGTTCTCCTTGCACTTGATCTTGAGATAGGATGTATTGCAAGCATCGGTGATCTTATGGGTAGTTTTCTCCCATTGTTTGAAGAATTGTTGCTAATCACACAATTTCTGGAGAGCACCCAAAATTTCTTGATAAAGCCGACCAATAGGGGCTTGGTCCAGGCGGAGTCCTAGATGCTGCAGAGATTTCAAAGCATCTTTTCCTAATGGTTCAGGGAAAGAGTTAAGGAACACCTACTTCATATTAGGATCATCAAGGCCGCCAAGGATGTAGAATCTGTCAAGCATCCTGGTGTAGTATTTGGCAAGATCGGCCTTTTGGAAGGAGCAACACTTCATTTGGAAGTATTCCTCCCGGGCTTTGATTCTACTGTTTTCAATGGGACCGATCATTTCATTATAGAGTTGGGCTATGAAAACATCAATCGGGACTTGAGTCCATTGAAGTTGCCTATATCCTCCGAGGGCCATAAACCATTCACGAAGAGTGCCATGAGTCCGAGCAAGGAACTTTGTAATAACACTTGCATCTATAGTCCCTTCGTGAAGCAGTTCTGCCGTCAACCAAGCATGAAATTCGGAGATCTTATCAGGCCATTTGTGAAAAGGAATGCCGTCAAAAGTGAATAGCTGCTTTAGATCCTGATTTGCAAATGGGTGAGTGGCCGGAGGAGGTTGTTGCGGTGGTGGCCGCTGCTGTGCATCAGCATGAACTGATCCATGGTCACTTTCACTATCCACGATAGGCTCAGTGACTCCTGTATTGGCTCCAGTGTTACCAGGGTCTTGAGTGCCGATCCGGGTTTGAAAGATTGGTGGAGGAGGCTCATCATAGGATTCATACGAGCTTGAGGTATCTGAGAAGTTATCCTTGGTGAGAGTGAGGACAGGGATGGGATCCTGGATGGTAAGTTGGGTAAGGTAAGTGCTCAAGGTATTTGGGTTTTGGGCAGAAGGAAGTATGGCATAGGCTGTTTTGGGGGTAGAAGGTTTAGTGGTAGGAGGAAGGGTCAAAGGAGGAACCCATGGAACAAATGGCGGGGGGCCTAGTGGGGTGTAACCAGGGATGGTCTGAAAGGTAGGCTGTGAGGGGGTGAGATAGGATGGTGGCAGAGAAACAATAGGTGGCTGGGATAGCTGGAACCTCTTTGGTTTCGGGTTTTTGTTTTTGTGAGAAGCAAGGTTTCTCTGTTGTTCCTGGAGTTCTTTGAACATTGCAATGGGAAAAGTGTGAGGGATATCTGGGGAAGGATGAGGGGTTGCAAACGCTTCAGTGAAAAAGGGGTAGCTATAGGAGGGTGGACTTGGTGGTTGTGGAGGTATTGGTGCCTGGGCATATCTCAACTGATCTTCAAGCTGCCTTTTCTCTTTTTCTCGTACAGAGATAAGAGCAGACGCGTAAGCGATGTCTTTTACTGTGGTAGCAATGTGCAGCAATTCTTGATGAAGAGTTTCAATCCTTGTCTTGAGGTATCTCACGTCAATTTCATTTTGTTGAAGTGCAAGGGTATGATGCTCTTGGTATGAGACCAACTTTTGCAAGTATTGGTTTTGGACCAAGGCATTTTCTGCTTGCCAATTAAGCTGGGCTTCAACAGAAGAATTGACTGGCATCTATCCAAGGTTGTCAACAACATTCGGCGGAGTTGTTTTCCACCGATGGCGACGTCTGTCTGCATCTTCATAATCTGCAGTAGTAGGAAAGTTCCTACTGATGCCTTCTAAACCAGTAGCCATGAAGCAGGGGATTGGCTGCTGTTGGACTTGTTGCTACCAAAGCATAAGTGGCGGTGATGGAGGAGGAGGCGGTGGTGCCGGAGGTAGATCTGGCTTGCATGCAGGCGGAGCCAGTGCCTGAAAAGGAGGCTCTGGAGAAGCTGGTGAGCAGCACCCTAAGGAACAGGGTTTGCTGGAGCCATATTCGACAATCTGGTAACGGCCTCGATCTTCACCTAGAGGTCCGACATTAGGACAACCAGCTTGATATCTTTGCCAGAGAGGGTCAGGGCCTTTCTTTTTCTTCTTCTTGGCCTTTGCTGGTCGGGGAAAATCAAGCTCATCGTCTGTATGGTTGCAGTCAGAGCAAGTACAGACATCGAACCATGTGTGGCCAGTTGGTCCGGAGAACTGGTAGATTGGTGCACCAGAGCTGTCAAATGCCTCGATAGGGACATGAGGTAACCTTTCAGGGAGATCTTGAGGGTAGATAGGAACAGCCGTGCAGAAATCAGCTGGCCTTGGGTAGGTCACCATGGTTCTGCCATCATCCAAATTCTTGTAGATTGGGTTTGTGGCAGTGATGGGAGGGGTAGCAGCAGGGGTATTATGAGTAGACTCATATGCAGTGATCCATGACTCAGGGATCAGCTTGATCAGCTCAGCACGACTAATCTGACGGGGTACATGAGTAACTGTAGGGATCCGGTCTTCTCCGATCTGGACAAATAACGCTGAATCGTTGCTGGAAAAACAAGTGTTAAGATTCATGGCGTGATTCTGGAGTCTGTAGCAGATTTGGTAATGGAGAGTCGCTGCTATGGCTGATTCTTTCTGAGGGGCACCAGTGAGTTGAACGAGAAATTGCCAGGCATCTGGAAGATTAGGATCTTGGAGAGAAACATTATAGTTGGGGTACACTGTGTAGAAGACAGTGCCATCGTTCAAGGTGGTCTGGACATCAGTGATCGTAGCATGTGGGAAACTTCTGAACCGGGTGTCAAGGAGGTTGAGTCGCATGGCTATGGGTAATCCTTTCCGTCCATGAAAAGTGGCCGTGATCTTTACAGCACCAAGATGAAGGTGGGTGTAACCTAGGGCGATCCATTGGCGGATGAGATCTGGGCTGATCTCAACTGGGAAGTACTGTCCTTTGCCGCTGGCAGTGATCTGGTTCTGTGACAATGGAGGTGCCTGGACATATTCCTTCAGAACAGGGGTCTTCTTAGGAGAAAGGATAGTCCGAAATCTTTTAGAAACGGAGGTTGAGGCCTTAGGAAAAACATCATAAGGGTTGATGATTGGGAAGTTCGCCGGGTGGATTTGCTGCTCAGCAGGAGTGTAGCTGAGTTCATAGAGGTAGTCGACCTTTGTTGCATGTGAGCTAGGGAGAGAGACACTAGACGAAGGAGGTTGGAGAGCCATAATTCTTATAGAGAGGGAGTATCTTATCCACAAGAGATGCCCATTGTATAGATTCAGATATGGGATAGCTGCCGGAACAGTTATCGTGGTGGTAGAAACAAGAATATACCAATACTCAGGCTGAAAGTAATCCGAGCGTGCCGAGATTTATAGCGGTCACTGCCTGCAACCCACACCTTGCTCAAGGAACTGTTATCTGCCTGAGTACTGAGACATTACTTGGACACCACCTGCTATCAAACCTTTCTGATGCAGAGGATCCGCCAAAAGCGGCAACTGCAGAGCATACTCGGCTTGGAAGAGGAGCAGTTCACACCATATCAAAAATATACACAAAGAGCAGAGCTCAGGGAATAAGACACAATGAAAAGCTTAGCTAAACATGGCTTTGATACTAGATATGGACCGCGCCAGCACACCCGTAAAACCGGTCTAACAGGGGAAGGTCTAGGATCCATTATATGGCCAGAGGGCTGACACCACAGAGCGATGTGGGACTAAACTCGTTACGCACGAGATAGCCGCGATATTAGACTTCTACCTAGAAACATGAAAGGACTCTTAAATAAACCTAGGAAATATGAAAAGACTCTTTGAACTACATAACAGAATTTGTTGAAGTTGTTGCCATGTGGACCCCACTTCCAAAGAGCACGCAAGGGCTAGACCTTGGGCTGGGCCAGCAGTACAATGATGTCCTGCATCAGTTTGGCAGTAACAAAATTGCATGCTGATATTGTTTAATTGAAGGACTAATATGCAATTAATCGGATTAATTTGCAAATATCTACTATTTTGGGGAGTTAATGGTATTAACATATTTAATGTACATCATTATAATAAGTTAATAACAATAAATTAGATTAATGGATATTATAAGATATTTGGATTAGGTAAGATACCCAATGGGATTCTACCTCTTCCCTCTTTTGTAGCAAACAAGGATGCTTGTCATTGAAGGAATTGACAAGGACACTTGTCATTGAAGGGAACCACCTCTATATAGACACAATATGGGTTTGAGAATCCCAAGGACACACCAACAAGGAAACCCATTCTAAGTGGGTATCCAAAGTTATATAAGAAGGAAGGGGAGAGGGAGGTTATGATTTGGCCATTCCCACTCTCCCCTGCCATGAATTCTCTCTCTCTCCTCCTCCTCCTCCTCTCTGGTTAGTGAAACTTAGGGTTTTGGAAACCCTGAAGGTGAGAGTGTCAATGTGTTTTCCCAACAAACGCAAAAGGCCGCGTACGAGTTCCTTGGATTGCTTGAGTGTAGAAGAGCTAAGATCACGTGGAGGAACTACACTTGCAGTTCTCAAGTAACCCATTTCTTCCCCCCCCCCCCCCCCCCCCAAAAAAAAAAAAAAAAAACTTTTGTATGGTACATTTAGCATGCAAGAGGATATCGGTCCAATTCTCTGCGGCATTGGGCATTTCCCACCACCAAAAGGCAGTTCAGATATGGACCAAATTCTGGTAGAGCCATAGAGGTATGGAGAACAAACCAGCAAATTTCGAAAGGAGTACAACAGTCAGATTCAAAGATATGAGAAACCTTCTTGAACTAGGAAAGTGGAACCCAAAATAGATACCATATCCAGAATTAGTAACTACCAAAATAGTAGCTACCAGATTTAGATAGAAGAGATTAGGAACTGAATCTGAAATTAGAAACGGAAGACAGAAATAGAAAGTAGGTTCAGAAATCAGAATTAGAAACAAGATTTTAGAAACTGATGGAAAACAGAAACTGTAGTTGCTCAGCAAACAGAATCAGAAATCAAGTAACACTACAGTTCCAGGAAACTGGACTTTCAGATTCCAAAACAGAAACCGGGTTTCAGATATCGATAGGCAGAAGTATAGTTTTGAAATTTGAAAACCGAACCAACTAGAACCAGGATATACTAACTGAAGGAAACAGAACAGTGACTGAAGAAGATCAAACAGAAAGCTATCCAGCAGAATACTATAACATGCAAAGCCAAAACAGATTAAGAAAGTGCAAACTTACTGGCCACAGGGAAGAAGAAAAGTGCAGAAATTTACGTGAATCAATAGGGCTAGAAGAAGAGAAAAGAAGATTGATATAATCAGGAATCCCACCAGCACTGTAACCTGGAATCGACCAGGGCTTCCACCGTGTCCCACAGCTGAGCAAGGCTCTGAATCTCACAGAACTAAAAAGCAGAAGCTTTGTTGAATCTCAAAAATCGTGCGTTTGTGTAGCCCCTTCCCTTTATTTATAGAATTGGGAAATTAAAGGATTAGGAAACTTCTCCATGCACAGGCCAAAGGAGAAATCTATTACAATAGAACTTTGATAATATAAATTCATGAAAATAGAAACAAAACGGGAATGGAATTTATAGCAGCTATTCCAGCCTTAACAAGCAACATACAAACAGGGAAATAAAGGCAATAGAAGGTTCTACAAGGAACCAGATTGTGAAATCTCAGACCAAGTTTTGGACCAGAAAACTGGTCCAAATCAAGAATCGCAGGGTTAGGAATGGCCCTGGTTTTCAAGCTGCTGCAAGCCCTTTCTTCCTCTAATTTTTCAGCATGTATCGGTCTATTGCATCAATAAGTTTCCTTATCTTAGCCCTTTCTTCCTTTAATTTTTCAGCATGTATCTGTCTATTGCATCAATAAGTTTCCTAATCTTTATTTTGAAAGTTTCTAACATTCCCAGAAAGTTGAACTTCCAATTGAATTTCCCAAAGTCTACACTAATGTCACAAAGGATTCCTTTGTAAAACTTACACCACTTAAAAAAAAGGGCAAAAGTCTCCACGCCAACAATGTGGGATGCTATCCCAAGCCTTCTCACATCCTGAGCACGAGGGCCCAGCACTGATTCTTTCTCTCCTCTCTAACAATGTGGGATGCTTTCCCATGCCTTCTTACATCTTGAGCATGAAGGCTCAACATTGACACTCTCTCTCCAACCTAACAATGTGGGATGCTTTCCCATGCCTTCTCGCATCTTGAGCATGAGGGCTCAACACTGACACTCTCTCTCCTCCCTAACAATGTGGGATGTTTTCCCATGCCTTCACACATCCTGAGCATGAGGGCTCAACACTGACAGTCTCTCTCCTCCCTAACAATGTGGAATGCTTTCCCATGCCTTCTCACATCCTGAGCATATGGGTTCACACTGACACTCTCTCTCCTCCCTGACAATGTGAGGCCCCTGTTAATGAAACCATTTCCCATGTCGTGATTTGTATGGCATGGGAGATTCCCCCACACTGCCGGCATGGCTCTCCCCAAGAAAAATTATCACACTTACATCTCCTGAAGAACTAGGGTCCCTGGGTGGAAATCCACAGCAAGAAAATATAACATGGGGAAGTTGTGTGATAGTTAAAAATTAAATATATTAAATCATAAAAAAGGTCGCAAGGAAAAGGCAATAACTAATAAATCCCCATGATATCTCCAAAAAGTTTAGTTCAAGGGGCATAATAGAAAAATAAAAAAAAAGGAGAGAAAAAGGGGGGGAGAAAATACAAGGTCAAAGCATCAAGCTAGATGCAAAAGAATGCCAACATAAAGTGAGCATCATAGGATTGTGGCCTGTCTACAACTGGGAAGTTCCAATATCTAGTACTCAAACATAGTTATTCACAAAAATAAGTTACATTCTTACAAAATATCTTGCCATCCCCAATTTCTCCAGTTCTTGCCTCCTCAATTATCTTGTCAATTACTTCTTCAACCTAAGATGAAATCACATGAAGTTACAAGTTACAACATAAGATTAGATGAGGGAATAACTAATAGAAAGAAAGCCACTAGACTTCACATGGTAACATACAAGTAGAGAATCCAAACTATTTTCTAGTCATAATGAAGCTTGAAATATGACTATATGATGTCATCATACCTGCTCTTTGCTAACCACAACTTCCATTTTTACTTTAGTTACAAAATTGTCTTCGTAAAATTCAGAACCTACAGGGTTACAGTTGAGAATTAGATTAAAAATAAATAAAGATAGCATAGGCAACTAAACCAACACGTTACGGACCCCGGTGGTGCACTAATTTCAAATCTCGTATGTATCAAAGAAAGAAAAAAAAAGGAGCAAGAATGCCAAGAAAAACCAATTATTGATCCAAGGGAGGAAGGCCATTTTTCCCTCTGGGGGGAGAGGTAAAAATGGGCAAAACTGTGAGATTTCCTGAATAAAGTTTGTCTTAGAAAATAAAAACCAGTTAAAATAGGGTAAAGGTTTTTGAAGGTGGATTGTTTAAATCTTTTGGACGACGTGGCCAATCCAAACCCTCCAACAGCTGATGGTAACATGGATTAGCCACTTGTTCAGTGGCCCCTGTGTATCTTCGCTACATTACCCACCATGTATTAAAATTCTCCTCTTCACCTTGTAACAGCAGTTACTGAGGTTTCAAATTCCTGGTGACAAAACACGCTAGAAAAGAGGACTTTCTTTTGCAAGGTTCAAAATGACATTGGCCTCGGACTAACCAGATGAGAAGAAGATGATGTGCCATAGAATGGAGTACACCATGTCATCACCTAAGTTGCCATATAAAAAATTATGTTGTCTATATCTCCCCACCAGGTGACCTCTAGGACCATACGAATATCAAGTCAAATAACCAAAGATTCATCAACTCCTACTTTTAATACCCTTCCACTTCTTATCCTAATAATAAAACACTAAAAAATAGCATTGAAGAAGAAAGATCAACTGTTTCCAATTACTAAAACCAGTTTGGATATTGCACTAGGTCTTCTGCATATCCACATAGCTTTAGCGTTATTCCACGACTGCTAGTCTAAAACAACAACAAAGTTGGGGGCAAATCCAGCTATTTCCAAACTAGAATAAAATTCTTTAATAAATCTCCTTTGACAATGATAAAGCAAAAATATTATCAAATGATTACCTCACTCAGTCCAAATTCTGAACAGATTATTGCAAGCCCCAATATTATCCATATGCATGTACTTTAATTGCATAGGCTGCAACTTTTTCTGTACTTATGGACAACCAAAAAGCAATAGGAGGGGAACAAAAAAATAACTACAGAAAGGAAAGAGTACAAATCCAGTTCAAATTTATTGATGAAATTGAAAATTATAGCATTTGATGAAAAAAAAAAAAGTAAATTACTCTAACCTCCCCTGATCTTTCTGACAATTCAGAGAACCTCCCCTGCATTCTGACAATTACTCAAACCTCCCCTACTTTTCAAACTTGGTTTCACTTAGCCCCAATCCATTAACGGTGTTAGTAAAAAACCTGCTGTGATCAAAATGCCCTTAAACCTTTCCCTTTCTTCTTCTTCATCTTCCTCCTGCAAACCCACCTGCCCCCACCCCTCTGCAACCCATCCATACAGGCCGCACCCCCACTCTCCTCTTATTTTTCTTCTCTTTTTTTTTTTTTCAGCAACCTCACCCGCCCTCACCCCTCTACAGATCAGAGAGCCACCATTAATATTGCTTTGGCATTTCAGCCTCTTGGCACAGAAAAAATCATAGTTCAAAAATCATCACATTAATTGCTTATGAAATATGCAAAACTAGAGAGTGGCCATCACCAATTCACCATATAGGAAGGTGAGGGTTCTTTTGGACATCTTCAATCATTCCCAAAACTACGGGTCTTCTCAAAGAAATTGCATTGCTAGTCCGTTACATTTTTTACTCCTTCCAGATTCAGCTGAGGTTCTCAAATTATCAATTTTTCTTTTCTAGTAATCAAGTTCTCAGTATTGGAGTTCTATAATCTTCCATGCTTAGACCTTAGTTCTAACCCCTGCAACTATGGGAATCTGTTGAAATCCTAGAAATTTGAATCAGGAAGAAGCAAATGTAGGAATTTTTTATTTAATAAACTTGGGGATTTTGTTACCAGAGAAATTTCATTGATTTTCTGCAATTTTAGTGATTCAAAGAAGGAAACAATGTCAAAAATAAAGATGAAAAGTTAAACCATGGTGATTCAGAAAAGGGTTGCAAAATTTGTCAGAACGGTATGGGGTGATTCATCCAATTCGATTCCGATTCCTCAAACCATTTGTAGATTGACTCTGCTTCGGCTGTGTTCATCCAATGACACCTCTGGTAGCCTCCAAGGGCCTGACCCGTTAGGAATGTCTTGTTGCAAATTTTGCAGCGATGGAGCGACTGGATCGGGGTTGCAGAGGGGTGAGAGCAGGAGAGTTTGCACGAAGAAGAAAGGGAAAGGGTGTAAGGGCAATAGGGTAACTTCCTAAAGGGAAAATAGGTATAATTTCAGGTTTCTTAGGTTTTTCAAATTTCCGTTAACTAGCGTTAAAATTCCAACAGACTGGGGTTAAGTGAAGCCAAGTTTGAAAAGTAGGAGAGGTCTAAGTAATTGTCAGAAATGCAGGGGAGGTTCCGTGAATTGTCAAAAAGGTCAGGGGAGTTCTGAATAATTTACTCAAAAAAAAAAAACAACAAAAAGGGAATTTAACTCATTAGAATGAAATTCCCAACTGGAGCAGCCGACAAAATGAGGTATGTTTAAATTTGGCCTGCCCATCTAAAAGAAATGGAATCATCAATTCACCCAAAAGATCAGGACTCACCAGCATGCCTTTCCGTTGACCCACCCTGAGCCCCAAATCCCCGAACATCAGAAACTGTAACACCACGTATACCCATCTTCAATAGAGCCTACAATTTTCGAAGAGAAAACAATTTAAGCATCCTTTTAAATCAAAAAGAAATCAGACAACCATTCAAACCATTAAATATCACATTCAGCTATATGTTTTTCTTTCCTTTTCCTTCATCAGTTATTACAGAGATACAAAGCAGTTCTCTGTTATGGAGTTCCAATTTTGATTACAGATTCTTTAACTTTTGAATACATGGACAGTAGGGGAATCGTATATTATTTGTAGAGAAGAATGATTAATTAATGTTTTAGGCTCCTTGTGCATAGAAATTGAGTGAAAATAACCAAGAGTGAAATATAATGAACAACCCTTTTTTCCCACTTTACTTCGAACCAAATGCTCCATCAATAACTTTCTTTTTTTCCTTTTTTTACTGCACTGCACTAATAAAAAAAATTTGTTTCACTTCATCTCTAACTAAACAGGGCCATAAGAAAAAAAATTAACACCTGGACTCAGCAATCTTGGAAGTGAAACCAGATGTTTTGAAATAATGACATTATGAATTCATTCTTCTAAGATGTCATCATTGCGGAGATTTCAAAATCAACAAAATTAAATGACACTCTTAAATACCAAAGGATGCCACAACCCTTAATAGATTTCTCTATGAAATTTACTAGTCAGTTGGCTGAACATTTAGATCAAGAGTTAGAGAGTTACACGTGGTTAGTGCATTTTAGTGGGCTTCTTGATCTTGCTAAGAATCATCTCCACCACATATCTTTGCTCCAAATGATAGTACAATGCACCATTGGCGCTTTAAATGCACTTTTGTGACGAGGACTCCTCCCTACCTGACTTTCTCAGATGCGAAGTAAGCAGTTGTCCGGTATCTGCATTGAATCACTAATATCCCTTTTTTCCATATCTCATACAATGCAATTACCAAACTTCCAAGGAGAAACTAAACATGACAAGGATTGGAGATGTTCCTTCATCATCACCAACTCACACTCCCTTGCCATGTGGTCAACATGGATAGATGAGGGTGGGTCCATGTGAGAAACAACCCCACCCATCTCACATGTCAAATTTCAGACGAAAACAAGCATGGTAAACAGTTATAAGTGTGTAAAGTTTCAAAAAAAATACAATAATGTCATTTCATTGGGACGGAATTTAGTGGGATTTCAATTTCTGTTCACTTAACTCACTTTAAGGCACTTGCGCTACTTCTTCTGGCTGAAACTTGACCTGTGAGATGTGTGTGGGATCCTCCATCATGTGGCTGCCACTCATTGCCACACGGCTAGGTGGTGCCGTGGTTATGATGACAATGGCACCAAACCTTGTTACATCTAACACCCCAAAACATTAGTTCAGAAAACTTACTTCATGAACTCATGAATCCATGACTCAATTTACAGACTTTTTGTATTCCAAACTGATTTCTGTAACTTCTCCTCCTGTTATCCTTTCTCCCCTGCCTTAGATAACGTGATATTTTAGTTGAATTATGTTATAGTTAGCTCTGGTCGCATGTCTTTCAAATATTTTAAGCTCATGAGATTATCAGGGAAAAATAGAAACGCTCACATATAATTCAATGACTACACAATCAAGGATGCCTCTGTTCTTACCGAGGAAACTTGCGGAATGCGCCACGATCTGAGTTGTCCCAAATTCATCAGCAGAAAAGGAAGGAAAACAAAACTAGTTAATGGACATGAGATGTTCCACTAGAATAACCCAAGTTAGCCATGCTTCCAGGGGGGGGGGGGGGAACTTCATTTGCCGTAATAAGGACACGTAGCCCATCTCTAATTAACAGAAAATATGGGGGAGAGGGGAAGGTGAAAACATAAATAAGCTTATACAGTCACCTCAGAATAGCTTCAATCTTGTAGAACTTTGCTTCAGGTGTAAAATCTACGAGCAACCCATCAGAGAAGCATCAGAACTATGCCCATATCAAATTTCACAAACAAAATGAAAACCCATAAGGGTAACTGCGACAACTGAGAAAAAAAAAAGGTACCTGGGGAGCTCTGAGCTCTTATTACAGGGGAAATAGTAGGAGAGTATCTCGCGTTCTTTGTCCTCACGCTGCTTAATGGAACTTGGGAAATTTTCAGTTCGGGACGCACCAGCCTCGGATTGATAAGAGGAGATTCTCTGAGATGAGAGCTCAGAGGGCTGAGGGAGCCCGATCTCGCCATTACAGCCATGCTTGATTGCTTGAAGTTGAAGGGTTCACCGCTTAATGTAAGCAGCAACAGTTCCAGGGAATCTCCTATGCTTAATAATACCGGCCGCGCAGTCAGTTTTATTTATAGGACTCGGCTCCTGTCTACCACCTTGCCCGGGGTGCACGTGCAACGTCCGACACAATGAAGCGTGAAAAGACCGCAATAAATATTTCGTGACCCATGAGAGAATGATGTTTCCATCCACCAATTGATAAATATTGAATGTAGTGTAGATAAGTTTTTTACACATTTACTCTTCATTGTAACTTTTATCAAAACAAAAAAAACTCTTCATTGTAAAGTTTTTCTTCAACATATCTTTCGTGTTATTATTTTTTTTTGGGAGGGGTTTACAAAAATCTATTTATTATGTCCTTATATATGATATTGTTGCGTCAATAAATCACCACAGGTTGTTTCCTAGTATTGTGGTTTACACAAAAGAACATAATGAGCACAAGAGAGTCAGTTTGCTCCGGCAAGGGATTCTTCAATGCTTAAGTTAGATATGTCTTAGCAACAATTAAGAATAATCAAGATGTTTGTATTTGCAATAAATCCTTATTCACCAACCCCCAAATAAAAAATGGATTAACTAATAATTTTTTCCTACAATCAAATATGGTGGTAGAAAGGAAGAACCAGATCTAAACTTCGACTGAAACTTCCCAGTCCAGCAAATTCTTGAACTAAAGCTCATCGGAAAGGAATCTCCTAAGGATGTCGTTTAACCCTTCATAGTGTCGAATTGAAAGATCAACACACGGGAGCGATCGACCAGTTCTATCATGAAAACAGTTGACAGTCTAGTGTTGGGAAGGACAGAGAGAAAAAAAAAGAACAATGAGAACAATGGTGAGTTTCAATGGGTTCGAGTGGCAAAGATTGCCCAACAATCTCTTCGATGCATCGCCATTGATGGAGAAGCTAGGATTTTGCAAAGAATAAATTGAAATTCAGCAAGCATTGTGGTTTGGGGTTTATGCATAAAGGGTAAAATGGTAAGTTTACCCTTGTTCAAGGGTAGTTTGGTCATTTAGTAAAATCTAACCCAATGACATTATCAATTAATAGAAATCAACTAATGGAGTGGACCTTGGGATTGGTGTGTGGTTTGTATGATTCCACTTTCATAAAAAAAAAAAAAAAAAAACCTAATGGAGTGGAACAACTGATATTATTGTATACAAGTGAGGGTGGTACATGTAGTATTTTTCAAATCGTAGGAGTGACAAGGCATTCGCACAAATACCAGGGGTACAAAAAATTTTTCCTTTAGAAAACGAATGTGAGAGTTGAGAGGTTGTACGGTTGTGGTGTAGAGAACCATCTTCAAAAGAAAAGGAAAAACAAAAAAAGAGTTTCATTGGGCCAGTACTTGGACGGTCCAGATTGATGGTCATGGGTGGCGCATTACGTGTTAAAGCCCAATTGTATGTTCCAGCTTAGAATGCATGGCTTTACTGCGCAGGCGAGTAGACAACCATCTCTCTGAACCTACTGGGAGGTCTGCTTCCTCTATTCCATGATCGAGATTTCGATCGCTGTGAGCCTGTGAATATTCGAGTTATTTTGGTTTTCTCTCGGTGGCCTATATAACAGAGGCCTGGGAAGTGGGAAGAGAGCGTTCTAGGGTTTATCACTGTTCTGCATGTCGCGAAAGGACCTCGGAAATAAGTGAAGGGAGATCTCTGCAATAACCCTAAATCTGGTTTTAACGAGTAAGCGACTTTTGCCATTCATTTCCTCTCCTCTCTTCTTATTTTCCCTGTGGTTCCGGAGACCAGAGCTCGCGTGGTTTTTGTTCTTTAATGTTTTCTATGGTTATTAATACTTCTCTTTGTATGCTTGTCAAGGTGTATGGTACTATGGTTAACATGAATTTTTTTTTCTTGTAGGTCTTATATGTGAAACAGTTTCCTGTTTTAGATGGTTTATGAACTATGGTTGAGAGCTTGATTTATAGGTTGTGTTAATGTGTTGCTTGGGAAGTTTCATGAATTTAGGCTAATTCTTATTCCTTGCCTGCCTTTGTTTCTATTGATTCTGAATTCTTTGCTTTTTGCTGGGAAAACGCTTGCTGTGTCTTACATAGGAATTCGAAGTTTGGGCTAGAGGTCGAACTCTTCTGTGTAGTGTGTTGAATCTCGGTATAGAACAACTGTGCATGGCTACTGCCGAGCCAGCTTCAGCTTCTCTGGGCCCTCGATATGCACCTGATGACCCAACTCTTCCAAAGCCATGGAAAGGGTTGATTGACGGAAGCACCGGCTTTCCATACTTTTGGAATCCTGAAACTAACATCACTCAGTATGAAAGACCTGCTAGTTTAACGCCACAATTGCCACCCGTCCTCCCTTCCACAGCTTCTGTGCCAAAGCTGGCTCCCACACCCATGGCCTGGACAATGCAGGCCCAGCAACTGACTCAATCCACACATCAGCAGGGACAACAAATGATCCAAGTTGCACAACAGCCTGGACAATTACTGCCAGAGCAGGCTGTCCAACAAATCACTCAGACTCAACAGCAGGGTCCTCAAATGGCACAAGCTGCACAAGAAACGTCACAATTGGCTCAAACTGAACAGCAAGGTCAACTTATGCAACCGCAGTTTAGGCAGCAGATGTTACAGCTACCCTTGCAGCAGTTGCCTCCACAGATGATGCAGCAAATGCCTCAACAACTGAGTCAGCAAACGCTGCAAAATCAAGGGCAGCAATTTTCACACCAGCAGTATCAACAAAGTTCACTTTCACCAGGGCTTCAAATTTCACAATCGCAGGCACAACAGATTGCACATCAACATGGACCACCGATTCGACAGCAGCAGGCGCAGCCAATCCCACATCAACAGATGCAGCCATTCTCTCATCATCAAGGGCAGAGAATGGGGTTTCCTCTTAGAGAGGAAACTGAATTTCAACAAGGGAAGCAAATTGCATTTTTTCCATCTCATATCCAGAACCCGCCTACTGGATCAAATTATGTTCAGTTTCCACATGTCGGCATTCAGTCAGCTCATGCACAACAATTTGGTAATTCTTCTGGCAGTACACAAACTGCATCTTCTTTGGTTCAGATTCAGCACACTGTAACTGATCACGTGCACCAGAAACAAATGGGTGGTTCCATGGAGAATCAGGTGGGGTCAACAATGATGCATAGACAACAATCTGGGGGACCTCCTTATGCACTGAAAACAGGGTGTGAGAATCCTCATGAATCTGGTGGACCTCGTTATGGAATGAGAATGGGGTATGAGGATCCTCATGGAAGATCTGGCAATGAAGTTTACATTAATGCCAACAAAGAAGATCCAGTGATGGTTCATCATAAGCCAAAGTTTGCTGCAGTCCCCATGGCACAGAATCAGCAGGTATGCACATCCGATTCTATTTGATTTTTGCCTTGTGTCTTTTAGAGCTGGTTTGTAGTGATGGAGGACTAATGTACAAATTTTATTTGTTTGAGACTTCGAGTGTAGAAGTCTTCTACATTTATTAACAATCTAATACTCTAATTAAATAGTTTCCCTCCAAAAGTGCAATTCTTTGTGTGGTGATTTGCAAGTGCGAGGTGATCTAAAAATTCCGTAATGTATATCTATTTTTCATGAATAAAAATATGGAAAAAATTCATGAATCTAAGACTGCCTTTTACTTTATGTCTCGCGTATTCTTTAAGAGTGTCTGGAACAGTTTTGTATTATTGTTAGCTTGCTTTACATTCATAACTAGGAAAAGCTGCATACTTGTAGTTGCTTTAAAATACGATCTGTTTTGGCTTGAGGGTTTAAGAGTGCAAAATCAAGATATAAATAAGTTAGATTATTCCTTTATTTGAAAAAAGCTAAGGGCGGCTCGTGATTTTTAGGGTGACTGCATGTGAATTAAATTTGTTCTGCCTTTGCATGACCATTGGATGAATATAGGTTTAAATGTCCAAAGAAGTGAAAGGGTACCTAATCCACAATATCCACCCACTTTAGTGAGCCATTTTGTGGCAGTAAATTTGAAGGTCCAGGTTTAGGAGAGCCAACAGTTTCGCCAGGAGAAAACCTCTCGTGGTGTACGGGTACGAGACTTGGGACATCGTGGAGTCCTCAAAATGCCCAAGGCCAAGTGCTTACTCTTCTTTGAAGACCGGCTTTGACGTCTTACTGAAGATGGATTTGATGGTATACCATCAATATCCATAATGACATGGGGATCATAGGACTGATCACATAATTTAGGGCTCTTCCAACGCTTGGTTGGAGTGATTATGGCATCACGCAATTGGGGCTATTAGACAAACATGGTGGTGTGCCTTGGGTTGATGATTTGAGGCTCTTGGACAGAGCTGGGTATTTCATACATTGTGGAGTGCCTTGTGCTGAAACTGGGAAATGTGTGTCTATGGGAGATTGTTACGTGGCCATGATAATGTGTCAATTGGATAGACATAACGATAGTGTTGGAACTTAAGTAGGACCGCTAATATAGTCCTAGATAGATGATAGGATCTACTAGGAGCCAGGTAAATCAGGACCTGTTAAGCTACTGGTTCGGTACGGCAGAATTGGTGTATTAGGGCAATTCTAGGGTTAGGTTTATGATAATGGAGGTAAGTCTTATATTGTATTAATAGGCAGGCTTATGGGAAGCTAACAATGAAAGTTTGAATGAAGTTTGAGTGAATATTCAAAAATCAGAAAATTAGGGTTAGGGTTTCGGGTTTTGGAGAAGATGAATATGGTGAATTTTAGGGTTTAAAGTTGGAGTTTGAGCTATGGCTTTTGGTTGAATGTTAGGGACAGTGAGGAGGGTATTCGGTTGTAGTTTGAAGGGTTTTGGATGGCTGAATGGATCTAGGCAGGTTTTAGGGTTTTTGGGTTTTAATGGTGATGAAGGGGATTAGGTTTTAGGTGTTAGGATGGGACTGGATTTGGGATCGAGTAAAGGGGATGATCTGCTGGAACTGTGGTGTGAATTTGGAGTAGATCTGATGGTGGGATGGAGCTGGACAGAGTTGTGAATGTCCTAGGGTTAGATGGATCGATGGAGGTAATGATGGCTTAGGTTGGAGGATTAGAAGAAGAAGGATGATTGCAGAAAGTTGTAAAATACTTGTTGGTTTGCAGAACTTCAATAGCAGCAGCTTGAAGAAAGATAAGAGGGCCTCCTGATCTGAACAGATGCAAGGAGTCGATTGGAGGTCCACCAATCCCTTCACCTTGAGATGCACAAGGCAACACTCACACTGGAGCAATGGCAGCAGCAACAAAGGCAGCAAAGCAGAGAATTATTTTGAAAATTTGAACTGTAGGGGAGCCTCTCAGGTTGAGCTTTATTTATACTAATATGGCCAATGGCCTTATACCTATTCAGCTTAGGAATATAAGTTCTAAGGCTGAATCCTATTACAAAAACAAGTCCAGCCCTCAATAGAAATCGTGGAGGGGGGGACAACTTGACTTAAACTTAAAAGATTCCCTAGTAACCAATAGAAATAAAACAACCAACAACCAATAGGAAAGTTCACTTAAATTGAACCATGGTCTGAACCAGTTCAATTTAAGCTTACAAAATCAGACTATGGAAAAAAAATCAAGTCTGAAAACTGTAAAATAGAACTAAGGCTAACAATGTATGGGTGAAGGCCATGTAACATTGATACAGCTCGGGGTCAAGCTTCTTGAAGTCGTCTGCATGGATCCAAGTACTGTCTTGGCGTGGGCGACCTTTCCATTTGACGAGGAAGGAATGGTAACCTATGCCATGTCGAGTGGTCTTGTGCATGTCATCTAGAACTTCCTCGATCACATCTTCAGTGGGTTGCTCGAGTTGGGGCAGCCTCAACATTTGTTCAGAATCACCATCATCTGAGTGATGTCCCACATATAAGTAGAGATCAGCCACATTAAACACATTGCTTATGCCCATATTATCGGGCAACTTGAGAACATAAGCATTGGGTCCAACACACTTCAACACCTTGTACGGACCCATCTTCTTCGGGTGGAGCTTGCAGTTGACACTTGGCTGGTGTCTCTCTGGATTAACTCTGACCATGACCATGTCTCCAGGCTTGAACTCAACATATCTTCGATGCTTAACAGCTGTAGCCTTATAATGATCAATGCTGAGTGCAATTCTTTTTTTAACATCTGTATGCACCTCAATGATGTGGCGTAGGAACTCATTTGCTTCTATGCTGACCCTAGCTTGAGGGGGTAGAGGAACAAGATCAATGGAATGTTTGGGCTGAATCCCAAGCAAAATTTCAAAAGGGGTACGTCCAGTGGTCCTGTTCACAGAGCTGTTGTTTGCAAACTTAGCAATGTCAAGTATGGAGGGCCATGTTTTCTCATAACCTTTAACCAAACACCTCAAAAGGTTACCAAGACTTCTATTTACAACCTCTATTTTCCCTTCTGTCTGTGGATGGAAGGCAGTAGGGAACAACAGCTTGGTGTTTGTCTTCATCCATAAGGTCTTCCAGAAGTAACTCATGAACTTCACATCCCTGCCAGAAACTATAGTGCTAGGCAGCCCATGGATGCGAACTATTTCCTTGAAAAACAACTTGGTAATGTGGGAAGCATCAAATTTTTTTCTACAAGGAATAAAACGAGCCATCTTGGGGAATTTGTCAACCACGACCATGATGGAATCATATCTCTCACGAGTATAGGGCAGCCCAATAACAAAATCCATGCTAAGATCAACCCAGGGCTGGTGAGGAATCGGCAATGGTGAATAGAGACTCGTGTTCTGCTTGTTACCCTTAGCTAATTGGCAAACTCGGCACCTCCTGATTGCATGCTCCACATCCTTGGCCAAGTGAGGCCAATAGTACCGATCAGTCACCTGTAGGATGGTCTTGTCTTTCCCAAAATGTCCTCCCAAGCCTCCTCCATGTTACTCCCGTATGATGTGATGCCGTAGGGAAGAATCTGGTATACACAGCCGTGTGCCAAGGAATAGATAGCCATCGTGTATAACACACTTAGGGTGTTGTCCACCCTGCTTCAGATCAACATATATGACACTAAAGTCCTTGTCACTAGCATACTCATCACGTATCTGCTCGATGCTAAGTGCATGGGCTAAGAAAATGTTCAAAGTCAGTACTTTCTTGCTCAGTGCATCAACCACTGTATTCTCCTTTCCTGACTTGTACTTTAGGGCAAAGTTGAACTCCTGTAAATATGCAACCCACTTTGCATGTCTGTTGCTAATAGACTTATGAGAGTGGAGGTGTTTGAGTGCCTCATGATCAATGTACAAAATAAACTCCTTCCCAATGAGGTAATGTCTCCAATGGCGCAACACTTGAACAATAGCTTAAAGTTCAAGGTCATAGGTTGAGTACCTCCGTTTGGCATCATTGAGTTTCTCACTGTAGAAGGCAATGGAATGTCCACCCTGCATCAAAACTCCTACCAGACCAATATGAGAAGCATCAGTAGCAACTTCAAATATTTGGTCAAAATTTGGTAGGCGTAGCACTGGAGCTTCGGTCATCTTCTTCTTGATTACTTGGAAAGCTTTGTTGGCAGCTGCTGTCCATTCAAACTTTCCTTTGATTTGCTTAAAGCACTTTGTAATAGAGGCCATTATAGCACTGAAATTGCGAACAAATTGCCTGTAGAATGATGCCAGCCCGTGAAAACTCCTGACTTTGATGAATGTCTTCGGAATAGGCCACTCAACAATGCTTCGGACCTTCTCCGGATCAGCTTCAACACCTTTTGAAGACACAATAAATCCAAAGAAGATAACCTTGGGCAGCATAAAGGAACACTTCTTCAAGTTGCTGTATTACTTTTCCTGCCTGAGTACCCTTAGTATTTGCTTCAAGTGGTCAATGTGTTCTCTTGGATGCTTACTATACACCAAAATATCATCAAAGTAAACAACCAGAAATTTACCAATGAAAGGACGAAGTACCTGTGTGGATGTGTCATGACTCTCATGAAAGTGCTGGGTGCATTCGTCAGACAAAAGGACATAACCTTCCACTCGAACAGTCCATCCTTGGTCTTGAAAGCTGTCTTCCATTCGTCTTCAGGGTGGATACGAATCTGATGATAACCACTTTGAAGATCAATTTTGGAGAAGATCATAGAACCGGACAACATGTCTAACATATCATCAAGTCTTGGAATAGGGAACCTGTACTTGGTAATCTTTTTGATGGCTCTGCTGTCCACGTACATACGCCACGACCATCCTTCTTTGGAGTCAATAAGGCTGGAACAGCACAAGGGTTGAGACTCTCTTCAATGAACCCCTTTTAGAGCAGCTCTCCAACTTGCTTTTTGAGCTCTTCATGCTCTGTAGGCGGACAGATTTGGCAAAATAGAACTAGGTACCAAATTAATTGCATGCTTAATATCCCTCAATGGGGGTAACTCGTTTGGCAGCTCCTCTGGCACTACATCAGAAAAATCGTACAATAACTCCTTGATGGGCTGTGCTAATTTGACTTCAGACTTGGCAGCAACTTCTTGTGTTACCATGGCTAGGATCAGATCTGAATCATGGCTGGCCTGCTCAAATTCCTTCTATGGAACAGCTAGGACTTTACTCACAATCTGTCCCCTTTTGGTTGGTACGCATTGACTACCGTTTGCGCATCTTTAAGGGTAGATTAAGAGGTTTAAAAATAACTTGCTGTCCCTTGTGTTGGAACACACAATGGTTCTTTCTCCCATGAATGGCAACATCATTATCATATAGCCAAGGTCTTCCCAATAAAACATAAGTCATCTTCATTGGGATGATGTCGCACCATACCTCTTCTGAGTAGTCATTAAGTTGTAAAGGAAACTATATGCGACACTATTGGCAAGCTTGTGTTTGGTGCGGCCCTGTATCACATTTGGATGGAAAGGAACCTTAGGAGATGGACCTCCAATTCTCGCTCGTTCGACTTGATTTGGAAAGCCATCTTTTTTGACGTCTCCTCCAAACTTGGTGTTTTGCCTTTGAAGGCCCTTTCGGACACCCCCAAGGAACAAGCATATTGTTGTATCCTGGGGTTTAGATAGCTCTAATTTGAGAACCCGTTAGTTGGTTCACTCCCCCTTCCCCCTCTCCTCCTTTTGTATATCCCTCCCCCCCGCCCCCCTTTTTCCTCTTTCCTTCTCGTTGGTAATACATTATTTATTCACCAAAAAAAAAAGTTGTAAAGGAACATTGCATCTCTTGTTCACCTCCAACTTGTTACCATTCAGCAAAGAGACTTTGTAAGGCAAGGGGTGCTTCTCAAATTTCAGATTAGCCTTCTTCACAAAGCCTTCAGAAACCACATTAACACAGCTGCCACTATCAACAATAACCTGGTCAGTGCGTTCGCCAGCTCGCATACGAGTGTAGAAGATGCAACTACGTCGCCAATCTTCACCTTTGGTTTCAGCCATCAATATGCGTGCCACTATATGAACATCTCTGGTATCTTCATAATCATCACCCAAGTCTTTATAGTAATCAGCCTCGTCATCACAATCATCTAGGGGATAAGCAGAGAAACCCTGTTCATCATCATCATTAGGGTTGTCATCCTCTCTTTCAGCCACATTGACTTGCCTATGCTTTTGGGGGCAATCTTTGGCATAATGGCCTGTCTTATTACAGTGAAAACACCTGCGGGTGTTACTGTTAACCATGGGATCTTTTCCTTTGTTGTCAACACGTACGGGAGCTGTAGGACGAGAACTACCAATAGAGAAACCTGATCGTGTAGAACCAACAGTAGAGTTTCTAGGTCGTGTATAACCAGTAGTAGGTTCGGAAGCTGGAAAGGATTTTCTGGTGCTGACATGTGTGGAACCAAACCTTCTATTTGCAGCCAATAACTCTTCAGTCTTTAATGCCTTCTCAAAACAGTCCCTGACATCTCTAATAGCAACTACTCCGATAGCCCTGATAATATCAGCCCTTAATCCTAGTCGAAACTGAGATAACATCTGAGTGGTACTCTGTCTAGTGTCAGTACGAGAAGAAAGAGCATCAAACTTCTGCATGTACTTAGATACGGCCATAATCCCTTGGCGTAGGGAGTTGAATTGATCCTGTATCTGTGCTCTGTAATGCCTGGGCAAGTATTTCTCTCTCAAATCATATCTCATATCTTCCCATGTAGTGGGTGCATGGCCATCAAGTTCCATGTCCCTTTCAGCAGTTCGCCACCATTCTCGGGCAGGACCAATCAGCTTGGTACGTGCTAATCTCATCTTCCTTTCTTCAGGCAAGTCATACCAATCAAAGTAATCCTCAAGGGCAGCAAGCCAGTCATAGAATACTTGAGGATCATGGTTCCCATCAAACTCTTTCACCTCGAGCTTCACCTTCAGGGTGTCATACCTTCGATTGGGAACTTCATCAGTGGTGAAATAAGATCTCATGTACTCTTCAAAATTAGGTCTTTTGGACTCTTCTCTTTTCCTGTCCCTGTCTTCTCTGGGTCCTTCTCTATCATACTTGCGTCTATCCTTGTGATCCCTGTATCTCTCCCTATGATCTCTGGATCGATCCCTGTAATCTCTGGATCTATCTCCGTAATTTCGGTCTCTTCCCAGAGTTCCATGTATTTCTGATTTGAAATTTGTCCTCTTCAAGGGGATCATTGCTGCCCCTAAGAGGTGCAATCTGTTTTTGCCAAGGTTCTAAAACTCGGGTTTCGACCAACCAGAAAATGAGTTCGCCTCGGTTTCAACCATATCTTGGTCGAAACTTGGGACTTTCTCCAGGCTAATTCGAACCTTGGTTTCGTGGCCCAAAAGTTGTTTTTTTGCCCTAATTCTTGTTGTGCTGCCTATTTTTGACATTTTAAACTCAATCCATGCATTAGTTTCACATAGAGAACACTAAAAATATTACTTGTGGTTTTGATCCAAGTTTGATATCGTAGATTGTTCTTGGACATGGTATCAAATAAGGTTTGACTGGAACATAACTCCTTCAATATAAATGAGATTTAAGCAATCTTGGATTTGTTAGAGAGCTTTGTTTTGATAGCCTTCCAAAATCGCTCTGAATGAAAATATATTTTTGGACGTCAAAACAAATGAATATTTTACCGCACTTTTGGTTTTTAGCAATGTTTTACCATATTAAGATTTATGGAATTTTTAGATTTGAGAAAAACCCCAGCATTAGAAAGTTGAACATTGCACCTATCGTCGAAAACCCAGTTTTTGTTTTAAACTGGGGGGTTGACTTTTTTTCTTTTTGGAATTTGATTTTTTAACTATTTTTATTGGATTCAAATATGAGGGTATTTGCTTATTTATGAATAATATCTTAAGTAAATGAAATACAAATACAAAAACATTTACTTAACTGATATTAGACATAACTAATTGTTTGTCTTGGTTTCTGGTAGTTTCTACCTGCTTGTCCTAGTTTCGAGCCAAGTTTCCCCTAGTTTCGATGAGCATGTGTCGAAACTACCGAAATATGGTGGAAACCAGTCGAAACCAGTCGAAACCCGGTCGAATTCAGGGATTTTATAAAACCCCCCTTCAACTCGTCTCGGAAACCTGGGAAACCGAGTTAACTCGGTGGTTTCAACAGGTTTTGGTCGAGTTTTTATTCCATGGTTTTTGTTCAATTACTTGCAGCCTTTCAATGATAACTTTAATCTCTTCAACTATGATCTTCTGGTCAGCTGTGAACTTCTAAAACATCTCTAACATTGCTGTCATAGGATTGGGTGGGGATGGCAGTGATGGATTCAATACTGGGTTGCCATGTTGATCCATTGCTCTGATACCATTTAATGTAGTCCTAGATAGATGATAGGATCTACTAGGAACCAGGTAAATCAGGACCTGTTAAACTACTGGTTCAGTAGGCAGAATTGGTGTATTAGGGCAATTCTAGGGATAGGTTTATGATAATGGAGGTATGTCTTTGATGGTATTAATAGGCAGGCTTAGGGGAAGCTAACAGTGAAGGTTTCAATGAAGTTTGAGTGAATATTCAAAAAATCAGAAAATTAGAGTTGGGGTTTCGGGTTTTGGGGAGATGAATATGGTGAATTTTAGGGTTTAGAGTTGGGGTTTGAGCTATGGCTTTTAGTCGAGTATAAGGGACAGTGAGGAGGGTATTCGGTTGTAGTTTGGAGGTTTTGGATGGCTTAATAGATCTAGACAGGTTTTAGGGTTTTTGGGTTTTAATGGTGATGAAGGGGATTAGGTTTTAGGTGTTAGGATGGGACTGGAATTGGGATCAAGTGAAGGGGATGACCTGATGGAGCTGTGGTGTGAATTTGGAGTAGATCTGATGGTAGGATGGAGCTGGACAGAGTTGTGAATATCCTAGGGTTAGATGGATCGATGGAGGTAATGATGGCTTAGGTTGGAGGATTAGAAGAAGAAGGATGATTGCAGAAAGTTGTAGCAGAACTTCAATAGCAGCAGCTTGAAGAAGGATAAGAGAGCCTCCCGATCTGAACAGAGGCAAGGAGTTGATTGGAGGTCCACCAATCCCTTCACCTTGAGATCCACAAGGCAACACTCACACTGGAGTAATGGCAGCAGCAACAAAGGCAGCAAAGCAGAGAATTATTTTGAAATTTTGAACTCTGGGGGAGCCTCCCAGGTTGAGCTTTATTTATACTAATATGGCCAACGGCCTTACACCTATTCAGCTTAGGAATATAAGTCCTAAGGCTGAATCCTATTACAAAAACAAGTCCAGCGCTCAATAGAAATCGTGTAGGTGGGTGATGCAGATTCATCATCAAATAGGGCTTGTTTCATTGGGAATAAGTGTAGGGTTGGGATATATATATGTTGGGCCTTTGTTCCCAAGGGTTTTCTATGTATTAGGCCACTTTAGTGGGCCTGAAATAGGGGTATATTGGTTGCATACGGGATTAGCCCAATACTTAGTTTTTATTTTGTGTTTTTAATTGAACCGATTTAAATTGGTTGTATCCAATTGGTTCAATTGGTCTAATTTAAGTGAAGTGATCCTATTGGCTAAGAGGTTCTTATATCCTATTGGCTACTAGGGAATCTTCTTTATTTTAAGTAGTTTAAGTTGTTTTAAGTCATTAGGACTCTATTTTGAGTCTATTTGAGTTTCCTAGTCAGTTTAAGTTGCCTAATAGGTTAGGGATAAGGTTAGGCCATTCCTTTTTAGTGTCTAAGTCTATTTTTGAGTCTTCTATATAAGTTTGTAAGGGAGGCCAGCATTGAATACGAATTTGATTATTAAAAATTAGCTTTATGCTTGCTGCCATTGCTGCTGCTCTTGTGAGTGTATATCCTTGTGGATCTCAAGGTGGAAGGGATTGGTGGATCTCCAATTGACTCCTTGCATTGTGAAGATCGGGAGGGCTGCTACTTATCTCCTTGCATTGTGAAGATCGGGAGACCCCATTGTTCATCTTCAAAGTTGTTGCCATTGAAGACTTGTAACAAGTAGAAATTCTGCAACTATTCTTCTTCCTTCTAGAAGGTCACATACAAGGTGATTTTCGTGAGAATTCTGCCCAGCCAAATCTAACCATTAGAATCTGCTAAAAATTTGATCAAGTCTTCCTCAAACTCTAAGAGAGACTCGATTCAAATTTCAGCACCATCCACCCAGCCAATTGTCTGAAATTACAGTTTTACCCCTCTCTCCTACTTCTACTAGGAAACCTCCATAACTCCAAATCTGTCCATTAGTTTCAAACCAAACTTTCAGCATACATCCCTTACATCATTGTTGACACTCGATCCAAGTTTCAGCCCCAAACTCCCACTCTAACCCCTTCATCTCCTTGCTCCATTAAAACCCAAACCCAAAACCCTAAAATTCAATTTTGCCCAAAATTACAGAATTTCAAAACTCATCCAAATCCTAACCTTTTTATACCATATTGACCCCCTAGACCTGCCCATTAATACCCTATAAACCCCTTTCCCAATATCCAACCCAAACCCTAGGAATTGACCTAAATACTAGTGCTGTCCATTCGAACCAGCAACCCCTTTTGTTATTTGATCCTGTTGTTTGGCTCCTAGTAGGTCTCCTACCTATCTAGGACTACATTAGTGGGACAACTTGACTTAAAAACTAATTACTTAAAAGATTCCCTAGAAACCAATAGAAATAAAACAACCAACAACCAATAGGAATAGTTCACTTAAATTGAACCATGGTCTGAACCGGTTCAATTTAAGCTTACAAAATCAGACTAAGTATGAAAAACTGTAAAATAGAACTGAGGTCCAACAATCAGCCCCATTCCTAGGGCTGCTTCTTCTTCTTCCGGATGCTTGGACCTGCATCAACCCCTCCCCTCAATATATAATGGAGGGGCCAATGAATATTCAAACAAAGTTCAACACATGGGAAGAAGACCATTCTCAGTGTCATTTGATACCATAAGTTACAGAAAACCTTCATTGTTTCTAAATTGTGCCATATGCTTGGGTAATGTGTACATATGTGTACATAGCATAGCCAAAGATGCTAAACAAGTAAGGAAATGATTTTTTCCCTTTGAAGGACGGTCAAGCCTATTCTTCAATGGCACAATTTAGAAACAATGAGGGTTTTATGTAACTTATGGTATCAAATGACACTGTTAGAATGGTCTTCTTCCCATTTGTTTAACTTTGTTTGAATATTCTTTGGCCCTCCACTGTATTTATTGAGGGGAAGGGTTATACTTAAGTTCCAACATTGTTGCTAAAAATCTATCCCGTAGACACATTATGATAACCACCAAAATCTCCTGTAGACACATTCCCCAGTTTCAGCCCATGGCACTCCACCATGTAGGCAATACCTAGCTGTCTAAGAGCTCCAATCGTCAGCCCAAGGCACTTTCCATCTCTTTCGAATAACCCCAAATTGCGTGATGCCATGATCACTCCAACCAAGCGTAGCAAGAGCCCTAAATCGTGTCAGTCCCATAATCCCCATGTCAATATTAATGTTGATGATATACCATCAAATCCATCTCCGGTAAGACTTCGAAGCCGGCCTTTGAAGAAGTGTTTGGGCACTCTGACTCCATGATGTCCCAAGTCTTGCACACTGAGAGTTTTTCTCCTTGGCGGTGAAACTGTTTGGCTCTCCTGAAGCTGGACCTTCAAATATGCCACAAAATAGCTCACAAAAGTGGGTCGATGTTGTGGAAATCACCGTTAATGACACTGACGAAGATGGGAGTATGGGACTGAGACTATGTACTATGTGGGCAGAGCACGATGCTGCTCCATTTCAGTATTAACAGGAATAGGGACTGTATAGTAAATAAATTTGAAGAGGACTAAGCTGGAATTTCAGAAAGAGCGGGCTTTTATGTAATTATTAAAATTCAGGGTGTTATGTGCAGTTGGGAAGAATCAGTCCTCTTTTTCCTTTGACAGAAAATTGATTCATGATAGAAACAGCCCCTAACAAACCAATAGAGCTCCCTCCCTAAACAGCCAAATCCAATAAAATGTTAGGGTTGAATTCCTAAACCCCAGACCTCTTAGGAATATCCAATAACGGATCCAGTGATCAGGTAATATTTTAATAATAAATGGCTGAAGCAAATCTAGGTGGAAGTAGAACCAGCCCTGGTTGCTGGTTTCAATCTCACAACAGAAGATGATTTGGGTGGTGAGACCTTAGGTTTGGGTCGCCTATTGAAGGGCAACCTAAAAAAATATCAGGCTAAACCGTTGAGGTATGGCGAGTCGACAGAGCTCACTTCAGATTCTGTTTTGTCCTTAATTGCAGAAAAAATAAACTGTAGAAAGAGTAACAGTAGGGGGAGAGTAAAGGTTGGAATAGGGGTGGATCATACCTGAACCAAGAGAGGAGATCAGGAGAGAGGGAACCGCAGTATTTTTGCACATCAACAGCTCTCTGCAGCTACACCATAAAAAAACTCCGTATAATATAGAGTTTGAATCAAACTCAACTCCACGACTCAAACTCAACGACTGCTAAAACAGAATAAAATTGATAAATATCAAATGACAAAAATAGTCCCCCCCAAATGTGAAACCCGCAAAAAAAAAAAAAAAAAAAAAAAAAGAACTTTTGGAACCTGTGTGATTTAGGTTCTGGTTCAACTTTGCCCATGCTAGCCTCTAAAATGAGGGCCATCTTGACTAAGAAATTC